>NC_056745.1:1481366856-1481966856 GCF_019279795.1 Protopterus annectens | reverse complement strand
CCTTCCAGGGTAGCAATTAGTTCACCCCTAAAAACAATACAGTAGTATTCTTATAGGTTCATACTAGGCCGTCTGCCCTGGGGCATTTATAATGCCTAGCCCGATTGTGTTTGGCTTACGCCACCCCTTGATTTGAGTATACTGTGCCCTTTTTAAAGTTTAGTTTACTGTGCCTCTGTCTAATAGTGACACGGAAGTAATCCCCGGGACAAACCTACGATCCCCCATCCACTCATCAAGATTCTTCTTGAAGAGTCAGTGAGGTGCTCTGCCTAACATGAATTGGAATTCTATTCCAGAGCGAAGGGAACCTCTGGGTTATGAATCTGTCCCTCCAGCATGTTCTATTTATTTCTGTGCTGAGGTTCAAGTCCGTCAAGCGCGTGGCTCTAAGGGATTTAGATTTACTGAGGTGGAGCATGTCCATTAATTCTGGGTTGGACATAGCTTTATATGTCAGGCATAGATCGCCTCAAAGTAGGCGGTATGCGACTGAGTAGAGCTGGAGGTTTTTTTAACCGAGCAGCATATGGCATCTATTTGAGTCCCTTGATCCTCCTGGTGAGGTACTTTTGGGGTCTTTCTAATTGCTGCAGGTGTCGGGTAAGGTACATCCCAAAGGGGGCATTGTATTCTATGATGGGCCTGATGAGGGATGAATAAAGGGGCATGATTACCTCTCTTGATCTAGATGTGAATCCTTTCATGATGAGGTGGGCTATGTAGAAGGTCTTTCTAACCACTTTGGCAATGTGGTTGTGAAAGGAGAGATTGCTATCAACTTGGAACCCCAGATCCCTAATTACTTTCTCTGTACTTAATGGGTTACCACCTATGTGGTAATTTGTGGACACATTGTTTTTGCCAAAAGATATGACTATACACTTTTTCACATTTAGCTTTAGACCATGGCTCTGGCACCAGTTATCCATCTCTGTGAGACCTTTTTGAAGGATGTTTGTCAGCTGGAGAGTCGATTATGGCGCCCAGTTTGCAGTCCATCTGCGAACTTGGTGAGCCATAGTCCTCCCACGTTGGCCTGTACCTCAGAAAAGTAAATACCGAACAAGAGAGGTCCCAGGACATCTTAGCCCTGGTTTTCACAGAAGTTGCATCTCTGGCTGCAGTTAGAACTGTAAGATGCAATCTTTATTGCCTACACTGGGTAATTTAATTTCAGACTATTTTTCAAAGTTAGCTGGACTGAGATTAATATCTTCTCTTCCAGTGTCCTCTGTTACAATATATTCACTGCAACAGTTACCTACAGTCTGACATACAGGTGTATTTCTTTTCTGTCCAGCAGGACCCACTATTGGTACATTTTTAACACAAGCAGATTTACACATACATTTTCAACACAAGCACCTGTACAAATCAGTTTGATATACAAATGACATATACTACTACTTTACAAAACTTCAGCTAGCAATGCTGGCATATGCTAAACATCCACTGCTCTACTCCTCCTGGCATCATCACAGAAACCATCAAGACAGTAGAGTTTAAAGGAGAATAAGTGGCTAGTATGAAGCCTTGTCCTGTGAACAAAACCTCACAATGTCACCTGTAGCCATGTATCTCTGCCTAAATACTGTTAACCACTTTGTGTACATATGGGTGTAGGGTACTGGACTGAATGCTACACCGACAACCATATAATTGATGTAAGAACAAAGCTTGGCAGATTCTGCAAATGCTCCAATATTACCCTGGAGTACACTAAACCAAACAAGTGTTTATGAAGGGGGGGGGCAAGCCTCCCTACCTCCCCCACACCCCCTTATTATATATACTAACTCCAAGATCACACAATCCCTGGGGAAAGGGAATATTCCCCTACCGAATGTTACTGATCTTGCACACCAATCGATCATCTGTTTGTGTTGACCTCACTATACATTCACTCTAGTGTCCGCAACCCATATAGTTATTTCTGTAGACATCTGTTTCTCTTTGCATTCTTAGACAGCCTTTGTTAAATACTATAGCTCTATTATAAAATACTGTTCTTTACAATCCTGTTATTGTACAAGAGAATGTTCTCTGCAATGTGAAGATTACCATATTGTTCAATACTCACTTAACTGAAGCAGGTTTCCTACAATAACATGACTGTTCAGAATGCTACTTGATAAAATGGCTTTGCAACTCGCAGATGCTGAATTATTTTCAGTAAAATATGTTTGCTGAATATGATATATAACGTACTTGCTTTGTGTTATCAGCTCCAAACTGAGTGATTAGTGCTGTAGGATCAGCCCATCTAGCCAGTTAAAGCCTTAACAATATATAAAATCTTTTTTTTTTTATAGTTTGCACTTTACTGCTGTTTCTCATCTTGCAGCAGGCAAGAAAGCAGTAAGTTTTATTATGACACAGAGTGATATCACACCCTGTTCCAAGAGATGGAATGACCTCCTCCAAGAGGATATTAAAACTTGCCATCCCACTGAAGTGTTTCATCTCTTGTCAAAGCACATGCACTGGTCAGTCCCTTCCCTTGATTTGTCTTTTTTGTCCATCCACTACTGAGCTACCACCACCTGTTTGACCTGCCATTCCCCTCCTTTGTCCCTCTAACCCAGCTTATTGTGGTTTGAAACTTAACATTTTGGATTTCTGAGCAACAGTCAAACAAGCTGCAACTTTTTTTCAGAGCTGCAGTAAAGTGAATAATGAACTTGAATGTAATCCTTCTGATTTTCTCTGCTGGCCATTTTAGTCCTATCTCCACTAGATAGTGATTTTTTTTTGTCAGTGCTTTACTGAAACTATGGTTCATTGAGAAGATATTTTTTACTGGTTTTCACAATACTAATCATAATTTATATTATTGTTGATTATGATTTAATTTTATTTTTGGTACCTTGGATTAGGACTATGTTTACTCTTCAACACTGCTTGTTGTTTCGCCTGTTCAACAGACATTTTACATACGTTTCACCAAGCAACGATGGACTGAAATATGAAACACCCACCTGACTAACAGATTGTTGGATTTCTTTTCATTTTGACTTGTTCGATTAAGAGCTTTATGTATTTTATTGTACACTAGTCAGTGGGTCTCTTACTTATGTGTGCCTTCTATTTATGATTTTTATGACAACTAGCAGACAAACTTTCATCACATGCATAGCTCTGCAATGATGTACAAAGATGTTTGCATAAGTGGAATTTAGTTTTCTTTAACGAACAGACCGTTGCAGTTTTATGACTGATTTATACACCCTAGCTCTTTTTAAGACTATTCATAGTTATGTCTATTTTACTCTATCCATATTAGTTAATTTAATAATTGGAAAGATGCCCCATAGTCTCCTTTGTTACTACTTCATGGGCTCCCTTCCTGATAGAGGATTTCATTTTTTTTAACAGTTACTGCTTATTGCAGGACTGAATGTGGCCTATCTTGCTCTTTGATTAAGTCAGCATCATGTACTGATAAAAGCAGTCAGCACTTTTATTAAAGTCTTAAGAATGTAATGGTGTTTTTTTTTTTTTGTTTGTTTTTTTTACTTTCAAATTTGTATGCAACTATTGTTTTTTTATCTACTGTTCACAACTGAGCACTTGTACAACAAATCTATGGTCTCCAAGGAAGAAATACTGTTAAAAGCAAAAACAATCCTACTCCAAAGCTTGAAGACTCCCTTCCTTTACTCTAGGTAACACCAAAAAACAGACATATAATCACAAAATGAATAAAATCTGTCGTTTTGTAACTACAGCAGACAGTACTCTCCACTACTGCAATGTCTTACTCCTAACACAATTCCCAACAGTCTGAAAGCTAGCCTTCTACTCACTACAACCATTTATAATGTCTTACTCCTAACTAACACAATTCCCAACAGTCTGAAAGCTAGCCTTCTACTCACTACAACCATTTATAATGTCTTACTCCTAACACAATTCCCAACAGTCTGAAAGCTAGCCTTCTACTCACTACAACCATTTATAATGTCTTACTCCTAACTAACGCAATTCCCAACAGTCTGAAAGCTAGCCTTCTACTCACTACAACCATTTATAATGTCTTACTCCTAACTAACGCAATTCCCAACAGTCTGAAAGCTAGCCTTCTACTCACTACAACCATTTATAATGTCTTACTCCTAACTAACGCAATTCCCAACAGTCTGAAAGCTAGCCTTCTACTCACTACAACCATTTATAATGTCTTACTCCTAACTAACACAATTCCCAACAGTCTGAAAGCTAGCCTTCTATTCACAACCATTTATAATGTCTTACTCCTAACTAACGCAATTCCCAACAGTCTGAAAGCTAGCCTTCTACTCACTACAACCATTTATAATGTCTTACTCCTAACTAACACAATTCCCAACAGTCTGAAAGCTAGCCTTCTATTCACTACAACCATTTATAATGTCTTACTCCTAACTAACACAATTCCCAACAGTCTGAAAGCTAGCCTTCTATTCACTACAACCATTTATAATGTCTTACTCCTAACTAACACAATTCCCAGCAGTCTGAAAGCTAGCCTTCTACTCACTACAACCATTTATAATGTCTTACTCCTAACTAACACAATTCCCAACAGTCTGAAAGCTAGCCTTCTATTCACTACAACCATTTATAATGTCTTACTCCTAACTAACGCAATTCCCAACAGTCTGAAAGCTAGCCTTCTACTCACTACAACCATTTATAATGTCTTACTCCTAACTAACACAATTCCCAACAGTCTGAAAGCTAGCCTTCTATTCACTACAACCATTTATAATGTCTTACTCCTAACTAACACAATTCCCAGCAGTCTGAAAGCTAGCCTTCTACTCACTACAACCATTTATAATGTCTTACTCCTAACTAACACAATTCCCAGCAGTCTGAAAGCTAGCCTTCTACTCACTACAACCATTTATAATGTCTTACTCCTAACTAACGCAATTCCCAACAGTCTGAAAGCTAGCCTTCTACTCACTACAACCATTTATAATGTCTTACTCCTAACTAACGCAATTCCCAACAGTCTGAAAGGTAGCCTTCTACTCACTACAACCATTTATAATGTCTTACTCCTAACTAACACAATTCCCAACAGTCTGAAAGCTAGCCTTCTACTCACTACAACCATTTATAAACTGCTCTTCCTAAACTTTTTCTCACGATTAGGACGACTACTTTATACAAATAGTAACACACATCCCCTTACAAACATGGATAAAATGTGGTTCATACCTCTCAACTGCCTAGATTTTTGCATCATATTTTTGGTCTGTTCTTCATAAAATATGTGGTTTTCTGGTAAATCCGTGAGGACTTAAGTAACTAAATAATGACATTTGAGATTCAGACTTCATATCCTTCAGAAGATGCATCTGAACACAAAACCTGTTATTGTAACAAGTTTCTAAGTTGAAAAGAGCAGCATTTAAAATATGTCCCTATTTTAGGCCTTTGTCCCGCATTATTTTTTGCTTTGTCCAGATTTCTTCTGCTAAGAGGTTGAGAAGTATGTCGAGCATTTACAAGGTACCACATACTAATGAAAAAGCCTTTAGTAAACTACATTCAGCAGTCCAGAACTCCCTGCCTTTCGCCATTCCCAACTGCCCAGACCCATTTGTATTCAAAACTCTCCCTTAAATCACATCTGTTTAACACCATTCAGTGCAGTGCAAGCCTCCCATCTGTACTAACAATGTTAACTTTACAATATTTACAGTATTTAACATACTTGTATACTTTACCCTTGTGAAAACATGGAACACTTAACACCCATTTGTAAATAACGATACAACTCACAAATGCTGTGTATATGAAAAGTACAGTTGTGTACACTTACCATAAATGTAGATGTTAGAGTATATTCACTGTTGCAGTCATTACATTTGGGTTATCTGCTTGCAGTAGCCCTCAATCGGCCTGATTAACAAAGTCTTGGGTCCTATGTTGGTTGCTGTCTCTTCTGTGACGTCAGGTCGTCAGGGGTATAAAACATGCAGCCGATGTCATTACATGAGTTTTTCTTGCCCCCAGATGTCAGGTGCCCCCTAATGGGAAGCAATTAAATCTATACATATACAAGGTTATACCTCAAACAAAAAAGCAAATACACCAAAAAGCTTTTAAGCATTGAAAAGGAGAGAAGAGGTATAGCCAAAAGAAGTCAGGGAGCTGGAGGGAGGGTAACCAGGACTGCAACAGTGAATACACTTGAACATTTACATTTATGGTAAGTGTACACAGTTGTACTATGTTCTTCATGTTTCACTGTCGCAGTCATTGCATTTGGGTAGATTCCCAAAGCTAAGGATGGGAGGAGGAATTTATATAGCATTAGGACCAGCTATAAGGCCCTGTAAAACTGCAGTGGCAAAGCCAGCTCTGGATTTAGAGAAAATTGGCAAATTGTAATGCTTGGTGAAGGTATGTACAGAACTCCAGGTAGCTTCTAGGATGTCCCTGGTAGGTACACCTCTGAGAAAGGCTGTAGAGATAGATGCAGCCCTGGTTGAGTGGGGTCTGATCCCCTGTTGAATAGGTTTTCCATGGGGCTTATAGCAGAAATTAATGCAATGGCCGATCCATTTGGAAATGGTTTGCTTTGAAATAGCCTTCCCCTCTGTCCCTGCTGCAACTGCCATCAGCAGTTGTTCAGATTTCCTTTGAGGTTTAGTCCTGTCCAAGTAGAATCTAAGTTGTCTGTGCACACCTAAGGAGTGCAATATCCATTCCACTTTGTTCTGTGGATTAGGAAAGAAGGTTGGCAAATTAGTGGACTGATTAAAGGCCACACTGGATACCACCTTTGGCATGAAAGAGGGATTGGTCCTGAGGGACACCCTGTCCGCATGAAAGATGATGAAATGCTCCACTCCCATAAGGGCCTGTAATTCAGATACGCTTCTTGCTGAAGTGATGGCTAAAAGAGAAGCTGTTTTCCAAGAAAGGAATTTTAAATCTGCAGTAGCAGCTGGCTCGAAAGGAGGAAGGGTGAGTTTCTCCAATACAAAGTTAAGGTCCCAGTCTGGAGCTGGAACTCTCCTGGGTGGTCTTAAATTTTTGGCCCCTCTGAGGAACTGCTTGAGCAGTGGATGAGAGAAGAGGGGAGGTTCTGTGTTATAATGAGCTGAAATGGCTGAGGCGTGAATTTTTATTGAGGAAAAAGACAGGCCCTTGTGAAGCATCTCAATTAGGTATTGTAAAATCTGAGGTAAATTGGGCACTGCTGTGCTCATCCCTTGAGATGGTTTCCATGTATAGAATCTTTTCCATTTTTCAGCATAAGATTTTCTAGAACTGGGCCCCCTTGCCTCTAAAATGACATCCATCACTGGTTTACTGAGGGATGGTAAAGGAGAGCTTGGGTAATTAGGCAGGTTGCTAGGTTCAGTGTTAGAAGCGGAGGGTGCAGAATCTGGTTCACCTGCTGAGACAGCAGGGTAGGAGTCTGAGGCAGGTGCCATGGGGCCAACAGTGACACACTGCACAGAAGGGGGTACCAGTGTTGGCGTGGCCAGGCTGGTGCAATCAAAATCATCCTTGGTTTGTCTGGTTTGATCTTTAGTAGTACTTTGGAGAGCAGAGGCAGAGGAGGAAAGGCATAAACTGATAGGTTTTTACAGCTGAAGGACAGAGCATCCACTTTCCAAGCTTGTCTGTGGGGAGTCCTTGCGCAAAATTTTTCCAATTGATAGTTTTGGGGGGAGGCAAACAGGTCTATATCTGGGCTCCCCCCATTTGCTTGTCAACATGTTGAAAATCCTTGGTTCCAGTTTCCACTCGTGTGGGTCATTGAGGTTTGTGCTTACTCCATCTGCTAGTGTATTTAGTTTTCCTGGCAGGAATTGAGCTTGTAGATGCACTTGGTAGCTCAAGGCTGTCTTCACAATGCCATGGCTAGTCTACAGAGGGGCAAGAATGTGTACCCCCCCCCTGCTTGTTCATGTACCACATAACAGTGGAGTTGTCAGTCTTTACCATTAAATTGTCCTGGAAGAATGTGGTCCGTGAAGGCTGTCAAGAGCATTCTGTACAGCTAACATTTCTTTATGATTGATGTGAAGGAGCATTTGAATTGGGTTCCATTTGCACTGAATGCACTTCCCTGCTAGGTGCGCCCCCCACGCATAGTCTGATACATCTGTCGTTAGGGTTTGGGAGGCAGGGGGTAGTGTGAATGGTAGTCCCTTGTTTTGATGGCAGGCCTCTGCCCACCAAAGGAACTCTAGGCGTAGACAAGGAATGATAGGAATTATTGCTTCTAGATCCTGAGAATGTTGACAACATAGGCTTTTTAGATACCATTGTAGTTTCCTCATATGCAGTCTTGCATATGGAATTAGAAGTATTCAGGAGGCCATGAACCCCAAGGCTTGTAGTATTTGCCTTGCAGATAGCAGGGTTTTTGTGGCCACTTGTTTGAATTAGGTTGTCAAGTGAATTTGTTTCTCTGTCGTGAGGAAAGCCATCTGGGAAGTTGTATTCAAGCTAGCTCCCAGGAATATAATTTGTTGACAGGGTGCCAGGTGTGATTTCTTTTCGTTTATGGTGTACCCCAGACAAGTTAGCACCCTTTGTACAAAAGCCAGATGATTCAAAAGTATGTCCTGGTTTTCTGCCTGAATTAGACAATCTGAGAGGTATTGGTATATCTGAATATTTCTTTGCCTGCAAAATGCAATGACTGGAGCTAGGCACTTCGTGAATAACCTGGATGCAGTAAATAAGCCAAAGGGCAGTGCAGAGAACTGATAGTGCGTGTAGCCTGCTTTAAAGCATAGGTATCTTCTGCAAGATTCTCTGATTGGGATGTGCAGGTATGCTTCCTTTAAATTTAGTGTTGCCAACCAGGTAACTTTGCTTAGCATAGGAAGCAACTAGTGAAGAATCAGCATCTTGAATTATGGAATCACCTAAAAGGTGTTTAGAGTAGGCAGGTCCAGGATAGGACGTCATGAGTTGTCTTTTCTGGGTACCAGGAAAAATCTCAAGTAGAAACCATGTCCCTTTCCTCTTCTGGTACCAATTGAATAGCCCCTATGCTTAAGAGAGAGTACTTGCTTTTGGGCCTCTTCCTACTGATTTGGAGGTAGATCCGGCCAACCGCTTGGAGTTGGTAAAGTGTGGAAGTGACATCTGTATCCTTGGGACACTATATTTAAAACCCATTTGTCCTGGGTAATGAGTCCCCAGTTCTTTGCATAATGTGCAATCTTTCCTCCCAAAGGGACAGTTAGTTGAGAAGTGCTTGAAAGTTTTAAAAAGAAGTCATTGAGACAGTTTACCATAGGGGGAGTTTTATTACTCCCAGATTTGGAAGTGGAGGCCCCCCACTGCTTAGTTCTGTGCATCCCCTGGGACTGAAGCCTGGGTGCTCTGCTGGATCTGGGTTTGGACTGAGAAGGTCTGCAAGAGGCAGGAAAGGACCAATTCTTAGAAGGCCAATGCCTACTAAATCTTGGAGGTTGTACTTGTAAAAAATCTTTAACAGTTTGCATAGATTTAGCTTTTTCCTCCATCTTTTTAAGAACTTCTTCTGCCTTGTTGCGAAACAGGCGGTCCTGATTTAAGGGAGCAACCAGTAGCTTCGCTTTAACATGATCTTGCAAGGATTGCTCCTTAAACCAAGCATGCCTTCTAAGAACAGACCCAGTTACCACAGCCCTGCAGGATGCCTCTAGTGAAACAAAACCACACTGCAATGTATGTTTTCCAGCCTGTTCAGCAGAATGCATTAAATCCTGTAAATCCTTATTTTCAGCACAGTCAGGAATCAACATCATTTTCTGTTTAAACAATCCAATAATATGTTGTTGGTACTTTAACATATGAAACTGGCAGTTCAAAGCCCTAATGGCCAAAGTTGCAGAAGTGTATACCTTCTTACCCCATCTATCCAGCGCCCTGGAGTCTCTGTCAGAGAGGGTAGGATTTTTGGCAGTAGTAGCTTTAATGCCCTCGGGTCCCTGTGAAACAGTTTCAGGATCTGCAGTAGGATTTTTGAAAAGGAACTTGTGAGAGTCAGCAACCCTGTAATATCCATCAGGTTTTCTGGAAGCAGGAGGTAAAGAGTCAGGGGCCATGCTAGATTCCGAAAAGACATCATGAGCAATGACCAGTACAGGAGGTATAGCTAAAGGCCTGTGCTGAGGCAGAAGTAAGAAATCCCTAAGCCTCTTTTTAGAATCAGAGAAATCCTGACTTTCCCAACAAAAATGATCCCTGGGAGTATGCAAGGTTTCACCACAAGAGAAATCCTCTGGGGGGGGGGGCGAGGGAATAGAGTCCTCAGCATCAGAATCCTCATAGGTAGATAAGGGTAAATCCTGGTCATCAGAGGAAACAGTTAGTTATGTACTCACCATAACGATCGATGTATGTGGTCCATCTTGCCTACATTCATTACTGATGGGTTCGGAGCCAACAATCGGCTCCGACTCTGCCAACTATTTTCAAGCACGAAGTCTCTAATTGGCTGGGCTAACTGGTATCCCAGGATTCAACTCTCCCAAACCCCCAGATCTTGTCTGCATAAATCGCAACCACTCCACACACATCAACCTTACTAAGAGGATTACCATCCCCAGGAAGGGAAAAAAATAAACCGATTCTGAAGGGTCTCAAAACAACTATCCTCCAAATCCTTCAGGCAGGGGGGCAGGTGGGAGGGTACGTAAGAATGTAGGCGAGATGGACCACATGCATCGATTGTTATGGTGAGTACATAACTAACTGATGTTATGTGGTCCTATCTCGCCTACATTAATTTCTGATGGGACAGCGTCCCTAGCTCCCTTAACCCGGGAGGCTCATAGGAAAATACTCCTGAGAACCGTGGAACCAAAGGAAGCCCGGCCTCTAGATGCCACGTCCAGTTTGTAATGAGAGATAAAGGTATGATGAGAAGCCCATGAGGCCGCAGCACAGATGTCGTCCAAGGAAAGCCTGGCATGATATGCTACTGAAGTAGAGACCACCCTAGTTGAATGAGCCTTGACTGAAAATGGCAAGTTTCTGCCTGCTGTAGAGTAAGCAAGGGTAATGCAATCCTTAATCCACCTGGAAATAGTGCACTTGGAAACAGAGGTACCCGCCCTGTTCTCCGAAAAAGAGACAAACAATTGATCTGATTTTCTTGACTGTTTAGTCCTATGTAAATAGAATCTTAGTTGTCTACGCACATCCAATTGATGAAATTTGTACTCTGCCTTTTTGGAGAAGTTGGGAAAAAACACAGGTAACTCAATGGATTGGTGGAGATTAAAAGTAGATGATAGGATGGGTTAAGTCTCGAGGAGACCCTGTCCTTATGGAATATTAAATACGGGGGCCTAATGGACAATGCTTGGAGTTCAGATACTCTTTTAGCCGAGGTGATGGCCACCAAAAAGGCTGTTTTCCAGGATAAGAATTTTAATTCGCAAGTGGCGGCCGGCTCAAAAGGAGGAGAAGTGATGGCTTGCAATACTAGATTTAAATGCCATGGCATGACGGGTGCTGACACAGGAGGACGCAGTAACCAGGCTCCTTTTAAAAAAGCTTTGCAAAGTTTATGACCCATCAGAGCAGGCTCATGGAATACATGGAAATTAGAAATGGCCGCCAGCTGTACTTTAATGGTGGATGGAGCAGAGCCTTGTCGGAAGAGCATAGCTAAAAAATCTAGGACCATTGATATCAGGGCTGTGAAGGGGTCTAGGCCTTGTGACTGAGCCCAGATGGAGAACCTCTTCCACTTGCTTTAGTAAATTCTTCTGGTGGAAGACTTATGTGACAACGAAAGGATATGGACCACCTCAGGCGATAATGAAGGTAGTCTAATTATTGATGGAAGTGGAGCAGCCAGGTTGTCAACCTGAGGGACTGTAGGGAGGGGTGGAACTGTCCCAACATATGAGTCAAAAGGTCTGGTACTGGATGCAGAGTCCAAGGACCGTCCACTGTATATCGCTGAAGGAAGGGGAACCAAACCTGGCGGGGCCAGTGTGGAGCAATAAGAATCATCTTGCTTCCCAAACTAATGGCTTTCTGAATCACTCTTGGTAACAGAGGAAACCGAGGAAAGGCATAGAGCAGACCGGAAGGCCAACCGTGGACTAGAGAGTCCCTGGGTGATTCCCCCTGTGGGGGGATCAAAGTGAAGTAGTTGCTGCATTTGGTGTTGAGGGGACTGGCAAAGAGATCGCAGCAAGGCTGACCCCACCTGCTGAAGATCCGAGTCGCAACTCGGCTGTTCTGGGACCACTCGTAAGGCATCAGAATAGCTCTGCTTAGCCTGTCTGCTATCACGTTGGATTTTCCTGGAATGTGCGTTGCCACTAGGAACCGTTGGGAAGACACTGCCCAATTCCACACTCTCATGGCCTCTCTGCAGAGTGGGTAACACTTGGTTCCCCCTTGTTTGTTCAGGTACCAAACAACTGACAACTGTCCGAGTGAACAGCAATCGTTCCCCGTGGAAGAGAGCTCTGAAGTGTTCGCAAAGCTAACAGCACTGCTCTCATCTCTAGGACATTGATGTGTAAGTGTACCTCGTAATCCTGCCAAGTGCCTTGGACCGTTCTGCCCAAATAATGCCCCCCCCACCCTATCTGGGAGGTGTCCGTGGTCACTGTGGCAGCTGGAGAAAGGGGAATTACATTCCTGCCCTTGTTCAGGTTGGAATGACATAGCCACCAACGGAGATCCTGCTTGCAATGCTCTGTGAGAAGAATCGGGTGAGAGAGGGGTAATTTTTGATAGGACCATTGGACTGAAAGGAGCCACTGAAGGATCCGCATGTGAAGCCTGGCTAAGGGTATTAGCATGATGGTCGCCGCCATGGAACCCAATAACTGAAGAACTAACCTGGCTGGGACCTTCTTCTGGGGCAATAGAGCCTGGACCTGAGATTGCAACACAGTTATTCTTTCTTGAGGTAGAAAAACCCTCATTAGAACAGAGTTTAATTTTGCACCTATAAAGACAACATGCTGTGAGGGCAGCAAGGCAGATTTTTCCCAGTTTATTGTAATCCCTAACTTTTGATAAAGATTTATGGTAGCCTCCCTGGCTTGGATGAGGAGATGCCTGGTGGGGGCGGTAAGGAGCCAATCATCCAGGTGTCACCACTGCCAAGCATTTGGTAAACACCCTGGGGGCTGTGGTGAGACCAAATGGCAGGGCTCGAAACTGGAAATGACTGGCTCCTAGCCGGAAGCGTAAATGAATCCTGGATGCGTTGTTTATCTTGATGTGATAAAAGGCATCCTTGAGATCGATGGAGCACATCCATACTCCTTCTTCCAACAATGGGAAGATGGATTGAAGAGTGACCATTCGGAATTTGGATTTCAGGACATAGCGATTTAATCGGCTGAGATCCAAGATGGGCCTCAGGTCCCCTGTTTTTTTCAGCACCAAAAATAGTCTTGAGTAAGTTCCTGATCCGATCTGGTCTAGGGGAACTGGTTGGATGACTCCTTTTCTTAGTAGCTTTGATATTTCTAGTGCTACTTGATCCCTTTGACTGGGTGGAACATCCGGGATTTTTTTGATTAAGGGAGGGGGTGAAACAAAGGGAATGGTATAACCTCTGGTGACTATTTGAAGCACCCATCGATCCTGAGTGATGCTCTCCCAGGTTTGAAGATGCTTTGCAAAACGACTCCTGACTGGCTCTGGAGCAGCACAGACGGGCAACCCCCTCAGGGATGCTGATAGGAAGATCCGCAAAAGGAGTCGCGGTCTCCCAGATTGCGGGGGCCTCCTCTGCCCCTAAGACAGCATCTTCCAGAATAATTTCCCCCACTTCTGCTTCTGGAGGGGGGCTCACCTTGAGTGGCTGGGAAAGACTTTTGTGATTTTTTGAACCACATCTTCCCTCCTCTCTGACCCTTGGGATAAGGCCTAGAGGGAAAAGGAAAATGGGCCCCTACGTCAGATAAAGTCTTACCCTCCTGTTCACATCTGGTGAGAGTCTCTTTCACTTTGGGTCCAAAAAGAGAGGACCCATCAAAGGGGGCGTCCGTGAAGGAAGACTTGAAGGCCTCTGCGAAGTTACATAGGCGCATCCAGGCTTGTCTCCTCAGAGCAAGGCCTGAGCTAGCTGCCCTGCTCACCCCTTCGGCTGCATAGGATATGAGCCTCATGGACGACTTAGCTATGGAACCAAGGGTAGACAACTGGGTGTTAACAGTCTGTGCTAGTGCCTCAGGCATGTTACCCGTCAAGGTATCTCCCAACTCGTTGAGGAGATCCCGCTGGAGCCGAGTAAAATGGCAAAGGTAATTCAGGGACTGTAGTGTAAAGGTCGCTGAAGACAGGGTGCGCTTCCCATAACGATCCATACTCCTGGACTCCTTGTTAGGAGGATGGACTGAGGAAGAAGCCTCGGCAACTTCCTGCTGAGTGGCTGATGCCACCACCATGGCATCTACAGGGACCCCTTTTGTCAAAAACTCTTTCCCCGGGGGAGCAGGCAAGAACTTGTTATGACGACTGGGCACAGGTTCCACGGAATCAGGATATTCCCACACCCTTCAATAGATCAGGTCTAATAATGCGAAGGGTGGAGACACCCAGGAGGCGGTAGGTTGAGCTCCGAAGGCCTTGAGGAATACCGACTCCTCCTCAGAGGGGGGCTTGGACGACCAGTCACCTCTCTGCCTCAAAATCTCCAGTATATCGGAGGAGACGTCATCAGAGGACGACTTAGGGGACCCCTCTGCATCCTCGAGGTCGGTATCCGAGGTGATGGACTTGTCTTGGGAGTCTATGTGCTTCCTCTTGCACAACTTCGTCCTGGGAGGCTCCTCAGGCACAGAATCTGAGGGGCCCTCAGAAAGTTGGGGACCGCTCATGAGGGTGTCCTCAGGCCTTCGAGCTCTGCTGTCCACTGACAGGGGGCGTCAGAGGCTCTAGCCGGGGTGTATGGGGATGGAGTGGTCGATCCAAGTGATGTCGCTGATGACCTGGCCAGTGCTGTCCTCATGGCCTCGAAGGCAGGTCCCCCCGAATCCGAGGACTGACCCGTCTCCGAGGCCTCGACCGGAGTCGGGATCCCCCGAGTCGAAGCGCCGAGAGGGAGACTCGGGGCCGACCGAAGAAACCAGAGTGCCGAAAAGTACAGTTTTGTACCTACCATAAATGTAGATGTTCGAAGATACACATTGCTGCAGTCATAACCTGTGGGTAGTCCGCTGTCCTCGGTCGGCCCGAATACCAAAGTATTAGGCTGGCGTCGGTCATGGCGCTCAGATCTGACGTCAGTGCGTCCCGGTATTAAAGCGCATGACCGACGTCATATCCTCAGTCTTTTCTTGCCCCAGATGTCAGAAGGCCCAAAAAGAAAGGCCACAGCATAAAATAGAAAAAAACCTCCAAAACCCATGTACAAACAATATCTACAACCTAAACCAAACAACCACTCCAAACTACAGAGGGGAAGGAGGGAGGGTAAATTGGACTGCAGCAATGTGGATCTTCGAACATCTACATTTATGGTAGGTACAAAACTGTACTATGTCCTTCATCTCACATTGCTGCAGTCATAACCTGTGGGTAGAATCCCAAAGCAAAAGTAAAGGGAGGTTGGCCAAATCATAAAGCATTGGGAGCTGCTAATAAGCCCTGCAAGACTGCAGTGGCAAACCCAGCCCTAGATTTGGAATAAAGAGGGAGATGGTAATGTTTAGAAAAAGTGTGCACTGAACTCCAAGTAGCTGCTTCCAAAATATCTTTGGTAGCTACCCCCCTCAAAAAAGCAGTAGAAGTGGCAGTAGCCCTAGTGGAATGAGGTCTGATTCCAGCCGGAACCTCCTTACCATGATGAGAATAACAAAAGGCAATACAATGACCAATCCACTTAGAAATAGTTTGTTTAGAAACAGGTTTCCCCTGAGAGCTCAAAGCAAAAGAAACAAATAACTGTTGAGACTGTCTGAACCTTTTAGTCCTGCTCAAATAATAACGCAACTGCCTATGAATATCCAAAGTGTGCAAAATTTTCTCCCCTTTATTTTGGGGATCAGCATAAAAAGTAGGCAAATGAATAGATTGGTTCAAGGCCACATTTGAAACCACTTTAGGCATAAAAGTAGGGTTAGTACGCAGAGACACCCTATCCTTATGAAAAATCAGGAAGGGTTCAACTGCCATTAGAGCCTGTAATTCAGATACCCTTCTAGCAGACGTAATGGCCAACAAAAAAGCAGTCTTCCAAGACAAAAACTTTAACTCAGACGTAGCTGCAGGTTCAAAAGGAGGTAAAGTAAGTTTTTCCAACACAAAATTGAGATCCCAGGAAGGAGTAGGAGCTCTTCGTGGGGGTCTTATGTTCTTTGCCCCTCTAAGGAATTGTTTAAACAAAGGATGAGAGAATAATGGTGGGTCACAGTCATAGTGAGCAGAAATGGCTGCAGCATGAACTTTTACAGAGGAGAAAGACAAACCTTTGTCTAATAATTCTGTAAGATATTGAAGAGAAACACTCAAATTAGGCCTGGAAACATCAAAACTCCTTGCTGTGCTCCAAATAAAAATCTCCTCCATTTATCAGCATAAACTTTCCTTGTACTAGGCCTTCTGGCCTCCAAAATAACATTCAAAACTTGTTGAGGAAGCTTCGACCCTCCAGGTTCTAGAACAGAATATGCCAGGCTGTCAGATGCAGGGACTGAATCCTGACATTGAGGAAATGATTGCCCGCCTGAGACAAAAGGTGTGGAATTGAAGGCAAAGGCCAAGGAGGCTCCCGTACTAAACTCCTCAGCAGAGGGTACCAGTGCTGTCGAGGCCAATCTGGAGCTATTAGAATCATGGAGGGCTTGTCTTGTCTGACCTTCAAGAGCACCTTGGAAAGGAGAGGCAGAGGAGGAAAGGCATAGACGTGAAGATTGCTCCAACTGAAGGATAGAGCATCCACTTTCCAAGCTGTGGGATGAAACATCTTCGTGTAAAACTTTGGCAACTGGAAATTTAGTGGAGAAGCGAACAGATCTATGTCTGGAGTCCCCCATACCACTGTCAACTGTCGAAATACATGAGGATCCAACTTCCACTCGTGGGGATCCACCATCTGTCTGCTCAAAACATCTGCTAAGGAGTTCTGTGCTCCTGGCAGAAACCTTGCCTGAAGAATGAGGTGCATACTGAGAGCAGTCTCCCACAGAATCATAGCTTGTCTGCAAAGAGGGTACGAATGGGTTCCCCCTTGCTTGTTGATGTACCACATGACAGTTGTGTTGTCTGTTTGAATCAACACTTGTCCCGGTGAAGTAAATCCTTGAAAGCCATCAATGCAAATTGGACTGCTAACATCTCCTTCAAGTTGATATGTAAATGTTGAAGTCTGGCAGGCCACGTGTCTTGAACCCACTTTCCATTGAGGTGTGCTCCCCAAGCCTTGTCCGAGGCATCTGTCGTTAAGCTCTGACTCGCCTCTGGTCGGGTCACAGAGAGTCCCTTGTTTAGGTGACATTCCTGAGCCCACCACAAAAATTCCTTTTGAATGCAAGGTATTATTTGAATGACCGTGTCCAGATCGTGGCAGTGTTGTGTCCATACATTTTTGAGATACCATTGTAGCTTCCTCATATGCAGTTTGGCATTGGGAAGCACCAGAATACAAGATGCCATGAACCCCAAGGCTTGAAGGACTGTCCTTGCAGTCAGCCTGGACCGAAGAGACAATTGCTGGAAGTAAAGTGTAAGGTTCCTTTGCTTGTCCGGGGTCAAAAAAGCCATCTGGGAAGCTGTATTCAGTCTCACACCCAGAAAGCACATTTCCTGAGAGGGTACTAGACTGGACTTTGTTTCATTCACAGAATACCCTAGGCACCTTAACACTGCCATAACATACTGTAGATGGTGAAGAAGCTTGTTTTCGTCTTGAGCAAGAATCAGGCAATCGTCCAAATAAGGATAAATTTGTATTCCTCTTAACCTTAAGAAGGCTATCACCGGGGCCAGAACCTTTGTGAACACCCTGGGCGCAGTAGATAAGCCAAAGGGCAATGCAGAGAACTGATAATGTAAAGTCCCAGCCCGAAAACGCAGAAACCTCCTGCAACTGGGTCTGATAGGAACATGAAGATAAGCCTCTTTGAGATCCAGAGTTACCATCCAGTGGTCTTTGCCCAACAGAGGCAGAAGTTGTTGCAACGTCAACATTTTGAATTTTGGAATGTCCAGGTATGTGTTGAGGATAGATAAATCCAAAATTGGTCTCCAAGTGTTTCCTTTCTTTGGTACAAGAAACAGGCGAGAATAAAATCCTAGGCCCACTTCTGACATAGGGACCTGCTGTATAGCCCCCATTTGAAGAAGTAAAGAAATCTGTTTGTGAGCCTCTACTCTTTGCTGAGGAGGAACGTCTGGCATGCCTTTGAAAGGAGGCAATGTGTGGAAATAAAACTTGTAGCCTCGGATTATAATGTCCAATACCCATTTGTCCTGGGTGACTAAAAGCCAGTTTTGCTTGAAAAGTGCTAACTTTCCTCCCAAAGGAGCTGCCAGACAGGAGGGATCTGGCAGCTGAAGATGCAGGTCATTGGGCCTGTTTACGAAAGGACTGGCCCCTGCCCTCACTTGTAGATGGTGCAGGGGAACTCCACGTTCTAGGCCTGAAAGAACCCTGAGCTCTGCCCCTACCACGTCTAGATCTGCCCCTAGACCGTAAATCAGAAGAAGGGTAAGCCCATCCCTTAGTAGGCCAATTTCTGCTAAACTTAGGGGGCTGCACCTGCAAAAAATCTTTAACAGTCTGCATAGACTTAGCCTTGTCTTCCATTTTCTTTAAGACAGACTCCACAGGAGGACCAAACAAAACTTCAGACTGTAAAGGAGCATCCAAAATTCTAGCTTTAACATGCTCTGACAAACTCTGATCCTTAAGCCAGGCGTGCCTGCGAATAACTGATCCAGTGGCAGCCACCCTGGAAGAAGCCTGTAAAGCATTGAAACCACACTGCAAGGAATGCTTACCCACCTGATCAGAGGCATGAACCAACTCCTGTAATTCCTTACACTCTATGCCCTCTGCCAAAGCATCTACCTTAGATTTCAATTGAGTAAGGAGAAAATTCTGGTACTTTAACATATGAAACTGGCAATTCAAAGCCCTCATTGCTAGAGTGGAAGAGGTGTACACTTTTACCCCACCTATCCAAAGCTCTAGATTCTTTATCCATAGGAACTGGATTCTTTACAACAGAAGCCCTGACACCCTTAGGTCCCTGACTAATAGTTTCTGGGTCAGCCCTAGGGCTCTTATACAGATATTTATGAGCCTCAGGCACTCTGTAATACCTATCAGGTTTAACTGGCGCAGGAGGCAAAGAGTCTGGGTTAAGGGAAGCCTCAGAGAAAACATCCTGAACAACATCCAAAACAGGAGGAATAGCTAAGGGCCGATGTTGAGGTAAAAACAAAAATTCCCTAAGCCTCTTTTGGGAATCCGAGAAATCCTGACCTTCCCATTTAAAATGCTCCCTCATAGAATGCAAAGTTTCTGAGAAGGAAAAATCCTCTGGAGGAGAAGCAGAAGGACTGGAATCCTCTGCGTCCGAATCTGAATAAGGAGGAAAATCCTGAGTGTCTTCAGTCAAGACTCTGAGTAATCTGAAGCCTGTTCCAAACTTTCCACTTCTGGCTCCACCCTAGGCCTCTTATCTGGAGGGGGCATAGAACCCCTGATTAAGGAAATTAAATCTTCTGCCATTTTAAGCATGTGTTTTTTAGGCACAGAGCCTGCAGAGCTAGGACTGACACCTGAGGAAGGCAAACCAGGCCTGCCCTTAGAAGGTACCTTAGAGACTGAAGGAGAAGGCCTAACCACCTTAGGCAAAGAAGGGAGTACAGCAACCTGAGAGGCCCCCTCAGCCTGACCTGACTCCTGAGAGGCCACATCTTGCAAAATTAACGTCTCCCCCTGAAACTCAGCTGAAACCTCGGCTGGATCTACAGATTCCAGCGTAGTTTCTAAAGAACCGGCGTCCGGAACGGACGACTCATCCTGCTTGGACCTTAACGACTTATCCTTGCGCTTCTTAGCAGAAGCGGGCGTCGGAGGATCCGACGGCATATTGTAATTGCACCGCTTCCCAAAGACAAGCCTAGCGCCATCTAACCTACGTTTAATGGTGCGCTTATTAAACCTAGCACAAAAGCGACACCCGACTACGTCGTGCTCAGGCCCCAAACAAGGAATACAGAGAGAGTGGTAATCCCTATGCGGTATCTGTTTCCCACAAGAAATACAATTATTCACTTTTTCTGACATCCGGAATTAACTGAGGCAAGAAAAAACAAAAATATTCTAACGGGTACTTAGCCCAACTTGGTTTCGGTCTGAAACTCGAAATACGAAAATTTCAGAACGCCGAATGGCACTTGCAAACGCTGCTTCTGCTTCGGACCATACGGCAAAAAAGACTGAGGATATGACGTCGGTCATGCGCTTTAATACCGGGACGCACTGACGTCAGATCTGAGTGCCATGACCGACGCCAGCCTAATACTTTGGTATTCGGGCCGACCGAGGACAGCGGACTACCCATAGGTTATGACTGCAGCAATGTGAGATGAAGAACATCCAGATGAAGGAATTAAAATGGTTGGAGCTGATAACGGCTCCGATGGACCCATCAGGGGTACCGGAGCCGGCGTAAGGACATCACTCGGTGCCGAACACTCCGGCTCCGATGACACAATGCTCGGAGGAGGAATCATCGGTACCGGTAAGGGAATGGGCTATGGAGCCGACTGGGTCGGAGCCGAAAATAATTTAGCTAACACCGGCGACTGAAGGAGCCTCTGAACCACCCTATCCACGTCCAAATCAGACAACCGAGAGGATTTGGAGGCAACTGAAGGAGATGATGATCTCCTACCTATCGATTCCTGAGTAACACTGGGTGACCAGCTCCGAATCGGTTCCAAAGTGATCGGAGCCGAGGTCGACTCCAGTACTACCGATACTTCCTGCGGCCCCGAAGCCAATGGAGCCGAGGAAGCAGAGTCCAACACAGAGTTCTTCTCCTGCGACTCCAAAGACAATGGAGCCAAGGAAGTAGTAATCACCTTCAAAATCTTCTCCGGGGGCTCCGAGGAACTAGATGGAGCCAGAGATCGTTTCTTAGATTTAGTGGACTTGGATCTGCCAGTAGTCGAAGCAGATTCTACATCCTCTTCAAAGGAGGGCTTGACCAGGCCCTTCAAGATCAGTTTATTTTTCCGTTCCTGCAGTACCCTAGAACTGTAGGAATGGCAGACACAGCAGAATTCTTGCAAGTGTTTAGCGCCAAGGCAATAAACGCAGATGGCATGCCCATCTGTGATCGACATTTTGTAGGCACACTTTGAGCATTTTTTAAACCCAGAGGGTTTATGCTCTTTCTGCTCTTTAGACATGTCCAGCAAAACAAACACTCAACAACCACAACAGGAAGGAGGGATACACTAAGGAACTCTAACTTAAACGCTCCTAGAAACACTAACAAAACAATGAAGGAGAGGGCTAGATCCCTCTAACTTAAACGGGCCTAGCCCGCCAAACGCGAGGGAAACTACTCACACTCTCCACAAACTGCCACAGACCAAACAACAGACACAACGCAACATAGCTATGAAAATAGCTTTTGTTTCACAGAAAAAAATATAAAATTTCACAAGGTTTTCTAGTAAAAAAAAAAGTACTTAGCCACAGCCAAGCTCGAGACCATGTCCTGACTCAACAAGCGGCAAACAAGATCTGGGGGTTTGGGAGAGTTGCATCCTGGGATACCAGTTAGCCCAGCCAATTAGAAATTTTGTGCTTGAAAATAGTCGGCCGAGTCTGAGCCGATTGTCGGTTCCGAACCCATCAGTAATGAATGTAGGCGAGATAGGACCACATAACATCAGAAATTTCAGAATCTTGGTCAGAAGTATCATAAGCAAACTCAGTCCTAGTTCTCTTAGAGGGGGAAGGTTGGCTTCCCCTGACTCAAGTAATAAGATCTTCAGTCATTCTTACCATTTGTTTTTAGGCATAGAGGCCTGACCATGCAGTCTGAGCATCAGTTTTCCAGGCATGGTTCGAGTTTTAGGCCTTGAAGAAGAAGAAAGCATTGGTTTAATGTACAAGTCAGTAGGCCTGAATACACCCTCAGAAGCCGGTGCCTGCACAGTGTCTCCGGACCCATCCAAGGTAGAGACATCCACAGGTTCCACAGTTAAAGCATCTTGCAGCATACCGGACACCAAATGGGTCTCAGTAGAGGCCTGCAAATCTGAAGTAGCAGGTATAAGAGGCTGCAAAAGCACCTCACTGAGTACTGGTGAACTGGGCGGCTTGTCTCTGTCTTTATCTTTGCGTTTTTTCGGAAAGTCGGTAGTCGGATGGCTTACTTAAGACATATCAGGATAATTGAACAGAGCACCAAAATATTTAGAAGCATAAATATACCGATAATGGATAGTTTGTGGTATAAATAAGGCACAAAACCGACAGTGAGGTATGTCGTTGTCAGGGCCTAGGCAAGGAATACTGTACGAATGAAAATTTTTATGAGGTATTTGCTTTCCACAAGAAATGCAATTATTTACTTTTACTGACATCGGTTTAGAGCAAGAAAAAGTTTCCCCAATGGGGTTCTTAGCTTTTAGTTGAAGACTTCGGTTTTGAAACTCAAAAACAAAAATTTCAGGAGTCGGCCGACCGGCACTTGCTAACTGCTTCTGCTTCAGGCACCGCACGGCAAGAAAGACTGATGTAATGACGTCAGCTACATGTTTTATACCCCTGATGTCACAGAAAAAGAGGCAGCAAGCAACGTAAGACCCAAGACTTTGTTAATCAGGCCAACTGAGGGCAGCTACTGCAAGCAGATAACCCAAATGTAATGACTGCAACAGTGAAACACGAAGAACATCTGTGTCTTCTGGGTTCTTTGTATACCTCTACCGAAACCATGGCTAAAAAGAGTCAGTTGCCCATCTCATCCACCTAGTTATCACCTGTATGAATAATTACATAAACAAAAGAGCAGTTCCTTGCCCGGACTATTCTTCACTTTTATATCATACTGAAAGAATAGTATTATTCTGTTGTATTCACTGTCTTTTCAAACTATTGCTAGCATGATTATTAGCTTGAATAAAAGCTGCAAGAATGGTATGAAATATAAAGGGTTAATTTAGAAATAGTGTGAAATGCTGAAAAATAAGACGTAGTAAGTGTGCTGGCATAGCTTAGTTAAAGTTTGGCATCCATGTGAAGCAGTATGCTACTGAGAAACAAAGTCTGTAAAAATAACTGTGCAGATGGCAGCTGGAAGGACATCAGCAAAGTAAAGGGATGCAACATCAAGTTTCAGATAGTGCTGGAACACCACGTTTCAGATAGTGCTGGAACACCACGTTTCAGATAGTGCTGGAACACCACGTTTCAGATAGTGCTGGAACACCACGTTTCAGATAATGCAAGTCTGAGTTTCCATGGATCATCAAACTACAAAGAACCAAGGACAAGGAAACAAAGGAAAAACTGTTATACAAAGAAAGAACTGTTTTACGTCAGCCTCTGGAAAAATACCAGATCCTCTGGTATAAATGTACTTATGCTTAAACAGACTTTGGACATTTGCTATAGAGAGCTGACAGCATATGTGTTGCATGTTTGTAGAACCAAAGTCAAATGTAACAGAAATGTCGTACTAACTAAAGCAGTTTGCCTCGGTGTATTTATTGTACTTAGTACAATCCAGTATTTAAAAGTAGTTGGTCATACTAAGAGTTAATATACTGTGGTGTTGTGTGCTTACATGCAAATGTAAATAACAAGAAGGAACCAACAGAAGGCAGCACAGAATTCTTCACATAATTCTGTATATCTTCCGCAATCTTACAGGTACCTCGTACAAGGACTTTCTGAATATGATTTGCACAGATTTTGGTCTGTTTCCACCCAAGATTCATTATTATAGACGTATTTATTTATTTATTTGACATCTGTTTACTGGGAAAGTCCAACTTGGCCAGAAAGAGCCCATTTTCAGAGACTGCCCAGGCAGAAAAGCTCCACAATCACAATATTTCAGAAATCAAGTACAGATACTTTCAATCACAAGGTATCATGTTATAAAACAGCAAGTACAGGTTTTAAATCAAAGTATCGGCTTACACTACAAAACATAAGTGAAAAAACGTAATGAGAAAAACACAGAATATCTGATTCTTGGAGTGCAATGAAAAACAGTAACACGAGTTGAAGAGAATATGAGAGGAAAAATTCAATAGTCATATTATTTGTTACATGGATTAGTATGTGGTAAATGAGACCTGAGACAATTCTAATAAGATATTTAAAGAGATATCAGAGATTGCATGATTAGAGACAGTGAGGGAAACTGAGTGATGTCTTATTATCAGAGAGGTGTTCATATTATGGTTCTAGAAGGATGGAGAGAAGTAGATTATAGTGCAGGTAGGGTGCCTTCAGGTAGTTACGGGAGTAGGGAGGAAAGAGGTAGAGGAAAGGTGTGCAGAGATGAGTTAAATAAGGAAAGGTAGTGGGAAAAACAGTAAGAGGAGGATGGAGAGGGTTGTGAAATGTGAATTAGGTTGAAAGGGGTGAGTGAAGTACAGTAAATTCAGCCAGGATTGTCACAGGAGCAGGTCCATCATTTTGGACATATTCTTTTAGGGTGCATTTAATGGTGGATAGGTTAGAAATAGTTCTGGTGGTTAGGGGGTAAAGACTTCCATTTTTTCCTACTAAGTACAACTGCAGGCATTATCCAGGTGGTTTATTCAGTTTATGTATTGTGAGAAGTTGTTTGTCTTCCAACCTAAGAGTTCTTTTTGGAAAATGCATGTGATTAAGGGGTAAGGGCTAGGCAGGCTAACAGTTTGTGTATAATTTTATGAACTGTTATAAGCTGAATGCAGGAGAGATGGAAAGGAATTTACATGTTCATAGAATTTCTCTGTTCTGTACACCATTGCTAACCGTTCTTTTTCTATCTGCACATATCTCTTGTATATCTGTAAATGTTTTTGACCCAAAGGCAACTGGGCTATTCTCTTGTAGAAGCACAGTTTCTATGCCATCCATTCAGACTATCATCTACTTGCAACATAACTGGCAAATTCACATCAATGTATTTGATTATGGATTATATGCAACTACTTTCTTGAGTATTTTGAAAACCACTATTTTGCTCATAACTCTAGTCCCAGGCGACATGTTGTTCTAATGTATTTCTCAGATATATAATCATCTCAGACATATTAGGAACAAACTTTGCATGATACCACATAATTTCTAAAAAAAGAATTAGTAATACCAGCTTGTCTTCTGGCCATGGCATTTCCACAACTCCTTGAATTGCTTCCAGTCCCCCTCATGTCAGACTACGATTCATGTGTTCCACCTCATGTCAGACTACGATTCATGTGTTCCACCTCATGTCAGACTACGATTCATGTGTTCCACCTCATGTCAGACTACGATTCATGTGTTCCACCTCATGTCAGACTACGATTCATGTGTTCCACCTCATGTCAGACTACGATTCATGTGTTCCACCTCATGTCAGACTACGATTCATGTGTTCCACCTCATGTCAGACTACGATTCATGTGTTCCACCTCATGTCAGAATACGATTAGTGTGTTCCACCTCATGTCAGACTACGATTCGTGTGTTCCACCTCATGTCAGACTACGATTCGTGTGTTCCACCTCATGTCAGAATACGATTCATGTGTTCCAGATTTCTCACTCAGGGTTTACATTTGCTCTTGTTTAGCTTGAGGTTGTGCTGTTTCAGTTTGACCAACAATTGCATCAATTTCTTTTCACTCTCATTTTGTGTTCAACCCAGCAGTAATGAATTTACTTCTTCTTTCGACTTTTCCCGGTTAGGGGTCACCACAGCGGATCACCTGTCCGCTCAGGATTGGCAGTGGAGTTTTACAGTGTTGAGTTGCCAGCCTGGTGCCCAACCTTCCACGGAAGGCACACACATGCACACACTCCCTCCTAGGGCCAATTTAGAGTGACCAATTCACCTACAGCACATCTTTGGGATGTGGGAGGAAACCCACGTGACCACATGGAAGACATGCAGACTCCGCACAGAAGGCACCCCAGCCAAGAATCGAACCGGAGAACCTCTTCAAAATCTTCTAAATTAACATAAGGTTGATTTTATTTCTAGTAAAGCTGAAGTTGCCACTTCCTTCACATATCTTCTCCAAATCACTTTCTCTTCCATCAGACCATTACATTCTCTCATCCCCACCTTTCCCCTACACCTTTATGATGTCACTACATTACTGTGTACTTTTTACTGTTCCCACCTTACTTCTACACCTTTATGATGTCACTACATTACTGTGTACTTTTTACTGTTCCCACCTTTCCCCTACACCTTTATGATGTCACTACATTACTGTGTACTTTTTACTGTTCCCACCTTACTTCTACACCTGCAAGCTTTCATACTATTACTCCCCTTACTATTCCATCCTTATTTCTACACCTGTATTATTTCACATTACTGCATCCCTTACTGTTCTTACCTTAGTCCTACACTTGTATTCTATCACTACATTATTGTATCCCTTACTGTTCCCACCTTACTCCTAGACCTGTATTCTTTCACTATATTACTGTATCCTTTACTGTTCCCACCTTACACCTACACCTGTATTCTATCACTACACTAGCACACCCCTTACTGCTCCCACCTTACTCCTACACCTGTATTCTATCACTACACTAGCACACCCCTTACTGCTCCCACCTTACTCCTACACCTGTATTCTATCACTACACTAGCACACCCCTTACTGCTCCCACCTTACTCCTACACCTGTATTCTATCACTACACTAGCACACCCCTTACTGCTCCCACCTTACTCCTACACCTGTATTCTATCACTACACTAGCACACCCCTTACAGTTCCCACCTTACACCTACACCTGTATTCTATCACTACACTAGCACAACCCTTACTGCTCCCACCTTACACCTACACCTGTATTCTATCACTACACTAGCACACCCCTTACTGCTCCCACCTTACACCTACACCTGTATTCTATCACTACACTAGCACAACCCTTACCGTTCCCACCTTACACCTACACCTGTATTCTATCACTACACTAGCACACCCCTTACTGCTCCCACCTTACACCTACACCTGTATTCTATCACTACACTAGCACACCCCTTACTGCTCCCACCTTACACCTACACGTGAATTCTATCACTACACTAGTACAATCCTTACCATTCCCCACCTTACATCTACACCTGTATTCTATCACTACACTAGCACACCCCTTACTACATAATCACTAGCCAATTCTTGTACTGTAATCTGTTCTACTTCCATTACCCCCATATTGTACAGATTTTCAGCATAAATATTGATTAAGAATTGACAGTCATCAGCTTGTCTTGTATATTAGGGCTTTGACTGTTTTTGCTAGGTTAAATTGAAATTAATTTTAGATCTCTCGATATAGTTGGTTCAGTTTTGTTTCCCTTGCAATATTTGAATATCAGTACTGCCTTCTTGCCCTGTCATTCACGAAAAGGGTGTTTGGATCACAGTACTCAACCAGTTAAATGTAAAAATAAACAAACAAGTAAATAAAGAGCAACCACACTATGTAATACTCCTGGTGCTAACGCAACACCACAATCTGAGGGATCCATACCTGCCAGATGCATGTAGAATTGAGAATAAACTTAGCACTTGGAATTCCTGAGACCTCCTTTTCTACTGTAAGCAATTCATACCTTGCAATGTACCTTTCTTCTCAAGAATAACCACATTATTCAACCATTCTGTTGGCTCCAATTGCTTTATAATAGCATTCAAGCTCTCCATTCCCTCCAGGTTTTGGTCTACTTCTTTCTCAGTGCCACAGATTCTTTTCTAGAAGAATGAATCATTCACACTATAGTAGGATTTATTTGTATGGGATGCTCTCCATGCCAGCTTAGGCCTGTTAAAATTAGTATGTACGGCTTTGCACAGTATCTGGGAAGTCTCTTAGTGTGAATGATTCTCTATATGTGGTTTCTGTGATTAATTTTGAGCATATGTAATCTTGTCTTTGTTTTCGTACCATGAATTCCTTTCAAAATTTGTACTTTCTCAGAAATCACACACACACACTATAGTAATAATCATAATTCATTTTAAGCTTCTTAAAAAAAAAATCCCGATTTTTTTTTTTTTTTTTAACCAGGCATGCATGCATGCAGTTTCTGACCTATTCAGGTTAACAATATACATATAATTCTGTCAACACCAACTGTAATGTGTTTACAGCCACACCTATTGCAAAGCTTAAATACAATGATGAACCATCTCATCTGCAGTCGCCATCTTTGCTGCAGTGCGTTGCACAATGGCTTTCTCATTAATTTCTTTCATTTTTAAAATGCAATCTGCTTTAATTTCACATTTTGTGTTATGTGATCTGTCTTATTTTACTCACCTTTTCACAAATTAATTGGCCTGTGCTCTAGCATGTCAGTTGTTTTGTACAAATACACAGCTTTGATAAAATCAGGTATGTTTCTCTTTAAAGGCTCTCCCTTGTTTTTCATCTTTACTTAGGACTAAAACATTCCATTCCTTACACAGAACTGCAGAGCACACCAAACTAACATTCATCACTTGTATTATTTACATTAGTAACACATCCATCTATAGTTTCTCTAACCTTTGTTCTTTTGCAAAGAAACAATGTTTGGTAAAGGTTTTATCCAGGCTATATAATAATTACTGAATTTATCTCTGAACTGCTGCTATTTTGTCTTTTTTTCCACCAAGAATGAAAAAGATAAACACCTTTATGGTTTACTCCATAGCAACAACAGGAATGCTGTACAATGGGCATTTTTTTTTCAGATTTTTCAGCTAATCCACTTGCTCTGAGGAATAAATCATATGTCTGGATCTAAAGTTTCCACTTTTAACCAATGTTTACTTCCTGAACTACTCATCTCAGAAAAGCTTCGCTGAGACATTCTTCACACTTTTAATTATATTTCTACTCTCAAGACAAAACAAACTACTGACAAATAAATGTCTTCAGTTACGCAGATGTATTTCTTTAGTTCAGGTAGGTAATTCCTCCCCCCTCTTGACATCATGCCATGTCAGGAGCCTGAAACTGTAACACAGGCAATATCGTAACATGATGGAATAGTGGGTGCCCAGATTAAGGAGCAGCAGGTGCAGAGGGGCACCTGAAGAATTGCCACATAGTAATGTTCTGGAACCTTCTAATGGAGACTGGTATGAAAGTCCAGTTGACGTTGTACAAGGGAATGAGCAGGAAACTGTGGCAAGTGACGCAGATAATGTTGCAGAGTGATGGGCCAGTGTGTTCCCATATGAAGCAGGGAGTATCTACAGACAATATGTCACAAGAAGATGTTTTGAAACTTTCCACAGAATACTTGCTGGAAACAGAAACCAAAGAAGATGCTCTCAGTTGAGAAAAATGATCTAAGGGAAGACCTGGACAGACATCTTAAGGTACACAAAAGAAATAAATTACAGAAAGTAAATAACACCCAAAATGTTAGAAGATTAGCAAAACAAGCACTGTAATTAGAAATATTAAAAGAATTTCATGTAATATAACAGAAATAAATAGGATATTCTACTATGCAGCTAAATTAACAGAAACTGCTACTGCAAAAACGTAGAGTAAAACAGGGAGAAAGTACAGGTGTACCATGGAAGCAGTAAACAGAGAAGACTACAAAGCAATTAAGATAAGAGGTATCAATGTTAGAAAAGGGAACGAATCATCAATATACTTAGAATGACATGTTAAAAACAACGCACGGTATCAAGAAAGGCCAGGATTAATCATACACCATTGCCAGTAATAAACTACAAATATCAGCACAAGCAGAAAAGCACTCCGCAGCAGGTGTCAGCAGGTTATCTGCAAGGCACTCCTGTCAGCAGGTTATCTGCAAGGCACTCCTGTCAGCAGGTTATCTGCAAGGCACTCCTGTCAGCAGGTTATCTGCAAGGCACTCCTGTCAGCAGGTTATCTGCAAGGCACTCCTGTCAGCAGGTTATCTGCAAGGCACTCCTGTCAGCAGGTTATCTGCAAGGTGCTCCTGTCGACATGTTATCTGTAAGGTACTCCTGTCGACATGTTATCTGTAAGGTACTCCTGTCGACATGTTATCTGTAAGGTACTCCTGTCGACATGTTATCTGTAAGGTACTCCTGTCGACATGTTATCTGTAAGGTATTCCTGTCAGCATGTTATCTGTAAGGCACTCCGCAGTCAATTCCTCAGTCTTTCTTGCCATAACAGTCAGAAGCCCAAAGAAAACAAGGCTAAAACCCAAAAGCCAAATTGGCAAATACCAAATTTAGCCTGTACCGTAGGAAAAGAGAAAAGGGGGAAGGAGGGAAACCAGGACTACAATAGTGAATACACTCGAACATCTGCATTTATGTTACGTGTACACAACTGTACTATGTTGATCGTGTTTCACTGCTGCAGTCCTAACCAATGGGTCGATTACCAAAGCAAGAGAAAAGAGAGGCGGAATCAACCGAATCAAGGCGGAATCAACCGAATCAAGGACTGGAGATAACGCCCCGCAGGACAGGGGTCGATTACCAAACCAAGAGAAAAGAGAGGCGGAATCAACCGAATCAAGGCGGAATCAACCGAATCAAGGACTGGAGATAACGCCCAGCAGGACAGCAGTGGTAAACCCTGCCCTGGCTCGTGAAAACAACGAAAAATTATCATGCTTTGTGAAAGTGTGAACAGAAGACCACGTGGAAGCCCCCAAAATGTCTTTAGTAGGGACACCCCTTAAAAAGGCTGCAGAAGTGGAATCTGCTCTAGTTGAGTGGGTCCTAACTCATTGAGGAGGAACCTTGCCATGAAAGGAATAACAAAAAGTAATACAATGTGCAATCCATTTAGAAATGGTTTACTTAGAAATAGCCTTGCCCTGGGCTCCAGGGGCAAAGCTGACCAATAACGGAGCTGATTTCCGAAGGTCTTTAGTCCTGTCCAGGTAGAACCTGAGCTGTCTGTGCACATCATGAGAATGTAGGATTCTTTCACCTCTATTTCGAGGATTAGGAAGGTGTATGGACTGATTAAGAGTCAGGCTAGAAACCACCTTAGGCATAAAGGAGGGGTTGGTTCTGAGAGAGACCCTATATGCATGGAAAATAAGAAAAGGCTCCACAGCCATCAAAGCATGCAGCTCCGAAACCCTCCTTGCTGAAGTTATAGCCAAGAGGAAGGCAGTCTTCCACGGGAGAAACTTTAAATCTGCAGTGGCAGCTGGCTCAAAAGGAGGAAGAGTGAGTTTTTCTAGAACAAAATTAAGATTCCAGGCTGGAGTAGGCACACTTCTGGGAGGTTTTAAGTTGCAAGCACCTCTGAGAAACATTTTCATCAGGGGATGAGAGAAAATGGGTTGTTCAAAAGAACAATGAGCAGAAATGGCTGAAGCACGGAGATTGACAGAGGAAAAAGAAAGACCATCCTGAAGCAAATCAGCCAGGTATTCCAGGATCAGAGGAAGGGCAGGCTGAGAAGAAGATTCCCCTCTAGCCTGCATCCAATGAGAGAACCTTTCCCATTTGCCAGCGTAGGATTTCCTAGTGCTAGGCCTCCTGGCCTCCCTCAGCACGTCAACCACCTGCTGGGAAAGGGAAGAAGAAAAGGAAGGAGTCATACAATGAGCCAGGCTGTCAAATGGAGCGACTGAAGGAAGAAGAAAAGGATGGAGTCATACAATGAGCCATGCTGCTAAATGGAGGGACTGAAGATGAAGATGGGATGGAGTCATACAATGAGCCAAGCTGCCAAATGAAGGGAATGAAGATGAGGATATAAAATGTTCCCCCTTCCTGAACCAAAAGCTCTGGCTTCAGAGGAAGACGCCAAGGAGAAAATTGGGAGAGACTGCGAAGCAGTGAATACCAATGCTGTCTGGGCCAGTCCGGAGCTATGAGAACGGTCCTTGGTCGTTCGTCCCTGATCTTCAATAATACTCTGGGAAGAAGAGGAAGCGGAGGGAAGGCATAAACTGACAGCAGCGTCCAAGGGAAGGACACATCATCCACTTTCCAGCTCTGCTGTGATGCTGTCTGGTGCAAAAAAAAGAGGTAGAAGATGGTTGTCTGGGGAGGAGAAAAGATCCACCTGAGATGTGCCCCAACGTTGAATGATGCTGTGAAAGACTGTTCTGTTCAGCTGCCACTCATGAGGATCCAGAGTTTGTCTGCTCAACTGGTCTGCCAAGACATTGAGCCTTCCTGGAAGAAACTGAGCTAGCAGATGCAGGCCCAGGGATGCTGCTATAGACCAAAGATTCATGCTCTGCCTGCACATGGGGTAAGAATGAGTCCCTCCCTACTTGTTGATGTACCACACGACTCTGGTGTTGTCTGTTCTGACAAGCAGGGTCCCTGGAGAAAGAAGATGCCTGAAAGCTAGTAAAGCCTGCTGAACTGCTATCAGCGCCTTTAGATTTATGTGCAGGTGCATCTGCTGGGCATTCCAACGTCCCTGTATGCATCTGCCATCCAGGTGTGCCCCCCAGGCATAGTCCGATGCATCTGTGGTAAGAACTTGAGTGGCAGGAGGTGGGCAAAAAGGTATGCCTTTGTTTTGTAGACAGGCTGTTGCCCACCATAGAAACTCTGCCTGCAGACATGGAAGCAGAGAAATTATCACATCCAGGTCCTGTGTGTGTTGACACCAAATGTTCTTGAGGTACCATTGCAATTTCCTCATATGCAGTCTTGCATATGGAATCATGAGAATGCAAGAGGCCATGTATCCCAAAGCTTGCAGGTATCTCCTTGCAGGGAGCTGGGACAGGCTTGCCAAGTCCTTGAAGTAAACTGAAAGAGTTGTCTGCTTCTCCTGGGTGAGATACATCACTGGGTGGCAGTATTCAGACTCGCTCCCAGGAATGTTATCTTCTTGGCTGGCACCATTTTTGATTTTTCCTCGTTGAGATTGTAACCCAGGGAAGAGAGAAGAGTCTTTACAAATTTTAGATCCTTTAACAGCTGTTCCTGAGAATTTGCTTGAATTAGACAGTCATCCAAGTATGGATAAATCTGAATTTTCTTCTGCCTACAAAAAGCAATGATTAGAGCCAGGCACTTTGTGAAAACTCTGGGAGCAGTAGAGAAGCCAAAGGGCAGCGCAGGGAATTGATAATGTTGCTTGCCCACCCTGAAACTAAGGTATTGCCTGCAACTTTCTCTGATAGGGATGTGCAGATAAGCTTCTTTGAGATCCAAAGTTACCAGCCAAGAATCCTTTTCTAACATTGGCAGCAACTGACGCAAAGTGAGCATTTTGAACTTTGGAATTACCAAGAAAGAGTTCAGAACGGATAGATCTAGGATAGGACGCCAGGTGCCTTCTTTTTTTGGAACTAGGAAAAGTCTGGAATAGAAACCCTGGCCTACCTGCTGAGCAGGAACTGATTCTAGTGCTCCCAGAAGAAACGGAAACTAAATTTGTTTTTCTACTTCTGCCCTTTGGTTTTCAGGAGCGTCCGGGAATCCTTTGAGAACTGGAAAGGTGTGGAAAGAAAACTTGTGCCCTAGTGAAACAGTTCTGAGTACCCATTTGTCGTCCATGATAGTGGCCCAGACTTTTGCAAAAAAGGCCAACCTTCCCCCTAAAGGACTCTCCAGGCAGGCAAGAACAGGCAGAAGTTGGACCGAGTCACTGAGAATGTTTAGATTGAGATGGAGGCTTACAACTTCCCGCCTTGGAAGAGGAAGCCTGTCAACACTTAGACCTTTGAGGGGTAGCTACCTGCCCCCTAGAAGATTTGTAACCTCTAGTCCTAGAATGGTTTTGTCTGCTGGTATCAGGGAATGTCCAACTCTTAGAAGGGTAATTCCTGCTAAAGCGAGGAGGCTGAACTTGCAGAAAGTCTAACAGTTTGCATAGACTTGGCCTTGTCCTCCATCTTCTTGAGCACTTCCTCTGCTTTGCTGCCAAAAAGACTGTCCTCATGCAAAGGTACATCTAAAAGCCTCGACAGGCTCTGGAAGGGGCTGTTCCCTGAGCCAAGCGTGCCTTCTAATAACAGATCCAGTAGCTGTACCCTGCAGGAGGCTTCTAGAATGTCAAAACCACAAGGTAATGAATGTTTATTGACAAGACTGGCAAAATTCAGCAAATCCTGCATATCCTTACTCTCCACCAACAGAGGCACACTCGCTATCCTAGACTTAATAGCTTCCAAGGTGTGCTGCTGGTACTTCAGCATATGAAAAAGATAATTAGTAGACCTAATTGCAAGAGTAGCAGAGGTATAAACCTTTTTACCCCACCTATCTAAGTTCCTAGATTTCCTGTCGGAAGGAACAGGATTTTTAGTAACAGTGGCCTTAACTCATTTAGGGCCTTGAGAAATAACCTCTAGATCAGCCAACTGATTCCTGAAAAGAATCAAATGAGAATCAGGGACCCTATAGTGCCTGTCAGGTTTCCGGGGAGCAAGAGGAAGTGAATTAGGAGTCAAGGAATTTTCCAGAAAAACATCAACCACAACGTCCAACACAGGAGTAATACCCAAAGGCTTATGCTGAGGCAAATCCAAAACCTCCCTAATCCTTTTCTTAGAAAGGAGGTAATCCTGACTTTCCCATTTACAATGCTCCCTGAGAGTATTTAAAGTATCACCAAAAGAGAAATCCTCTGGAGGAGAAGCAGAAGGGATGGTCTCGTCTGCGCCTGAATCCTCAAAAGGAGAGAAAGCCTGAGAAACTTCCTCTTCATCAACAGAAATGCTAGAAGTAAAAGAACCTGAATAAGACAAAGCCTCAGGAGAGGCATCCCTACCTCTTTTTGAAGGAGGAGGCTGTGAACCCCTAATAAGAGTCAAAAGGTCAGCACACCTTGGAAGCTATTAAGTCTAGGATAGCGAGTGTGCCTCTGTTGGCGGAGAGTAAGGATATGCAGGATTTGCTGAATTTTGCCAGTCTTGTCAATAAACATTCATTACCTTGTGGTTTTGACATTCTAGAAGCCTCCTGCAGGGTACAGCTACTGGATCTGTTATTAGAAGGCACGCTTGGCTCAGGGAACAGCCCCTTCCAGAGCCTGTCGAGGCTTTTAGATGTACCTTTGCATGAGGACAGCCATTTTAACCATTTGAGAATGAGGGAAACGAGAGGCAACTGGAGCCTGTTTCTTCACAGGCTTACGACTGGAAGATTTACCTGCAAGTCTGAAGGACTCGGGAGGCCTGGCAACTGCCAAAGTTGCAGTCGAAGTCATAGGTATGAGCTTGCTGTCTGAACGAAGAATGGAGGCCTCAGGCACCGGAATCAGCTTAGCGGCTCCGGATCCAGCTGAAGAGGCAAAAGGCCAAAGGTCAGAAGGCAAAATGGAAGCTGTAGGCCTGGGGGCCTCTGAAATGGTCTCAACCGAGGCCTGTGGTTGAAAATCTGCAGGCTGCAGGGGCTGCAAAGGCACCTCACTGGCTACTGCATGACTAACGACCAATTTAACATCATCTGAGGACTTGACCTTCTGAAGCCTGTTACGGTCCTTATCCTTACGTTTCTTGGGGATATCCAAAGCCTGAAGACCAGTGGACGCCATACCAATGAACTCTGGCCAAACTCCAAAATGTTTAGCTAAATGCTTAGCCAGATGATGAATAGTACACGGATTAAAGGAAGCACAGAGATCACAATTAGGAACGTCGTGGTCAATAGGAATGAAAATATCAGGAATGTGCTTTCCACACGCAAGACAATTATTAACCTTTTCTGACATTCGTTAAGGCAAGAAAAGAGATCCACAACGGGGTACTTAGCTGTAGTTGACTTCAACTTTGTAGTTGGAAACAAAAAAGGTAAACTGCCAACCGGCAGTCGTGCAAGAAATGCTTCTGCTTCGGGCTCCGTGGCAAGGAAGACTGATGAAGTAACGTTGGCTGCCTCCTTTTGTATCTGATGCCCTGACGTCCTTTACAACTGATGACAGCAGATGTCATTTTTACTTACCTTTGGTATTCTGGACGATCGAGGGCTACAGGGAGCCGGATAACTCATTGGTTAGGACTGCAACAGTGAAACACGATGAACATCTTATTTTTCACCTCTGTCAGTTAAACTTCATGAAAAAAACTATTTACAAACACCTCATACATTTCACCACCAGTGTACTAAACATGCCTCTTTTCTACTGTTGACTCACTTTGGCAATCCCTCTCAAAATACACTAAGAAAAAACACTACTCCAAATTCAGAAGTGAACTTAACATGTACCTGTGAAAACAAGCCCTGTGTACCTGCTTCTCCAATGGCCCAGCCACATCTCCTAACCACTGCGACATTCCTTCTTCCTCTGTCTGGCTTTGCATTCCCACTGAGTTGTGAACTACATAGTACGCAACACAAATTACTGGTAATTTTTCATGGAATCTTAGTTGCATGTACGATGCAATACTTATCCTCTGTTAAATTAATTTCGAACTTCTTGTGTTACCTTAATCCCTGAATTTACCTTAACAACATTCCATATTTTTGTATCAACTGTGAAAATATTTTCAACCAGGTAGTTAGTGCCCAAGATTGGTCAGTGTTAATCAGCGCAATACCTGCTATGCCAGTACAAATAAAATAAACAACAGAGGATTCTAACCGGGTCTCCGATTATAACCAGCTTGTTATACGTTTGAAATATGGATGCCAAGAAATTCAACTCAGAAACAAAGGTGGAGATGTGAATGTTGGCATCATGTCAAGAACACATAATAAAAGATTAAAATTAGTATTCCAATAAAAACTCTGCAGAGCATGGAGCTTTATCGGCTCCATTTAGTACCAGTTACAGAGAGAAAAAGAAACTACAGGAGAGTGAAGTGTTTTACCAGCTTTAAAATTTGGTAAAGCACTGTTGAAAGGACAGCAGCATGCCTCTCAGATAACTTACAAATCCAGAAATAATTGGAGGACAAAGGATTAAATCAGGGAAAGTTTTTAAATATTGCTCTAATTCAATAAAAAGTTAACAGAACAACATATAATGGTTAAGGTGTTTGCCTTACAGACACAAGGTGCAGGGTTTGGTTCTTACATGGGGTAATTGGCTAGGCTTAAAATGCTCACAAGGGCAGTTAGCCTAGTAGTAATCTATGAACCTATCAACATGCACTTACTGACCAATATGAAGTATGAAACTGGCATTACTGACTGATTGAAACACTCAGTGATTTATCAGAAATTTAAAACTTTTATGAGTGACAGGGCAAGTATGAGGCAAAATCCGGGACAGCCAAGAGGTATGGACAGCAGGCAAAACAAATTGCTCCTCTGTACGATTAACCACTTTAAAAGCTATTAGACATTCCGGTATAACACACTTTCTAACAAACTTTAAAAGCTGATAAACTTTCCACTGCTGTTCTTTGCTCATCAGTACTGTCCACTATTAGTATCTACTGCAAGATCCAATCTTAACAGCACTTAGGTGCCACTACGAAACTTTAGTTTAGTACCTCTATGTGCTTTTAAGTTCAGGTCTTGCCGTAGGGAAAAGTTTTTCTTTTTCCTGACTTTGGAACATAAATTGTGGCACTCCATGCATTACAAATAAATTCGTAGTAAAGTTCATTGCACTTAACGTACAGTGTATTAATACAGATGTCACAATGTAGTAAACAGGTGTCTATCACGCTGTACTAATCAGTTGCCTACTATGGAATGATCGATCACTTTGCTGCATCTTTATTTTCACAGATGCGCAAATTATACCAAATGTTTTTCTTTCCAGTACTAATTCCTTGAGGTACAATATACAAATTCACTGTACAGAAGGGCTGTCAGAGAGGATTTGCGCACCTGTAGTTTTCTCCCTAAAAGTGATTAATCAGTCCATTGGCAGACAGTGGTTTATTCGTTTTACATGTTTCATTACACTGTGTGCCAAGCACTATACATTTTACAAAGAAGCCTGTCCTGTTCCATCTTACTTCTGTTACCTTTCACCTGAATATAGCTGTTTTTATTTATTAATTTTACTTGACGGAGTAACTGATTGCAATTGGTTACATTGTAATACCTGTTACAGACAAGAGAAAACATCTCTACTCACTACAGAAAGTACAGTTTTGTACGTACCATAAATGTAGATGTCCGATAGGTATGCATCTGCAGTCATCACATATGGGTTGTCCTGCCTCAGGCAGCCCTTCGGTCGGCCGGATTCCAAAGTCTGGGTCTGGCGTCGGCTGATGTCGCACTTTCCCGGCGTCAGAGCCTGGGGTATAAAAGCATCAGCCGACGCCATCTTCCTCAGTTTTTCTTGCCCCAGATGCCAGGTGCCCTCTAAGGAAGGCTAAATTTGGAGAGATGCATTTAAAAATCCAAACATGCACAATAATATAAAAACAAATACACCATAATAGATCACCCCAGCTAGCTATAAGAGGGGTAAGTACCCAAGAAATACCACAGACGGGAAGGAGGGAGGGTAAACCTGACTGCAGATGCATACCTATCGGACATCTACATTTATGGTAGGTACAAAACTGTACTATGTCCTTCAAGGATGCATCTGCAGTCATCACATATGGGTAGAATACCATAGCCAATCTGGGGGTGGAGGAACTATGTAAAGGATGGTGTAGCTAAAATGCCCTGCAGGACTGCCGTAGCAAAGCCTGCTCTGGATCTGGAATATAAAGGTAAATTGTAATGCTTGGCAAATGTATGCACGGAGGTCCATGTAGCAGCCTCTAAAATGTCCTTGGTAGCCACCCCTCTTAAGAAGGCTGTGGAGGTGGCTGTGGCTCTCGTGGAATGAGGTCTAATGTTAGCTGGCACAGTTTTTCCATGAAAGGAGTAACAAAAACGAATGCAATTCCCTATCCATTTTGAAATTGTCTGTTTGGAAATTGCTTTTCCTTGTGTACCAGCAGCATAAGCTACCAACAGCTGGTCAGTTTTTCTGTAACTTTTAGTTCTGTCCAAGTAGTAGCGCAACTCTCTGTGTATGTCCAGGGTGTGCAGAAGTTTCTCCCCTTTGTTTTGTGGATTTGGAAAGAAGGTAGGCAAGTGAATAGCTTGATTTAATGAAACCCTGGATACCACCTTTGGCATAAATGTAGGATTGGTTCTCAATGAACCCCATCATCATTGTATACCCCACCAAGAGGGGATGAGATTGTTTGAAGACATGGTTTTCTTGGATGAAACACTAACACATCTAGAAAAGGTAGCAATAGTGGAATTAGTTGATACAGTACTTAAGTATAACTTTATTCTGTTCAATGGAGAATACTACCAGCAAACAAGAGGCGTAGCTATGGGTGCGGCGTGCGCACCTACATACGCTAATATTGTGTTAGCAGCATGGGAATCCAATTTTGTCCTGAATTCAGTATACAAAAGTACAGTTTTGTACCTACCATAAATGTAGATGTACGATAGGCATGCATCTGCAGTCCTTACAAATGGGTTGTCCTGTCGTCAGGCAGCCCTTCGGTCGGCCGGATTCCAAAGTCTGGGTCTGGCCTCGGCTGGTGTCGCACTTCACCCGACGTCATAGCTGCAGTTCTTCGGGTATAAAGGCATCAGCCGACGCCATTTTCCTCAGTGTTTCTTGCCCCAGATGCCAGGTGCCCTCTAGGAAGGCTAAATTTGGATAAATGCAAATGGCTCCAAATAGTAGAGAGCAAACAAAAAATAAGCATGTATGTACATATATACAAACAAATACACCATAATAGATTCCCCCAGCCAGCTATAAGATGGGCAAATACCCTAGGAGTACCACAGAGGGGAAGGAGGGTGGGTAATCCTGACTGCAGATGCATGCCTATCGGACATCTACATTTATGGTAGGTACAAAACTGTACTATGTCCTTCAAGGATGCATCTGCAGTCCTTACAAATGGGTAGAATACCATAGCCAAACTGGGGGAGGAGAAGAAATAAGATTATGGTGTAGTTAAGATCCCTTGCAAAATAGCAGTGGCAAAACCTGCTCGGGATCTGGAGTATAAAGGTAAATTATAATGCTTGGCAAATGTATGCACGGAGCTCCAAGTAGCAGCCTCTAAAATGTCGTTGGTAGCCACTCCTCGTAGAAAAGCTGTGGTAGTGGCTGTAGCCCTTGTAGAGTGAGGCCTGATGTTTTCTGGAGTTTTCTTCCCATGGTAGGAGTAACAAAATCTAATGCAATTTCCTATCCACTTAGAGATTGTCTGTTTTGAAATTGCTTTTCCTTCCATTCCTGTTGCATATGCTACCAGTAGCTGGTCAGTTTTTCTATTGCTCTTGGTCCTGTCCAGGTAGTAGCGCAATTGTCTATGTACATCCAAGGTATGCAAAAGTCTTTCTCCCCTGTTCTGTGGGTTGGGGAAGAATGTAGGTAGGTGGATAGCTTGATTTAAAGATACCCTGGAGACCACCTTTGGCATAAAAGTAGGATTTGTTCTCATGGACACTCTATCTTGATGGAAGATCAGGAAGGGCTGTACTGCTATTAATGCCTGTAGCTCAGATACCCTTCTTGCTGAAGTGATTGCAAGCAGGAAAGCAGTTTTCCATGATAAGTACTGTAATTCTGCTGTTGCTGCTGGCTCGAAAGGAGGGAGTGTCAACTTTTCTAGCACAAAGTTCAAGTCCCATGCTGGCAATGGCGGCTTCCTGGGTGGCTTTACATTTTTAATCCCTCTCAGAAACTGCCTGAGCAGAGGATGTGAGAATACTGGAGGATCCAAGTTGTATTCTGCTGAAAAAGCTGATGCATGAATCTTAATGGAAGAATAGGACAGGCCGTTGTGGAAGAGGTCTGCCAAGTATTCTAGGATGTTAGCTGTGTTTACCAGTGACACATTCTCTCCTTTTGCAGTACTCCAAATGAAATATCTTTTCCATTTTGCTGAATATTTTTTTCTTGTTGAGGGTCTGCGAGCCTCCAAGATAATGTCTTTAACCCTTTGAGATAAATCTGGGTTATTTGGTCTTATGCAATGTTCCAGGCCGTCAGCTGCAGTGTTTTCAGGTTTGGATGCAGGGTTTTGAAGTTGTTCTGCGTTAACAGCAAGGGAACTAGGGGCAGAGGCCATATTTGTTCCCGAGACATGCTCCTCAGTAATGGGTACCAATGCTGCCTCGGCCAGTCTGGAGCTATCAGGATGATCCTTGGACGGTCTTCTTTGATCTTCAGTAGCACCTTGTGCATCAAAGAAAGAGGTGGGAATGCATATGCTGTCAGGTTTGCCCAACTGAAAGATAGGGAGTCCACTTTCCAAGCAAGTGGGTGGTACGTCCTTGTGCAGAATTTTTTCAGTTGGTGATTGTGTGGGGATGCAAATAAGTCTATTTCTGGCAGTCCCCATTTCCCTGTAATGGTTTTGAAGATGTCCGGATGCAGCATCCATTCGTGGGCATCCGTGGTAGTTCTGCTTAGGATGTCTGCTAGTATATTTTCTTTTCCTGGCACAAAAATTGCTTGTAGTTGAATGTTGAAGCTCAGTGCCACATTCCAGAGGTCCATTGCCATCCGGCATAGCGGGTATGAATGTGTGCCTCCCTGTTTGTTGATGTACCACATAACTGTGGTGTTGTCCGTCCTTATCAGCAGTTGACCCTGTTGAAGAAATGGTCTGAATGCCTGAATTGCCAGTTTTACTGCCAGCATTTCCTTTTGATTTATGTGTAGGTGCAGCTGGTCTTGAGTCCATAAGCCTTGTATGCACTTGTCCAGCATGTGTGCCCCCCAACCGAGGTCTGAGGCGTCTGTTGTGATGGTCTGGCTTGGTTGAGTGCTGTGGAAGGGCAGTCCCTTGTTTGATTGACAGGCCTGGGCCCACCATTGGAATTCTTGTTTCAGGCATGGAATTATTGGAATTTGGGTTTCTAGGCTGTGCTTGTGCTGAGACCATAAATTCCTTAGGTACCACTGTAACTTTCTCATATGTAGTCTGGCATGTGGAATTAATATTATGCAGGATGCCATGTAACCGAAAGCTTGCAGGACTTTTCTTGCTGTTAACTGGTTCTGCTTTGTTAATGCCATGAAGTAGGAAGGGAGTTGTTCCTGTTTTTCTACTGTCAGGAATGCCATTTGTTTTGTTGTGTCCAAATCTGCACCCAAGAAGGTTATCCTTTGGGATGGTATCAGCCTTGACTTTTTTATATTGACTGTGTATACCAGGGCTTGTAGTAGATGAATGACCCTTTCCAAATCTTTTGTTAATTTGATTTTGTTGTCCGCTTGTAACAGGCAGTCGTCCAGGTAAGGGTAAATTTGAATTCCCTGAAGTCTGCAATGAGCAATTACTGATGCCAGGCATTTCGTGAATACTCTGGGCGCAGTAGATAAGCCAAAGGGCAATGCTGAGAATTGATAATGCTCTGATCCTGCAAGAAATCTGAGGTATCTTCTGCAATTTGGTCGTATGGGGACGTGCAGGTATGCCTCCTTGAGATCTAGAGTTACCAGCCAAGACTCCTTGCCCAGCATGGGAAGAAGCTGCTGTAAGGTCAGCATTTTGAATTTTGGAACAATGAGGTATGTGTTTAAAGCGGACAGGTCGAGAATAGGTCTCCATTGGTTTTCTTTTCTTGGTACCAGGAAGAGTCTGGAGTAAAATCCTTGCCCTTGTTCCATAGATGGTACCCTTTCTACAGCTCTCATCCTTAGTAAGTGAGTTATTTGTTCTAGAGCTTCTGTCTTCTGATTTGGAGGTAGGTTTGGCATTCCTCTCTTCCTTGGTAGAGTATGGAAGTGAAACCTGTAACCTTGGTCTATTGTCTGTAAAATCCATTTGTCTCCTGTGATGCAATGCCAGTTTACTGAAAATAAGGCCAGCTTCCCGCCTAAGGGTGCCTCTAGTTGTTCCCTGGTAGGCGGTGCTAGAGCCAAGTCACTGTGATTGTCCTGTGGAAGTGGTGGTGGCTGGATCTGTGGCTGTACCTCGTTGGTTGTTAGCCTGCCACTGACGTCCCCTGTAGGCACCTCTGGATTGACCCCTGCCTCTTGAGCGCCTATTCCTGCCTCTCGGAGCTCTGGCGGTGTCTGGAAAGGACCAATTCTTGGAAGGCCAGTTCCTGCTAAACCTTGGAGGCTGGACCTGCAAGAAATCCTTGACTGTCTGGACAGATTTTGCTTTCTCTTCCACCTTCTTCAGCACCTGCTGCGCAGGGAGCCAAACAAATTGAGCTTATCCATGGGAGCATCTAGGAGCTTTGATTTAACATAGTCTGGTAAGGACTGCTCTTTTAACCATGCATGTCTTCTGATCACTGTGCCAGTCATGGCTGATCTAAAGGAAGCCTCCAGTGCATCATAGCCGCATTTTAAGGAATGATTACTGACCTGCTGAATGTTATGTACCATTTCCTGTACAGATTTTTGTCTAATGGTTCATCCGAGGACAGTTTTTTAGTTAATTGGTCTAACATAAATTCCTGATACTGAATCATGTGGAATTGACAGTTCAAAGCCCTAGCTGAAAGAGTAGCAGAAGTGTAAACTTTTTTACCCCATCTCTCTAAGGATCTAGATTCCCTTTCAGAGGGGAGGGGGTTTTTGGTAGAAGAAGCTGCTACAGCCTTGGGTCCCTGGGAGATAGTTTCTGGATCTGCAAAAGGGGCCTTATACAAATGATAATGTGTGTCCGGAAACCTGTAGTACCTATCGGGCTTAGCAGGGGCCGGAGGAAGAGAATCAGGAGCAGTACAAGCATCATTAAAAGCATCATCCACAACAGTAAGTACTGGAGGAATGGCTAAAGGCCTATGCTGTGGCAAATGCAAAAAGGTTCTAAGCCTTTTCCTAGAGTCTGAAAAATCCTGGCCCTGCCATTGAAATTGCTCCCTCATAGCATGCAAAGTTTCCCCAAAAGAAAATTCCTCAGGCGGAGAGGCAGAAGGAATGGAGTCTTCTGCATCAGAGTCCTCATAAGGAGAGAAGGGGCCTTCTGGAGGGTTTGAATTATCTGATTCATCAGAGGAGCCATCTGAAGAAACTGGCTCAGGGGGCTCTACTCTAATCCTCTTCTCTGGAGGTGGGTGAGAGGCCCTGTCTGGAGGTGGTTGGGATCCCCGGATTAAAGAAATGAGATCCTCTGCTAGACTAAGCATTTGTGAACTAGAGCTAGGCCTGTGAGAGGGGGTCTTAGCAGGCACAGTTTTGGTAGTTTTAGCTGCTTTAGCCCTGGCAAAGGCCTTAATTGACATGGATGCAGGAGGCCTAGCAGCTCCACGTGCAGGGGTAGAAATATCCAAAGGGATAGTATCAGATAAATCCTGCGAACCTGCAAGAGCAGGTGTGATTTCAGTAGCAGATTCAGCCTGGCTGGATGAAGCCTCGGTAATTGGTAAGCTTTCGGCCGAAGGAAGAACCATGGACTCGGTTTCAGCCGAAACCGAGACACTCGCGGTTGGCTTAACCGCGGTTTCGCCGAAACCGCGGACCGCGAGTGTCGGTCCTTTTCCTTGCGTTTTTTAGAAATTTGCGTAGTCGGAGTATCCGACGGCATAATGTAAGCGAAATCGGAGCCGAAAAACTCTTCAGCAAATTCCGACCGACGTCTAAGTGTCCGTCGGTTGAAAGAAGCACAGGCTAGACAAGCTGCTACGTCGTGGTCTGGGCCTAAGCAAGGTAAGCAGTAAGAGTGGAAATCTTTATGAGGTATTTGTTTCCCACAAGTTAAACAGTTATTCACTTTTTCTGACATCGGCTGAGGCAAGAAAGAGCCCCCAACGGGGTACTTAGCTTTTTAGAAGTCTTCGATAGTAGTAGAAGTATTCGGTAGTAGTAATCTCTGGTTCTGACCGACCGGCACTTGCGAACAGCTTCTGCTTCGGGCGCCACGCGGCAAGAAAGACTGAGGAAAATGGCGTCGGCTGATGCCTTTATACCCGAAGAACTGCAGCTATGACGTCGGGTGAAGTGCGACACCAGCCGAGGCCAGACCCAGACTTTGGAATCCGGCCGACCGAAGGGCTGCCTGACGACAGGACAACCCATTTGTAAGGACTGCAGATGCATCCTTGAAGGACATCAATACTGGTCGCTTTACAGGCGATATTTGGATGATATTGTGATTTTCTGGACAGGAGGTAGTGAGAAACTAACTGAATTTCTTAATTATATTCAGAACACTACGAACTTTCTAAAGTTCACACACACTATTTCTACTGATAGGTTACAATATTTAGATGTTGAAGTGTACAAGAATACGAACAATATAGACCTAGAAACTAAGGTTTTCAGAAAAAGTACTTTTTGCAACTCCTTTTTGCATTTCCTTTTTGCATTTCACAAGCGCACACCCCCACATTGTAAAAAGAATATTGTCAAGGGACAATTTGTGAGGGGGTGTTGCATGACTAGTAGGGACGAAGATTTTTTTAAGGAATGCAACATTTTGGAGGCGATGTTCTCTGCAAGAGGTTACCCATTAGATTTTATTACAAATATAAGAAAGGAGGTAGAGCAGAATAGATCAACAAAATATAAACCAATAAAAGGTAAAGTGACAAATAATATTAACCCATGTAATGATGCTGATATTTTGGCTGATATTAATAAAAATAATAACAAAGGAGAACTTCACTATCAATCGGCACTGGTTTTGGAATTTAATTTATTTAATCCTAAGGTGAAAAAGATATTTCAGATGGAGTGGGACAAATTTATATCTTTTTCTGACATTTCAAACATTAAAAAAGATACTCCTAAAATAGTTTATAAGAATGCTAGAAGCATTAAAAAGTTACTAGAAAACAACAAGATGAATGGTAGTAACAACATTTCTAATAAGGCTGTTATAACTAATAATATTAATGGAACTTATCAATGTGGACACTGCAATCAGTGTCAATATGTTTGTAACAAAAGTGAGATTCATTTAGTAGCTAGGGACATTAATATTCATAGTACAGGACATTATAACTGTGAATCCCAGGGAGTGGTGTATATGGCAATGTGTTCACAATGTAACTCATACTATGTCGGTAAGACAGAAAGAGCGCTGAAAAAAAGAATATATGAACACACATACGAGATACTTAGGAAAAAAGAAACAAATGCTCTATATAAGCACACAAGAATATGTAAAGATTCAAAGTTTTCTTTTTTTGTGCTTGAGCAGGTTAAGAAGGAGATGAGAGGTGGTCTCTGGGAAGAATGGTTAGAATTTAAAGAATTATGGTGGCAAATATTGGTAGAAGCCACCAGGCTCCCTGGACTAAATGAGCACATTTCATTAACCTCAGTGTTAAAACTGAGAGCAGCTAAAATATAGCTTACACTAGTAATGGTTTTAAATGAACAGTAGATGGTGCTATTTAAATACAAATAGATTGAGTTTTTAATGAATAAATTAAACTTTTGGTAATATATAGATTTTTAATCTAGGACTATTTATTGAAATGAATTTATTTAAAATGAAATATGATTACATGTACACACAGATGGAATCATAATGTTTTTTTGGGAGAGTGTTTGAGTTTTTATGTTTTAACATAAGTCAACATATTTACCAATTATTTATAGAATTTGTTATGTAATGAGCCTTTTTCTATTGGTGTAGATAAGATGCAATGTATTTTTATTGGTTGTTTTAAACTTAATTAGAGTACTTAATGAGCAATTTGACATGAATAATTTGTCTGATGAAGTCTTACTGGTGATGTGGACGAAAACGCACAGTGTTTACAAAGCGTTTATGATTTGTGGACGTTTACAATAAAGCGTGTTTTTTTCTAGTTGGTGCACAGTTTCCATGTGTTTTGGACTTATAGGCAAGTGAATAGCTTGATTTAATGAAACCCTGGATACCACCTTTGGCATAAATGTAGGATTGGTTCTCAATGAAACTCTGTCCTGATGAAAAATATGAAATGGCTGCATTGCCATAAGTGCCTGTAACTCAGATACTCTTCTTGCTGAGGTTATGGCCAGAAGGAAAGCAGTCTTCCAAGACAGGAACTGTAGTTCTGCAGATGCTGCTGGTTCAAAGGGAGGCAGTGTTAGTTTTTCCAACACGAAGTTAAGGTCCCAAGTAGGTAGAGGTGGTTTCCTTGGAGGATTGATGTTTTTGATTCCTCTTAGAAACTGTCTTAGGAGAGGATGAGAGAAGACAGGTGGATCAGTATTGTACTCTGCTGAAATTGCTGAAGCATGAATTTTAATGGAAGAGTAAGACAGACCATTGTGGAACATTTCTGCCAAGTATTCCAGGATATGTGCCATGTTCATCACTGTCACATCTAGGCCCTTTGTGGTGTTCCAAATGTGAAATCTTTTCCATTTTGCTGAATATGCCTTTCTTGTGGAAGGCCGGCAAGCTTCCATAATAATATCTTTCACTCTCTGGGATAGCTTGTCCTGAGGAGGAGTCAAGGTATTTTCCAGGCTGTTAGTTGCAAGGTTTTCAGGTTGGAATGTAGAGTTTTGTAATTGTGCTGTGCCAGTAGAAGTGGCCATAGAGGAAGAGGCCATGGTTTCGTGCGTGACATGCTCTTTAAGAGTGGGTACCAGTGCTGTCTTGGCCAGTCCGGAGCTATCAGAATCACTTTTGGCTGCTCTGTCCTGATCTTCAGTAAAACCTTGGTCATTAATGGGAGAGGTGGAAATGCATACACTGTTAGAGTTCTCCAGCTGAAAGAGAGGGCCGTCCACTTTCCATGCTTGTGGGTGGTATGTCCTTGAGCAGAATTTCTTCAGTTGATGATTGTGGGGGGAGGCAAAAAGATCTAAGTCCGGCCTCCCCCATGATTGTGTTATCTGTAGAAAGATGTCTGGATGCAGCATCCATCCGTGTGCATCCATGATATTTCTGCTTAAGCTGTCTGCCAGTATATTGTCTTTCCCTGGCACAAACTGGGATTGTAGCTGTATACTGAGTTTCAAGGAAAGTTCCCATAGATTCATTGCCAGCCTGCAAAGAGGATAGGAATGAGTGCCTCCTTGCTTGTTTATGTACCACATAACCGTGGTGTTGTCTGTCCTTATAAGCAGATGGCCATGATGCAGAAAGGGTTTGAAGGCTTCGACTGCATGTATCACTGCCAGCATTTCCTTTTGGTTTATGTGCATGCGTAGCTCTTTTTGTGACCATAGGCCTTGAATGCATCTGCCCTCCATGTGCGCTCCCCATCCGTGGTCTGAAGCGTCTGTTGTAATGGTTTGGCTGGATATTGGTTTGCTGAAAGGCAGACCCCTGTTTGACTGGCTTGCTTGAGCCTACCACAGAAATTCCTTTTGAAGGCATGGAATGAGTGGTATCAAGGTTTCCAGGCTGTGACTGTGCTGAGTCCATAAACTCCTTAGGTACCATTGTAGTTTCCTCATATGTAGTCTTGCTTGCGGAATCAGGATGCAAGAAGCCATGTAACCCAGGGCCTGCAGGATTTTCCTTGCAGTCAGCTGGGTTTGTCTTGTCAGATTTTTGAAGTAATCTGGTAGTTGGCTTTGTTTTTCTTCTGTGAGGAAGGCCATTTGGGTGGTTGTATCTAGATCTGCACCCAGAAAGGTTATTCTTTGGGATGGAACAAGTCTTGATTTGTGAAAGTTGACTGTATATCCCAAGGCCTGAAGTAGGTGGATGGCATAATTCAAGTGTTTTACCAAAGTTTGCTGGCTGTCCACTTGTATAAGGCAGTCGTCCAGATATGGGTATATTTGAATCCCCTGAAGTCTGCAGTGTGCAATTACTGATGCCAGGCATTTCGTGAATACTCTGGGCGCAGTAGATAAGCCAAAGGGCAATGCTGAGAATTGATAATGCTCTGACCCTGCAAGAAATCTGAGGTGTCTTCTGCAACTTTGTCTGATAGGGACATGCAGGTATGCCTCCTTGAGGTCTAAGAGTTACCAGCCAAGATCCCTTGCCCAGCATGGGAAGGAGCTGCTGTAGAGTCAGCATTTTGAACTTTGGCACAATGAGATAAGTATTCAGTGCAGACAAGTCGAGAATAGGCCTCCATTGTTTTTCTTTCCTTGGAACAAGGAATAGCCTGGAATAAAATCCTTGGCCTTGTTCTGAGAGAGGAACCTTTTCTATAGCTTTCATTTGCATTAAGCTGGAAATTTGTTTCAAAGCCTCTGCCCTTTGATTCGGTGGCAGGTCTGGCATGCCCTTTCTTTTTGGTAATGTGTGGAAATGAAACCTGTATCCTTTGTCTATTATTTGTAGTGTCCATTTGTCCCTTATAATACTGTGCCAATTTTCTGAGAATAAAGAAAGCTTTCCGCCCAAAGGTGCTTCCAATTGAGCCCTGGTTGGCGGTGTCAAAGTAAAGTCATTGAGCCTGTCCTTGTGCAGCAGTTGAAGGTCCTGCATTACCTCTCTGGTTGGGAGGCTGCCATTGACGTCCTCTGTAGGAGCCTAGCTTGCCCTCTACCTCTGGCACGCCTGTTCTTGCCTCTCTGAAACCTCTCTGTGTCCGGAAAGGACCAATTCTTGGAAGGCCAATTCCTGCTGAATCTTGGTGGTTGTACTTGGAGGAAATCTTTGACTGTTTGCATGGATTTTGCCTTTTCTTCAAATTTCTTTAGGACCTCCTGAGCCGTGGAGCCAAATAACTTTTGCTTTTCCAGAGGGGCATCCAGCAGTTTTGCTTTAACATGGTCTGGCAGAGATTGTTCCTTCAGCCAAGCATGCCTACGTATGACTGCACCAGTCATAGCTGACCTACATGAAGCTTCCAATGCATCATAACCACATTGCAAGAAATGGTTGCTAACCTGTTGTGAGTTATGTACCAGATCCTGAAGTGACTTGCGGTCTAGAGGGTCAGGTGAAGACAGTTTTTTATGCAATTCATCTAACAAATACTCTTGGTACTGTATCATATGAAATTGACAATTTAATGCCCTCATAGAAAGAGTAGCAGAAGTATACACTTTTTTACCCCATCTCTCTAAAGCTCTGGACTCCCTTTCAGAGGGAGAGGATTTTAGCAGTGGAAGCTGCAACCCCTTTAGGGCCCTGGGAAATAGTTTCTGGATCAGCAGAGTGGGCCTTGTAAAGGTAAAGATGTGAGTCCGGGACCCTGTAGTACCTATCGGGTTTGGCAGGAGCCGGAGGGAGAGAATCAGGGTTGTGCTAGAGTCAGAGTACACATCATCAATGACATTCAAAACAGGAGGAATAGCTAAAGGTCTATGCTGAGGCAAATGTAAAAAGGTCCTTAATCTTTTCCTGGAATCAGAGAATTCCTGGCCCTGCCATTGGAAATGCTCTCTCATGGTGTGTAGTGTCTCCCCAAAGGAAAACTCTTCAGGAGGGGAGGCCGAGGGAATAGATTCCTCTGCATCAGAATCCTCGTAGGCCGAAAAAGCCTCCTCCTGGTAGTCCGAGAGAGTACAGCCATCAGAGGCCTCATCTGAGGAGTGGGGATCAGAGGGCTCAACCCTGGGCCTTTTGTCTGAAGGAGGTTGAGAGCCCCTGTCCGGATGAGGTTGAGAACCCCTAATTAAGGAGATAAGATCCTCTACTAAGCTTAGAATCTGTGAACCAGTAGAGGGTCCCTGAGGGATAACCTTGGGAGGCAAAGCTTTTGAGAGTTTAGCAGCTTTAGCCCTGGAGAATGCCTTAATGGACAAGGATGCAGGAGGCCTGGCTGCACCACGTGCTGGTGTAGATTTGTCTAAAGGAATGGTGTCGGAAGGTTCCAGGACACCAGTTTCTGTTGGAAATTCAATAACAGACTCAGCCGGGGCCTCCGGGACCGAGGTAGTCGGTTGAGCGGTTTTGGTAATTGGAAGTACCAAGGACTCGGTTTCAGCCGAGACAGAGACACTCGCGGTAGGCCTGGCCGTGGTTTCAGTCGAAACCGCGGCCCGCGTGTGTCGGTCCTTGTCCTTCCATTTCTTAACTAAATGAGAAGTCGGAGTCTCCGACGGCATCTTATATGAAAAACTAGCCCCAAAAAATTCCTCTGCAAACTCCGCCCGACGTATAAGAGTGCGTCGGTTGAAGGAAGCACAGGCTGAACAGGCCGAGACGTCGTGGTCTGGGCCTAGGCAGGGGAGGCAATAAGAGTGGAAATCCTTATGAGGTATTTGTTTCCCACAAGTTAAACAATTATTAACTTTATCTGACATCGGCTGAGGCAAGAAAGAGCCCCCAACGGGGTACTTAGCTTTTTGAAGTCTTCGGTAGCTGAATTACAGGAGCTGGCCGACCGGCACTTGCGAACTGTTTCTGCTTCAGGCACCACGCGGCAAGAAAGACTGAGGAAGATGGCGTCGGCTGATGCTTTTATACCCCAGGCGCTCTGACGTCGGGGAAAGTGCGACATCAGCCGACGCCGGACCCAGACTTTGGAATCCAGCCGACCGAAGTGCTGCCTGAGGCAGGACAACCCATATGTGATGACTGCAGATGCATCCTTGAAGGACATCTGCTTCTCCCTCAACTGCATTATGGGAAGGCTGGCCTGGGTGGCATGGAATCCAAATGCATCGTCAGAAAGCAGGCCTGGATGGCATGGAATCCAAATGCATCATCAGAAAGCAGGCCTGGATGGCATGGAATCCAAATGCATCATCAGAAAGCAGGCCTGGATGGCATGGAATCCAAATGCATCATCAGAAAGCAGGCCTGGATGGCATGGAATTCAAATGCATCATCAGAAGGTGGGCCTGGATGGCACACAATCAGGAAGCAGTTGGACAGTTGCTCAGCATACAGTAAACAGAAATACCATGTTATTAAACACAATATAAATAGAAGCCTACTAAAGTAATTAAAGTAAAAAGTACACATTTTAGAATAAGAAAACCCACTTTACATGATGAGGGCTTACTTATAACAAAAATAACTAGCAAAAAAAATGCACTTGAACTTTACGACTGCGTGTTTCGTTAGATGAGGAGTTGAAATCACAACTACAAACAAACAGTTAAAACTTTCTGAAATTATATATGAATGACATCTGGTCTTGATAAATGCGCAAATACAATATTTAAAAAAGAAAAGCACCAGCACCAAGAAAATATCAACCAGGGACAGGAATGTGACAAAAACGTTGCGCAAGAAGGAGTGTAGAAGTATTTGGGAATAGATAAAGGACTGAAAGAAAACATGAACAAATCAAAATAAAGCTCAGTACAGAATACTTTAGAAGATTAAAACTAATGGTGAAAACTGCCTTGACATCTAGGAATAAGGCCCAAAGCTACAAATCAATTTGTTCTTCCTGTTCTAGCTTACAGTTTTGGGAAGCCTGACTAGCCTCAAAAAGTACTGGATCAATTGGTCATGAAAACAAAAAAAAATGCTTCATGCTTATCAAATGATACATACAAATCAGTGTACACCAAGATTATATATTCCTCACGCTGAAGCAGATATGGGCCTCCTTGGATTAGATGACATTATAGATATATAGCCGTGAAACTGCATAGATACCTGCTAACCTCATCATATCCAAACACAGTAAAAGCTTTAAAACATGAGAACAGGTTTAAGATGACATCTTTGCTTAGTTTAGCAAAGCATTTTGGTACCAGGAGGGAATGGAAATCAAACCAGAAGTAGGCAAAATTAGGCAGCAAAAGAATGTGCCAAAAAATATACAAGGATCAGACGAGAAGGAAAAAAAATGGGAAAACCCACAAATATAGCAGAAGTACAGAGATTTCCTGGAAATCTCATCTTGACCAAGATTTGATACAGGAATGGTTAAGGAGAGGTGATCTGAAACCAAAAGATGAAAGGCTACTAATGGCAACCCAGGTAATGGATTATGTACACTGTTTGCAGAGTCCACTGAAATGTGGGAGAAACAGATAGATAAATAAATTAAATAAATAAAGTTTCAGAGCCTGTATTTATCTATTTCCTTTTATCAGGATGGTCCAACTGGGTACTCAGGCCCATTTTTAGCAGAGGCCCCGACAGAAAGTTCCATCAAAGTTACAAACATTGCAAAACTTTTACAGTCAGTTTCTTAACAGTAGGAATGGGGGGGGGGTTAGGATTGTACAATGGGTAATACAATCAAACTGAGGTTAATACAATTTGATTTCTGTAGGAGTGTTATATTTATTTATTTCAGTTTGATGACCGGGGAAGTCCACTGGGCCTAAAAAGAGCCCGTTTTCAATGGAGGGCCAGGGATTAAAGCTCCAGTAACAATGACAAACATATTAGCATGTACACATACAAAGCAAAGAAGTCATACAGCTTTATGCAGCATTCTACAGTAAAAAAAAAATCTACATTCTACAATAATAAAATCTAGCAACTGTACAATCGTAAGAGTCATTAACAGTGAATTATAACTGAAATTTTACATTCCACAATTATAGTAGTAAATAACAACAGAGCAGTCTAAGGGTCATTAACAGTGAATTACAACTGAGGAAGAGAAATTGCTGGAAATAAACTATTAACAAAATTAGGCTGTTAAGAAGAAGTAAGAGGACAAATGATGTGAGTGCAGAGATAATGCACAGAGTTAGAAGGTGGGTTTTGATATAGGAGGGTCTTATGTGGGGAAGGAGCAAGGACATTCCCGCTTTGAAAACAGGTGGGAATGGAGGATGGATTTAAAGTTAAGAGTGGTTATGAGTATTTCTAAGGGACTGAGGAAGAGAGTTCCATAGTTTAGCTAAGGAGGTGGATAACAGAGTGTGTCCAGGTGGTCGAATTATACAATAATAGACTGCATTTACATATATATTAACATACAAATTTTATTTACACAGGAGTGATGAAAAGCAGTATATAGTTATAAATGTAGACAGGATTTATTTACGTTATTTATAGAATAAGACAGGACATCTGAAGAGTTAGAGGTTGGTGATAGGGTGTAAGCAAGAACACAGCCATGAGGAGTTTAGGTGCTGTTTTAGGTTGGCAAAACAGAAATGGAAACATTAGCACATCTTGTTGCAGAATGTGATACATTCGTGGCAGAGGTCCTGCACACTGAAAGGCAAAATAACATGGCAAGACTGCTGCACAGGGGAGTGTGCCAACACTAAAATACATCAGTTATCTGAGAAGCACTGGAAACAGAAACCACAAAGCAATACAGAAAATGGCAACATTTTATGTAACATGGGATCACCCATTACCAACAGCTCAAAAAATAGATGCCAGAAAACCAGATACAGTAGTTCAGGAAAAAAAAGGCAAGAATAGCACTGATCATTGAAACTGCTACACCCAATGACTACAGTGTCTTATTGTACAGAAAGACACACAGTCATAAAATGCCAGGATTTGCATGGAGAAACGAGAGCAATGTGGAAGGAGGATAACCTTCAGTAACAGCAGGAGCAACAGGACTAATAATAAAAAGAATTTACAGTCATACTTGCATATACTGCTGATACATGAAGTACAGTTGTGTACACTTACCATAAATGAGTGTATTCATTCACTGTTGCAGTCATCACTTTTGGGTTATCTGCTTGCAGTAGCTCTCAGTCGGCCTGATTAACAAAGTCTTGGATCCTACGTCGGTTGCTGTCCCCTTTTTCCATGACGTCAGGTCGTCAGGGGTATAAAACATGCAGCCGATACCATTACATCAGTTTTTCTTGCCCAAGATATCAGGTGCCCCCTTAATGGGAAGCAATAACATCTATAAATATACAAGGCTATACCTCCAACAAAAAAGCAAATACACCAAAAAGCTTTTGAACATAGAAAAGGAAAATAGAGGTACATCCAAAAGAAGAAAGGAGGCTGGAGGGGAGGTAACCAGGACTGCAACAGTGAATACACTCGAACATCTTCATTTATGGTAAGTGTACACAACTGTACTATGTTCTTCGTGTTTCACTGTTGCAGTCATCACTTTTGGGTAGATTCCCAAAGCTAAGGATGGGAGGAGGAATTTAGATAGCATTAGGACCAGCTAAAAGGCCCTGCAAGACTTCAGTGGCAAAGCCAGCTCTGGAGATAGAGAAAATTGGCAGATGGTAATGCTTGGTGAAGGTATATACAGAAATCCAGATAGCAGCTTCTAGGATATCCCTGGTAGAGACGCCTCTGAGAAAGGCTGTAGAGGTAGATGCAGCCCTGGTAGAGTGGGGTCTGATCCCCTGTGGGATAGGTTTTCCATGGTGTTTGTAGCTGAAATGAATGCAATGGCCTATCCATTTGGAAATGGTTTGCTTTGAAATAGCCTTCCCCTCTGCCCCCGCAGCAAATGCCACCAGCAGTTGATCAGATTTCCTTTGAGGTTTAGTTCTTTCCAAGTAGAATCTAAGTTGTGTGTGCATGTCTAAGGAGTGCAGAATCTGTTCAGCTTTGTTCTGTGGATTGGGAAAGAAGGTTGACAAATATATGGACTGATTAAGGGCCACAGTGATACCACCTTGGGCATGAAGGAGGGATTGGTCCTGAGGGACACCCTGTCCTCATGAAAAATGATGAAAGGCTCCACTGCCATGAGGGCCTGTAATTCAGATGCCCCTCTTGCTGAAGTGATTGCTAAAAGGAAAGCTGTTTTCCAAGAAAGAAATTTTAAGTCCACAGTGGCAGCTGGCTCGAAAGGAGTAAGTGTGAGCTTTTCCAATACAAAGTTGAGGTACTAGGCTGGAGCTGGAGCTCTCCTGGGTGGTCGTAGATTTTTGGCCCCTCTGAGGAACTGCTTAAGCAGTGGATGAGAGAAGAAGGGTGGTTCTGTGTTATAATGAGCTGAGATGGCTGAGGCGTGAATTTTTATGGAAGTGAAAGACAGGCCCTTATGAAGCATCTCAGTTAAGTATTGTAAAATCTAAGGTAAATTGGGCACTGTTGTGCTCATCCCTTGAGATTGGTTCCAGGCACAGAATCTTTTCCATTTTTTCAGCACAAGACTTTCTAGTACTAGGCCTCCTTGCCTCTAAAATGATATCCATCAGTGGTTTACTTAGAGATGGTAAAGGAGAAATTATGTAATTAGCCAGGCTGCTAGATTCAGTGTTTGAAGCTGAGGGTGCAGGATTTGGTTCTCCTGCTGTGACAATAGAGTAAGAGTCTGAGGCAGGTGCCATGGGGCCAACAGTGACACACTGCGCAAGAGGGGGTACCCAGTGTTGGCGTGGCCAGTCTTGTGCAATCAAAATCGTCCTCGATTTGTCTTGTTTGAACTTTAGTAGTACTTTGGAGAGCAGAGGCAGAGGAGGAAAGGCATACATTGATAGGTTTTTCCAGCTGAAGGACAGAGCATCCACTTTCCAAGCTTGTTTGTGGGGAGCACCTGCGCAAAATTTGTCCAACTGAAAGTTCTGGGGGTAGGCAAACAAGTCTATATCTGGGCTCCCCCATTTGCTTGTCAACATGTTGAAAATCCTTGGTTCCAGTTTCCACTCGTGTGGGTCCATGAGGTTTCTGCCAGTGTATTTAGTTTTCCTGGCCGGAACTGTGCTTGTAGATGCACTTGATAGGCCCACAATGCCATATCTAGTCTGCAGAGGGGGTAAGAATGTGTACCCCACTGCTTATGTACCACATAACAGTGGTGTTGTCTGTCTTTATCATTAATTGTCCTGAAAGAATGTGGTCCTTGAAGGCTGTCAAAGCGTTCTGTACAGCTAACATTTCTTTTTAATTGATATGCAGGTGCATTTGACTTTGGTTCCATTTGCCCTGAATGCACTTCCCTGCCAAATGAGCCCCCCCATGCATAATCTGATGCGTCTGTCGTTAGGGTTTGGGCGGCAGGGGGCGTTGTGAATGGTAGTCCCTTGTTTTGGTGGCAGGCCTCTGCCCACCACAGAAACTCTAGGCGTAGGCAAGGTATGATAGGAATTATTGTTTCTAGATTCTGAGAATGTTGGCACCATAGGCTTTTCAGATACCATTGTAGTTTCCTAATATGCAGTCTTGCATATGGAATTAGAAGAATACAGGAGGCCATGAACCCCAAGGCTTGTATTATTTACCTTGCAGATAGTAGGGGTTTTGTGGCCACTTGTTTGAAGTAGGTTGTCAAATAAATCTGTTTCTCTGGCATGAGATAAGCCATCTGGGAAGGTGTATTCAAGCTTGCTCCCAGGAATATAATTTGTTGACAGGACACCAGGTGTGATTTCTTTACGTTTATGGTGTACCCCAGTCAAGTCAGCACCCTTTGAACGAAGGCTAGATGATTCAAAAGTATGTCCTGGCTTTCTGCCTGAATTAAACAATCGTCCAGGTATGAGTATATTTTGATATTTCTTTGCCTGTAAAAGGCAATGACTGGGGCTAGGCACTTTGGGAATACCCTAGGCGCAGTAGATAAGCCAAAGGGCAGTGCAGAGAACTGGTAGTGATTGTAGCCTGCTTTGAAGCATAGGCATCTTCTGCAAGATTCCCTGATTGGGATGTGCAGGTACACTTCCTTTAAATCGAGTGTTGCCATCCAGGCATCTTTTCCTAGCATGGGAAGCAACTGGTGAAGAGTCAGCATATCTTGAATTTTGGAATAACCAAAAAGGTGTTCAGAGTTGACAGGTCCAGGATTGAATGCCATGAATTGTCCTTTCTGGGTACCAAGAAAAGTCTTGAGTAGAAACCTTGTCCTTTTTCTTCTTCTGGTACAGTCTGAATAGCCTTTATGTTTAAAAGAGAGAGAATTTGCTTTTAAGCCTCTGCCCACTGATTTGGGGGTGGATCTGGCAAACCCTTGGGTGTTGGCAATGTGTGAAAATGAAATCTGTATCCTTGGGACACTATATTTAAAACCCATTTGTCCTGGGTAATAAGTTCCCAGTTTTTGGCCTGCAGACCAAATTTTCCCCCTAAAGGAGCAGTCAGTTGAGAAGTGCTTGAAAGTTTTAAAGTCAAGTCATTGAGACAGTTTTCCATGGGGGGGGGGGGGGGGGAGTCCTACTACTACAAGATTTGGTAGCGGAAGCCCCCCACTGCTTAGTCTTGCGTGTACCCTGGGACTGAAAAGTACAGTTTTGTACCTACCATAAATGTAGATGTTCGAGTGTTCACACTGCTGCAGTCATCACACTTGGGTTATCTGCCATCAGGCAGTCCCGCAGCCGGCCTCAGTTCCAAAGTCTTTGTCCGGCGTCAGTTGCGGTTGCTTCTTCCCTGATGTCAGTGCGACAGGGGTATAAAAGAGGCAGCTGACGCCATTTTCTTCAGTTTTTCTTGCCCTAGATGTCAGGTTCCCCCAAATAGGAAGGCAATACATAATCCTAAGTAAAATACATAAGCAGAAAACAATAGCTACAGCTGTAAGCAAATACACCATATAGAAATACATCATATAGATTGCAAAAAAAGGGAGGTATAGATAAAACACAGGTAAGAAGAGGGGATGGTGGGAGGGTAACCTGGACTGCAGCAGTGTGAACACTCGAACATCTACATTTATGGTAGGTACAAAACTGTACTATGTTCATCGTGTTACACTGCTGCAGTCATCACACTTGGGTTGAATCCCAAAGCTAAGGCTGGGCGGTTGGTACTAAACAGGGTTTGGAGAAGCTAGTAGGCCCTGCAGAACTGCAGTGGCAAAGCCAGCTCTGGTTTTTGAGTATAGAGGCAAGTGGTAGTGCTTGGTGAAGGTGTGCACTGAACTCCAAGTTGCAGCCTCCAAAATATCCTTGGTTGGTACCCTCTGAGGAAGGCTGCTAATATTGCTGTAGCCCTGGTGGAATGGGGCCTAATGTTACCAGGCACAGGTTTCCCATGCTGTGTGTAGCAGAAATGGATAGAATGTCCTATCCATTTTGAAATGGTCTGTTTTGAGATAGCTTTTCCTTGTGATCCTGCAGCATAGGATACAAAGAGTTGGTCAGATTTTCTGAAAGTCTTAGTTTTATCCAAGTAGAAATGTAATTGCCTGTGAATGTCCAAAGAGTGTAGTAGCCTTTCCCCTTTATTCTGGGAGTTTGGATAAAAGGTGGGTAAATGAATGGCTTGGTTTAGAGTCACACTGGATACCACCTTTGGCATAAAGGAAGGGTTACTTCGTAAAGAGACTCTGTCTTGATGAAAAATGATGAAAGGCTCCACTGCCATTAGGGCCTGTAGCTCTGAGACGCTTCGTGCTGAAGTTATTGCTAGCAGCAGGGCAGTTTTCCATGATAAAAATTGTAAATCGGCTGAAAAAGCTGGTTCGAAGGGTGGTAGTGTAAGTTTTTCGAAGACAAAATTGAGGTCCCAAGTTGGTGTTGGTGCTCTCTGGGGCGGTCTTATGTTCTTAGCCCCTCTTAGGTACTGTCTTAGTAATGGATGTGAAAATATAGGAGGATCCATGTTGTAATGAGCTGAAATAGCTGAAGCTTGGATCTTAATAGATGAAAAGGAAAGGCCTTTGTGCAACATCTCAGTTAAATATTGCAGTATCTGAGGAATATTTGGGACAATAGGATTTTGGCCTTTAGCCTGGTTCCAGGCGCAGAATCTTTTCCATTTGTCTGAGTAGGTTTTCCTGGTGCTGGGTCTCCTGGCCTCCAGAATGACATCCATAATAGCTTTAGAGAGAAGTGTTGACTGGTTGTTTAGGTAATCTGCCATGCAGCCAGATTTAAAGTCTCGAGCTGGCTGTGTAAAATCTGATTGTTTTGCTGAGTCAGCAGGTGAGGAATTTGAGGTAAAATCCATGGTGGGCCTTGAGCCATATTCCTTAATATTGGATACCAGTGTTGGCGTGGCCAGTCTGGAGCAATGAGTATCATCTGTGGCCTCTCTAATCTGGCTTTCAGGAGCACCTTTGCCAGAAGAGGCAGTGGAGGAAAGGCATACACTGTTAATGTTTTCCAACTGAATGAGAGGGCGTCCACTTTCCAAGCTTGTGTGTGGTATGTCCTTGTGCAAAATTTCCGCAGTTGGTGGTTTAGGGGGGAGGCAAACAGATCTATGTCTGGGCTCCCCCATTTTTGAGTTATCATTGTGAATACTTGTGGATCTAGTTTCCACTCGTGAGGACCCATGATATTTCTGCTTAGTTCGTCTGCCAATGTATTTTTCTTTCCTGGCAGGAATTGTGCTTGTAGTTGAACTTGGTAGGTCAGTGCTGTGTTCCACAAGGTCATTGCTTGCCTGCATAGGGGGTTGGAATGTGTGCCCTCTTGTTTGTTTATGTACCACATCACTGTGGTGTTGTCCGTCTTTATTAGAAGTTGTCCTGGATGTAGGAGGTCCTTGAAAGCTGTTAGGACATTTTGTACAGCTGTCATCTCTTTTTGATTGATGTGGAGATGCATTTCATCTGCAGACCATTTGCCCTGAATGCAGTGTCCTGCCATGTGTGCTCCCCAGGCGTAATCCAATGCATCTGTTATTGTTTGCCTGGCTGTGGGTATGGTGAAAGGCTGACCTTTGTTGAGGTGACATGCCTAGGCCCACCATAGAAATTCCTGTTGAAGGCAGGGAATGAGTGGTATTATTGTTTCCAAGCTGTGGCTGTGTTGAGTCCATATGCTTTTCAGGTACCATTGTAATTTCCTCATATGCAGTTTGGCATATGGTATTAGTAGTATGCAAGATGCCATGAATCCCAAGGCCTGCAGAATTTTTCTTTCAGGGAGTTGGGTCTTTTTTGCCATCATTTTGAAGTATTGAGTCAGTTGTCCTTGCTTGTCTGGCGTGAGGTAAGCCATCTGGGCCGTTGTATTTAAGCTGGCACCCAGGAATATTATCTCTTGTGAGGGCACTAGTTTTGACTTCTTTTCGTTTACTGTGTACCCTAGGCAACTTAGTAGGTTTTTTACAAACGCCAGATGTTTTAAAAGAATGTCCTTGCTTTCTGCTTGAATAAGGCAGTCGTCCAGGTATGGATATATTTGAATTCCTCTTTGTCTGCAGTATGCAATTACTGGTGCCAGGCATTTTGTGAAGACCCTGGGCGCAGTAGATAAGCCAAAGGGCAGTGCAAAGAATTGGTAATGAGTTGAACCTGCTATAAATTGGAGGTATCTTCTGCAATTTTGTCTGATAGGGACATGCAGGTATGCCTCCTTGAGATCCAACGCTACTAGCCAAGCCTTCTTGCCCAGCATGGGAAGAAGTTGCTGTAGTGTGAGCATCTTGAATTTGGGTACTTACAGGTATGTGTTTAGAATTGAAAGGTCCAGAATGGGTCTCCAGGCTTTGTCCTTTCGGGGAACCAGAAAGAGTCTTGAGTAAAATCCTTGTCCTTGCTCCTGTGTAGGAACCTGTTGAATGGCTCTCATGTCCATGAGAGCTGTAATTTGTCTTTGAGCTTCTGCCCATTGGTTTGGTGGCAGGTTTGGCATTCCTTTTATCCTTGGTAAAGTGTGAAAGTGGAACCTGTATCCTTGAGATACAATATTTAGGACCCATTTGTCTTTTGTGATGATATGCCAATTGCCTGCAAAAAGTGCAAGTTTTCCTCCCAAGGGAGCTGCCAAGAGGGATTTGCTTGGCAGTCTGAGGGGTAAGTCATTGTTTGTCTTCTGATAGTTTGAGACCTGTCTTCTCCTCCTTTCTGGGTTGTGGCACCCCATTGTCGAGGCTTGTAAGAGCCTTGTGGCTGACCTCTGCCCCTTGGGCGTCTATATTTGCCCCTCTGTGGTCTGTCAGAAGTTGGAAAGGACCAGTTTTTGGTTGGCCAATTTCTGCTGAAACGAGGGAGTTGAACCTGTAAAAAAAATCCTTGACCGTCTGCATAGATTTTGCCTTATCCTCCATTTTCTTTAAAACCTCTTCTGCTTTCACACCAAATAAGACATCATGCTGTAAAGGTGCATCCAATAACTTTGCTTTAACATGATCAGGTAAAGTTTGTTCTTTTAACCAAGCATGCCTACGAATGACAGACCCTGTTACTGCTGCTCTACAGGAAGCTTCCAATGAATCAAATCCACATTGCAAAGTATGTTTTCCCACTTGCACAGCTGCATGCAACAAATCTTGCATTTCCTTGTAATCAGGCTGCTCTGTATGTGTGAGCATTTTTTGTTTTAATTGAGACATCAAATATTGTTGATATTTCAGCATGTGAAACTGGCAATTTAAGGCCCTCATACCTAGAGTAGCTGAGGTATATACTTTCTTTCCCCATCTGTCTAGTGCTCTAGAATCCCTTTCAGAGGGTACATGATTTAGCAATAGAGGCCTTAACCCCTTTGGGACTCTAGGAAATTGTTTCTGGGTCAGCAACAGGGCTTTTATATAGGAATTTGTGTGAGTCAGGGACTCTGTAATATCGGTCTGGTTTGGCTGGTGCAGGAGGTAATGAATCTGGGTCAAGGCTAGATTCTGAATAAACATCATCCACAATGTCTAACACAGGTGGAATAGTAAGGGGTCTGTGCTGGGGTAGTAAAAGGAACTCTCGGAGCCTTTTCTTAGAATCAGGGTAATCCTGGCCTTCCCAGTGGAAATGTTCCCTCATGGTATGAAAAGTTTCCCCAAAAGAGTAGTCTTCTGGGGGAGATGCTGAAGGAATAGACTCTTCAGCATCAGAGTCTTCATAAGGTGGAAAGGAGTATTCCTGTTCCTCAGAAGAGTCTGAGGAAATGGAAATCTGGTCAGAGGAAGCGTACTCCTCCCTCCTGTCTAGGCCTTTTGTCAGGAGGGGGATGGGAACCCCTGATTAGGGTAATTAAGTCTTCAGCCATCTTAAGCATCTATTTCTTAGGCATGGGGCCTTGTACTGAAGACTGCTGTACAGGCTTTGTTACTTTTAAAGGAGTTTTCAGCTTTGCATAGGATTTTATAGTAAGTGTAGTCGGTCTGAAGACACCTTCAGCAACTGAAGGCCTTTCAACTACACCGGTATCCCCTTCAGCAATGGAATCGGAAGGGCCTAAAGATAAAGGCTCTGGCGCCCCAGCAATCTCCGCTTGGGAGTCGGATGCAGCCTGGGGTTCTAAATAAGCGGTCGTCATGGGCTGCGTAGGCGCCTCACTGAAAACCGGAGAACCAGCGACTGGCCTAGCAGAGGCCTCTGTGTCTGGTTTGAGTCACGGCTGCCTGTCCTTATCTTTGCGCTTTTTATGCATCCCGGTCGTCGGTTGCTCCAACGGCATGGTGTAATTAAAATTTCTACCAAAATAATGTCGGGCGAAATCAAACCGACGTTTAATAGTTCGTTTGCTAAACCTAGCACAAAACCGACAACCTGTGATGTTGTGGTCTGGGCCTAGGCAAGGAATACAATAAGAATGAAAATATTTGCTTCCCACAAGAAATGCAATTATTAACTTTTTCTGACATCGGTCTGAGGCAAGAAAAGATTCCCCAATGGGGTACTTAGCTTTATTGAAGACTTTGGTCTGAAATTCGATTTGAAAATCTCAGTAGTCGGCCGACCAGCACTTGCAAACTGCTTCTGCTTCGGGCACCGCGCAGCAAGAAAGACTGAAGAAAATGGCGTCGGCTGCCTAATTTATACCCCTGTCGCACTGACGTCAGGGAAGAAGCGACCGCAACCGACGCCGGACCAAGACTTTGGAACTCAGGCCGGCTGCGGTACCGCCTGACAGCAGATAACCCAAGTGTGATGACTGCAGCAGTTTAACACAATGAACATCCTGGGGTTTCTGCTGGTTCTGGGTTTGGATTGAGAAGGCCTGGAAGGGGCCGGAAAGGACCAATGCCTACTAAATCTTGGAGGATGAACTTGTAAGAAATCTTTAACAGTTTGCATAGATTTAGCTTTATCTTCCATCTTTTTAAGAACTTCCTCAGCTTTATTGCCAAACAGGCAGTCCTGATTTAAGGGAGCAGCTTTAACATGATCAGGCAAAGATTGCTCCTTAAGCCAAGCATGCCTTCTAAGTACAGACCCAGTGAAAGCAGCCCTCCAAGAGGCCTCTAAAGAATCAAACCCACATTGCAAAGTATGTTTTCCAACCTGTTCAGCAGAATGCATCAAAATCCTGTAAATCCTTATTTTCAGCACAGTCAGGAATCAACATAATTTTCTGTTTAAGCAATGCAATAATATGCTGCTACTTTAACATATGAAACTGGCAGTTTAAGGCCCTAACGGCCAAGGTTTCAGAAGTGTACACCTTCTTACCCCATCTATCCAGTGCCCTGGAGTCTCTATCAGAGGGGGTAGGATTTTTGGCAGTAGTAGCCTTAATGCCCTTGGGTCCCTGTGAAATAGTCTCTGGATCCGCAGTAAGTTTTTTAAAAAGGAACTTGTATCAGGAACCCTGTAATATCGGTCAGGTTTTCTGGGAGCAGGAGGCAAAGAATCATGGGTCAAACTAGATTCCGAAAAGGCATCATCAACCATGTCTACTACAGGAGGTATAGCTAAAGGCCTATGTTGAGGCAGGAGTAAGAAGTCCCTAAGCCTCTTTTTTGAATCAGAGAAATCCTGGCTTTCCCAGTGGAAATGCTCCCTTAGAGTGTGCAAGGTTTCACCAAAAGAAAAATCCTCTGGAGGAGAAGCAGAGGGAATAAAGTCCTCTGCATCAGAATCCTCATAAGTAGATAAGGGCAAATCCAGATCATCAGAAGAATCAGTAAAATCAGAATCCTGGTCAGAAGATTCATAAACAAATTCAGTCCTAGGTTTCTTAGAAGAGGAAGGTTGGCTTCTCCTGATTAAAGTTATAAGGTCTTCAGCCATTCTTATCAATTGTTTTTTTAGGCATAGAGGCCTGAGTATGCGGCCTGGGTGTCGGTTTTCATAGGTTCATAGGTAGGTACTAGGCTACTGGCCCTAGGGCCTATACAAGCCTAGCCAAAAAGGTACCCTGGCTTTCGCCACCCAAGAAAATTATTTTCCTGTGCCCCTGTCAAGCAGAACCACAGAAGTGATCCCCAGGGTGAATTTCCTATCTCCCATCCAATCATCAAGATTTTTCTTGAAGAGTGCTAATGAGGAGCTCTGTTTGACATACATAGGTAGTCTGTTCCAGAGTATGGGAAGTCTCTGGGACAGGAATCTATCCCTCCAGCATGTTCTGTTTATTGTGGTGACAAGGTTTAGGTCCCTAGAGCGTGTAGCTCGGAGGGATTGGGATTTCTTTAAGTGGAGCATGTTCAACAGCTCTGGGTCTGACATAGCTTTGTATGCTAGGCAGAGATCGCCTCTGAGTAGGCGATATGCGACGGAGTAAAGCTGGAGTTTTTTCAAACGGACTGCATAAGGCATCTGTTTGAGGCCAGTAATCCTATTTGTGAGGTGTTTTTGTGGCCTTTCCAGTTTTCGAGGCAAGGTTCGAGGTTTAGGCCTTAAAGAAGAAGGAGGTGTCAGTTTAATATGCAAGTCCGTAGGCCTGAATACATCCTCAGAAGCCAGTGCCTGCACAGCGGCTCCGGACCCATCCAAGGTAGAGACATCCACAAGTTCCACAGTTGAAGCATCTTGTGGCATACCGGACTCTGAATGGGTCTCAGTAGAGGCCTGCGAGTCCAAAGTAGCGGGTATCAGGGGCTACGAAAGTGCCTCAATGAGTACCGGTGAACTGGCGACTGGCTTAGGAGAAGTGTCGTCGGCAGTTTTGGACCTAGGCAGCCTGTCTCTGTCTTTATCTTTGTGCTTTTTCGGAATCCCAGTAGTCGGATAGCTTACCGATGACATTTCTGGATAATTGAACCGAGAACCGAAATATTTAGAGGCAAAATATACCGACGACTGATAGTGAATTGATTAAATAAGGCACGAAACCAAAAGCAAGGTACGTCGTGGTCAGGGCCTAGGCAAGGAATACAGTATGAATGAAAATCTTTGTGAGGTATTTGCTTTCCACAAGTAATGCAGTTATTAACTTTTACTGACATCGGTAAGGAGCAAGAAAGTTTCCCCAATGGGGTACTTAGCTTTAGTTGAAGACTTTGTTTCTGAAACTCGAAAACGAAAATTTCAGGAGTCGGACGACCGGCACTTGCGAACTGCTTCTGCTTCGGGCACCGCATGGCAAAAAAGACTGATGTAATGGCGTTGGCTGCATGTTTTATACCCCTGACAATCTGACATCATGGAAGAAGGGACAGCAACTGACGCAGGACCCAAGACTTTGCTAATCAGGCCGACTGAGGGCTACTGCAAGCAGATAACCCAAAAGTGATGACTGCAACAGTGAAACACGAAGAACATCCCCATGTGAATATGCTGCCAATACATGTAACCCCATGTGAATATGCTGCCAATACATATAGCCCCATGTGAATATGCTGCCAAATACATGTGCTACCAATACATGTAACCCCATGTGAATATGCTGCCAATACATGTAACCCCATATGAATACACTACCAATACACGTAACCCCATGTGAATATGCTGCCAATACATGTAACCTCATGTGAATATGCTGCCAATACATGTAACCCCATGTGAATATGCTGCCAATACATGTAACCCCATGTGAATATGCTGCCAATACATGTAACCCCATGTGAATATGCTGCCAATACATGTAACCCCATGTGAATATGCTACCAGTACATATAACCCCATATGAATATGCTACCAATATATGTAACCCCATGTGAGTACGCTGCCAATACATGTAACCCCATGTGAATATGCTGCCAATACATGTAACTCCATATGAATATGCTACCAAATAATGTAACCCCATATGAATATGCTACCAGTACATGTAACCCCATATGAATATGCTACCAGTACATGTAACCCCATATGAATATGCTACCAATATATGTAACCCCATATGAATACGCTGCCAGTACATGTAACCCCATATGAATATGCTACCAATACATGTAACTCCATGCGAATATGTTATCAATGCATGTAACCCCATGTGAATATGCTGCCAATACATGTAACCCCATGTGAATATGCTACCAGTACATGTAACCCCATATGAATATGCTACCAATATATGTAACCCCATATGAGTACGCTGCCAATACATGTAACCCCATGTGAATATGCTGCCAATACATGTAACTCCATATGAATATGCTACCAAATAATGTAACCCCATATGAATATGCTACCAGTACATGTAACCCCATATGAATATGCTACCAGTACATGTAACCCCATATGAATATGCTACCAATATATGTAACCCCATATGAATACGCTGCCAGTACATGTAGCCCCATATGAATATGCTACCAATACATGTAACTCCATGTGAATATGTTATCAATGCATGTAACCCCATGTGAATATGCTGCCAATACATGTAACCCCATATGAAAATGCTGCCAATACATGTAATCCCATGTGAATATGCTGCCAGTACATGCAACCCCATGTGAATATGCTGCCAGTACATGCAACCCCATGTGAATATGCTGCCAATACATGTAACCCAATATGAATATGCTGCCAATACATGTAACCCTATGTGAATATGCTGCCAATACATGTAATCCCATATGTATATGCTGCCAATACATGTAACCACATATGAATATGCTGCCAATACATGTAACCCCATGTGAATATGCTGCCAATACATGCAACCCCATGTGAATATGCTGCCAATACATGTAACCCCATGTGAATATGATGCCAATACATGTAACCCTATATGAATATGCTGCCAATACATGTAACCCCATATGAATATGCTTCCAATACATGTAATCTCATATGAATATGCTGCCAATACATGTAATCCCATATGAATATGCTGCCAATACATGTAACCCCATGTGAATATGCTGCCAATACATGTAACCCTATATGAATATGCTGCCAATACATGTAACCCTATATGAATATGCTGTCAATACATGTAAATAGAAGTTATGTCCTTACCATAACGTTCCATGTGGAGTGTTCATCTCGCCTTTGTTCTTACACATGGGTTCGGAGCCGATCCTCGGCTCCGTGTCAGCTTGCAAGCTCTGCATCGAGAAGAAGCTCGAGACAATCTAATACCCACAATCCCCCTCTGCCTTTACCTCAGATCTAGTTTGCAAGCAAACCAGTAGTCAGAGAGAGCACACTCATGCGTACATCACATATGCACAGAACTAAGAGTCTATATATATATATATATATATATATATATATACACATATACACATATATATACATGTCAACTATATACACAACAACTGCAATGCAGAAGCAGAATGCCCCAGGCCAGGCACCAAAACTGAGCGTTCTTCCTAAGGGGAGGGTGGGAATGTAAGAACAAAGGCGAGATGAACACTCCACATGGAACGTTATGGTAAGGACATAACTTCTATATGTGATAGTGTTCAATCTCGCTTGTTCTTACACATTGGTAGCGTCCTAGCTCCTTGTTCCTGAGGAACTCACGGAAGGACGTTCTTGAGCACAGTGGAACCAAAGGTTGCCCTGTCCCTAGAAACCTTGTCTACCTTATAATGAGAAATGAATGTATGTGGCTTAGACCAAGTAGCAGCCGCACAAATAGCGTCTAGTGGTAGGCGGGCTGCATGAGCCAGGGATGTAGACACTGACCTTGTGGAATGTCCTTTGGGTTTGTGCAAAAGAGTTTGATTTGAAGAATCATAGACATAGATGATACAATCCGTTAACCACTTAGAAAGAGTTCTTTTGGTAACCGCTACTCCTTTCCTGTTATCAGCAAAGGATACAAAAAGTTGATCAGTTTTTCTGTGATCTTTTGTTCTATCCAAGTAAAATTAGAAGTTATGTACCTACCATAACGTTCCATGTTAGTTGTCTTCATCTCGCCTTCTTCTTGCTGGATGGGTTCGGAGCCGATCCTCGGCTCCGACTCGGCACTAGCTTTAGCTCGAGAACTCCTTTTACCAGCTCGAGGCAACCCTATATCCCATGATGCAAGGCGGAACTACCTCAGATCTCGTTTGGCAGCTAACTAACCCTGCTAAAGACTTATCCTAATATAATTAGGAACCATGGTTCCTAAAAGAAGTCCTCATAACAATGCTCCAGAGGAAGCAATCTAATAGGAACTCTCCAAGATCTGTCCAGGCCAGGGGAAGGAGTGGGGCCTTAAGAAGAAGGCGAGATGAAGACAACTAACATGGAACGTTATGGTAGGTACATAACTTCTAAATGTTAAGTTGTCAATCTCGCCTTCATTCTTGCTGGATGGGACCGTCCTAGCACCTGTATCCCGGGTGGCTCAATGGAACAGACTCTTGAGAACAGTGGAACCAAAACTGGCCCTATCTCTGGAGGCCAAATCCAAATTGTAATGAGACACAAAAGTATGAGGCGTAGCCCAAGTAGCTGCTGCACAAATAGTGTCAATGGGAAGTCTATCCTGAAAGGCTACAGAAGTGGATAGACTCCTGGTCGAATGAGCTTTTGGCTTAGAAGATAGTTGTTTGCCCTTAGAGAGTACACATAGGAAATGGTGGAAGTCAACCATCTAGATAAGGTCACTTTAGATACTGGAAGACCCAACCTGCTTCCTGCATAGGAGACAAACAATTGGTCTGATTTTCTAAGTTGTTTAGTCCTATGTAAGTAGTACCTGAGCTGACGATGAACATCCAAAAAAATGCAGCTTCTGTTCAGCTCTGTCAGAATAGTTAGGAAAGAAAACTGGTAGATCAATAGATTGGTTAATATTGGCTTGAGATACAACCTTGGGAAGAAAGGAAGGGTTAGTCCTGAGCGAAACCCTATCCTTATGAAACACCAGATAAGGTGAGCGAATACAGAGGGCCTGAATCTCAGAAACTCTTCTTGCAGAAGTAACAGCCAGCAAAAATATCGTTTTCCATGTCAACAACTTTAAAGAACACGTAGCAGACGGTTCGAAAGGAGGTAGAATTAGGGATGCCAACATTAAGTTCAGATCCCATTGCGGAGGAGGATGTTTCACAGGCGGTTTTAGGAGAAAACTCCTCTTAAAAAGGCTTTGCATAACCTATGAGACATGATGTTATTGTCCTGCAAGCCAACATGAAATTTGGAAATAGCAGCCATTTGTACTTTGACTGTAGATGATGACGATCCTGAATGAAAAACCTCCGCCAGGAAATCCAAAACAGAATGTATAGGAGCAGTGAAGGGATCAATATTTCTGGCGTTTGCCCAAATAGAAAAAGCCGCCACTTGCTAGCATAAACCGTTCTAGTGGACGACTTTAAAGAAGACACTAAAATGTCTCTGACTGAGTCAGAAATCATTGGTAGCCTGGCTAGGAAGGAAGTGGAGCAACCAAGCAGTGAGGTTGAGAGAATGAATGGCTCGGTGCTGCTGACCCGACTGGTGGATCAAAAGATCCGGAACTGGGTCCAGATGCCAGGGCTGCACCAGAAGGTGACGATGTAGAGACGGAAACCAAATTTGTCGAGGCCAATATGGAGCAATGAGGATCAATTTGGCTCTCAAACGGTGGCTTTCTGAATGACTTGTGGAATCAATGGAAAGGGAGGAAAAGCATAAAGAAGTCCCGAGGCCAATCCTGGGTTAGAGAGTCTCTCAAGGGTTGGCCGAAGAGGAAATAGTGTGAAGTAATCTGGGCACTTGCTGTTTTGAGGGGTAGCGAAAAGATCGCAACAAGGGTGCCCCACTTCAGAAAAATCTGATCCACTACAGACTGATTGAGAGACCACTCGTGAGGCATCAGAACAGATCTGCTTAGCCTGTCCGCCAATAGGTTGGACCTGCCGGGATGTGCGTTGCTATCAGAAACCGCTGAGAAGAGATCGCCCATTGCCAAAGTCTGAGAGCTTCTCGACATAAGGGATAGGACCTGGTTCCGCCCTGTTTGTTGATGTACCAGACCACGGACATGTTGTCCGTCTGTACTGCAATAGTCCCTGTGGGAAGAAAGTCGCCGAGGGCTTGCAACGTTAAAAGCACTGCTCTCATCTCCAGGACATTTATGTGCAGGTGGTATTCTATGGGTTGCCACGTCCCGTGGACCATCCTGCCCTGATAATGCCCCCACCCGATCAGAGAGGCATCCGTGGTGACTGTGGCAACTGGAGGAGGGAACAAATGGTCGGCCCTGCTGAAGAAGCGGGAAGATACCCACCATCGTAGATGAGCCCTGCAAGACTGTGTCACTAAGATCTCGTGTCTCATGGGCAGATCGTGGTACGACCACTGCGTGAACAACATCCACTGCAGGAGACGCATGTGGAAGCGAGCTAGTGGAAGAAGAACAATGGCTGCAGCCATTAGGCCTAGAACCTTCAAGACAAACCTGGCTTTGACCTTGTTGCTTTGTAACAGAAGCTGAACAAATTTCTGGATGTCCAGAATCCTTTGATTTGTTAGTCTGGCTAACATTTTGACGGTATTTAATTCTGCCTATAAAGGTGATAGATTGGCAAGGCAGCAGAGAGGATTTTTCAAATTCACGAAATTCCTAGACTCTTGCAAAGCTGTAAGGTGTAATCTCTGGACCGAAGAAGCTGATCCCTGGAGGTGGCGGAGAGGAGCCAGTCGTCCAAATAAGGAAACACTTGGAATCCTCGACGTCTCAGGTGAGCTGTGACCACCGCCATGCATTTGGTGAACACTCTGGGGGCTGAAGTGAGGCCAAAGGGCAGTACTCTGAATTGGTAATGACTGGCTCCCAGCCGAAAACGGAGAAACCTTCTGGAGCGTCTGTGAATCTTTATGTGATAGTACGCATCCTGAAGGTCTATCGAGCACATCCAGTTGTCCTTGCCCAGAAAGGGCAGAATGGATTGCAGCGTGACCATCCGGAATCTTGCCTTTTTGACAGACTTGTTTAGTCTGCTTAGGTCTAGTATTGGTCTCCAATCTCCCGTCCTTTTGGGGACCAAAAAGAATCTTGAGTAGAAGCCGGATCCTACTTGGTCTGCCGGCACTGTTTGGATGGCTCTTTTTCCCAGGAGTTTTAAAACTTCCTGTTTTGCCAAATCCCTTTGACCGGGTGAGATGTCTGGAAGGGATTGTAGAGGTCGGGAAACCTTTCAAGGGATTTTGTAACCCTCGGATATAATCGACTGTACCCACTTCTCTTGTGATAGGGATTGCCAGGCTACTGGGTACAGCGAAATCCTTCCCCCGACTGCCTCCAAGGGTGGACAGTCGGGCAACACCTCAGGGATGCTGAAAGGGCTTCTCAGGAAGAGGCTCCCTGTTGCCCTGGTTCTGAGGACCCCCCCTGCCTCTAGGGCGTCTATTATTGTTACCCCCTCTGCCTCTAGGGGTAAACTGACCACGTGTGTCCGGTGTAGCTCCTTGGGCTTTACGGAACCACATCTTCTCCCCCTTCTGACCCTTGGGATATGGTCTAGAAGGAGTGGAAAACTGGACTCCAACGGCAGAAAGAGTTTTACCGTCTTGTTCACATCTGGTCAAAGTATCCTTCACCTGAGGTCCGAACAAAGCCGAACCGTCAAAGGGTGTTGGTGAAGGACGCCTTAAAGGGGTCCGCAAAATTACACAGCCGCATCCAGGCTTGGCGTCTAAGAGCAACACCTGTGCCTGCGGCCCTGCTCGTTCCATCGGCTGCATAAGATATGAGCCGCATGGAGGAGTTAGATATCAATTCAGGATAGCTAGCTGAGAGGCAATCTTTTCCTGAGCCCCAGCAGCTGAAGGATCCTGGACTACTTCCCCAGTTCCTTGAGAATATCTCGTTGAAGCCTGGTGAAGTGACAAAGGTAATTCAGCGAACGCATTGCAAAGGTCGCTGAAGAAAACATCCGCTTTCCATACCTGTCCATGGTCCTAGAATCCTTATTAGGAGGATGGACAGGTACTGAAGGATCCGCCAGTTCCTTCTTAGTGGCCGCCACCACCATAGCATCCACAGAGACACCTTTGGACAGGAACTGTTTGTCCGAAGGGGCCGTGATGAATTTGGATGGTCTCCTGGGGACAGGTTCCACAGAATCTGGAGCCGCCCTTCCGAGCCACTACCTGCATGAGTGGGTCGAAGGCGGAGACACCCAGGAGGTGGAGGGTCGGGATCCAAAGCCTCCAGGTATACCGACTCATCCTCGGAGGGGTCAATGGATGGCCAATTCCCCTCTGTTTGAGGAGCTCAAGGATGTCTGAAAATGAGACATCCTCAGAGGGGACCGTGGGAACCCTCCGACTCATCTAAGTCGGTATCAGATGTAGTAGACTCAGGGAGTCTGTGTGTTTCCTCTTACGTCCTCTTCCGAGGGGTTCACCTGCAGGGTCAGGAGAAACCTCGGAAGAGGAGGAAATTCCCAGTGGGGAAACCTGGGGCGATGGATCCCTGGGCCTGAGAGCAAGAGGCTGGCAAGAGGCTTCTGCAGGCACTGATGAGGGAGGAGCTAGAGGGATAGACCATTGACCAGGCTCAGAGGCCAGGACACTCCTCATCACCTCAAAGGCTCCTCTCCCCGGGAGACCTGAACACACCCGCTCCCAAGAAACAGGAATGGTCGGCTCCAAGGAGAGAGAAGGCTCGAGGCAGATGTCGGCCGAGCTTACCAAAGCGAAGCTCCGAGAGGGAGAGCGGGTCGGACAAGGGTCCGATGCCACTAGCCCCTCGAGCCGACAGTGGAAACCGACGACCGGATCCCTCCAAGGAAAGTCTCAAGGAGGAGATCGGAGCAGAGGATGACGGAGCCGAAGGATGTATCGGCTCCGGCATCAAACAGTCGCTGTCCCAAGAAGCTCCGGCTCCGAACTCTGGTGTGGAGTCGGAGGAGGAATCTCAAGAATTGGGGCTGTAGCCGAAGTCTGTTGAGACGGGCTATGGAGCATTTGGGCCAGTGCCTGAGACTTCAACAGCCTGCTTACCACCCTCTCCAAATCGTGGTCAGACAGCCTGGAAGATCTCGAAGATCGGCTCCGATGGCTCCGCTCCGACAAAAGAGGAGACCCCGGGGGGCAGAGGATAGTTAGTAACGAAGGGGACCGGGATCTCTTGCGGGCGAAGCCATCGGAGCCGAAGTCCCTTGAACCCCAGATGGAGCCGAGGATCTCGGCTCCGATGCTGATAAAGTGTCGGCTCCAGCCGGAGCCGACAAGGCAACAGTAGTCAGGGTATCGGAGCCGGCCGGCACCGAACCCACTACTCTGGCAGAAGAAGCATCGGTTCCAGCCGGAGCCGATATCGGCTCCGACGGCGCCGGACCCACCGAAGGAGGCTTAGACACTGTAGCCTGAGCCTTGGGTGGCTTAAGAGGTTTTCCTGCCCCTTGCTTAGGAGGAGAACCTTCAGGTTTCAACAAACCTCGGAGGATCAGTTTGTTCCTCCTTTCCTGCAGGACTCGCTGGCTAAAGGCATGACACAACGCACAGGAGTCCTGCAGGTGCAAAGGCCCCAGGCAATACACACAAGAAGTGTGACCGTCTGTCAGGGACATTTTCTGACAGCACTGGTCACACTTCTTGAAGCCTGAGACCTTGCCTTCCTTAGACATCCTGACAGGATATACACACACAGTCCCCACAAACACACAACTTAATCCCTACACAGACACACAGGAAGGGAATAACTTGGGGAACTAGGCCTGACTAAAACTTTCACTGAAAAAAAACTATAATAAAAGTTTAAAAAAGGAAGGGAATAGGGTGGGCTGTACTAAAAATAGGCTAACCTGACACTGAAGGGAAATTAAACCCCTAACTAACTTTTTTCTTATTTAACAAGAAAAACTTACCTCAGCTGGCAAAGGAGACCTCTTTCGCTAAGCGGCAAACGAGATCTGAGGTAGTTCCGCCTTGCATCATGGGATATAGGGTTGCCTCGAGCTGGTAAAAGGAGTTCTCGAGCTAAAGCTAGTGCCGAGTCGGAGCCGAGGATCGGCTCCGAACCCATCCAGCAAGAATGAAGGCGAGATTGACAACTTAACATCCTTAGCTGTCTGTGAACATCTAATTTGTGCAACATATACTCCATTTTATTGGAGTGATTCTTGAAGAAAGTGGGTAATTCAATGGACTGATTAATATTATTAATAGAACAAACTTTAGGAAGGAAGGATGAATTAGTGCGAAGAGAAACTCTGTCAGAATGAAAGATCAAATAAGGGTGCTTAATGGAGAGAGCTTGAAGTTCAGATACTCGCCTAGCGGATGTAATGGCTACCAAAAAGAGAGTCTTCCATGACAAAATTTCAATGGGCAAGAGGAGGCTGGTTCAAAGGGGGGCAGCATCAACTTAGATAATAATAAGTTTAGACTCCAAGGTGACGTAGGAGATCTAATTGGTGGTCTAATATGAAAAGACCCTTTTAAAAAGGCTTTACAAAGTCTGTGGGCCATAACAGGAGCCCCACATTCTTCCACATGGAAATTAGAAATGGCAGCCAATTGAACTCTTAATGTGGCAGGAGAAGCACCCTGATGGAACAAGTCTGTTAAAAACTCTAATATTTTATTCAAAGGAGCTATAACAGGATCCACTTGCTGTGTATTCGCCCAAAATACAAATCGCTTCCATTTACTAGTATATGTTTTAGTAGTGGAAGCTTTATGAGAACCCACTAATATATTCTGAACTGCAGGCGAAAGAAGATCAGACCTGGCTAAGTTGGGAATTGGAGCAGCCAAGCTGCTAGATGGAGGGACAAGAGCGCGGGGTGAGGAGCCCCTGACGAGTGAGTCAATAGATCTGGCTCTGGGTCCAGGATCCAGAGTCCCCGAATGCAGTGTGTCATCAGGAAGGGGAACCAAATTTGACAAGGCCAGAATGGAGCAATGAGGATTATTGTCCTGTGTAGGTTTTTGGCTTTCTGGAGAAACTTTGATATCAGGGGGAAGGGAGGAAATGCGTACAGGAGGCCCGGGGGCCAATCGTGAATCAGTGCGTCCCTGGGGACTTCCCCTGGAGGGGGTAATAGGGCAAAGTAGCTCCTGCATTTGGCGTTCATTGGGGACGCAAACAGATCGCAGGAAGGCTGGCCCCACGTGCGAAAAATCTTTTTCGCAACTGACTGTTTTAGGGACCACTCGTGCGGTAACAGAATTGCTCTGCTCAGCCTGTCGGCTATGACGTTGGATGACCCCGGGATGTGCGTTGCTATCAGAAAGAGACCCGTGGACTCCGCCCATTGCTAGATTCTCATGGCCTCTCTGCATAGCTGATAGGACTTGGTTCCCCCTTGCTTGTTTATGTACCAGACTACCGACATGTTGTCCGTCTGAACTGCAATAGTTCCCAGAGGAAGAAGGGGAGCAAAGTGTTGCAACGCTAGAAACACTGCCCTCAACTCTAGAACATTGATGTGCAGATTGTACTCTAAATTGGTCCATTCGCCTTGGACTGTCTGTCCCTGAAAGATGCCCCCCCACCCTATCAGGGAAGCGTCCGTGGTCACCGTAACTGTAGTGGGTAGCACAAATGGTCTCCCTTGGAAAGGTTGCACGTTTGAAGCCACCACTTAAGGTGTGTTTTGCATGTGTCGGCTATAAGAATCTCCTGTGTTAGAGGTAGTTGTTGGAACGACCATTGTGCAAACAGTAGCCATTGTAGGACTCTCATGTGCAGTCTTCCCAAGGGTATTGCAATAAGAGAAGCTGACATGAGTCCCAAAACCTTCAGTACCAGTTTTGCTGGGGATTTCCTGGACAAGAGAAGAAGATGTATGTGAGTCTGAAGTGAAAGTATCCTTTCTGGAGGAAGTCTTAGAATTAACTGATGTGTATCTAATTCCGCTCCTATGAATAAGATACTCTGTGATGGCTGTAGTAAGGATTTTCCAAGTTTACGGAAATTCCTAGGTGAATACACAGTTGAAGAGTATAGTCTCTGGCCTGTACTAGTTGACGCTGGGTGGTGGCAGAAAGGAGCCAGTCGTCCAGATACGGAAACACCTGGAATCCTTGGCGTCTCAAGTGAGACACTACCACTGCCATGCATTTGGTGAAGACCCTGGGGGCTGAGGTCAGACCAAAGGGCAGGGCTCGAAATTGAAAGTGACTGGCACCCAGCCGAAGCAAATGATCTCTGGATGCCCTGGCCATTTTGATGTGGTAGTATGCATCCTTCAGATCTATTGAGCACATCCAGTCGTCCTTCTGTAAGAATGGAAGGATCGATTGAAGCGTGACCATTCGGAACTTTTCTTTCTTGACGAAGGGATTGAGGTCGCTTAGGTCCAGAATGGGCCTCCAGTCCCCTGTTTTCTTTGGAACTAAAAAGAACCTTGAGTAAGTCCCGAATCCTTTCTGGTCCGCTGGGACTGGTTGGATGACTCTTTTCTAGCAGCTTTGAAATTTCTATAGCTGCTGGCTCTCGCAGATGGGGCAGTACATCTGGGAGTCTTTTCTTTGGAATGGGATGGGATAGAAAAGGTATATTGTAACCTCTGGTAACCACGCTTTTTACCCACTTGTCTGTAGTTATGTTTTGCCAGGCCTGAGGGTATAAAGCTAGCGACCCGACTGCCCCCAGAGCAGGACAGCCGGGCCTCCTCTCAGGTGTGCTGGAAAGGTTTACCAGGGAGTGTATCCCTGTCACCTTGATGCTGCGGACCCCTCTGCCGCCAGGCGGCGTCTTCCACCTCTGCCCCTCCTCTGCCTCTAGAAGGGCATCACCCTGTGTGCCTGGGAAAGATCCTTGGGGTTTTGAAACCACATTTTCCACCACGTTGCCCTTTGGGGTACGGTCTGGTTGGGGTGGAAAACGGACTCCGACAGCAGACAGAGTCTTTCCCTCCTGCTCATACCGGGTAAGGGTCTCCTTTACTTTGGGGCCAAAGAGAGTGGCACCGTCAAATGGGGCGTTAGTAAAGGAAGACTTGAAGGCTTCCGCAAATGAACATAAGCGCATCCAGGATAGTCTGCGAAGAGCAATCGCTGAAGCTGCTGCCCTACTCGAACCTTCGCGCGTAAGAGATCAGCCTCATGGACGAGTTCACAATGGATGTAAGGGTATTAAGTTGCTGTCACTTTCTCTGAGACAGCAGCATCCGTGAGTACCCTGGAGGGTATCTCCCAACTCTTTGACTAGATCCCTCTGTAGTCGTGTAAAGTGGGTCAAATAGTTCAGGGATCGCATGGAAAAAGCCGCTGAACTAAAATGCGCTTCCCATACCTGTCCATAGTCCTAGAATCTTTATTAGGGGATGGACAGATGAGGAAGATTCCGACATCTCCTTTTCGTGGCGCTGCCACCACCATAGCGTCCACTGGAACTCCTTTTGTTAAGTAAGTCTTGTCCTGGGGTGCAGTGATATACTTATTGGGTTTCCTTGGGACTGGTTCCACTGTGTCAGGAGCCTCCACGCCTTGAGCAATAAGTTCCATTAACTCATCGAAGGGCGGAGTGACCCAGGAGGAAGAAGGGCGAGCACCGAATGCCTTCAGCAAGACTGACTCATCCTCAGAAGGGGGGAGGAACTGCCAGTCACCTCTCTGTTTCAGGATCTCCAATATGTCAGAAAAGAGACATCTTCTGAAGGTGACTTAGGGGACCCTTCTGACTCATCTAAGTCAGTATCGGATGTCAAGGATTCTTGTGGAGAATCTAAGTGTCTCCTCTTACACAATCTTTTCCTAGGGACTTCTTCGTGGGGAGCATCGAAGAAGCCTCCGAGGAAGAGGGGGCACCCTCCAGGGGTGGCTGAGACACCGGTGCTCGACGCTTGGATGTGGCCGTGGGTGCAGAGGAGGATAACGGCCCTTTATGGGGAGGAGAGGTTGCTTCTACTGATGTGGTTGTCTGGGTAGACAACACCTTCCTCATTAGATCGAAGCCCCGGGTCCCGAGTCCAAGAATCTCCCGGTTCCGAAGAAATGGGAAGAATCCCCGAAACAGGCACCGAAGGCATCGACCCCGAGGACGGAGCCGAATCGATCCGCGCCGAGGCCCCGAGGGAAAGAGTGGGAACCGAACGTCGGTTCGACTCTCGCCCCGGAACCAAGGACAGATCGTCGGCTCGAGACTCCGGTACCGGAACCGACGGAGTCGAGGTGAGAGGAACAGACCGAGAAAAGGACGGTTCTGGACCCGAGGGCTCCACAATCAGAAGATCAACCTCTTCCGGCTCCAAAGACTGGACAGGTCTTGGAGGAGGAATGGATGGAGACAATGGGAGGCCTTCAAGTTTCGACACCAACTGGGTGGAAACTGAAATAAGTTTGGATAGGGCCGAATGCTCCAATAACTTCTGCACCGCACGATCCACATCGACATCGGAGAGCTTAGAAGAAGAACGGGTCGAAGGAACCGAAGACGGAGCCGACCTCAATAAAGTCGAGGGAGGGAGCTCCATCACCGGTTCCAAGACTCGAGGCTCAGGAACCGACACCAGTTGAACACTCGGCCCCGAAGTCTGTGGAACCGGTGATCTAACTTTACTCGAAGAGCTCGGAGCCGATGACTTGGGCTCCGACGTCTTCGATTCCTTCGAGGATTTGGATGCCTGGTCTGAAGCATCCAGAGCCTCCTGAAAGGAAGGTTTTAATAACCCTCTGTCCATGAGTTTCCTGCCTATCTGTCATGACCCTCCCACTAAAAGAGTGACAAATTGAACAGTCCTCTTGTAAGTGGAGAGGGCCAAGGCAGTAGACACAGGAACTATGGTTGTCAGTAACTGACATTTTTTGGCCACACTGACAACGCGTTTAAAGCCTGATTTAATTTTCTCAGACATTTTGCAGGAAAGAGAAAAGTCAAGTCCAGTATAAGAGACAAATCCAATAGAAAAAAGTCAAATCCGATGTATATGTCAGTCCGGTTGTCAAATTTAAGAAGGGGTGGTAGGCCCCGAAAAACTCTAACCAGTTAAATAAACTTAACGGTACCGAGAAATTCTACCTACACACACACATACACTAAGTATACCAAAAGGTACTTTTAGAACAAACTTTTTCTAAAATATAACAAAAATAAAGTTATATCTTATCTCAAGATGCTCGAGCTAGCTCCCAGCGATGCGAACGCAGCAGCGGCAAACTAGATCTGAGGTAAAGGCAGAGGGGGATTGTAGGTATTAGATTGTCTCGAGCTTCTTCTCGATGCAGAGCTTGCAAGCGGCCGACACGGAGCCGAGGATCGGCTCCGAACCCATGTGTAAGAACAAACGGCGAGATTGAACACTATCACATCCCCATATGAATTTCAGGAGGGGTCACTTCTGGGCACACTGCAGGTGCTGAGAAGAGCACTGTTGGTTAACAAAGACTGAAACCATATTAATTTCATGAATTGTAATCATACTTTGACTTAGGAATGGGGTCCATTCCCATCACGGTATTAGAAGCCTAAAACACTTGGAGAAATTAGAGAGAGAAGACACCAAGACAAAGACAATGGAGGAGATGGAGATGCAACTAGCTGCCCTAAGGAAGAATAAAGGACAGAAAGCACACAGGCTGCCTCACAGTGTCCCCAAGAATCTGGTCTATTTCCTGGGAGATCCCAAACCCTACAAGAGATCTGTAACAGATCTTTAGCTAATAAGGGGGTGCCTGACAAATGGAAGACTGGAAGAGTACATGGGGGGCAGCAGAGAAAATCTGGGGAAAGTTATGGAGAGAATCCCAAGTGAAAGGCCTACAACACAACAGTCTTCACGAGACCAGAACACAAATGGGGGCATGGTATGGGTGCACAATGCCATTTCAGGAGACATGTCAGGAAGAACAGAGAGAGGGAGGATGGAGCACAAGCAGTAAATTGTAGAGACCAAATACTCCCTCAGTCTATGCAAGTACTTCTGCAAAAGGGAATTACAGGTCTAAGACATAACTACTTAAAAGGATGTGGACATGGAATCCACAGAGGCATTTAAGAAAACAAGAGACAAATGAAAAAAAGGCTAAGAGGGAATGGGCGGATGGAAGGTCGACAACATTTTAAATGCTCTTAAAGGACAGCTTTGTCAGGTTACGTGTCACTTTATGCTGTCAAACTAATGCAGCTGAATGCAATTTGCCTTTTATTCCTATCGCATCACATGTATTCTGCTTGCTCCAATCTCAATCTGTGTCACTTGAGATGCTCTTAGGTAAATGTTGACACAAAGTTCTCACTCGGCATCTTAGCATGGTCTGCTGTACTTTGTTTCCCCTCTTGTTCTTTAACACCTTTATTCAGTGACGTACAACAATTCTGACGGAAAGCCAACATAGTCTGCATGCTTAACATCGACAAATCGTCAGCCAGTCTACATGGCTGTTTACTGTGAAACATCCCACAGACCTCGTCGTATTAAGATTCATCGTGTTAGAGTTCATTTATTTAGCTAGACTTCCCCCATTCGCCGGCTGAGGTTTACTATTATCGATTGTTGTTGACCTATACTTATTACATCAACAGACAAATATAAAACCTAAACAAAATATTCTAAACTACAAAGAGTAAAGCTGATTTGTCACATACAGACAATCCTCTTAACCGTTCCTCTATATTGTAATAGATGCAAGCCCAAATCTTTGACAGGTACTATGTATACTGCTTTAACCCTGTTGTGTATTTCTAGCTGTAAGAGTTACAGAATTCCTATTACTTGTCACCCTCACCACTGGCAAACAATTTTTCATTTGTATTTCCTTAACGGATGCCATCCATGCTTTAATGTATGTCATATGTGACTGCTTTAATATCTGTCATATGTGATTGTTCCATCACTTTACACATTTCCTTAATGCCTTTTTTTGTTACTAACACTAATAGGGTTGCAAAGTCAAGCACGTGTCCCCCTCCCCCCAGTTTAACAAATATTTTTCTGGTGAAAACCTCTTTGCCATAACCTTTCTCTATTAACTCAGCTAACTGCTCTTTGAATTGCTGCAGCTTTTCATATCCCCATAATATAGGATCCCAAGTACCCTGCTGTCCTTGGCCACATCGACAGATTCCTGCGCTTTGTGGGAACATTCTTTTAACCCTAGCTGGGGTATAACAATGTTGCAGTTTGTATCCAATTGAACTGTCTTTTTGGTCCATCCTTCTGTCTCTGATTCATCACTGTGGTTCTCTGCTTCCATCACAGTCCTTCATGCTCTAACTATCTGTTTATGTACACAGGGTGACACAATCTAGCCTCAAACAGTAACGTCACTGTTTTCATTTCAGGAGTGTGTTGTGGATATCTTCCTACACCCTCTTTATATTCTGCAACTAGTCCCAAGTTGTCCAAGTGTAATGTCTAAAAAAGCAGTGTCAGTGGCATAACGGGAAATGCACTCACCTTTGGTCCAGAAGGTCGTCTCTATTCCCATCAGGTAGTTTGATTGCAGACACTGCAGTGCAGTGTAGTGGGGAATGCTTCACTCGTGAGCATATCACCCTTCAGATGAGATATTAAACCAAAGTCCCGCCTCCATGAGTTGGTGGTACCTCAGGTAGATGTGAAAGATCCCACGGCACCTTCTGCAAAAAGTAGGGGAAGTTTTCCAATCCCCTGGTAAAATTTCCCATAGCAGTATAAATACAACCTTTGGTCTCTGAAAAAAGGCCCCCAGATTTGTGGGACTAACTTGATCAATGAAAAATAAATAATTATACAAACAAAGCGTTTCCTATTAAATTAATCAAAGTCTCATTTGACTATTTCCCATGGTTTCAATCATCCATCCTCCAAATTTTTTTTTTTCAGCATCTGGGGTTTATTTCTTAGTCTCCAGCAATCTACCAGTTCTCCTACAACTTATGCCCTCAGCCCATTCATTCTGTAGCCAATATGCAGTAATTACAATTATGTACTTATCATAACTTGGCATCTGTGTTATCTGTAGTCACCATTCATCACGTTAGGGTCTTGGATCCGATGCTGGATCCAAGCCGGCATACTCAGAACACAGCTTTGCTCAAGCTCCTCCCCTCCCATAATGCTCTACTGCCCTACACTCCCTCAGATCGAGTTTACACAAGGAAGACAGATAAAACATAGAAACCAAATAGAACCTCCAAATCCAACCAATCTTCCAGGCATGGGGCTGGAGGGTGGGATCGTGATGAATGGTGACTACAGATAACACAGATGCCAAGCTATGGCACATACATAACTATAAATCTGATGTTATCTAGTCACCATTCCTCAGTTAGGGTCAGAATCCCCGGCTACCTAAATCCTGGGAGGTCTCAAGGAAAGACATGCCGAAGAACTGTGGAGCTAAATGAAGCTCTTCCTCTGGAAATCAAATCTAACTTATTGTGGGAAACAAACATGTGGGGAGAAGACCACGTTGCTGCTGCACAAATGTCATCTAAAGACTGACTATCTGTAAAGGCAATGGAAGTAGAAACTGCCCTGGTTGAATGAGCCCCTCACTGGTGTGGCTAAGGAAATACCCTCTGAAGAATAAATAAAGGAAATACATTGCAAAATCTAATGGGAAATTGTGACTTTCGAAATACCCCCTGCCTTTTCTATTAACAGAGAAGGCCACAAATAGTTGGTGTGAACGCCTACATTCTCACGTTCGATGTAAATAAAAGCGAAGTTGACGATGAACGTCCAACGTCTGCAGAATATATTCCCCTTTATTGGAAAAGTTAGGGAAAAATACTGGTAAGTGAATACATTGGTTGATATTCGCTGATAAAGCCACTTTAGGCATGAAGGATGGATCGGGTTTTAGAGACACTCTGTCCTTATGGAAAATTAAATAGGGTGGCTTGACAGTAAGAGGTTGCAGCTCCAAGACTCTCTTTGCCGAAGTACTTGCCACTAAAAAGGCAATCTTCCAGGAGAGAAATTTAATATCGCACGAAGCCGCTGGTTCAAAAGGAGGATTTGTTAAAGCCTGAAGCATCAAAGTCAAACCCCACGGAAGAGAAGGATGTTTAACAGGAGGCCTTAATAGAAAAATCCCTTTTAAAAAGGCGTTACAGAGGCGTGCAGAAATGGTCAAATCACCACCAAAGTGAAAATTTGAAATGGCTGCCAACTGTACCTTAATAGTGGAAAAACTAGCTCCTGCTTTAAAGAGAGGGGTCAAGAAGAGAAGAATTTCGGGAATAGGGGCAGAGAAGGGGGTCTAAATTCTTATTCTTCCCTCAAACCTCTTCCATTTACTGGAATAAACTTTTCTGATAGAAGACCTCTGGGAAGCAAGAATAATCTCCTTCACGGGTGAAGCTAGCCTGGACTTAGCCAAAATCACTGGAAGTGGACATACCATGCTGTCAGACATTGGGTCTGAAGATTCAGGAGTGGTAGAAGAGACTGGAAGTGGACATAGCATGCTGTCAGACATAGGGTCTGAAGATTCAAGAGTGGTAGAAGAGACTGGAAGTGGACATAGCATGCTGTCAGACGTAGGGTCTGAAGATTCAGGAGTGGTAGAAGAGACTGGAAGTGGACATAGCATGCTGTCAGACGTAGGGTCTGAAGATTCAGGAGTGGTAGAAGAGACTGGAAGTGGACATACCATGCTGTCAGACGTAGGGTCTGAAGATTCAGGAGTGGTAGAAGAGACTGGAAGTGGACATAGCATGCTGTCAGACGTAGGGTCTGAAGATTCAGGAGTGGTAGAAGAGACTGGAAGTGGACATAGCATGCTGTCAGACGTAGGGTCTGAAGATTCAGGAGTGGTAGAAGAGACTGGAAGTGGACATACCATGCTAGGGTCTGAAGATTCAGGAGTGGTAGAAGAGACTGGAAGTGGACATACCATGCTGTCAGACATAGGGTCTGAAGATTCAGGAGCGGTAGAAGAGACTGGAAGTGGACATACCATGCTGTCAGACATAGGGTCTGAAGATTCAGGAGTGGTAGAAGAGACTGGAAGTGGACATACCATGCTGTCAGACATAGGGTCTGAAGATTCATGAGCGGTAGAAGAGACTGGAAGTGGACATACCATGCTGTCAGACGTAGGGTCTGAAGATTCAGGAGCGGTAGAAGAGACTGGAAGTGGACATACCATGCTGTCAGACGTAGGGTCTGAAGATTCAGGAGCGGTAGAAGAGACTGGAAGTGGACATACCATGCTGTCAGATGTAGGGTCTGAAGATTCAGGAGCGGTAGAAGAGACTGGAAGTGGACATACCATGCTGTCAGACGTAGGGTCTGAAGATTCAGGAGCGGTAGAAGAGACTGGAAGTGGACATACCATGCTGTCAGACGTAGGGTCTGAAGATTCAGGAGTGGTAGAAGAGACTGTAAGTGGACATACCATGCTGTCAGATGTAGGGTCTGAAGATTCAGGAGTGGTAGAAGAGACTGGAAGTGGACATACCATGCTGTCAGACGTAGGGTCTGAAGATTCAGGAGTGGTAGAAGAGACTGGAAGTGGACATACCATGCTGTCAGACGTAGGGTGTGAAGATTCAGGAGTGGTAGAAGAGACTGGAAGTGGACATACCATGCTGTCAGACGTAGGGTCTGAAGATTCAGGAGTGGTAGAAGAGAAGGATGAGATAGCAGATCCAGAATTGGATCAAGCACCCAGGGTGGATGCCTCAAATGAAGCCGGAGAAGGGGGAACCACACCTGCCCCCCTGACATCTCAGATGCTCAAGTAAGAGCCGCTCTCTCCAAAGCAAAAAACACAGCATCAATGGGACCAGACGGTGTCCTGGGCTGCGTTCTACATGAACTCCAAGAAGAGCTAAACCCAAACATAAAACTACTGTACAATCTCAGCCTTACTACAGGATATGTACCCAAAGAGTGCCGTACAGCAACAGTGGTCCCTCTCCACAAAGGTGGTGCCTCAACGGATCCTGGAAACTATCGCCCCATAAGCCTGACTAGCTTGGTCTGCAAAGCTATGGAAAGGATCATCATGGACCTCATAAATAAAGATATTGGGGACCTACAGACACTGGATCCTACCCAGTTCGGCTTTGTTAAGGGCAGATCCTGCCTCTTAAACCTGGTCGATTTCTTTGAAACAGTCACCAAGGCCATTGACAAGGGGATGGTGGTCCACACAGCCTACCTGGACCTCGCAAAAGCCTTCGATACAATACCCCACTCGGGCATTATAGATAAGCTCACCAGCTTAAATATAAACCCCTATGTCACTAGATGGGTTCCAAACTGGCTCAAGGACAGAACCCACATGGTTAGAATTGCTGGAGCCATGTCATAGACTCCAAACCAGTTACAAGTGGCATCCCACAAGGCTCAGTCCTGGGACCTCTCTTGTTCGGTATATATTTCTCGGAGGTACAAGCCAACACGGAAGGACTGTGGCTGACCAAGTTCGCAGATGACTGCAAACTGGGCGCCATAATCGACTCTCCAGCCGACACAAGCTTCCTCCAAAAGGGCCTCATAGAAACAGACAACTGGTGCCAGAGCCATGGCCTCAAGCTAAATGCCAAAAAGTGTATAGTCATCCCCTTTGGCAAAAACAAAGTGCCCACAAATTACTACATAGGTGGTAATCCATTAAGTACAGAAGAAGTAATTAGGGACCTGGGGACCCAAGTTGATAGCAATCTCTCATTTGACAACCACATGGCCAAAGTGGTTAGAAAAACATTTTATATAGCCCACCTAATCATGAAGGGATTCACATCTAGATTAGGGGAGGTCATCGTGCCTCTTTACTCATCCCTCATCAGGCCCATAATTGAGTACAATGCCCCTTTGGGGATGTACCTTACCAGACACCTGCAGTAACTGGAAAGACCCCAAAAGTATCTCACCAAGAGGATCAAAGGGCTCAAATAGATGCCATATGCTGCCCGGTTAAAGAAACTCCAGCTCTACTCAGTGGCATACCGCCTGCTCAGAGGCGATCTGTGCCTGACGTATAAAGCCATGTCCAACCCGGAAATTAATGGACATGCTGCACCTCAGAAAATCCAAATCCCAATGAGCTACGCGCTCGAGAGACTTGAACCTCAGCACTGAAATAAATAGGACATGCTGGAGGGACAGATTCATAACCCAGAGGCTCCCTTCACTCTGGAATAAAATCCCAGTCCAGGTTAGGCAGAGTCCCCCATTGAATCTCTTCAAGAGGAATCTTGATGAGTGGATGGTAGATCGTAGGTTTACCCTGGGTATCACTTCTGTGTCACTGTTAGAGGCACAGTATACTAACCTCGAAAAAGGGCATAGCAAAATTAATTTAAAATGGGTGGCGAAAGCCAAACACACCCTGGCTAGGCTTACAAATGCCCTAGGGCAGATAGCCTAGTATGAACCTATGAAAAGGGGGCAATGAGGATAATATGACTCTGGAGGTGTCTGGCTTTTTGAAGTATTCTGGGGATTAGGGGTAACTGAGGAAAGGCGTACAGGAGACCCGGAGGCCCAATTGTGGGGGGAGCGCATCTCTAGGGGATTTCCTCTCTGGGGGGATCAATGCAAAGAAGTTGCTGCATTTGTGGTTGACAGGAGATGCAAACAGATCACAGCTCGGTAACCCCACCAACGGAAGATCTGTTGAGCCACCACTGGATTCAAGGGCCACACGTGAGGAGTCAATATAGCCCTGCTCAGTTTGTCCACCAACACACTGGATGCTCCAGGAATGTGCATTGCAATGAGAAAGTGCCCCGTGGTCATCGCCCACTCCCAGACTCTCATGGCCTTGTGACACAGCAGATAAGAATGTGTGCCCCCTTGCTTGCTTATATACCACACAACAGCCATGTTGTCTGATAGAACCTCAATTGTCCGGTGAGGAAGGAAGTCTTGAAAGGTTTGCAGCGATAAAAGGACTGCTCTCATCTCCAGAACACTGATGTGCAGTTTGGTCTCTGTGGGTGATCAAGTCCCTTGGAACGTCTGTCCCTGGAAATGCCCCACCCCCACCCCAGGAAGGAAGCATCTGAGGTGACTGTTGCCACAGGAGTCGGAGGAACAAAAGGTCTGCCTACTAGAAGATCTGGAGATCAAATCCACCATGACAGATGCTTGTGACACACCGAGGTGAGATGAATGGGAAAAGACAGAGGATGCTGCCATGCTGACAACTGAACTGCGAGGGTCCACTGAAGGACCCTCATGTGGTACTGAACCATCAGAACCCAAATAAATGGCAGCAGCCATCGATCCTAGAGCCCTGAGAATGAGCGAGACTGGAGAGCAGGTTAGCTCAAGTAAGGTCTGAACCTGGTCGCAAATAAGCAACACCATTCAAGGAGGTAAGGCTGCAATCTGAGAGGTGGTATCCAAAAGAGTGACTATGAATTCCAATTTTTGTGTTGGAGTCAGGGAGGATTTCACAAAGTTCACTGTGATCCCCAGGCAATGGAACAGGGAGAGAACGTAGTGAATATTGTCCAGTAGTTGATGCCTTGTGGGGGCCGTCAGGAGCCAATCGTCCAAATAGGGAAAAACTTGGATTTCCTGCAGTCGGAGCTGAGCTGCTATGACCGCCATACATTTGGTGAACACCTGGGAGGCTGAGGTGAGACCAAAGGGCAGGGCTCACAACTGGAAATGATTGACTCCTAAGCAAAAGCGGAGAAACCTCCTGGACTGTCGATCCATCTTTACATGGTAGTACATGTTCTGGAGGTCTACTGAGCACATCCAGTCGTTGCTGTGCAAAAGACGCACAATCAACTGTACAGTGGCCATCCATCCGAAACTTCGACTTCCGTGAGAACTGGTTCACTCGACTGAGATCCAATATAGGACGTAAGTCCCCGGTTTTCTTTGGAACCAAAAAGAAGCGGGAATAAGTTCCGGATCTTGTCTGTCCTGGGGGACCTGTTGGATGGCTCGCTTTTGAAGAAGGCTTATGACCTCCTTTTGGGCTGCCTCTTCTTGACTGGGTGGCACATCTGGAAGAGGATTGAATTTTGAGGGGGTTTCCAAAAAGGGAATATAATAACCCCTTGTTACAATTGCTAACACCCCCAGATTGTTTGTGATACTTGCCCAGGCTAAGGGGTGCAGTGATAATCGACCCCCGACTGCCTCCAGGGAAGGACAGTCGGGCAATGCCTCAGGGACGTTGTAAAGGTTTCTCAGAGAAGGGCTCCCTGGAACCTTGGTTTTGCAGGCCTCCTCTGCCCCTCGGGCGACGTCTACCATTGAAACCTCTTACCCGTCCCCTGGAAGACGAATCCTCCTGAACATCGTGAAAGGGAGACTGTGCCTTCCTGAACCACATTTTCTTACTCCTCCCTTCTGGGTCTTGGAAAAGGACCTCTGAGGGGCAGAAAACCTGATCCCAATGGTCTACAAGGTCTTCCTTTCCTGTTCACTGCGGGTCAAAGTGTCTTTCACGGTGGGACCAAAAAGAGTGAAACCACCAAAGGGGGCGTTAACAAATGCCGTCTTGAAGGCCTCTGCAAACCCACTCAAACGGAGCCAGGCATGATGCCTAATAGTGATAACTGAGCCCGCAGCCCGTGAGGACCCTTCTGCAGCATTGGAAATGAGTCTCATGGACGAATTCACCACAGAATGAAAGGTTGACAGTTTTGGAGAAATAGCCTTGAATTTCTCCTCAGACATGGACCCAGAGAGGGATAAGGACAGTTATTTTACCAAATTCCTCTGGAGACAGGTACAACACGACAGGTAATTTAGAGCTCGCAGACTGAAAGCAGCTGAAGCAAACACATGCTTTGCAAATCTGTCCATGGCCCTTGACTCACTACTGGGCGGATGGACATAAGAACTCTGCTCTGCCAATTCCTTTTTGTTGGCAGCGGCCACCACAATACTATCAACTGGGACCGCTTTGGACCAAAAGGTTCTGTCTGGAGGAGGGCTCAAAAATTTGTTTGCGTTCTTGGGCACTGGCTCCACAGTATCTGGCTCCTTCCAGGCCCTGCTGGCCACAAGATCAATAAGAGGATTAGCAGGGGGGGACACACCCAAGAGGTAGATGGCCCCGTATCGAAAGCCTCCAGGAAAACAGCTTCCTCCGAGGACGGGGGTTTGGGTAAACCAACTGCCTTTGGCCTTGAGGATCTCGAGTATGTCTCCAAAGGAGACATCCTCCAGTGGAGATCTTGGGGACCCGTCCCACTCATCAGCATCCATGTCCTCAGTAAGAGACTCTATAGGGGAGTTGAGATGTCTCCTCTTACAAGTCCTTTTCCTGTGAACTTCCTCTTCAGGGGGTGGTGGGGAAGACTCAGAAGAGGAAGGGACCCCTGTGAGGGGGGATATCCCCCTGGAGACTAATTCAAATGGGCTGACCTGGAGCAGGATGAGACAAGCCGCTCAGAAATTGGGGCTGGGTAGGAAAACTGTGCATGGGAGAGGCAGCTCTGATAGCAGAGAAGGCAGAAGGACTAGAAGAGGTTCCACCCCCCCCACCACTGACAAAACTCGAAGAAAGGGTGGAATACCCCCAGTCCCGCTACTCCACCAGACGGCACCAGACCAGAACTGTCAAAGGCCGAGGCACCCAGGGGAAGAGACCGGTCTGAAAGACCCAAATCTGAATCCAGTCTCATGGACACTGGCTCGACAGGGCCGGCAGAGTAGACTGTCCCGGGGGAACAGAAACAGTGCCAGCCGTTGATCCCATCAGAGAAGGGCCCAAACGGGGTCCTAAAACTCCCCTAGCCAACACCCCACTCAACAGTCCCTGAGATTCCAAGCCACTGGTTGGATGAGGAGCAATCGAAGGGGGGGGGTGGGAAATTGGATCCCTGACCTATGGGTTGGAGAATTCAGAAGCCCCAAATCCATCTGAGCTTTCAAGAATGCTCGCATCATCCTGTCCATATCCATAGGGAGGACACTCCTGGAAGATCGGGAGGAGTGAAGGACCTACTAGGAGAGTCCCGCCTGGAGCTCGAGTGTCTTCTCTTGCACTCCTTGGAACGAGATCTAGCTGGGGAAGACATCTGCTTAGATGGCAAAGGATCCAATGGAAGATCCTCCACTACTATAGGCTCTGGCACGATTCTCGGATCTGACCAAATCAGAACCGAGCTCAAAGGATACGAGGAAATAATTCTCAAATCCCTCAGATCCGAAAGGGTCTGATCCGAAGGTATAGTGCCTCCCCTTGGATCCAAAGGTCCGGGGGCCAAGGTCCCTGGATCCAGGGGGAGACATCGAAGTCACTGGATCTGAGAGCTTAGGATCCGAGCCCTTGGATCCAGGAGTGGACTCCCTGGATGACCGGAGACCCAAAGATCTCAGATCTGAACCTGCCCTGGTTGGAGCCAGATCCGAGGACCTAGGATCCAACAGCCTGGGATACTTGGTCGGGGCCTCCTCAACAGAAGCTTTTATTTTAGCCCCAGGAGGGCCAGCCTTGGCCGGGAAAGCAGTGACCAAGGGCCCTCCTTTGATCAAACCCTAAATTAACAACTTATTTCTACAGTCGACCAAAGCCCTCGGATTGAATGCGGCACAAATGCCTCATTCCACCTCGAGGTGGTCGCTGCCGAGACAGTAAAGGCACTCCTCGTATGAGTCAGAAATAGACATTTTCCGCCCACAAGAGGAGCACCTTTTAAAATCCAATGGTTTTTCAGACATGGCCTGACCGCAAGCAAAACAGGAATCCGCAAACAAGCCAAGGTTCAAAGCCTAAAATCTGTCCAGAACTCTCACACACACTTATGAAAGAACTCTTGCACACCACAAACAACTAGGCTGAAAACAAAACCCCGAGGAGAAAGGGACTTAAGGTTAAGACTCGATCGGGAGGGGATAGATGAGAGGAAAACTACCCACTAACACCGCACAAAAAATGTTCCAAAAGCACAAACTAAGAAAATACTAGTTGCTGGAAGTCAAACAGTTCAAAACCAACCCGTAAAACTTCAGGTGTTGCTCAAAAAGTCCAAGAAATATAGCACAATCCAGTAAGCGTACAAGCGCCTTCATTTTAAACCAGGTATGAAGGGTTTAAAATGAAAGTGCTTATACGCTTAATGGATTGTACTATATCTCTTGGATTAAACCTGTGTTTTACACTTTTATTGGATTGTATCGCACTTCTTGAGCAACACTTGACATTTTACGGCTTGGTTTTGAACTGTTTGACTTCCAGCAACAAGTACTCACTAACATTACAAACTCAAAAATAATAAGAAATTTCAAAATTCTGAGCGAAATGCACTTACACTAACAGGAGCTGAGCAATCTGCACCTGACTGACTGAGTGGCAAACGAGATCTGAGGGGGTGTAGGGCAGCAGAGCATTATGGGAGGGGAGGAGCATGAGCAAAGCTGTGTTCTGAGTATGCCAGCTCGGATCTGATATCGGATCCAAGACCCTAACGTGAGGAATGGTGACTAGATAACATCAGATCCAATGCTGCCATGGTATCAACCATCTGGAATTTAATTGTTTCTTAATCTAGTTGTTAATAAAAATGTAGAGTTCTGTTTGCACTTATGCATTCCTAGAATTTTACTGTCCTCCCCAGCTCTGAACATCCTGTCCTATCCAAACTCCTATATATTCGAGATTCTGATGGCTCCATTAATAAGGGTAGGCTTGTACTATGTCATGCAGGGGGATATGATTTGTAACTACTGCCCTTGTTTTGTCTGCATTTATCTTATACCCTGACAGCCTACCAAAGCTGTCCATATTCTTGAAACAGTAGTCCTATTTCTTTTTCAGGACTAACTGTATACAATATAATATCAACAAAGAGTACAATTATTTCTTGATTTATTTCCCTAGGCATATCCTTCTACATGAAACTGCCTTATTGTCTGAGTCAGTGGCTCCAAATAAAGGGCAAATAATACAGGTGATAGTGGGCTACCATGCCTCGTACCTCTAAAACTTTTAGACAGACCACTTGGGCATTTAATCCTTTCTTTGCATTGTCTCATACATTTTAAACATGATCTCCATTCATTGCTGGGGATACAAAACGTAATAAAATAAGAAGTTATGTACTCACCATAACGTTCCATCTGAGTAGGTGGCTTCATTTGTCTGCAACCTGTGGGTCTTGGATCCGATATCGGATCCGAGACGGCAACTTGTAGCATAGCTATGGATCCGAGCTCCTAGCTCCTCCCCTCACCCATAATCCCATAATCCCCTGCCAACCTCCTATGACCTCAGATCAAGTTTGCCCCTCTATGGATACCTGAAAATGTGTTCCAACAAGCATAATAGCTAGAACAATATAACAGGACCAAGTTCTGAAGGCCAGGGGGAAGGAGGGGGGGATGGTTGCAGACAAATGAAGCCACCTACTCAGATGGAACGTTATGGTGAGTACATAACTTCTTAATCTGGAGTAGGGACTTCATTTGTTAGCAACCTGTGGGACAGAGTCCCCAGCTACCTGAATCTTGGGCGGCCATCATGGAAGGATGTTCCGGAGCACTGCGGAGCTAAAGGATGCTCTCCCTCTTGAAATTACGTCCAGTTTGTAGTGGTTAATAAAAGTATGAGATGAGGCCCAAGTAGCTGCTGAACAAATATTATCCAATGGCACTCCAGATTTAAAAGCAGCAGAAGTAGAGATGGAGCGAGTGGAATGTGCATGGACTCCCTCAGGTGCGGGCCTCCCGGAAGTTTGGTAGGCCAGAAGAATACATTGAGAAATCCAACGTGACAAGGTGACCTTTGAAACGGCTTTATCTAAACTGAATTTAGCAAAGGAGACAAACAGCTGATCAGATGGTCTGTGACCAGCGGTCCTATGAATGTAGAAACGCAGCTGCCTGTGTACATCTAATGAATGCAGCTTGTACTCTCCTTTATTTTGATACTCAGGGAAGAAAACTGGTAAGGTGATGGACTGATTGATATTTATTTTCCGATGCCACCTTGGGAAGGAAGGAGGGATTGGTCCTGAGGTACACTCTGTCCGGATGGAAGACCAAGTAAGGAGGCTTTACGGAGAGGGCTTGGAGTTCCGAAACTCTCTTGGCTGAAGTGATGGCTACCAGGAATGCTGTTTTCCAGGACAAATATTTGAGAGCGACCGATGCAGATGGTTCAAAGGGAGAAGCGGTCAAGGCTTGAAGGACTAGAGAAAGATCCCATGGGGGTACGGTTTCTTTGACAGGAGGCCTGAGTAGAAAGGTGCCCTTAAGAAATGTTTTGCACAATTTAGCTGACATCAAAGGGCCTGTCTCATGTCCCACATGGTAATGGGAGATGGCTGCCAACTGTACCTTGACTGTCGAACAACTAGCTCCTTGCTGAAATAGTCCGGTTAGAAAATCCAGTACGGACGGTAGAGGGGCAGTGAAGAGATCCATATTATGATGTTCCGCCCAGACGGAAAAGCGTCTCCATTTACTGTGGTATATTTTTCTGGTGGAAGGCTTATGTGCTGCCACCAGGATGGCTTTGACTGGTGAAGAGATGCCGGGAGTCCTGACTAAGAGTGGAACTGGAGCAACCAAGCTGTCAGCTTCAGGTTGACCAGATTCGGGGTCTGTAATTCCGATGGATGGGAGATTAGATCCAGAGTGGGATCCATAATCCAAGGAGGATTCACTAGATGAGACCACAGGTAAGGGAACCAAGTTTGCCGAGGCCAGAATGGGGCAATGAGGATCATTCTGCTCCCCAACCGCGAGGCTTTCTGTAAGAGCTTTAGCATCAGGGGTAAAGGAGGGTAGGCATAGAGTAGACCGGGCAGCCAAGCATGCACCAGAGTGTCTCTCGGGGCTTCCCCTGGTGGGGGAATCAAAGCAAAGAAGCTGTCGCATTTCGTATTTAAGGGAGAGGCAAAGATATCGCAGCAGGTTGCCCCCATTTTGCGAATATCTGCTTTGCTACTAGTGGGTTGAGAGACCACTCGTAAGGGGAAAGAATGGTGCGGCTGAGTTTGTCCGCCAGAATGTTGGCCTGCCCCGGAATGTGCATTGCGATCAGAAAGCGGTTGGTGGAAATCGCCCATTCCCACACTCTCATGGCTTCTCGGCATAAGGGGTAGGATCTGGTTCCCCCCTGTTTGTTGATGTACCAAACAGACATGTTGTCTGACTGAATTGCAATCGTTCCTACGGGGAGGAGATACTGAAGTGCCTGCAACGCCAACAGCACCTCTCTCATCTCCAGAACGTTGATATGCAAGAAGGTCTCTGTGTCGTTCCACGTGCCTTGGACTGTCCTGCCCATGTAATGCCCCCCCAACCCGAGGCGAGAGGCGTCCGTGGTCACCGTGGCGAGAGGGGGAGGAGTGCAGAAGGGCCGGCCTATATGGAGGTCTGGGGATTGGAGCCACTATAACAGGGCCCTCCTGCAAACCTTACTGATAGAGATAGGGTGGCAGAGAGGAAGAGATTGGAAGGACCATTGCACTTGAAGGGTCCACTGCAGTACCCTCATGTTTAGGCGAGCACATGGAAGAAGCGTTACTGCAGCCGCCATGGAGCCCAGCGCCCTCAGGACCAATTCCGCCGGTAGAGCTTCCGATTGTAGGGTGTCCTGCACATGCAATCTCAGATTCTGTAGTCGTTCCGAAGTCAGGAAGACTCATAGATCCCTGGTATCTAATCTGGCCCCTATGAACTCTATTACTTGTGTCAGAGCAGGGGAAGATTTGTCCGTATTGATTGTGATGCCTAACTGGGGGGCTAGGCGGAAAAAGTAATCTCTGGCTGAGCAGAGTAGATGCCTTGTTGGGGCGGTTAGAAGCCAGTCGTCCAGGTACGGAAAGACCTGCATTCCCTGGAGTCTCAGGTGGGCCGCTATCACTGCTAAGACTTTGGTGAACACCCTGGGGGCTGTGGTGAGGCCAAAGGGAAGGACCCTGAACTGATAATGACTGGCTCCCAGCCGGAAGCGGAGAAACCTCCTGGATCGTCTGTCCATTAGGATATGGTAGTACGCATCCTTGAGGTCTATAGAGCACATCCAATCGCTCTCCCATAAGAGGGGGAGAATGGATTGAAGAGTGACCATTTGGAATTTTTCCTTGGTTACCGACAGGTTCAAGAGGGAAAGATCTAGAATTGGTCTCAAGTCCCCCGTCTTTTTTGTCACCAGAAAGAACCTGGAGTAGAACCCTAATCCGAGCTGGTCTTGGGGGACGGGTTGGATGGCTCTTTTTTTTAACAGCTGCTGGATTTCTGTGGCTGCAGCCTCCCTCTGATCAGGTAGAACATCGGGGAGGCTCCTGAGTTTGGGGACATGATACATTGGAATTTTGTAGTCTCTGGATATGATATGAAGCACCCAGCGATTTGATGTGATGGACTCCCATGCCGCCAGATGCCTCGAGAAATGCCCCCCGAGTGCCTCCAGAGCAGAGCAGTCGGGCAACCCTTCAGGGCTGCTGCGCGGGCCGGTCAGAGAAGGACTCTCTGGACCCAAAGTTCTTCGCGGCCCCTCTGCCCCTAGGGCGGCGTCCTCCCTGTCCTCCTCTACCACGAAAGGACTGGTTGTCCGGAGCAGGTTGGGAATGTTGCGATTTCCGGAACCACATCTTCTTCTGTCCCTTTTGGTTCTTCGATAAGGACGTCCGGGGAGCACAGAAGCGGACTCCAACGGCAGACAACGTCTTCCCGTCCTTCTCGCTCTGGACCAGTGTTTCGTGAATGGTCTTGCCAAACAAGGCAGAACCATCAAAGGAGGCGTTCGCAAAGGACGGCTTAAAGGGCTCCGCGAAGTCACAATGCCAAAGCCAGGCCTGACGTCTCATGACTAGGCCCGCTCTGCTAGCTCTAGCAGCTCCCTCGGTAGCGTGGGACAAAAGCCGCATAGAGGTATTGGAGATAGACCTTAGAGTGTACATTCGAGTGGAGTACAATTGCTTGTCCTCCGCCAACATGGACTCAGGGGGGGAAGCAGCGTATTATTTGATAAGATCCCGCTACATCCTGATGACATGTGCCATATAGTTCAGAGACCTTACCGAGAAAGTCGCTGAACTAAAAACCTGCTTCCCAAGGCGATCCATCGAGCGGGACTCCTTGCTCGGTGGATGGACCGAGGGGCTCTCCTGAGCTAGTTCCCTCTTCGTGGCTGCCGCCGTCAATATGGCATCTACGGGGGGACCCTTGCTCCAGTGGGACTGGTCTGCAGGGGGGCTCAGTATCCTGTCCGGGCATTTAGGGACTGGCTACACAGTGTCCAGCTCCTTCCACGCCCTGGTGGTAATAAGGTCCACCAGGGGGTCAGCCGGAGGGGACACCCAAGAGGTAGATGGGCCTGCTTCGAATGCCTCCAGGAACACGGACTCGTCAGAGGAAGCCTTGGGGGCAGACCACCCACCTCTGATCCTAAGCATTTCCATGATGTCTCCAAAGGAGACATCCTCTGGGGGTGACCTTGGGGAGCCTTCCCCTTCATCCAAGTCCGTGTCCTCTGTTAAGGACTCAGGGGAGTCCACGTGCCTCCTCTTACACTTGTGCTTGCGAGGCACTTCCTCGGGAGGGCTGTCCGAGGAAGTCTCGCCAGCAATGTCTTGTTCCAATGGAACAACCTGGGACATCGAAGCTGGCTGTCCCTGTGGCCGGGTGATTGAAGCCTGACCCAGCAGAGAGGGAGTGCAGGATGGAGCCAAGGCAAGGGCCGGGGGTCTGGATGCTCTTGACAGAGCCCTCTCCACTGCATCGAAGGCCGAGGGGGAGCCACTCTCCCTGGGCTCCGAAAGTCGACTCCCACTCGGATCCGATCCGGCACCGAGACCGTCGGATCCGAGAGACCAGTGTGCTCCGACCTGGACGGAGCGAAGGCACACTGAAACCCTCGGATCTGAAGCTCAGCCCACAGCTCTGAGAGGTTGGATCCGACGATGGAACCGACAAACTCGAGGGCAGGGTCGGATCCGAAGTATCCAGTACTGTCTGCGCCAACCCACCCCCGGCTCCGACGCTGCCCGGCTCCGAACGCTCCAAACCCGGAAAGCGGGTCGGAGAAGGAGCAATCGGAGCAAAGAAAGGGGTCGAGCTCCCCCCACCGAAGGGGGGGAGGCAAGAGCACTCCCATCTCCAGCTGGGCTTGGATGAACCTTCGCATCATCCGGTCCAAGTCTGCATCTGACAGGCTGTATGTAGACCTCGAAGAACCCAACGAGGCAGGCCTGGAGTGCCACCTCGATGACCTCGACGGAGATCAGGTCTCCTCCTCCTCGGGTCCCAGGGAGAAGCAAGGAGATCGGAGCAGAGGAGGAGGAGACCTGGAAGCCGTGGAGGGAGAAGCCCGCTTAGCCGGGGGGGGGCCTGAAGCGGAGGCCTCGGCCCGCCGCTTGTGGTGCTTCTCCCTCTGTTTCTCCCTCCTGGCCTCCCTGTCCTCCGGCGCTTTAGTGGGAGTTTGAATCCCGGCCGGGGGAAGGGGGGCAGGAGTGGCTACCACCACAGGCTGTGGAGGTGCCATGGGAGAAGCGGAGGCCGAAGCTGAATCCGGAGGCAAAAACCCGCCAGGACAAGCTTCGACCTCCACCCTTTCAGTGCCCTGGGGTTGAACGCTGCACAGATTGTACATCCTGACGAGAAGTGTTCAACCCCAAGGCACTGAACACACCGAGTGTGGCCATCAGCTGCAGATAGCTTATGGCCACACTTGGTGCATTTAGAAAAAATAGGTTCTGGGGCCTCTGCCATACGCAAAACTAAAGTACACTACACAAGCACACAGGCCCCAAACACAAACACACACAGACACACTCTAACGACCAGCGAGGGGAGGGTGAAAACCAAACAAAATTAAACTAAATAGGAACCTAACCACTCGCACAAATTACAAATACAAAGTCTGACAAAAAAGATGAAAATAAATTCACTCATCTGTTGATAAACGCTAGGAGCTCTAAAATCTTGCTACACACTCAAGCGCGGCAAACTAGATCTGGGGTCATAGGAGATTGGCAGGGGATTATGGGTGAGGGGAGGAGCTAGGAGCTCGGATCCACAGCTATGCTACATGTTGCCGGCTCGGATCCGATATCGGATCCAAGACCCACAGGTTGCTGACAAATTAAGTCCCTACTCCAGATCATTCTTTATGAATATCCAGCTGACTCTGTTACAAGCTTTCTCAACATCAAGGCTGATAAGCGTAAGGTTCTTCCCGTTACTTACAGCATATTGTTGCAATAATAGAATTTTATTAATGTTATCAAATGTTTGTTACCCCTCCACAAAGCTACACTGATCCAAATTAATTAATTTTGGGACTAACCTCGCCAACCTCTTAGCCATGTGGGTTAGCATGGATATGGATTATACATCTCAGGATCAGTTGTGTCTTTCCCCTCATTCAGCAAAATTACCAGACTGATAGCTTCCACAATAATGGGGTCTATTCAACTTTCATGACATTACTGAAAAGTTTAGACCACACTCTTAATAAGCTCTTCACTAATTTCCAGATGCTCTTCACCATTTTCCAGATTTCTGCTGGAATACTATCTGAACTCAAGAGTTTTCCCTATGGTTTGGTTCTGCATTGCCCCCTCCCCCATTTCATCCTTTATTTCAGCCAACTGCACCTCTCATTCCAGTTGTGACAGCTGAATAAGGTTCATGCTTCTTAAATATCCTATCACTTGTTCTACTTTTTGAGTTATTTATTTATTTTAGTTAACATTTGTTTACCAGGACAGTCTGACTTGGAACAAAGCCAATTTTCAGCGGAAGCCTGGGGAGAAACACACCAGACACATGTCCTTGTAACATGGGAGGAAACCGCAGCACCTGGAGAAAACCCACATGAACGCAGGAAGGACATGCAGACTCCGCATAGAAGGAACCCGATTAGAGAATCGAACTAGAGAACCTCTTGCTGTGAGGCGAAAATACTACTGCTGCATCACTCCCCTGTCCAATGTATAACATCAAGTTATACAATTCGACTGGCTCTTTCTTGAGTTTGCCCATACAATGTTCTCTCAAGGCTGTTAATCACGGGTCTATATTAGATGAGCGACCATTTCGATGTTCGAATCATAGATGGTCAACATCATATGATCAAACGTCAGAAAGGTCGAAGGTGAAAGTCAATGGCTTTTCACGTGCAGAACGTGAAATTTTCCCTTTCTGCACTGAAGTGCATTCTCGGAGTTGGTATATTTAAGTAGGGGGGTGTGGGGGGTGCAGCGGGGCTTGCCCCCCCTGCTCTGAGCGGTAAGGTAAGCTTTTTTATTTTTTTTTTCACTCATGTGAGGTTCGAAGTTTTGAAACTTCGACTATATAATACAGACCTGTTAATCAAATGGCTAGCTTTTTGTCATCTAACCCTTAGAGCTACATACTTGTTAACTTTAAAAGATAATTGCAAAATATTTCTATTTCAAAGATTTGGCTCTGAATTAATTTGAAATATATTTTCCGCTTTACAAAATGAACCCTTGTACCATAAACACATTTTCTGTTCCCAAAGTATATTCCCCTTTTACCCAGGCTGTACCTGCAAATGGTCTAGTGAGATCATGGCACTATCCAATAAACAAACATAAATACATTATCTATGTATTCCAAATAAACAAACATAAATAAATTATCTATGTATGTATTCCAAATAAACAAACGTAAATACATTATCTATGTATTCCAAATAAACAAACATAAATGCATTATCTATGTATTCCAAATAAACAAACATAAATACATTATCTATGTATTCCAAATAAACAAACATAAATACATTACCTATGTATTCCAAATAAACAAACATAAATACATTACCTATGTATTCCAAATAAACAAACATAAATACATTACCTATGTATTCCAAATAAACAAACATAAATACATTATCTATGTATTCCAAATAGACAAACATAAATACATTATCTATGTATTCCAAATAGACAAACATAAATACATTATCTATGTATTCCAAATAAACAAACATAAATACATTATCTATGTATTCCAAATAAACAAACATAAATACATGTACTCCAAATAAACAAACATAAATACATTATCTATGTACTCCAAATAAACAAACATAAATACATTATCTATGTACTCCAAATAAACAAACATAAATACATTATCTATGTACTCCAAATAAACAAACATAAATACATTATCTATGTACTCCAAATAAACAAACATAAATACATTATCTATGTACTCCAAATAAACAAACAAATACATTATCTATGTACTCCAAATAAACAAACATATATACATTATCTATGTATTCCAAATAAACAAACATAAATACATTATCTACGTATTCCAAACAAACATAAATACATTATCTACGGATTCCAAACAAACATAAATACATTATCTATGGATTCCAAATAAACAAACATAAATACATTATCTATGTATTCCAAATAAACAAACATAAATACATTATCTATGTATTCCAAATAAACAAACATAAATACATTATCTATGTATTCCAAATAAACAAACATAAATACATTATCTATGTATCCCAAATAAACAAACATAAATACATTATCTATGTATTCCAAATAAACAAATACATTATCTATGTATTCTCAATAAACAAACATAAATACATTATCTATGTATTCCAAATAAACAAACATAAATACATTATCTATGTATTCCAAATAAGCAAACATAAATACACGTATTCCAAATAAACAAACATAAATACATTATCTATGTATTCCAAATAAACAAACATAAATACATTATCTATGTATTCCAAATAAACAAACATAAATACATTATCTATGTATTCCAAATAAGCAAACATAAATACATTATCTATGTATTCCACTACCACTTTCTTCACTTGTTAGCTGTTCTTCCATATTTAGTAGATCTGAGACCATATGCAAATCTTTCAAGTCTAACTTCCTCTAGGGTTTTTACATACTTCTGCTTTTTACTCTAATGTTTACCATAGTATTAAGCTTTCCCTTTACCCGATCCCAAACCTCCACTGCTATCTCACCACTACCTTCGGAGTTTTCAAGCTCTCAAGTTAGTTTTTCAACAACTCAGTTTGTGAAACTAATAACCAGTGTTTGCCCACCTTATTTCTGTTCCAACTTGATTAAAACAGGACCACAGTCTGGTTTTATAACACAATCCCTGGGAATCAAACTCCATGCAGGAATAGTGCTATTCCTGCATAGAGTGGTTCGTGTCCGTATAGGACAGCAGCATGCCTTGCATATTCATGAAGACACACTGCTGTTTAACCTACACAGACACAAACCATGAACAAGTGCAGGGGGCATGTTCAAGTAGTGCACGGACACTGAACACACCCCCTGCACTCAGAAAGTAAGGTGTGGCACTTTCTCATACCATCTGACGTAATATTAGAGAATTACTCTAATATTATGTCAGTATTTCAGTGTCTGCAGACAATGAAATGAAAAATAATCATTTCAGTGTCCGCAGACACTGAAATACATACAGCAGCAGGAAACCAATGCAGGGGGTGTGTGACAGGTTCTGTGACGCACCCCCTGCATTGTAAAAGTGCCGTACGACACCTCGCAACCTGCTAAAGCAGGAAATGTGTACAAAGACACAAATAATGGGGGATAAAGCCCTGAAAATGGACCCATATTACATATTGCCCTCACAAACTTGGAAAGTTGATAGAAAACAGGTCATGCATCACCATGAATTACCGAAGAATAGAAGTCTGAAACCAAATGTTTGCCAATATTCCCCGACAGCAGTCCATGTGGACAAAGGTACAAATAATGGGGGGACAAAATACTAAAAATAAGATCACCTCTGAAGTACTGCCCTCACACACTTAGAAAGTTAATAGAAAACAGGATATGTATTAGCTGGTATCTCTGAAGGATAGAAGCCTGAAAGCCAAATGTATGCCACTATTTCCTGACTGCAGTCATCAATGACTTGTCAGAACACCACAATACTCACTATATAACATAATAATTTAATACTAATATTATATATGTTTTTCTGCGCTAAGGAATGTTTAAGCATAGCTAAGGTGGTGTGCACATTACGGCCCTCCACTTACCATAGCTTAAACATCCCATAAGAGAGAAATACAAATATACACATGAAATTTCCAAGCTGATATAGTGTAGTGGCTAGAGTCCCAGCTTTACATGCAGGCATTCACAGTTCGAGTACCACTAAGACAGGCAAGTTATTTTTATATGGGAAAGTAGTGTTAAAATTATTTTTATAAACTTAAATTATGTAGTAACTGTTTTTTGTCAACCAGGGTAGTGTAGCTGGTGTACAATGTAAGTGTGAGTGCATATAACATGTGAAACCACCCATGTACACACAAGTGTCCCATACAGTATAGTCACACTCCTTGCCAATGTAAGGAAAGCACATAGAGATATGTTATGTAAAGTACATCATATACACTTACCAAATGAAGTCAGTCTTCTTATATATTTAAACAATTTAATTAAAAGTGAGCAATGGTTAGCAATGTAGGCTATGCTTAGCATGTGTAACCATTGCTAAGACATGATTGCTAAGCAGCAGGTAGCTCAGCTAAGTGAATTTGCGCACTGTTAAACACTGCTCAACAACTTCTCCTTTAAGCAGTGTTAAAACCAGCTTAGCAGGTTTGTGCACTGCTTAGCAGAGCTTAACCTTCTTAAAATGGTCCAATGACAGCAAAGGGCGGGAATAACGCACTATTTAAACGGTACAGGCGGGAATACAGCCATAATCTGTTATACTCCATCTGTGCAGATACATTGGCTAGCATAGGAGAGTGAGTGCGCTTTCAGCCACAAGACCGGAGCATTCGGAATTCAGGGTCATGGCTGGACTCCTAGTAAAACACCATGAGGAAAGACTGCTGCAGGGCCAGTACCAGGGCTCCCAATACAAAGTGGAGGCCAGGGACCATCTCGCACATGACTTCACCAGCACTACTGGCATCCCCCGGATTGGTAAGCAGGTACGGCACCACTATGCCAACCTAAAGCATAGGAAGGGGGTGCTCTTGGACCAGTGGATCCAAGGGACGGGATCGGAATGCTCCAGTAGTGTGTAAGTATTACTATCAAATAGTTTGTAGCAAATACTAGCCTGAGAATGTGCTAGACAGATATACAAAATGTGTGTTTTCCTCCCCTACAGTTGCAGCAGAGAGGGCTGTGAACATCAAAGCCCATGATGACAGACTGCTGAGGCTGCGCCGACAGGCTAGTGAGTACAAATCTATTTTGCAGTATATTGTTAAAATAGCTAAGAAGGAGAACATTGCTTACTGCTAGTAGGTATACTGTTACTGTGTGAACTGAATAAATAAAGTATGACTGATGAATATTGAAGTACAATAAAGACTCAAAAAAATGTTGTGTTTATTCTGGTATGTTGTTGTAGACATATATAGAATGTATACAGGTTCGTCACAGCAAATATGGCTGTGACAGCATAAATTAACTGAGGTTCATCTGTGAACAAGCTGTTAGAAGAAACTGTAGATGGTGTGGCTGTAAAACGAGATATAAATTAAATGTGAAATATATACTGCACTAAGCTCTGAACCCTGAATAATAATATGTAAAGTATCAGTGTGTGTACCACGCAGCATAGCCTTGTGTTAACCTTTGATTTCCAGGTTGTAGTAATCCAAAGGAGTAATGCAGAGTACAATAACTATCTGACATGCATGCATCACAGGATTACAAGTTCAGACTGTCTAACCAAGAGACTATTAGGCAGAAACCAGTGAAACAAGAAATAGCAGTTCCCCCGTAGCTCAGTGTGATGAGAAATCAGCTTAGTTGTTAATTTTGCACACCCAGACATGGTTCAAATCCAGGGAGTGGTACTAAGATGTGTGCACTTCTACACTCAAGAAATCAGGAATAAATATAAAAAACAGTCAGGTAGTGTTAACATATACTTTCCCCATAGGTTTTACAGGTAAGCAAAAGTTGCCAGTAGCTGTATGAAGGGTACACTAATAAACTGTGTTCAACTGTTCGATTGTCCCACCACATGCTTGCAAATGACAGCAGGGTAGGTACATACAATATGCACTCTTCCTGAATCATGCCTCTCAACTGTACAGATATTCACTGAATGTCCAGATATCAGTCTTAGATTTTTGGTCCGTTTTACATAAAGTAGTGGTGTCCTGGCAAATCAGTGGCAACCGATTATAGACTGAAGTTAGCAAATAATGATAGACATACAAGTGCCAGATGTCATCCATCTGAAAAGCCATGCAAATGCAAAACCTGTTATTTTATCAACTTTTTAAGTTTGTAAGAGCAATATCTAGAAATTGTCCATATTTATGGGCCTTTGTTCCACTCTTATGTATGGCTCTGTCCAGATGTCATGCTCTAAGAGGTTGAGATGTATGTTTTATTTACTTATTTATTTTATTTTACATTTGTTAACCGGGTAGAGTCTGGCTGGGCAAATAGCCCATTTTTAGCGGAGACTGGGGAGATAAGCTCCATAACAATAGTACAAAAACATTACAAAAATTATTAAAAGATTTACAATATACAAAAAGTTTGACAGTTGACAACAATCACAACTTACAAAAAGGTGAATGTAAAACAGAAAACATTACATTTCGTAAGCCTTATTACACATAGTAATATGAAACTCATTAGGTATACATAACTAAAAAACACTGTGGTATTTTCATTTGATAGAAATAAGACAAGAAGATAGCAGAAAAGAAAACATTTGATCGAAGGCATGAGAAACTAGCCAGGAGTATTACAGGAGCATATGTTCCCAATGCATGTCTCTCAAGTATCACACTGTCACGGCTAGTGGTCATTGCTTCAAATAATCCTGGACACAGATAGGAAAAAACAGTTGACGCATGCCAGTAGCACACTCACATAATAGCAGTTCAGGGTATCCCTCCTGTGCCAGATATGTAACCCTGACATGTACAAGTTCTCTCTAGTCATGTACCCAGAGTTGTCACAGTTTGCCTCATACCATTCCAGGCTGACAGTTTAATACGTATGTTTGTACTACAGAAGCTATGGGCATAGGTAGATGTAAAGTGAGGGCAGACCCATAGAGTATTAAGCAGTACTGTTGTGGAAAATAGAAGCATAAACAAAAAAAGTTATGTACTTACCATAACATTCCATGTGAGTTGTTCATCTCACCTTCATTCTTACAGATGGGTTCGGAGCCAATCCTCTGCTCTGAGTCAGCCTACTACAAAGCTTGAGGTCATCAGATAGCTCGAGGCCATGTCCCTATCCCATCATGCACCTAGAGTTACCTCAGATCTTGTTTGCTGCGTATAATAGTAATAATGTGTCATCCTATCACTCTAGAAGAGAAAGTTATAGAAGGGTTGAGCAACCAGGAAGAATCCAGCATCTCGGTCTTCGAAAAACCCTGGAGGGGGTAGAAGTGTGGAGAGTAAGAATGAAGGTGAGATGAACAACTCACATGGAACATTATGGTAAGTACATAACTTCTTTATGTGAAGTTGTTCTATCTCACCATTCATTCTTACAGATGGGTAGCTTCCCAAGCACCATCCATCTCAGGTGGTTCATGGGAGTATGTTTTTCAGGACAGTAGACCCAAAAGAGGCCCTGTCAACTTTGTAATGAGTGATAAAGGTAAGAGGTCTTGACCAAGTGGCTGCTGCACAAATGTTATCTATAGGAAGCCTGGCAGAAAAGGCAGGGGATGTAAACACTGCTCTGGTAGAATGAGCCTTATTTTTTTGTTGTAAGGGTATACTAGCAGCTGAATAAGCAAATGTGATACAATTGGATAACCACTTAGAGTTGTTTTGGCCACTGGCATACCTTTGCAGGAATCTGAAAAGGAAATGAAAAGCTGTTCAGATTTCCTAAAGTCTTTTGTTCTGTCCAAGTAAAATCTGAGCTGTCTATGAACGTCAAGTTTGTGCAGCATATATTCTAAGCTGTTGGAGTGACTGGGGAAAAATACTGACAAATCAATCATTTGATTAAGGTTAGCTTCAGTACAGACTTTAGGCAAAAAGAAGGGATTGGTTCATAGTGAGACTCTGTCAGCATGGAAAATCAAATAAGGAGGTTTAATGGACAAGGTTTGAAGCTCTGACACTCTGTGGGCAGAAGTGATAGCTACTAAAAGGATAGTCTTCCATGACAAATATTTCCAATCACATGAGGAAGCTGGTTCGAGTGGAGGGAGAATAATGCGAGAAAGCATACAATTAAAATTCCATGGGGTATACAGAGATTTCACAGGTGGTCTGAGATGAAAGGTCCCTTTGAGAAAGGCTTTGGATAGTTTTGTGTGACATGATGTTCAATCCTTCAAATCCAAGGTGAAAATTAGAGATAGCAGCAAGTTGAACACGAATTGTTGCTGCTGCAGCTCTTTTGTTAAAAATCATAGTCAAGAACTCTAGTATAGAGGCCATAGGGGCTAGGGTAGGGATCAATGTCATTTTGAGAGGCCATAAAGAACATTTTTTCCATTTGCTAAGGTATAGCTTCCTCAGAGGATTTATGAGAGGATATTAGAATTTGCTTTGTCTCATTAGAAAGACTATGGAACCTGGCTATAATGGGAATTGGAGCAGCCAAGCTGTCAGCTTCAGGGACTGAAAAGAGGGATGACGTTCTCCCGACCAGTACGTCAGAAGATCTGGAACTGGGTCCAGAATCCAGGGGTTCTCCAACTGATGAAGTCGAAGGAGGGGGAAGCAAATCTGACGAGCCCAATGAGGGGCTATTAAAATTATGGTCTTTCCCAGGGCTTTTGCTTTCTGTAGTACTTTGGATATCAACGGGATTGGTGGGAATGTATAGAGGAGACCCGGAGGCCAATCGTGTATGTGTGTGTCCCTTGGGGCTTCTCCCGGAGGGGGAATCAGGGCAAAGTAGCTTCTGCATTTCATGTTCATGTGGCTGGCAAAAAGGTCGCAGTAAGGCTGGTCCACCTGCAGAACATCCTGTCTGCCATTTCTTTCTTGAGGGACCACTCATTAGGCAACAGAATTGCTCTGCTCAGCTTGTCTGCTATCACGTTGGATTTCCCCGGGATGTGCATTGCTAACAGAAAGCGCTGGGTGGATATAGCCCACTGCCATACTCTTAGGGCTTCGCGACAAAGGGGGTAGGACCTGCTTCCTCCTTGTTTAAGTACCAGACCACTGACATGTTGTCTGTCTGAATCGCAATTGTACCCAGAGGAAGAGAGTCCTACAAGTACTGCAAGGCTAAAATTACTGCTCTCATCTCTAGAACATTGATATGCAGATGTGTCTCTTGATTGGTCCATGTGCCTTGGGCTATTCTTCCCTGAAAATGCCCCCCCCCATTCTATCAGGGAAGCATCCGTGGTCACTGTAGCTGCTGGTGGGGGGGGGGGGTAGAACAAAGGGACAACCTATTGTGATATGAAGAGAGGTCAACCACCACTGAAGATCCTTTTTGCATGTATTCGTGATCATTATAAGATGAGACACTGGGAGTTCTTGGTAAGACCAGTGAGTGAACAACAGCCATTACAGAATCAGCATGTCATGCGACCTAGCGGTATGGCTACAATTGCAGCTGCCATCATGCCTAACAATTTTAGTACTTTGGATGTTGGAGCCTTGTTTTTGGATATAATATTGCGGACCTGCTGACGGAGTAGTAAGACTCTTTCTGCTGGAAGTCTCAGAGTGGTGGTGTCCAATTCTGCTCCGATAAAAACGGTATGTTGCGATGGTGAGATGGCAGATTTTCCTGAGTTTATTGTAATGCCCAGCTGACTGCAGAGTGAAAGAGTGGTGTCCCTGGCTTGACTAAGTTGATGTCTGGTGGTGGTGAGGAGCCAATCATCTAGGTACAGAAAACACCTGGAATCCTAAACGTCTCAGGTGAGCCATGACTACTGCCATGCATTTGTTGAACACTCTGGGGGCTGTAGTGAGACCAAAGGGCAGGGCTCGAAAATGGTAATGATTGGCTCCCAGCCGGCAGCACGGATGATCCCTGGATGGTCTGGCCATTTTTATGTGGTAGTACGCATCCTGAAGATCTATCAAGCACATCCAATTGTCCTTCCCTAAAAAGGGAAGTACCGACTGAAGCGTGACCATCCGAAACTTCTCTTTCTTGACAGATCTGTTTAGTCTGCTGAGGTCCAATATAGGTCTCTAGTCCCCTGTCTTTTTTGGAACTAAAAAGAATCTTGGGTAAGTTCCGGATCCTATCTGGTCTGCTGGGACTGGTTGGATGACTCTTTTTGTTAGCAATGATCGGACCTCTATTGTTGCCTGTTCCCTGCAACTGGGTGGAACGCCTGGATTTTTCTTGTCAGTGGAGTGGGTGTGGCGAAAGGAATAAAATATCCTCTGGAAATGATACTTTGTACCCAGTTGTCATTTATTTTGAGCCAGGCATCTGGATGCAAAGATAAGCGACCCCTGACTGCCTCCAGAGTAGGACAGTTCAGGCCTACTTTCAGGAGCGCTGGTAGGGCTTCCCAAAGAAAAGATCTCTATCGCCCTGGTTTTGCAGACCTCCACTGCCACGAGGGCGGCGTCTTCCATTACTGCCCCCCCTCTGGCCCTGGAGGGGGGGTTCACCACGTGTATCCTGAAAGGCTCCTTGGGCTTTGCGTAACCACATCTTTCCTCCCCTTAGACCCTCGGGGTAGGATCTGGTAGGGGTGGAAAAATGGACTCCGACAGCAGACAGAGTCTTTTCTTCCTGTTCACACCTGGTTAAAGTTTCCTTAACTTTGGGCCCAAAAAGGGACGAGCCATCACAAGGGGTATTTACAAAGGATGACTAAAAGGGCTCCACGAAGGAACACAAGTGCATCCCGGAGTGTCTCCTAAGAGCAATTCCTGTACCCACTGCCCTGCTCGTTCCATCAGCTGCATATGAAATGAGGCGCATGGTCGAGTTCACTATGGAGTTAAGGGTTGTAAGCTGGGAGGCAACTTTATCTGAAGCTCCTACAGCTACTGTACCCTGAAGAGTATCACCCAGATCTTAAAGGAGATCTCTTTGCAGTCTAGTAAAATGGGTTAGATAATTGAGCGAACGCAGTGCAAAAGTCGCTGAACTGTAAGTGCGCTTCCCATAACTATCCATGATCCTAGAATCTCTGTTAGGAGGATGGATAGAAGAGAAAGTTTCTGAAATTTCCTTTTTGGTGGCTGCCACCACCACCATGGCATCAACTGGCACACCCTTAGTAAGAAAAGATTTGTCTTGGGGGGGCAGAAATAAATTTATTAGGCCTCCTGGGGACAGGCTGCCATGGTGTCTGGAGACTCCCACACACCCTTCGTGAGACCAGCTGCATAAGCTCATTGAAGGGCAGAGACACCCACCAAGAGGTGGAGGGCAGAGACCTAAAAGCCTTCGGGAGAACCAACTCATTTTCAGTAGGGTTGGTAGACTGCCAGTCACCCCTCTGCCTAAGGATTTCTAATATCTCAGCAAATTAGATATCCTCAGAGGGGGACCGTGGGGACCCTTCTGATTCATCCAAGTCGATACTGGATGTTAGGGACTCCTGTGGGGAGTCAAAATGCTTCCTCTTTCAGATTCTCTTCCTGGGAACCTCATCAGTGGGGGCTTCTGGTGAGATCTCGGAAGAGCAGGGGCCACACAATGGGGCTTCCTGAGGCTCTGGGTTCCTATACTTGTCGAGGATCTGTGAAGCAGAAGCAGACACGGGCGCTTTAGGGGAGGAGGTAGCTGGACCTGAAGTCGAGGATGTCTTAGGAGACATAACTCTCCTCTTGGCTTCGAAGGCACCTCTGCTCTGATGAGAAGGGACCGACGGATCAGAGGAAACCATCAATACCCCCGGCACTGGGACAGTGGGTTCCGAGCCAGAGGTAGGAGTCGAGCTCATCTGAGCTGAAGCCCCGATAGGAAGAGTCAGAACTAACAAGTCGGTCCGACTATCCTCCCCGGACCCGACCTTGGAGTCTCGGCTCCTAGATACCTTGATCGGTGCCAAGGACGTCAGAGTAAATGAAGCCGAAGACACTGGAGCAGGTGTTTGCTCCGAAGGCTCAATGATCAAGTCCAGCTCCGAAGGACCAGTATGGCTCAGAGGAGGAAGAGTAGTAGATGGTAAAGGGGTCTTCGGTTCCGAAGCCGTTTGGGTCAGAGCCAATAAGAATTTAGCAAAGGCCGGTGCCTGTAAAATTTTCTGCACCACACGATCCACATCCAAATCGGAAAGGCTAATCGAAGACCAAGATGAGTGGAGAGAAGGAGGTACAGACTGCAGGAGTGGAGACTTTGGCACTTCTGATACCAGTTCCAAAACCGGGGACCAGCTCCGAAAGGGCAAGACAGTCGGCTCCGAGGTCTGTGGAACTGATGTCGAAGACTTTTTTTGATTTTTTTACCTCAGAAGTAGAAGTCAAGACTTTGAGGATTTACTGGACTCGTCCTGGTCGCTCAAAGCTTCTTGGAATGAAGGTTTAATTATTTAAAGGTAAATATTAAAGAATTTTTATGAATATTATAAAATATTTGTAGAAAAAAAGTTTTTACTGGCCCGAGCTAGCAAGAACCTCTGATCTACTGCAGCGGCAAACTAGATCTGAGGTAACTCTAGGGGCATCATGGGACAGGGACTTGGCCTTGAGCTATCTGAAGACCTTGAGCTTTGTAGTAGGCTGACCCGGAGCCGAAGAATGGCTCCAAACCCATCTGTAAGAATGAACGGCGAGATAGAACAACTTCATATCAGTTGTTAATGGATTTTCTGTCTCTCCCCCCACCCCTCATCTGCATCAATAATTATTACTCATATACTACGGGTATGTTCTGCTCCAACCCTAATGTTGGGACTTGTGTTATATTATTGTTAATATGTTTGACTGCTTGCATGTAACATATCCTGTTCAAATACCATAGTTGGTGGCCTGTTGCCGCCACTGTTACTAGCATGCTGTTACAATGCTTACTGTTGTTCCATTTATGCAAGTGTTCTGTTTGCTATGCAACTGTTTCAAATCTGTTTTATGGGGTTAACTGGAACACCCATGCATGCTGTTATAACTAATCTTGAAATGTGTTGTTTCTGACTAACCAACAAATTTTGTAAAACCTCAACATCATAGCGTGTTTTGGAAGGCATATCCCAGTTCGGACTCCTGCCTTTTTGTCAATGCCACTGTCCCCAACCCATATAACATAGCTGGTCTCACTACCTTTTTGTAGACCTTCCCTCTCACTCTTAATGGTACTCATCTGTCACAAATCACTCTTGACACTTCTCCACCCACCCCATCCTGCCTGTGCTCTCTTCTTCATCTCTCCCCCACACTCATTACTCTGAACTGAATCCCAAGTATTTAAACTAATGCACCTTTGCAAACTCTACTCCCCTGCATCCTCACCATTCCTCTATCCTCCCTCCCATTCACACACATATATTCTGTCTTAGTCCTGCTGACCTTCATTCCTCCCCTCCCTAGAGCATATCGCCACCTCTCCAGGGGCCTCTCAGCCTGTTCCCCACTCTTACTACAGATCACAATGTCATCTGCAAACATCACAGTCAACGGGGACTCCTGTCTGATCTTGTCTGTCAAACTGTCCATCACCACTGCAAATAAGAAAGGGCTCAGAGCTAATCCCTGATGTAATCCCACCTCCACCTTAAACGCATCTGTCACTCCCACCGCAGAACTCACCGCTGTCACACTACCCTTCTACATAGCCTGTAGAACTCTTACAGATTCCTCCACCACTCCTGACTTCCTCATACAATACCACAACTTCTCTCTAGGCACCCTGTCATATGCTTTCTCTAAGTCCACAAAGACACAATGCAACTCCTTCCAACCTTCTCTGTACTTCTCCATCAACACAATCAGAGCAAACATCACATCTGTAGTGCTCTTTCCTGGCATGAAACCATACTGCTGATCACTAATCATCAGTTCCTTTCTTAACCTAGCATCCACTACTCCTTCCCATAACTTCATGCTGTGACTGAACAATGTTATCCCTCTGAAGTTGCTACAGTTCTGCACATCACCCTTATTTTTATAATCGGTACCCAAACACTTTCTCCACTCCTCGCGCATCCTCTCACTTTCCAAGATTTCATTAAACAATCTGGTTAAAATCTCCACTGCCACTTCTCCTAAACACCTCCATGCTTCCACAGGTATGTCATCTGTACCAGCAGCCTTTCCATTCTTAATCCTCTTCATAACTATCCTCACTTTCTCCTTTCTAATCCATTGCACTTCCTGATTCACCATACCTACATCATCCAACCTTCTCACTCTCTCTCATTCTCTTCATTCAACAGCCCTTCAAAATAATCTTTCCATCTGCTCAACACACTCTCCTTGCTTGTGAGTACGTTTCCCTCATTATCCTTTATCGCCCTTATCTGCTGAATATCCTTCCTAGCTCGGTCCTTCTATCTAGCCAATAGGTACAGGTCCTTTTCTCCCTCCTTAGTGTCCAACCCTTCATACGCCTCATTCTTAGCCTTTACCACATCTCTCTTTGCCATGCACCTCATCTCCTTACACTCCTGTCTACTTTCTTCATCTCTCTGACAATCCCACTTCTTCGCCAACCTCTTTCTCTGTATACTCTCCTGTACTTCCTCATTCCACCACCAAGTCTCCTTGTCCTCCTTCTCTGTCCAGATATCACACCAAGCACCTTTCTAGCAGGCTCCCTTACTAGCTCTGCTGTAGTTACCCAGCTATTCAGTAACTCTTCACTGCCACCCACTGCCTGTCTTAACTTTTCCCTGAACTCAACCTCACAATCACCCTTTTTCAGTTTCCACCATTTCAGCCTTGGTGCTGCCCTCACACTCCCTCCTCCTCTTCTTGATCACAAGTGTCATCCCACAGACCAACATTCCATGTTAACTACACTTTCCCCTGCCACCACTTTACAGTCTCCAATCTCCTTCAAACTGGCCCTCCTGTATAGGATATAATCCACCTGTGTGCATCTACCTCCACTCTTGTATGTCACCCTATGCTCCTCTGTCTTGTTAAAATATGTATTCACCACAGCCATGTCCACCCTTTTGGCAAAATCCACTACCATCTCACCTTCTGCATTCCATTGCTTAACACCATACCTATCCATCTCTTCTGCATCCCCTCTGTTACCTTCACCAACATGCCCACTGAAATCGGCTCCAATCACCACTCTCTCACCCTTGGGTACAGTCATCGCCACTTCATCCAACTCACTCCAAAGTTTTTCTGTCTCATCCATCGCACACTCAACTTGCAGAGCATATGCACTAACAACAGTCATCATTACACCATCAATTTCCAGCTTCATAAATATCACACTATCCGACACTCTTTTCACCTCCAAAACACTTTTGATATACCGTTCCTTCAGGATAACCCCTACCCCATTTCTCCTCCCATCCACACCATGACAGAACAAATTGGACCAGACTCCAATACACCTAGCCTTATCCCCCTTCCATCTGGTCTCTTGCACACACAATATATCAACCTTCCTTCTGTCCATCATATCAGCTAGCTCTGTCCCCATACTAGTCATACTGCCAACACTAAAAGTTCCTACCCTCGCTACCACACTCCTAGCCTTTCTCCTCTCTTCCTGCTATATGAGCTTCGGACATCCTCCAGGGTATGTCTGTGAATGCAAAGGCTACTGTGCTATCAAATGACTCAAGTGTGTTACAGCAATATTAATAAAGTGTCACTAATTTTGGCCCATCCCCATCATGTATGCGTGGGATCCTCCAGATATCCTGTTCTAACAGGTTGACAGGAATGACTGAGCAACAAGAATGTAAATACAGTGTGCCATACTGACGTACAACAGAAATGTATATCAAGTATTACCTGTGCACATGTATGTATGAGTAGGTGTAGCCACCTCATAACAGACATGGGATGCAAAACATCAGGTAAATAAGCTGTACATGTTGTACACGTGTGTAATCTTAGTTTATTTGCATCCAACAGAGTTAGATTTCTACAGCTACTGGTTATTGCATTGCCCTGACACAGACATGAGTACTAGAATAAGTACGATTATTAGGTTGAAATTGGAGAGGTGTCCAGCGGTGTTATGACCTTGTGTCTGTGCCTACTACAAACAGCTATATGACCACCTACATAGCTGTATGGACTCAGCAATACCTTTCTTGTAAAACCTGTCTCCACCAAAGTAGAGTAATCCCCTTTGCTGTATATGATCAGCTACATAGCTGTGTGGACTCAGCAATACCTTTCTTGTAAAACCTGTCGCCGCCAAGGTAGAGTAATCCCCTTTGCTGTATATGATCAGCTACATAGCTGTGTGGACTCAGCAATACCTTTCTTGTAAAACCTGTCGCCACCAAGGTAGAGTAATCCCCTTTGCTGGACAGCAACAACACAAACCACATCACAGGTTGCTATATTGGCTGTACAGGGCAAAGTAGGAGCAGGCACCAATGTGGCAGCAAGTCAACCTTTGTCTGAACGAGCACATAAGGTCACAGGTGGAATACTGAAAGGCTAACTATGAGTACAAATTGGACACATCCACCAAGGGCAATCACAAAGCCGTCTTCACATATGTCTGCAATCTCAGAGGCAACAACCCAACCCACCCTGTAATGGTGGTCAATCGCACCACATACACACACACCATAGCTATAGCCAACCTGCTGCAGACAGGTTTAGGGCAAACATCACCCCCCTGGCTCACCATCAGTATAGGTGAATATGCACAGCACCCGCACCCCTCCCCTCATCATCAGGGAGCAGGTGCATACTGCCTAATCAAAGTAAACAAAAGCAAGTCTCCATGGGACCTCATAACATTCCTGTCTGCATCTACATGAACTCAGGCATATGCTTCCAGCTCCATACATACAGTATGCAGGCGAAGCCTGAGTACCACTGACATCCCATCCGCAAGGAAGATGGTTACTGCCATCCCTCTACACAAACGTGAAAGATGAATGATGGTTTATGCAAAGTACTGCCCTCACTGGGGGGAGCATGACACATCAGGACCAGGAGTGCAATGCAGGTTCATACTGTGCCGATAGATGACAGGGGTATCATGTGGGTGTAAGTGGTGGCTAATGATAGGCAATATTGATGTGTTGGCTCTGTAAATAACTCTGGGCAATGTCTGATGTCCTGTAATGTCTTTCCCTGTTTATATCTTCCAGGTGGCATGCAGCATCAGCCAACATATACTGCAGATGAGAATGCAGCTATCACAGATGCAATAATCCAGCACTATGCAGTGTTGTTCGGCCATAGCTGACAAAATCTGTGGGAGCGGACTGCCCTGTGGGATGACTTTGTCCACAGAGTTAACACCTTGGGCCACCATGACTGCACATACAATCAGGTCAGGCATCGGGCAACTGACCTGATAAGTCGTGCCCAGCAAAGGGCTGCTGCCGTGGCCAGGGACCATACTCCTACAGGTGGGGGTTCAGCCACACAGGCCCCACTTACGGCAACAGAGGAGTTCCTTGCCAACCTTGGGGCAGCTCCCACACAACACCCAACACATGAAACACACACCCAGGCAACAGGCAAGGAGCATCCAGGTAAGGCCACAGTGCACATCAATTTAATTATGCAGCAGTCATACTGTCTTCTATAGAGTATCTAGATGCATATGTCACTTCAAACTGCATTTGTGGGTGGGGTTTAGTAATGCACACAAGTGCACATCTATGGTGAGGGACAGCAAACTGTGTACTATCATAGCTTGTACTGTACCTGTGCAGAAAAGTACAGTTGTGTACACTTACCATAAATGTAGATGTTCGAGTGTATTCACTGTTGCGGTCATCACATTTGGGTTATCTGTCTGCAGGTAGCCAATACCAGAGTCTTCGGATTTCTGCGTCGGATGCTGTCGCTTCTTCCATGATGTCAGGTCGTCAGGAGTATAAAACATGCAGCCGATGCCATTACATCAGTTTTTCTTGCCCCAGATGTCAGGTGCCCCCACAATAGGAAACAATTATATGGTATGGAACACCCCCAGCAAAAAGCAAATACACATGATGTAATACATGCCAAACAAGAAGGAAAGGTAAAAGTCAAGAGAAGTCAGGGGGCTAGAGGGAGGGTAACCAGGACTGCAACAGTGAATACACTAGAACATCTACATTTAGGGTAAGTGTACACAACTGTACTATGTTCTTTGTGTTTTACTGTTGCAGTCATCACATTTGGGTTGATTCCCTAAGCTAAGGAAGGGTGGAGGTAGTTAAAGAGCATTAAGGCTAGCAATCAGGCCCTGTAAGACTGCTGTGGCAAATCCAGCTCTGGATTTAGAAATGATAGGCAGGTGGTAATGCTTGGTGAAAGTATGTACAGAACTCCAGGTTGCGGCTTCCAGGATGTCCCTGGTAGGGACTCCTCTGAGAAATGCCGTAAAGGTAGATGCAGCCCTGGTGGAATGTGTTCTAATCCCCTGTGGGGTAGGTTTTCCATATTGCTTGTAGCAGAAATGGATGCAATGTGCTATTCATTTGGAAATGGTTTGCTTTGAAATGGCCTTCCCCTCTGCCCCTGCAGCAAAGCTAACTAACAGCTAGTCAGAGTTTCTAAGAGGCTTAGTCCTGCCCAAATAGAATCTAAGCTGTCTGTGTACGTCCAGAGAATGTAGTAGCCTTTCCCCTTTATTATGAGGATTAGGGAAAAAGGTAGGCCAATGAATGGACTGGTTTAGAGCCACACTAGACACCAACTTGGGCAAAAAGTATGGATTAGTCCTAAGAGAAACCCATGGCTAGAAGTAAGGCTGTTTTCCAAGAAAGGAATTTCAACTTTGCTGTAGCAGCAGGTTCAAAGGGGGGGTTCCAGGTTTATATTAGAACATTGAAGTATTACTACATCGAATGTTCTAATATTGAACCATTTCACTCGAAACACCACAACATCGAACACACAGAACAGCAAATTTTTTCTCAAGGAAAAAATTTGCTGTTCCAACAAACATACACACAACACAAGCACACCAAAATACATAATCCACACACATACACTTCAGAAAATCCTACATTAAACCATACATACATTACTAGTTATCCACTTACCTGAACCCAGCCCTAACCCTAAGGTTCGTAACTACCGCACACTCACCTTACCCGCTCCCTAACCCTAAAGTCCCTATCGCACACTCACCTTACCCGCTCCCTAACCCTAAAGTCCCTATCGCACACTCACCTTCGTTCGCCCACTTTCCTTAACCCGGTCCGTAACCTTCGCTCCACAGACGAGGAAATAGCGAAGCTGCAGAAACGGCCCACCGAATACTTTCCCTAGGAAAGTATTCGATATTCTGCAGCTTTGCCATATTCAGCGTTTGATGCAAAGGGTTCGATATTAGTACATTCGAAGTAGTAATACTTCGATTTACTAATATAAACCCAGCTTTTCCAATACAAATTTAAGGTCCCAAGCTGGAGTGGGAGCCCTCCTGGGGGGTCTTACATTTTTGGCCCCTCTAAGAAATTGTTTTAGCAGGGGATGAGAGAAGAGGGGTGGGCTCAGTATTATAATGTGCTGATATGACACAGGCAGGAGTCTTAATTGAAGAGAACGATAGGCCCTTGTGGAGCATTTCTGTTAAATAGTCTAGAATATGAGATAAGCTGGGCACCACTGTGCCTATCCCCTGAGCCTGGCTCCAGGAACAGTTTCATTACCGCTGAATAGGATTTTCTAGTACTACACCTCCTTGCCTCAAGAATGACATCCAGCACCTGCTTACTGAGGGTTGCTAGAGGTGAGCTCAGGGCATTATCCAGGCTGCAAGATTCAGGGTTTGAAGCTGAGGGTGCATAATCTGGCCCGCCTGCTGGGACAGCAACGAAGGGGTCTGAGGCAGATGCCATGGCTGTAGCTCTGTCAGACTGTGCAAAAGGGGGTACCAGTGCTGGCGTGCCCAGTCTGGTGCAATCAGTATTGTCCTTGGCTTGTCCTGTTTGATCTTTAGTAGAACCTTCGAGAGGAGAGGCAGAGGGGGAAAGGTATAAACTGAGAGGCTTTCCCAGGTAAAGGACAGGGCATCCACTTTCCAAGCTTGACTGTGTGGAGTTCTGGTGCAGAACTTGTTCAATTGGTAGTTCTGAGGGGAGGCAAACAGGTCTACCTCTGGTGTCTCCCATTTGTTCCTCAAGAGCTTGAATATTTTGGGTTCCAGTTTCCATTCGTGTGGGTCCATGAGATTTCTGCTCGAGTCATCTGCCAATGAATTTAGTTTGCCTGGCAGGAATTGAGCTTGTAGGTTCACTTGGTAGGTCAAGGCTGTGTTCCACAGAGCCATGGCTAGCCTGCAAAGTGGCTAGGAATGGGTTCCCCCCTGCCTACATTGTTTATGTACCACATAACTGTAGTGTTGTCTGTCTTTACCAATAGTTGTCTTGGAAGAATAAGGCCTTTGAAGGCTGTCAGAGCATTCTGTACAGCTAACATTTCTTTTTGACTGATATGCAGGTGCATCTATTTTGGGTTCCATTTGCCCTGAATGCACTGCTCTGCAATGTGTGCCCCCCATGCATAGTTTGATGCATGCGTCTGTTGTTAGGGTTTGGGCAGCAGGGGGTAGAGTGAAAGGGAGTCCCCTTGTTGTGGTAGCAGGCCTCTGCCCATCAGAGGAACTCTGCCCTCAGACAGGGAATGATAGGAAACATTGTTTCCAGGTCCTGAGAATGTTGACACCATAGACTTTAGATACCATTGAAGTTTCCTCATATGCAGTCTTTCATATGGAATTAACAGAATGCAAGAGGCCAGGAACCCCAGGGCTTGCAGGATTTTCCTTTCAGATAGCTGGGTTGCGGCCTGTAGGTTGTCAAATAAACTTGTTTCTCCGGTGTGAGGAATGCCATCTGGGAAGTTGGGTTCAAGCTTGCTCCCAGGAATACAATCTGTTGGCAGGGTACTAAGTGTGATTTCTTCTTGTTGATGGTGTACCCCAGACAGGTTAGAAGCGTCATTACAAATGCCAGGTGCTGTAATAGGAAGTCCTGACTTCCTGCCTGAATCAGGCAATCGTCCAAGTACGGGTAAATCTGAAAATTTCTCTGTCTGCAAAATGCAATGGCTGGAGCTAGGCACTTTGTGAATACCCTGGGAGCAGTAGATAAGTCAAAGGGAAGTGCAGAGAACAGAGTGCATGCAGCCTGCCCTGAAACTTAGGTATTGTCTGCAGGATTCCCTTATTGGGATGTGCAGGTAGGCTTCTTTCAAGTCTAGGGTTGCCAGCCAGGCATAGGTTCCACAGGTTGGTACTACGCTATCGGCCCTAGGGCCTATAGAAGCCTAGCCATAACAATCCTTGGCTAGCATAGGAAGAAGCTGTTGAAGAGTTAGCATTTTGAATTTGGGAATCACCAGAAAGGCGTTGAGGATAGATAGGTCTAGAATAGGACGCCAGGAATTTTCTTTTCTGGGAACCAGAAACAGTCTTGAATAAAAACCTTGTGCCCTTTGTTCTGATGGGACAGGCTGAATAGCCCTGATACAGAGGAGAGAGAGAGAATTTGTTTTTGGGCTTCTGCTCACTGATTTGGGAGGAGGTCTGGCAGTCCACTTGGGGTTGGGAGCGAGTGGAAGTGGAGTCTGTATCCTAGGGAAACTATGTTTAAAACCCATTTGTCCTGGGTAATGAGTTCCCAGTTTTTTGCATGCAAGGCGAGCTTTCCTCCTAAGGGTGCAAGAAGTAGAGCAGGGCTTGGAAGGGTGAAGAATAAGTCATTGTGGCGTTCTTCCATGGGGGGGGGCTTGGAAGGGTGAAGAATAAGTCATTGTGGCGTTCTTCCATGGGGGGGGGCTTGGAAGTGTGAAGAATAAGTCATTGTGGTGTTCTTCCATGGGGGCTTGGAAGGGTGAAGAATAAGTCATTGTGGCGTTCTTCCATGGGGGGGGCTTGGAAGTGTGAAGAATAAGTCATTGTGGTGTTCTTCCATGGGGGGGGCTTGGAAGGGTGAACAGTAAGTCATTGTGGTGTTCTTCCCTGGGGGGTGGCTTGGAAGGGTGAAGAATAAGTTATTGTGGCGTTCTTCCATGGGGGGGTGGCTTGGAAGGGTGAAGAATAAGTCATTGTGGCGTTCTTCCATAGGGGGGTGGTTTACTACTCCCTGCTTTGGAAATGGAAGCCCCCCACTGCTTAGATCTGTGCATACCCTAAGACTGAAGTCTTGGTGGTATACTGCTCCTCGGTTTGGACTGAGAAGGCCTGGAAGGGACTGGAAAAGACCAGTTCTTTGAAGGCCAAAGCCTACTGAATCTAGGAGGCTGTACTTGTAAGAAATCTTTAACAGTTTGCATAGATTTAGCTTTTTCCTCCATCCTTTTGAGGACTTCTTCGGCTTTGTTGCCAAAAAGGCGGTCTTGGTTTAAGGATGCCTCCAGTAATTTAGCTTTAACATGATCTGGCAAGTTTTGTTCCTTAAGCCAAGCATGCCTTCTAAGTACAGATCCAGTGACAGCAGCCCTGCAAGATGCTTCTAAAGCATCAAAACCACATTGCAAAGTATGTTTACCAACTTGTTCTGCAGAATGCATTAACTCTTGCAAATCTTTGTGTTCAGCACAGTCAGGAATCAGAGACATTTTCTGTTTAAGTCCCATAATATGCTGCTGATACTTTAACATATGAAACTGGCAATTTAAAGCCCTAATGGCCAAAGTAGCAGAAGAGTATACCTTCTTACCCCATCTGTCTAAAGATCTAGAGTCCCTATCAGAAGGGGTAGGATTTTTGGTAGAAGCAGCCTGAATGTCTTTTGGCCCTTGGGAAATGGTCTATGGATCCGCAGTAGGATTCTTGAAGAGGAATTTGTGAGAGTCAGGTACTCTGTAGTACCTGTCAGGTTTCCTGGGAGCTGGAGGCAAAGTGACTGGGGTAAGGCTAGATTCTAGGAAAACATCATCTACAATCTCCAAACCGGGAGGGATAGCTAAAGGCCTGGGTTGAGGCAGGAGTAAGAATTCCCTAAATCTCTTTTTGGACTCAGAGTAGTCCTGGCTTTCCCAGCGGAAATGCTCCCTAAGGGTATGTAAGGTTTCACCAAAAGAACAGTCTTCTGGAGGGGAAGCAGAGAGAATGGAATTCTCTGCATCAGAGTACTCATAAGTAGATAAGGGTAAATCCTGGTAGTCAGAGGGAACAGAGACATCAGATTCCTGGTCAGAAGAATCAGAAAGAAAATCAGTTCTAGGTCTCAGAGGGGGATGGCTGGCTTCCCCTAATCAAGGTAATAAGGTCTTCAGCCATTCTAATCATTTGCTTTTGAGGCATATGGGCCTGAGAATGCTGTTTGGTCGTCTGTTTTCTAGGTGTAGTACGAGCTATAGGCCTGAGAAATTCAGTATTTTTAGTTTGAAATGAAGTCTTCGGTTTGATATGAAAATTGGTAGGCCTAAATGCACCCTCAGAAGCCGGTGCCTGCACAGCGGCTCCAGACCCATCCGAGGTAGAGACATCCACAGGTTCCATAGTCGAAGAAGCAACTCGCTGCATACCGGACTCCAAATGGGTCTCAGTAGAGGCCTGCAAATCCGTAGTAGCGGGCATCAGGGGCTGTAAAAGCGCCTCACTGAGTACCAGCAGACTGGCGACTAGCTTAACGGAAGCGTCATCGGTAGTTTTGGAAGATCAGTAGTCGGAAGGCTTAACTCATTCCCTCCAGTAGAGCTCTTGAGTGTGTACCTTTAACTCCCAGTGGGTGTGGCTTCAGCCTTTAAAAAATGACGTTATCACCTTACAGTTCTAACAAATACTTATTGACAGAGGTCATATATCAATACAATTGTGTTTGCATTCATACATGCTTCAAGATAAAATATTCTGATACCTTGTGTGTAGCATGGTTTTGGAATTATTAACGCAAATATGAACAGGCACTATGTGACGCCTAGAGGAGCAGCAGGAGGTAACTGCAGAAACGCATGGAGACGTCACTCGGCTTTAATGAGTGGTGGAAGCCATTTCGGAGTACGGAGATCGAGAACGAAAGTATTTAGCTACAAAAATTGCCAGACGACGAAGAGTACGGGCATTGAGCAAGGCACAAAACCGACAGCGAGGGACGTCGTGGTCTGGGCCTAAACAGGTGACGCAATAAGAATGAAAATCTCTATGAGGTATTTACTTTCCACAGGCAAGACAATTGTTAACTTTTTTCTGACATCAGTAGAACAAGAAAAAAAGGATCCCCAACGGGGTACTTATCTTTTTGAAGACTTCAGGTCTGAAACTCGAAAACAAACATTTCAGGAGTCTGCCGACAGGCACTTACGAACTGCTTTTGCTTCGGGCACTGCATGGCAAGAAAGACTGATGTAATAGCGTCGGCTGCATGTTTTATATCCCTGACAACCTGATGTCATGGAAGAAGAGACAGCATCCGATGCAGAAATCCAAAGACTCTGGTATTCAGGCCGGCTGAGGGCTACCTGCAGGCAGATAACCCAAATGTGATGGCTGCAACAGTGAAACACGAAGAACATTGTAGCATTCATCTTATACCAATGCCTGATGTAAGTCTGCTGACAATACCTCTCCCCCACACCTACATAGGCCCCTCTGGTCTGGATGTGGGACAGCAGCCTGAATCCAGGAGTATGGGATTTTCCTGTTGTGGCTCACCATGCACACAACTGTTACTCTCAGGCATTTTGCAATATCTGCATATTCACTTGTGGTGGGGTTAACTGCACTGCATCACAGTGGTCATCACAGGGACCTATTTGCAGGAGATGTCACATATCTGTAGCATACCTCACAACCTGTCATTGCAAGAAATCTGGACAAAGACTGACAAAATGGGGGGACGAAGGCCCAAAACTAGGGACATATTTTATAAATTAGTGTTATACAGTGCATATAAATGGTGTACACACACCTGTTAGAATGCCAGGTATTTGTGATATACAAAAATGAGAGCACAGTAAAACATTTCCAAAACCTTTCATGTGACCTATAACCTGTAGAATTCAATCGTAAAACAAACATATCTGTTAGGGGAACAATTATGACAGAACAAACGTACAAGAAGCTAGATGCATACGTGTGCACAGGCTGAAGCTAATACTGTGTTGAAGCAGCTTTGGATATTAGTACAGCATTACGTCTTCTTGGGTACACACCTGCCATCAATTAGAGAGACTCTTTGATTAACAGCAAATAACGGTCAGCTGTCCTACCAGGATTATCCTAAATTTACTCAGTTGCCTGCTACAGCAACAGCCATAGTTCACATACAGCTTACGAAGCAGCAAGGGATCTCATTTGTGAAAGGTACAAGCCCACAGAAGGGTACACACACATTTCCACAGCATTGCATATACCATGGAACACAGTGAAGACAGTTATCAAATGGTGGTGGAAATATGGGGCAACAGTGACATTGCAAAGAACGGGACATCCCTCCAAATGTGTGTAAAAGACAAGACCCAAACTAGTCAGGGAGGCTGCCAGGAGACCTACAGCAGCACTACAGGAGTTGCAGGAATCTCTGGCAAGTACCAGTTGTATACTACATGTGACAACAATCTCCTGTATTCTCCACTTGTCTGGCCTATGAGGTAGTGTTGGAAGATGGAAGCCTTTTCACACACAGAACAAAATCCATGTCTGGCGAATTTCTCAAGAAAAATACATCAGGTTTCCCAATAGCATGTGGGGAAATGTGTTATGGTGTAATAAGACCAAGGCTGCATTTTTGGCCACAATACCAAAAGGTTTGTTTGGCACAATAACAACACTGTGCATCACCAAAAAAACACCATCCCCATGGTGAAGCATGGTGACGGCAGTGTCCTGCTTTGGGGTTGCTGATCATAAGCTGAAGTGGGCCTTTAGCCAAGGTGGAGGGGATTAGGAACATTTCAAAATACCAGTCCCTTCTGGCCCAAAATCTTCATGTGTCTGCTAGAAAGCTGTGGATGGAGAAGACTTGCACCTTTCCACGCAACAATGACCCATACCATAATCAAAATCCAAAAATGAATGTCTTCACCAGAAGACAACCAACGTTTTGGAACGGCCCAGCCAGTCCACACCTACATCCAATAGAAAATCTGTGTAGTGTTCTGAAGAGGCTGGTGCAGAAGAGATACCCTCACAATCTGACAGAGTTGGGGGGCTTCTGCAAGGGAGAGTGTACAAATATTGCTAAGTTAAGATGTGCCATGCTGATAAACACCCTCCCAAGAGGACTGACTGATGTTATGAAATCAAAAGGTGCTTTAACAAAGTATTAGTTTAAGAATGTGCACAGTCATGCAACCAGCCTACTGTATGTATTTCAACTTTTACATGTTACCCCTAACCGATGTGTTTGTTCTTCAATTGGATTGCACAGGTTATAGGTCACATTAAAGTGGGAAATGTTATCACATGATTTCTGTGGTCTCACGTTATATATCAGACAATCCTGGCATGTTAACAGGGGTGTCTACACTTATAATATCCACTGTAAGCTTAGAAGGTTATTAGTGTAACTGGTTCTGTTGCAACATACATGTACTGCAGGTTTTGAAGTGTGAAATTCAAAATATGTCATTAATTAGTGACACTAGTCCTCATATCATCGCAGTAATGTGTCAGACACACACAGGATTTATGATGAACAGACCAAAAATATGAGCCACACATGTAGACATTCAGCGACACTCTGCACAGTTGAGAGGTATGTTCTGTAGGAGTTGCCATTGTGCTATACAGGTGAACAGCAGTTATGTGTACATGGGTGCAGTGTGTGTATCTGAAGGCCCATCAGCTACTAACACTACTCACATATCACAGAGGTGTATATAAGTAGTAACATTAAGTGGAATGGGCTGCACTGCATGATGTTGAGGGCCTGTCCGGGGTGTGCATGTAGTGGTCTGACTGTGTTGTGAATGTCACCAGATGGCTATTGTGAGGTCTGTGTAATGCCTGTCTGCCACCTCACATGTGTGTGTGTAGCAAATGGTATAGTGCAGGTATTAATTTACATATTCAAAAGAAAGAGAGACAGTCAAGGCTGTTGTATCTAAAATAAATAAAACTGTATTTTTGCTGTTTTGAGACACAGTATTGGATCCTTATTGTGGTAGTCTTTGCCTTTTCTACAGTTGTACTTTTTTGGATTACCACTAGGTTCCTTGATACGGCTTCTACAGTTGTACTTTTTTGGATTACCACTAGGTTCCTTGATACGGCTTCTACAGTTGTACTTTTTTGGATTACCACTAGGTTCCTTAATACGGCTTCTACAGTTGTACTTTTTTGGATTACCACTAGGTACCTTGATACGGCTTCTACAGTTGTACTTTTTTGGATTACCACTAGGTTCCTTGATACGGCTTCTACAGTTGTACTTTTTTGGATTACCACTAGGTTCCTTGATGCGGCTTCTACAGTTGTACTTTTTTGGATTACCACTAGGTTCCTTGATACGGCTTCTACAGTTGTACTTTTTTGGATTACCACTAGGTTCCTTGATACGGCTTCTACAGTTGTACTTTTTTGGATTACCACTAGGTTCCTTGATACGGCTTCTACAGTTGTACTTTTTTGGATTACCACTAGGTTCCTTGATACGGCTTCTACAGTTGTACTTTTTTGGATTACCACTAGGTTCCTTGATACGGCTTCTACAGTTGTACTTTTTTGGATTACCACTAGGTTCCTTGATCGGCTTCTACAGTTGTACTTTTTTGGATTACCACTAGGTTCCTTGATACGGCTTCTACAGTTGTACTTTTTTGGATTACCACTAGGTTCCTTGATACGGCTTCTACAGTTGTACTTTTTTGGATTACCACTAGGTTCCTTGATACGGCTTCTACAGTTGTACTTTTTTGGATTACCACTAGGTTCCTTGATACGGCTTCTGCAGTTGTACTTTTTTGGATTACCACTGGGTTCCTTGATACGGCTTCTACAGTTGTACTTTTTTGGATTACCACTAGGTTCTTTGATATGGCTTCTACAGTTGTACTTTTTTGGATTACCACTAGGTTCCTTGATACGGCTTCTACAGTTGTACTTTTTTGGATTACCACTAGGTTCCTTGATACGGCTTCTACAGTTGTACTTTTTTGGATTACCACTAGGTCCCTTGATACGGCTTCTACAGTTGTACTTTTTTGGATTACCACTAGGTTCCTTGATACGGCTTCTACAGCTGTACTTTTTTGGATTATCACTAGGTTCCTTGATACGGCTTCTACAGTTGTACTTTTTTGGATTACCACTAGGTTCCTTGATACGGCTGATGAACTTTTGTTAATACTTCTGATCCTGAGGAGAACAGAACTAAAGCTAGTAAGCTTAATTCTTTTTGGTCGAGGATTTCTAATGAGGTTAATCCCCTGATTGGATGTGTTCCAGAGAGAGAAAGTGAGATAAATACAACTGTTCATATTAGCTCACTTAAAACCAAACTTTTTACACTAAAAAGGGATTTGTTTAAACTGAAAATTTATTTTTATTTTATTTTACATTTGTTGACCGGGTTAGTCCGACTGGAATCAAAGTCCATTTTCAGCGGAGGCCCGGGGAGATAAGCTCCAGACACAATACAAGAACAAAAAATAGTTGAGAAAGAAGAAAAAACATTGATTATATATAGTATTGTAATTTTAGTTATAGGTGTAGTTAAGAAGGGAATACAGGTAGAAGTACATATAGACAGTCAATGTTCCATTTTAAAGTTAGTAGTAGATAAACAATATCAAATTAGCTAAGTAATTACATACATTATGTGGATTTAGTCAGGCTTGTCACAGTGGCATATTCATTTTAGTCAGGCTTGTCACAGTGGCATATCCATTTTAGTTCCAGATGTTGTTTAATTGAAGCCTTGAATAGGTCTGGGGAGGAGAGCATGGTAATGGCACCTGGTAGTTTGTTCCAGGTTCTGCTTACAGAATTTGCAAACAGGGCCATGCCAGCAGCATTGTTAATTCTAGTTGTTTGTATTTGTAGCTTATTGGATGAGCAGAGCAGTCTAGTGCTATTATGGGGGAGGATATGATTTCTAAGGGCCGGAGTATTATTTGGGTTATATAGGATTTTATTAGCCAATATTAGAAAGTTGTACTTGACGAGATTGGGAAATTCCAACCATCCAAGCTGTTTGAGGTTAATGCAGTGATGGGTTCTGAAAGGAGAGCCCGTAGCAAACCTGGCGATGTGATTATAGCAGGTAGTAAGTCTATTTAGTTCAGATTTACTTATGTTTGCTAGAAGGGGGGAGGCATATAGGAGTGTTGAGAGTAGATGCGAGCGTGCAATGGCTTTTTTAGCTATGGGGATAAGGAAGGTTTTGACTCTGTAGAGTGAACCAAGTTTTCTGTTGATGGTTTTGATTGTCTGGTTCACATGGAGGTCAAATTTGAAGCAATTGTCTATAGTCACACCTAGTAGTTTGGTATTGGGGTCCGGGGAAATGACTGTCCCATCATTAGCTTGTATGGTAAAGGAGTAAGGTATAGACCTTTGGGTTGGTGGAAATATGAGCATTTTGTTTTTTTTGGGATTTAGTAGTAGGCGATGTTTGCATAGCCAGTTTTCTATAACAGTAAAAGTTGCCTGAGTATCCATTTTTAGGTCATCTGGAGATGTGGCAGAGCAGATCAGGGTGGAGTCATCAGCATACTGGATACAGCTGATGTTCGGTATGATAGTAGGGAGATCATTAATAAAGATAGAAAACAGTAGTGGTCCTAGTATGGACCCTTGTGGAACTCCGATAGTGTTGGGCAATAGATTTGAAAGCTTATTCTGCCAGAGGACTGCTTGTTGCCTGCCATTGAGATAGGATTTAAACCAGAGAAGGACATTGGGATGTAGACTGAGAGTTTGCAGGGTCTTAATCATTAGTTGATGGTTCACCATGTCAAAAGCCTTGGAAAGATCTAGGAAGAGGGCAAACGAGGTGTGGTTGTTGTTGCGGTTATTATTAATGGTGTTAGTAAAGGACAGTAGGGCAGTGGTTGTACTATGATGTGGCCGAAAGCCATGTTGGGTATTAGCCATCAGGTCATTCTGGAGTAAATGTTGCATAAGTTGTTTATGTACACATTTCTCCATGATCTTAGCAAGTGGGGAAAGTATGGCTATAGGCCTATAATTGGAGTATTCGGTAGAGGGACCTCCTTTATGTAATGGAATCACACAAGATGTTTTCCAGATATTGGGAATTTTGGCTTCTGATATGGTCCGGTTGATTAGGATAGAGATTGGAAAGGTGATAGCATCTGCTGTCATTTGTAGATATTCAGCTGGGAGTTGGTCAGCAGATAGGGTGGTGGGTTTTAGTTTTTTGATTAGCTTGCATATAAAGGAGGTTGATACAGGCTGAAAGCAGAATAGGTTTTGGCTGTTGGATTTAGTGTTAATTTTATCAGGGGAACTTTGAGGTAGTTGGGTGGCTAGAGCTTGAATAGTTTCAGTAAAGAAATGATTGAAGCTATCTGCAACCTGTTCTGGGGTTTTATTTGAGTAGGCAGCTGGGGTGGGTGTTGATGTTTTACCTGGATACAGTAATTTATTGATCCCAGCCCAGAATTTTTGAGGATTGTTTTGGTTATTCATCTGTAGCTTACTGTAATAGTGTTTTTTATCCAGTAGTACAAGTCTTTTTGTTTCATTCCGTGCATGTCTATATTTATTGTAATCATGGGGATTTTTGGTAGATAACCAGATAGTCCATAGTTTATTTCTACTGTTAATTTTTGTTCTTGTATCTTTGGAAAGCCAAGGTATGTTATTACCTTTTGTTCTTATTAGGTGGGCAGGAGCATGTAGGTCTAGGATTTCAATAAATTTGTTATTAAAATAGGTTACAGCTTCATCTAAGGGGAGATGCTTTAGTATAGTCCAGTTGCAGGATTTAAGTTCCAGTTGAAGTTTAGCAGGATCAAGGTCTCCTTTGCTTCTGACTTTCCTAAACAAGGGTTGTTGTGGGGTAATAGCTTTTTGTTTAATTATATAGGTCAGGAGATAATCATTTAGATCATCTGGGAGGGTACCTGCAGTGTACATTAGGGGTTTACTGTTTACAAGTATCCAGTCCAGTATGCTCTCTTTTTGGGAGTGTTTGCCAATTCTGGTGGGGGTGACTATTGTTTGAGAGAATTCATGGAGGTTGATATGAATGGAGGGGGATTTTGATGAACAGGAGCCCCAATCTATGTTAAAGTCCCCCAGGACTAGGGTTTCTTGGGTATACTGACAGGATAGCCAGTGAAGGGTGTCCTCAAGTGTAGTTACATTGTTTCCTGGGGGAATATACATACAGATAATATTAATGCTTTTACTTTTGTTCAGTTGAAATTTGGTAGCTAATATTTCGGAATTATTGATTTGAGGTGGCTGAATAATTTCAGTAGTTACATTCACTTCGGATTTATAGAGGACAGCTACTCCCCCCCCCCTTTCCTCTTAGTCCGATCTAGTCTGTGTAGATTGTAGCCAGGTGGAAAGATTTCATTATCGGTGGTAGATGGTTTCAGATAGACATAATATCTCAGGGGAATATACAGTTAAGAGGGCATGAAGTTCATGTATTTTTTTGTTTATACTTCTTATATTAAGATGACAGATCAAGAGGGAGTTGGTGGGTCTACTGATTATGTTCTTGTTATAGCTGTCTCTATTAGATGGTAAGTTAGGGGTAATAGAGCCTGGATTGGGGTGAATATCTCCACAGATTATAAGGCTTAGTCTATACTCTTTAATGGTTTTCATAAGTTAGTGAATATCAGAAATTCCATATGTAGGTGTGTTTTGCTGAGCAGATTATTCCACGTGGTCTACATGTCCTTAAAATGCCAGCTCATGTTAATGGAGACAATATGTTGCTACTTGAGTGGCAAAAGGTAAATATTCAGACAAGTCTGAGTTATCTCAGATTATTAGTGAGTGCAGCAGATCGAGAAATAGCCTAACTGAATCTGTTAATATTAAATATACTGACCTTTTCAGCAGCTTCCCTGAGGGAATTTTGAACAATAATGTAAAGGACATGTTTGAATCACTAAGAACTTATGAAACAAAACTACAGAGAGGTAAAATCAAAAAAATTTGTAGAGACCGTACTGATTTCCAGTCTTTACCTGGCCACGTGAGACACGAGAAGGCATTGAGCAAACTAATTTAGCTAGTAATAATATAGTTCATCCAGCAGATGACAGTACAGCTATGTTGCGCATGCAGGAACGTGATCGTGCAAATGTTGCGGAAGTTAACTTGGAAACAGACTTGGTTGAGCGAACAGCTGTACAACCTAAGGCTCCTGAACAGCAACTGAGAGCACGTAAAAAGGTCCCGATAACTACAGCTCAAGTACATCATGAGGAGTCATCTAGTACTTGTCCCCAGAATAGTTGTAGTTTGGGAGGCTGTGTTGGTTCTAATTCTTCCATGTTGCATGATCTCCATTTTCCGCTCCCGGTCAAGGAGCAGACCTACAAATTCGTCAAAGAGCACGAGAGGGTGCAAAGTTGCAGTTGGAACAAACGCAAGTTAGAAGGTACTGTACCAGTATACAACAGTATAAAGGAGGCATTCATGAATGCCAAAAAGGATTAATTTGGAATTTATCTAGTGAAGTTTTTACTATTCACGAACTTAATGTGTTACAAAAAGGACTTTCATTTGTACCAGCTAGTAAATCTAGTTATTGTGATGTTGTACTTGATGTTAAAATGTTTGTACGGAATTTGTCATCGAAATTAATGTATGGTAATTCTGGAGTCTCTGAAAACACTGATGCTAATGTATTTAGGAAGTCTAGCACCTTCACACCGAAGATTAATTCTCTACTAACAGCTTTTGAAAAGCTGTTTACAAGATATCTATAATTTGGATACATCACATGATAGAGGGAAAATAAATTATAATAGATATAATTTATCTATAGAAAAAGCTAAAGCACTTAGGAATTTCGAACAAAATACTAATATCATTTTAAGACCATCAGATAAGGGAGGTCTTACTGTTATATTAGATAGAGTGTGGTACAATCAGAGAATGAATGATATGTTGAGTATGCACTTTTCTATACAGATTATCCACTGTACAAGTGAATACCTATATATATATATATATATATATATATATATATATATATATAATATATATATATATAATATATATATATATATATATATATATATATATATATATAAAATGCACAGATTCTGATTAAATGTTTATTTGAGTCTGGTTTAATAGATGAGCAGTTATTTGTTATTTCTATATTGACAAACCAACTCTACCGGTTATTCACGGCCTTCCGAAAATACATAAAGATGACTGTAATCTGCCATTAAGACCCATTGTGTCATGTAGACAGTGGTGTACAGAACCCCTCTCTGTCTATGTTGAGTAACATCTGAGACCAGGTCTAAATAAGATACAACATGTTTTAAGAGACACCAAGCATTTTTTAAATGATTTATATTACTTTGTGTCAGAAGTATGTACAAATTACTGGTTGGTAACACTGGATGTTATTTCGTTATTCACTGTTATACCCAATTATGAAGGGATTAGAAGTGCAAAGTTATTTTTACAAAAATATACTGAATATAGTAGCAGTGATATTAATCTTCTGTGTAGACTACTTGAAGTGATACTGGAACATAACTTATTTGTATTTGGAGAACAGGCATATCAACAGTGCAATGGAGTTGTCATGGGCACTTCATGCGCGAACAGTTATGCTAATGCAGTGATGGTTATGTGGGAGGTGGATCATGTATTAGAAGGTCTGTTCAGGAAGCATATTCTTTTTTTAGAAGGTTTGTGGATGATCTGTTTATTTTGTGGGGATGGTGATATGGATACCTTCAAGTTATTTATGGAGTATGTTAAAACTAGTACAGGTTATCTGAGATTTACTTCGAATGTTTCTTATCAGAGTACAGATTTTCTGGATGTTACTATTGCTAGAGACACTATGGATGAGATCTATACTAAACTTTATAGGAAAGATTGTTATGTCAACCATTTTACTCCACAGGGACAGCTCACATTCACATTATGTGTTTAAGAATGTTGTGTCTAATCAGCTGTTTACGGCTTCTAGACTGAATGTCAGAGACAATGATTTTAGAGTAGAGGTCAATAAGGTTGTGAACAATTTGAGGGAGAGAGGATGAGTTGATTACCAATAGTATAACTCAGGTAGTGGGTAAGAGACAGCAGCAAGCTAAACCCTATTTCTCATCTAGGAATAAAGCTTATGCTGAAGGGAAGAACATGCATACCAAGGGTCTAGGTTTCAGTATAAGATATGCCACTGATGTTAACAGATACACTGAGAATATTAAGAAGCACTGGGATGTTCTAAAGACAGATGAGGAAATAGCTGGACTAATACATAAGGAACCTAGGTTCTTATTTAGGAATAATAAGTCTTTGAAGCATAGGTCGTGCTATCCCACATATGATGTTAAGTTTCAAGAACAAAGAGGAACAAGACCCTATGGGCATTGTAATTGGTGTGAGTACGTTGATAAAGAGTCTCGGTTCAGACACCCTGACAATGATAAGATATTTGACTTTAGAGTAAATGCCACTTGTGATACTATGCATATTGTTTACTTAGCCTGCTGTACACTATGTAGAATGTTCTACGTAAGCAAAACTGATCGATCGTTAAGGGAACAAATTCGTGAACATATCTATAACATCAGTAAAGGCAATAAGGTTAATGCTTTGGCAAAGCATGTGATGAATTCTGGACGTATGCATAAATTTAGGTTTTTAGTTATTGCTAGGGTCTATGAAGATGTTAGACTAGGTGACATTCATTCAAAACTGAACAATTGGAATCTACCTGGATTGTAAAGCTGAGAAGTGATGTTGGGCACTGTGTCTCAATGAGTCCGTGCCCTTAAGACCTAAGCTTAAGTCCAGACCTTAAGAAGGTGAAATTGATGTATATTTTATGTACCTGTTTTTAAAATCATATCTTTAAATTTACTTTCATTGTTTTAGTCATGTGTTTTAGATTAAGTATAAAGGTGTGTGCTTTTTAGTGCTATCTGTTACACCTGATGATGCCTGTATGGTGAAAGTGCTTGTGTTGTGCACTGAAGTAGAGAGTTTTATTTTGGATACAACAGTCTTGACAGTGTCTCTTTCTTTTGAAACTGTATTTTTGCTGTTTTGAGACACAGTATTGGATCCTTACTGTGGTAGTCTTTGCCTTTTCTACAATTAATTTACATATGTTGTCTTTCCCCCACAGGTGGTCATGGTGGTCGTGGACCCTCCCTCTCAGAATCTGATGTCAGTGTCTCTGCAGACTCTGGCAATGATGATGGTCATAGTCAGGCACAGGTGGTGGTGTCAGGGGCTGAATCTGTGCCATCGGTTGGCATCCTACAGTCATCCACAATGTCCCTGCACACAGTCACAATGCCCACACATGCCCCATGTCCCCAGCAGCCACAGATGATGGACAGTTGGCAAGTGGTGGCATGGAACAGGCTAGTGTGGTGACTATGGTAGGTGTGAGTGTAGACACTGGCCATAGCCAGAGTGCAGGCAAGGTCCCACACAGGCAGATGGACAGGGGTGCTTGCAGGAGGACTGCTGCTCATCAAGCAGCCGTCACATGTACCACAGCAGGTGTCACTAGATGCATGTTTTGGGCTGTCATGGATGCACAGGCACATAGTGAATGCAACATAAGACAAATACTCAGGGTGCTGGATGCAACTCTTCCTGATTTACGTGACCTTGTTGAGGCCACTCATCAAAATACTGAGGTCATGAATAGACAGTGGGGTGAGACCTTGGCAATCCTTGAATGTGGCATTTCTGTGCTAGAGCGTGTGGTGGGAGATGTGCGTCGGCCACATGGACGTAGGTCAGCACCAACATCAGGTGAGAGTCTACGGGGCAGTGCACCTTCACACTCCCATAGGGGCAGTGACACCAGCACTACCAAAGGGGGGTTGCTGTCCACATCACAACGGAGCAGGCCATGGGCACGTGATCCTGGCCAGTCCCATCAGGGACACGGATCCAACAGACAGCAGTCACCACCAGGAAGCAGTACTGCATCTGGCCTTGGTGGTGCCAGTGAGACCTCTGGCAGGACCAGTTCACTTGTCCGTGGCCAGAGACAGTGAATTGGACACCCTGCCATGTACAGTCCACAGCTGTCCAACATACCCCTGTGTAGGGCAGCCACATGGCATGACTGTGTGCATACATACATATACACACACACACACACACACACACACACACACACACACACACCTGTATCACAGACAGGTCACCTAAAGACACACACAGCACCTCTGCACAGCCTATTTACAGGATACCCCTCCAAACACACACATGGATGTCAACCGTATGGTCCAGCCTAGGCCTCTGGCAAACCCACACCACACCCTGTGCATATGATGACACCTGTGCCACATCCCTGTCATCCATAGCATTGATGCAGGGACATGCTAATATGTGTCTGATGCACATGGTGAATAGAGCACAGGTAATGCTGTGCCACATCCCTGTTATCCATAGCATTGATGCAGGGACATGCTAATGTGTGTCTGATGCACATGGTGAATACCTGTGCATGGGATGATACTGTGCCACATCCCTGTTATCCATACCATCGATGCAGGGACATGCTAATGTGTGTCTGATGCACATGGTGAATATAGTACAGGTAATGCTGTGCCACATCCCTGTCATCCATAGCATTGATGCAGGGACATGCTAATATGTGTGTGATGCACAGGGTGAATACCTGTGCATGGGATGATACTGTGCCACATCCCTGTTATCCGTACCATTGATGCAGGGACATGCTAATATGTGTCTGATGCACAGGGTGAATACCTGTGCATGGGATAATACTGTGCCACATCCCTGTTATCCATACCATCGATGCAGGGACATGCTAATATGTGTCTGATGCACATGGTGAATACCTGTGCATGGGATGATACTGTGCCACATCCCTGTTATCCATACCATTGATGCAGGGACATGCTAATATGTGTCTGAAGCACAGGGTGAATACCTGTGCATGGGATGATACTGTGCCACATCCCTGTTATCCATAGCATTGATGCAGGGACATGCTAATGTGTGACTGATGCACATGATGAATACCTGTGCATGGGATGATACTGTGCCACATCCCTGTTATCCATACCATCGATGCAGGGACATGCTAATGTGTGTCTGATGCACATGGTGAATACCTGTGCATGGGATGATACTGTGCCACATCCCTGGTATCCATACCATCGATGCAGGGACAAGCTAATATGCGTCTGATGCACATGGTGAATACCTGTGCATGGGATGATACTGTGCCACACCCTGTCATCCATAGCATTGATGCAGGGACAGGCTAATATGGGTCTGATGCACAGGGTGAATATAGTGCTAAACTTTGTCACTCCTATTTTCCTAAATGAACTAAAAGCAGTTGACTGGTCAGTACTAAAATATCTACCACTAGAAGAGGCTACAGCTTACTTCAACACTAAATTCCTAAGCATCCTTGATTCCCATGCTCCAGCACGTATGATAAAATCTAGATCAAACATAGCACCATGGCTCACAAAGTATACCAAATCTAAAATCAAAACTAGAAACAAAGCCTGGGCCAGCTGGAGATCAACTAAAGACTCACTTGCCTATTTAAAATATCAACTCAGGAATGATACAAAACAATCTATTTTACTAGGCAAAGAAAGCTTTTACCAAAATCTCTTACAAAAACACCAAAACCATCCTCAAAAGTTCTGGGCAGGCCTAAATCAACTTCTACATCCAGGTCATTCTACCACCCCAACCCCAGCTAACCACACCCATAGCTCCCCTGAGACCATAGCCACCGCTTATAACTTTTTCACTGAAACAATACAATCCCTAGTAAATCAACTAACCCCCACAAAACTAAACCATACCCCCAACCAACCTAACAATCAACTCCAATTTAGCTTCCAACCGGTATCCACTAGGTTTATCAAAACACTTATAAAAAAAACTAAAACCTACCACCCTCGCTGCTGACCTCCTCCCTGCAGAATACCTACAAATAGCAGCACAGGTCACTGCATATCCCATATCTACCCTAGTCAACAGAACCTTATCCGAAAGCACTATCCCCTCCCTCTGGAAAATATCCCACGTCATCCCACTCCACAAAGGCGGAAGTTCTACAGATATATCCAACTATAGACCCATTGCCATTCTTTCCCCTCTAGACAAAATAATGGAGAAATGTGTACACAAGCAACTAATGCAATACCTTATACAGAATAACTTCCCATCTAACTCCCAGCATGGCTTCAGGCCAAACCATAGCACCACCTTGGCCCTCCTTTCCTTTACTAACACCATAAACCAAAATAGGAATAACAATAGGCTATCCTCTGCCCTCTTTCTTGACCTATCAAAATCCTTCGACACGGTCAGCCATGACCTTCTCATTATCTCTCTTACATTGGACAATTTTATACTGCTGTTTTACTTATTTTAGTTTTTGTTGTTTGTGGACATTCTTCAGCATTATTACATTTTGGGATATAGTGGTGGTCTGTAGCATTTTGTTTTTCATTTGGACTGTGAGTTATGCTAAACACACCTTTGGCGAGGTCTCTACATTTTATTACTTGAATTGTTAAGAAGACTGACTTACCTTGTGCCTGCTGCAGTTGTGAGGACAGTGCTTGAGGGCCGCCTATGTTGGATGCACATAGTACACTGCCTATACATGGTAAGTTACAGATAATGTGATGTGTGTGTCATCCATTTTACTGTGTGCACAAGTCAAAGAGAGGTGTCAGTCCCTGGGGTCCCTAGAGTGTCAGTATGTGTGCTATGCGTTGCCTCTTTGCCAAGGCCTGAGCATACTGGGCATGCCTCCATCTGCCTGCAGGAGCAGGCTGCGGGGCCTCCTCCTCCAAGTACCTCTGTGCCTGTGGGGACCTTGGCAATGGTGGTGGGCTGTGTGGCCCTTCCCCGTGCTGTTCCTGCTGCAGCTATTTCCAAAGGATCATATTCTTTAGCATGGCACATACTATGAACATGTGTGCACATGTGGCTGGAGAGTACTGCAAGGCTCCACCAAATATGTCAAGGCAGCGGAACTGTGACTTGAGCATCCCAAACACACACTCTATAATAATCCTGGTTTGTGCGTGTGCCTCATTATGATGTTCTTGTATATGTGTGTGTGTGCATTTCTAATGGATGCCATCATCCACGGCTCAAGTGTATAACCAGCATCCCCCAGCAGATGGCCATACAGGATACCCCCACTGGCAAATGCCTGGTACAGCTGTGATGAATGCCAGATGTGGGAGTCGTGATAGCTTTCAGGGCTGCCAGCCCTCATATTGATGATAATGTCCTGGGCATTGCACACAATCTGGCAGATGATGGAGTGGAATCCCTTGCGGTTTATGTAGACCCTACCCTGTTCACCGGGTGGTGCTTTGATGTGGATGTGCCTGCAGTCTATCACACCCAGTACCTCCAGGTATTCTGCTACATGGTGGGAAGAGACATATATTGCTGGTCCTCTCATCACGGATGTTGGGGAAGTAAATGTGTTCAATGGCATGTGGTACCATGGCATCCAGCAAGTGGAGTACCCTGGATGCAGATGCCTGTAATTCCCCCATGATGTCCCCAGAAGGTCTTTGGAAAGTACCTGTCGCTAGTATTCTTAAGGCTACACATGTCTTGGTATCCACTGGGATGGGTTCCCCTCTGTTGGCTCTATGTCTGAGTTGAAGCCGGCACAGCTCGATGATTTGCTGAAGTATGTTTCTGTCCACCCTGTAGCACTCTTATCTCCACATCATGTAGCCCCTGGTAAGTTACCGTGGGTCTGAACACACATCTCCTCCTCGGTCTGTGGCTGTTGTCAGCATTATCCTCCTCACTGCCCTCAGCCTCTAGCACATACTGATGGATCAAAGCAATGGCAGCCCCTAACATTTTTCCGGTTAAAATTCCCCCGCATGTGTACACCAAAGGTGCAGAGTTTGTGGGAAAAAACAGACTGTAAGGTGTTTCCATAGTTTATACTGTTGTGCTGCAGATGCTACCTGTATGATTGGCTGACTATGATACCCTCCACCTGTATGACTGGCTGACTATGAAACCCTCCACCTGTATGATTGGCTGACTATGATATATTCCACTGTATGACTGGATGACTATGACACATTCCACTGTATGATTGGCTGACTATGACACATTTCACTGTATGATTGGCTGACTATGACACATTTCACTGTATGACTGGCTGACTATGATGCATTCCACCTGTATGACTGGCTGACTATGATGCATTCCACCTGCTGGCTATGTAATTTGTTCTTGATAGCAGAATAAAAGCAATTTTCCTTTTTTTCCCTTCCCATTTCTGCCCCTTTTAAGCCCCAAGGCATGCCGCGCAAATCCGGTGCCCAAATGTACAAAGTCCTGCTATTTCCAGGTTTTTTTTTGTTTGTTTTTTGTTTAGACCTGGTGCGTGCCACGCACACCTGTTTAGCTAATGTAAACACTAAGAAGTGGCCCTCCCTGGACGTGAACACGCTCTTCATTTTATGGAATAAATCAATATAGCCTCAGACACACACCCTTGCTTACCTGTGCTTAGCTAAGCTTATCTGGGGGCCATGGAGCTCCATTGTGCTTACATCATGCATGACAACCCATGTCTGTTGCCCCTCCTGCTTATGGGATCATGTTATAGCACCTACAAGGTTAGGTGCAGTTTGGCACTTAGAATATTTTTTGTGATTCAGTAAATTTCCCCTCATTTGCATACCCAACTGCCTTAGTCCGCAGTTACTGCACTACCCCAGAGCCTTTCCCCTTAACAACTACTGTTCCCTGGTATTGTTTTGATTCTGCATGCCATAGACTATAATGGCAAAATGCATGTTTCACTTAAAATTGAGCTTTCACATTTTTTTTTTTATTTTTGACACTATCTCGTTTGCGCACCACTGCCCTATGCTTAAACGGCTGAGATCGGCCAAAAAAAAACTTTTAAAACTTTTATTTTTAGATAAATGGAACACTTTTCCATGCCAATGGACATTTATTTGGCCACTGGCATGCCTAAAGATTATAATACATGCTTTTATTTGAGCTGTCATGTCTCAGTTTTTATTTTTGCAGAAATGTATTCAGCTAGTAGCCAAATACATTTCTGCAACTAACACTATTCCTGCATGGACGCCTGCCTGCTTGCTGAATCGCTAATTCATCTCATTTCATAGGTTCATAGGTAGGTACTAGGCTATCGGCCCAAGGGCCAACATAAGCCTAGCCAACAGGTTCCCTGGCTTATGCCACCCAAGAAAGTTATTTTCCTGTGCCACTGTCGAGTAGAGACACAGACGTGATCCCCGGAGTGCATTTCCTATTTCCCATCCACTCATCAAGATTTTTCTTGAGTGCTAATGAAGAACTTTGCTTGACATAGATGGGTTTGCACGGTTTTTACCAGCAAATGAGGTAATTAGCATTATGCAGTGGTGTCCGTGCAGGAATAGTGTAGGCAGGCTCGTGCAAGCCAGAAATAGAAGTTATGTTCTTACCATAACGTTCCATGTTAGTTGTCTTCTTCTCGCCTTCTTCTTGCTGGATGGGTTCGGAGCCGACCTCGGCTCCAACTCGGCCACTCTAAAGCTCGAGAGTTGGTTCCACCGGCTGGAGGCTCCCCTTATATCCCACAATGCTAGGCGAGAGTTACCTCAGATCTCGTTTGTAAGCTAACCCCAGCTTATAATAGTAACAGAATAACTATAAACAGAGTCCACCTCTAACAACAGGGAGAAAGAAGGGTGACCTACATCCTGATTCAGGAAATATGCAAAGCAGCATATGCCTAAGTAAAGAGGTGGTAGAAAGAGAGGTCACAATCACAACTCCTCTAGGTCTGTCCAGGCCAGGGGGAAGGAGGGTGGGACGCGAGAAGAAGACAACTAGCATGGAACGTTATGGTAAGAACATAACTTCTATATGTTAAGTTGTCTATCTCGCCTTCATTCTTGCTGGATGGGACCGCGTCCCTAGCACCTTGTCCCGGGTGGCCTAACGGAACAGACTCCTGAGAACAGTGGAAACAAAGTTAGCTCTATGCCTAGAAGCTAAATCCAACTTATAATGAGAAATGAAAGTGTGAGGAGTAGCCCAAGTAGCCGCTGCACAAATGGTGTCAATAGGCAGTCTGTCTTGGAATGCTATGGAAGTAGCCAAAGCTCTGGTGGAATGGGCCTTAGGTTTGTTAGGCAGCTTTTGGTGTCTAATTTCATAAACAAGGGAAATCAGAGATGTTAGCCATCTAGATAATTATACCTTTGAAACTGAAAGTCCCTTCCTGCCTTCTGCATAGGAGACAAACAGCTGGTCAGATTTTCTGAATTGTTTTGTTCTATCCAAATAGTACCTTAACTGACGATGAACATCTAGCCAGTGTAATTTTTGTTCAGACCTATTGGAATATTCTGGAAAAAACACAGGGAGGTCAATGCTTTGATTTAGATTAGACGTTGAGGCTACCTTAGGCAAAAAGGACGGGTTGGTTCGTAAGGATACCCTGTCCTTATGGAACAACAGATAAGGAGGTCGACAGCTGAGTGCATGAAGTTCCGAAACTCTTCTAGCTGAAGTAATGGCTACCAGAAAGAGAGTTTTCCATGATAGCAATTTTAAAGAACAGGAGGCTGCAGGTTCGAAAGGGGAAAGAATTAAAGAACTAAGAACTAAATTTAGGTCCCAAGGAGGAGGAGGATTTCTTATAGGAGGTCTGAGTAGAAAAACTCCTTTCAAAAAGGCTTTGCAAAGCTTGTGGGACATTATGGCAGACTCTGAAATACCCACATGAAAGTTAGAAATAGCTGCCAATTGAACTTTAAGAGTAGAAGGAGATGAACCTGCATGGAAGAGTTCAGCTAGAAAATCAAGGACCATTTGGATGGAAGCAGTGAAAGGATCTATGTCCCTTCCTTGAGCCCAATATGTGAAGCGTTTCCACTTACTCAAATATATCTTTCGAGTGGAAGATTTATGGGAAGCTATCAAAATATCTCGAACAGAGTGAGATAATTGAGGAAGCCTAGCTAAGGTTGGAACTGGAGGAACCAAGCAGTGAGGTTCAGAGAGGGAAGGGAGCAATGAAACTGACCCGACTGATGGATCAAAAGATCTGGAGCTAGGTCCAGATGCCAAGGTCGCTCCAACAGGAAATGATGTAGAAAGGGGAACCAAACCTGTCGAGGCCAATAAGGAGCAATGAGGATCAACGAGGCCTTCTGAGCGATAGCTTTCTGTATCATTTGAGAGATTAGTGGGAAGGGAGGAAATGCATACAGAAGTCCCCGGGGCCAAACTTGGACTAGAGCGTCTCTGCTGGGCTGGCCTGGAAAAGGGAATAGTGTGAAATAATCTCTGCACTTGCTGTTTTGGGAGTAGCAAAAGGTCGCAGCAAGGCTGACCCCACTTGAGAAAAATTTCTCTCACAACAGAGTCTTTCAGAGACCACTCGTGAGGCATGAGGATAGCTCTGCTCAACTTGTCCGCGATTTGATTGGACTTCCCGGGGATGTGCGTTGCTATCAGAAAACGCTGAGAAGAAATCGCCCATTGCCACAGTCTGAGTGCTTCTCGACACAGGGGGTAGGACCTGGTTCCGCCTTGTTTGTTGATATACCACACTACAGACATGTTGTCTGTCTGGATTGCAATCGTTCCCAAAGGAAGAGAGTCTTGAAGGGCTTGCAACGCTAAAAGCACTGCTCTCATCTCCAGAACATTTATGTGCAAGTGGCATTCGTCTGGTTGCCATGTGCCCTGGACAGTCCTGCCCTGATAATGCCCCCCCCCCCACCCGATCAGGGAGGCGTCCGTTGTCAGAGTAGCAACCGGAGGGGAGGGAACAAAGGGTCTTCCCAATAAGAGCTGAGGGGAAGACATCCACCACAGGAGATGATTTCTGCATGTCTGCGTAATCATAATGGTGTGGGACATCGGAAGTTGCTGGAATGACCATTGTGTAAAGAGCATCCATTGAAGGATTCTCATGTGGAATCTGGCTAATGGAAGCAGAGGTATGGCAGCCGCCATAATTCCCAAGACTTTCATAACTAACCTGGCTTTGATTCTGTTGTTGCTGAAGAGGAATGATACCAGTTTGTGTATGTCTGCTATTCTCTGATCTGTTAGTCTCGCAGACATGTCGACTGTGTCTATATTTGCGCCTATGAAGGTAATAGTACGACAAGGCGACAAAACAGACTTTTCGCAATTTATTGAAATGCCTAACTTTTGACAAATGCGAAAGGTGTAATCCCTGGCCATTAGAAGAAGATGCTTGGTGGGAGCTGTGAGGAGCCAGTAGTCCAAATATGGAAACACCTGGAATCCTTGTCGTCTCAGGTGAGAAGCTACCACTGCCATGCATTTGGTAAACACCCGGGGGGCAGTGGTGAGACCAAAGGGCAGGGCCCTGAATTGAAAATGACTGGTTCCCAGCCTGAAGCGGAGGAATCTTCTGGAGCGTCTGTTCATTTTTATGTGATAGTACGCATCCTGAAGGTCTATAGAGCACATCCAGTTTCCTTTTCCCAATAGGGGAAGGATGGACTGCAGCGTGACCATCCGAAATCTTGTTTTCTTGACTGATCTGTTCAAGATACTGATATCCAAAATTGGTCTCCAGTCCCCTGTTTTCTTTGGAACTAAAAAGAACCTTGAGTAGATTCCGGATCCTTGCTGGTCTGCTGGAACTGGCTGAATTGCTCTTTTCGCCAGCAGCTTTGAAATTTCCAAAGCCGCTAGATCCCTTTGAGTGGGTGGAACATCTGGAAGGGATTTTTTTGATTGGTTTGGAGTGCGAAGAAAGGGAATGGAATAGCCTTCGGAAATGATGGACTGTACCCATTTGTCTTGAGTCAGGGATAGCCAAACTTCTGGGTACAGTGACAATCTTCCCCCGACTGCCTCCGAAGATGGGCAGTCGGGCAACACCTCAGGGATGCTGAAAGGGCTTATCAGAGAAGGCTTCTCGATTGCCCTGGTTCTATGGACCCCCTGCCTCTAGGGCGCGTCTACCATTGTTATTCCGCCTCTGCCTCTGGCGGGAACCGACTCTGTCGTCAGGCGAAGACCCTTGAGATTGTTTATGGAACCACATTTTCCACTTTTCTGACCCTTGGGGTAAGGCCTAGAAGGAGTAGAAAACGGACTCCGACGGCAGAAAGAGTCTTGCCATCAGTCTCGCACCTAGTCAAGGTTTCTTTCACTTGAGGACCAAAAAGAGATGATCCATCGAATGGGGAATTAGTGAAAGACGTTTTAAAGGGTCCGCAAAGTTGCATAGCCGCATCCAGGCATGCCTACGTAAGGCCACACCTGTCCCTGCGGCCCTGCTGGCTCCATCAGCCGCATAAGAGAGGAGGCGCATGGAGGAGTTGGCTATGGAGTTCAGGGTAGCCAGCTGAGTGTTCATCTTATCTTGAAAACCCAGCCGTAGGATCCTTCAACATGTCACTCGCTTCTTTGATCAAGTCCCTTTGAAGACGAGTAAAATGGCATAGGTAGTTCAGCGAACGCATTGCAAATGTCGCTGACGAGAACATCCGCTTCCGCATCTGTCCATGGACCTAGATTCCTTGTTAGGTGGATGGACAGGCACTGAAGGATCAGCTAGTTCCTTCTTAGTGGCAGCAGCAACCACCATAGCATCCACAGAAACTCCTTTTGTCAAAAACTGTTTATCTGTTGGTGCTGTTATGAATTTTGAGGGTCTCCTGGGAGTGGGGTCCACCGAATCAGGAGCCGTCCATGCCTTTTTTGCTACCACCTGCATGAGGGGGTCAAATGGGGGAGACACCCAGGAGGTGGAAGGACGAGAGCCAAACGCCTCAAGGTACACAGATTCATCCTCCGAAGGGTTGAGGGCTGGCCAATTTCCCCTCTGCTTAAGGATCTCCAGAATGTCTGCAAAGGAGACATCTTCAGAAGGGGAACGGGGGGAACCCTCGGAATCCACTAAATCTGTGTCAGAGGTGACGGACTCAGGTGAGTCTATGTGTTTCCTCTTACACTTTCTCTTCTGAGGGGGCTCTTCTGCCAAAACAGGAGAGGCCTCGGAAGAGGATGAGATCCCCGCGGGGGATTCCTGAGGAGCTGGCTCTCTGCGGTCCGGGATGAGGGAGTGAGTCAACTTGACCTGAGGCACCGAAGGGGGGGGGGACGGAGCCGACTGTGGGGTAGAACCAGGTTCTAACACACTCCGCATGACCTCGAACGCACCCCTGTCAGGCAGAGCCAGAGGTCCCCGCTCCGAAAAGCTAAAAACCTCCCTCGGCACTGACAGTGATGGCTCCGAGGCTGATGTCGGAGCCGAACTTACCAGAGCCGAAGCACCGAGAGTGAGAGCGGGGTCGGACAATGGTCCGATGCCACTCACCCCCTCGGAGCAGACAATGGAAGTCCGGCGCCGAGATTCTTCCAAGGAAGAAATCGGAGCAGACGATGGAGCCGAAGACAATTGTATCGGCTCCGACGCTACCACAGTCTCGGTTCCGAAACGACCCGGCTCCGAGCTCAACGGAGTCGGAGGAGGAACATATTGATGGACAGGGGCAGGCATCGACTGATGAGTCGGGCTCTGAAGCATCTGGGCCAGTGCCTCGGACTTAAGAAGTCGACTCACTACCCTCTGAAGGTCATGATCCGACAGCCTCGATGACCTAGAGGAATGAGACTTATGGCTCCGTTCAGACAGCAGAGGAGATGCTGGAGCCGAATGAACGGAGCCAAGGGATGGTGACCTAGATCTCTTCCTAGATGTCGGCTCGGAAGGTCTGGTCGGAGCCGACAAGGGAATTTCTAATACCTCGGCTCCAGCCGGAGCCGAGGGAACCACAGAAACTGTAGACTCATCGGCTCCAGCCGGAGCCGATGAAGATTGAGGTTTAGTAGCCTTAGGTCTCGGCTCAGAGGCTGGAGCCGAGGACCTAGAAGCCTTGGAGGGCTTCCCAGAGACAGAAAGGGAATCCTCAGGCTTGAGTAAACCTCTTAGGATCAATTTGTTCTTTCTTTCCTGCAGGACCCTGGGACTGAAGCCGTGGCATACAGCACAGGAGTCCTGCAGGTGCAAAGGCCCCAGGCAGTAGACACAAGAAGTGTGACCGTCTGTCAGAGACATTTTCTGACAGCACGCATCACACTTCTTGAAGCCTGAGACCTTTGTGTCTTTAGACATCTTAGAAAGAAAGTGTAATCACATACACCCAGTCAAACACACTGATTACACCCTATCTTATTTTTACACTCAAAAATTAAAACAACTATCAAGGTTTTAAGTTAAGAGAAACAACACACACCACTAGGGAATGGAAGAAGAAGGCCAGAAGGCCCAAGAGAAGAACTTATAAGTTCTTGTGGGGAAGAAACGGGATTTTAAGGAAAAAAGTGAGAGAATTCCACTAAACTAAGGGAAACAAGAGTTAGAATTAAAATTAAAGGGGTTTAAGTACACTAACTTTACTGAAAGTTTACTTACCAAGAAGCCGGTAGAAAACCAACACCTCGATCGCTGTAGCGGCAAACGAGATCTGAGGTAACTCTCGCCTAGCATTGTGGGATATAAGGGGAGCCTCGAGCCGGTGGAACCAACTCTCGAACTTTAGAGTGGCCGAGTCGGAGCCGAGGTCGGCTCCGAACCCATCCAGCAAGAATGAAGGCGAGATAGACAACTTAACATCAGTAGTTTACTGGATCGCTTGATGGCCATATTCCATGCAGGAACGGCTACACTGTTCCTGCACAGAAAAAAAAACTTATTGAATCCCAGGGAATGAGTTGTTCTACACTGAACCAGGTACAAATGCTCCCACTATACAGCCCCTTCCTACTCCTGACCATGTATCTGATCCCTTTTCTATGGCATCTACCATAATTAGAAGATATGTACCTACCATAACGTTCCATGTTAGTTGTCTTCTCTCGCCTTCTTTCTTGCTGGATGGGTTCGGAGCCGATCCTTGGCTCCGACTCGGCACTTGCTAAGCTCAAGAGTCACTTTCACCAGCTCGAGGCAGCCCCATATCCCATGATGCAAGGCGGAGATTACCCAGATCGCGTTTGGTAGCTAGAGGAAAAAATACCTACTATCTTCCCCCAAGGGAAGAAGAACAACTAACCTGAGAAAAAACTGTAAGGGGAACCCAGGTAACTAAGTGCAGAGCTAACTGGTGTCCAAGGGAGAAATCTCCCAGAGAAGAGGATAGTTCAAGGTCTATCCAGGCTAGGGGGACAGGAGGGAGGGACGCAGGAAAGAAGGTGAGAGAAGACAACTAACATGGAACGTTATGGTAGGTACATAACTTCTAAATGTTAAGTTGTCAATCTCGCCTTCATTCTTGCTGGATGGGACCGCGTCCCTAGCACCTCTATCCTGGGTGGCTCAATGGTACAGACTCTTGAGAACTGTGGAACCAAAACTCACCCTGTCCCTGGAGGCCAAATCCAATTTGTAATGTGAGACGAAGGTATGAGGAGTGGCCCAAGTGGCTGCTGCATAAATAGTGTCTAAGGGTAGTCTAGCCTGAAAGGCTGTAGATGTGGCTAGGCCTCTGATAGAATGTGCTTTTGGTATTGAGATCAGCTGTTTGCCCCTAAGCTGATAAATGTAAGAAATAGTGGAAGACAGCCATCTGGATAAGGTCACCTTAGAAACAGGGAGACCTTTCTTATTTTCAGCATAAGAAAGAAAAAGCTGATCAGACTTTCTAGATTGCTTTGTTCTGTCCAAGTAATATCTGAGTTGGCGATGAACATCTAGGCAATGCAATTTTTGTTCCGCCCTGTCAGAATAATTGGGAAAAAATACTGGAAGATCAATAGATTGGTTTAAATTTGTCTTAGAAGCAACCTTGGGCAAAAAGGACGGATTAGTTCTCAAAGATACTCTATCCTTGTGGAAGACCAAGTAAGGGGGACGAACACAGAGAGCATGAAGTTCAGACACCCTTCTAGCTGAAGTAATAGTGACTAGAAAGAGTGTCTTCCAAGAGAGAAATTTTAACGAGCATGTAGCAGCCGGTTCAAAAGGGGGAAGTATTAAGGATGCCAGCACTAAATTTAGATCTTTTAAGCAGGAAGATCCCTCTGAGAAAGGCTTTGCAAAGTTTGTGAAACATAATGTTCTGGTCTGCAAATCCGACATGAAAATTCGAGATTGCTGCCAGCTGGACTTTAACTGTGGAAGAAGAAGAACCAGAGTGAAAAATTTCAGCTAGGAAGTCCAAAACTGACTGAACAGGGGCAGTAAAGGGATCTATGTTCTTAGACCTTGCCCAAAAAGAAAAACGTTGCCATTTGCTAGAGTAAATCCTTCTGGTAGAGGACTTTAGAGAAGCTACTATGATATCCCTAACGGGATTAGAGATCATAGGAAGCCTGGCTAAGGAAGGAAGTGGAGCAACCAAGCAGTGAGGTTGAGGGAACGAATGGACCGGTGCAGTTGACCCGACTGGTGGGTCAGAAGATCTGGAACTGGGTCCAGATGCCAAGGCTGCACTAAGAGATGTCGATGAAGGAACGGGAACCAAATTTGTCGAGGCCAGTAAGGAGCAATGAGAATCAGCTTGGCTCTCAAGTCAGTAGCTTTCTGAAGCACTTGAGGAATCAACGGGAAAGGGGGAAAAGCATAAAGAAGGCCGCGGGGCCAATCCTGGGTTAGAGCGTCTCTGGGGGGATGGCCTGGAAGTGGAAAGAGAGAGAAGAAGTCTGGGCATTTGCTGTTTTGGGGTGTAGCAAAAAGGTCGCAGCAAGGAGGGCCCCACTTCTGAAAAATCTCTTCCGCTATAGATTGTTTGAGAGACCACTCGTGAGGCATGAGTATAGCTCTGCTCAACCTGTCCGCTATGATGTTGGTTTTCCCGGGGCTATGCGTTGCTATCAGAAACCGCTGAGAGGAGATCGCCCATTGCCAAAGTCTGAGAGCTTCTCGACACAGAGGATAGGACTTGCTCCAGCCCTGTTTGTTGATATACCATACTACGGACATGTTGTCCGTGTGAACTGCGATAGTTCCTAAAGGAAGAAAGTCGTTGAGGGCTTGCAACGTTAAAAGCACAGCTCTCATCTCTAGGACATTTATATGCAGGTGGTATTCGAACAGTTGCCACGTGCCATGGACCATCCTGCCCTGATAATGCCCCCCCCACCCGATCAGGGAGGCATCCGAAGTGACCGTGGCTACCGGGGCTGGGGGACAAATGGTCTGCCCTGATGGACTAGGGGGGAAGAATTCCACCAGGATAGGTGGCTCTTGCAGATCTGTGTGACAAGGATCTTGTGACACATGGGCAACTGCTGGAAGGACCACTGGGTAAACAACATCCACTGTAGGAGACACATGTAAAAGCGGGCCAGAGGAATAAGTGTGACGGCAGTTGCCATTAGGCCTAACACTTTCAGGACTAACCTGGCTTGTACCTTTTTGCTAACTAGGATGATCCGAACATGATTTTGGATATCCAGGATTCTTTGATTTGTTAGATTTGCTGACATCCGAGTAGTGTCTAGATCTGCGCCTATAAAGGTAATAGATTGGCAAGGTGATAAGGAAGACTTTTCGAAGTTGACAGAAATCCCTAACTGGCTGCAGAGACGTAGAGTGTAATCCCTGGCCTGGAGAAGTTGATGCCCAGTGGTGGCTGTGAGGAGCCAGTCGTCTAGGTACGGAAACACCTGGAATCCCGGACGTCTCAGGTGAGCCGTGACCACTGCCATGCATTTGGTGAACACTCTGGGGGCTGTGGTGAGACCAAAGGGCAGGGCTCTGAACTGAAAATGACTGGTCCCCAGCCGAAAGCGGAGAAACCTTCTGGAGCGTCTGTGGATTTTTATGTGATAGTACGCATCCTGAAGGTCTACAGAGCACATCCAGTTGTCTTTGTCCAGAAAGGGCAAAATCGATTGAAGTGTGACCATCCAAAAACTCGTCTTTTTGACAGACTTGTTTAGTCTGCTGAGGTCTAATATTGGTCTCCAGTCTCCGTCTTTTGGGGACCAAAAAGAACCTTGAGTAGGTTCCGGATTCTAAATGGCCTGCTGGAACTGGCTGGATGGCCCTTTTCTCTAGAAGTTTTGAAACCTCTAGCTTTGCAATTTCCCTTAGACCGGGTGGAACGTCTGGAAGGGATCCTTTTTGAGGAAAGGGGCTTTTCTCGAAAGGTATTTTGTAACCCTCGGATATGATCGACTGTACCCATTTGTCTTGAGAAAGGGAAAGCCAGGCTTCTGGGTACAGTGACAATCTCCCCCCGACTGCCTCCAAGGGTGGGCAGTCGGGCAACACCTCAGGGATGCTGGAAGGGCTTGTCAGAGAGAGGCTCTCTGCTGCCCTGGTTCTGCGGACCCCCTCTGCCCCTAGGGCGGCGTCTGTTGTTATTACCCCCTCTGCCTCTGGGGGTAAACTGACCACGTGTGTCAGGCGTGACTCCTTGAGATTTTCGGACCCACATTTTCCCTCCCTTCTGACCTTTGGGGTACAGCCTTGAAGGGGTGGAGAAACGGACTCCTACGGCAGAAAGAGTCTTGCCGTCTTGCTCGCACCTGGTCAAAGTGTCCTTCACCTGAGGTCTAAACAAAGTTGTCCCATCGAAGGGAGAGTTTGTGAAGGACGCCTTAAAGGGGTCTGCAAAATTGCAAAGTCGCATCCAGGACTGACGTCTGACAGCCATTCCTGTGCCTGCAGCTCTACTCGCTCCATCGGCTGCATAAGAAATGAGCCGCATGGAGGAGTTAGTTATGGAATTTAGGATTCCCAGCTGAGAGGCAATCTTCTCTTGAGCCCCAGCAGCTGACGGATCCTGTACCACCTCACCCAATTCCTTGAGGATATCTCTTTGAAGTCGGGTGAAGTGACATAGATAATTCAGCGAACGCATAGCAAAGGTTGCTGAGGAAAACATCCGCTTACCATACCTGTCCATGGTCCTAGACTCCTTGTTAGGAGGATGGACTGGTACGGAAGGATCTGCAAGTTCCTTTTTGGTGGCGGCTGCCACCACCATGGCATCAACCGGGACACCTTTGGTGAGAAACTGTTTTTCAGTGGGGGCCGTGATAAATTTAGAAGGCCTCCTGGGGACTGGTTCTACAGAATCAGGAGATGCCCACGCCTTTTGAGCTATCACGTCCATGAGGGGGTCGAAAGGCGGAGAAACCCAGGAGGTGGAGGGTCGAGATCCAAAAGCCTCCAGGTATACCGACTCATCCTCGGAGGGGTTAATGGAGGGCCAGTTCCCCCTCTGTTTCAGGATTTCAAGAATGACTGAAAAGGAGACATCTTCAGAGGGGGATCTTGGGGACCCCTCCAACTCACCTAAGTCGGTATCTGATGTCGTAGACTCAGGGGAGTCTAAATGCTTCCTCTTGCAAGTCCTCTTACGTGGGGGTTCCCCTGAAGGACCAGGAGAAACCTCAGAAGAGGAAGGTATTCCCAATGGGGAAACCTGGGGCGATGGATCTCTGGGTCCGGGAGCAAGAGAGTGGGAAGAGATATCTACAGGCACTGAAGAGGGAGGAGCTAAAGGGACAGACTGTTGACTCAGCTCGGGGGCTAGTACACTCCTCATCACCTCGAAGGCTCCCCTCCCGGGGAGGACCGAGAGCTCCCACTCTGAGGAAACAGGAATCCCCAGCCCCACCGAAAGGGAAGGCTCCGAAGCAGATGTCGGTGCTGAGCTTACCAAAGCCGAAGCTCCGAGGGGGAGAACGGGTCAGACAAGGGTCCGATGCCACTCGCCCCCTCGGAACCGCCAAGGGAAGCCCGACGACCGGATCCCTCCAAGGACGGTCTCAAGGAGGAGATAGGAGTCGAAGACGACGGAGCCGAAAGGAGTGGTATCGGCTCCGAAGCAGCAACAGTCACAGTTCCAATAAGCTCCGGCTCCGAGCTCTGAAGGAGAGTCGAAGGAGGAATTTCTGGAGGGTGTGGAATAGCGGTCGTCTGCTGAGACGGGCTATGAAGTATCTGGGCCAGTGCCTGTGATTTCAGCAGTCTACTCACCACTCTCTCCAAGTCATGGTCTGAGAGTCTGGAAGACCTTGAGGATCGGCTCCGATGGCTCCGCTCCGAAAGTAAAGGAGAGGCCGGAGCCGAATGAATAGACTCCAGCGACGGAGATCTGGATCTCTTTCTCGACGGAGCCATCGGAGCCAAAGAACCTTCGGTTCCAGTTGGAGCCGACAAGTTGTCGGCTCCGAGCTGGGTCAGAGATGTGTCGGCTCCAGCCGGAGCCGACACAGGCATGGAAGCAAGAGTATCGGCGCTGATCGGCGCCGATACTGAACCTTCAGAGAAGGAAGGATCGGCTCCAGCCGGAGCCGATCTCGACTCTGAGGGAGTCGGAGCCAAGGCTGAAGGCTTGGACACTGAAGCCTGGTCCTTGGGAGGCTTTGAGGGCTTCCCCGAGCCGGACTTAGCCGGAGAGCTCTCAGGCTTTAATAAGCCCCTGAGAATAAGTTTATTTCTACGTTCCTGCAGGACTCTCTGGCTGAAGGAGTGACAAATAGCACAGGAGTCCTGCAGGTGTAGAGGTCCCAGGTAATAAATACAAGAAGTGTGACCGTCTGTCAGAGACATCTTCTGACAGCACGAGTCACACTTCTTGAAGCCTGAGACCCTAGCCTCTTTAGACATGACCGAGTACCTAATCACACACACACTACACAGTCAGTCCAAAAATTAAACTAAATTAACAAAACCAAGTACAGGGGAAAAACACACAGACACACCCAAACAAACCCTGACAGGAAAAATATAGGAGGGGTAAAGACCTAAGGCCCGACTAGCAAAAATATGAATAAAGGGAACGGGACTAACGGGAATAGGGCTAAGTGAATCGGGAAGTTAATAAAGTAATATATATATAAATACAAGTACTGGGGTGGACTAAAGTCTCAGAAAAACAGGTAGAAAATTTCACTTACCAGAAGCTGGTAAAAAGTTACCTCATGAGCCGAAGCGGCAAACGAGATCTGGGTAATCTCCGCCTTGCATCATGGGATATGGGGCTGCCTCGAGCTGGTGGAAGTGTCTCTTGAGCTTAGCAAGTGCCGAGTCGGAGCCGAGGATCGGCTCCGAACCCATCCAGCAAGAATGAAGGCGAGATTGACAACTTAACATAAAACAGTTTCTTGTACTTTTCCAGATATGCCCTTCCAAATGGTACCTTTTTTTGTCTAGGCCCCTGTAACATTTTCTTTTGTTTGAACTCTACATTCCAATCATCCTCTAGCAGCCCTGTCCTTTGTTGGACTACCACTACTGGTTTGAGTACTTGCTTACTTTCTGTTATTTTCATTTTTGGTGGTACATAGTCGCTATAGTAATGGGTATTCTCCTCCATATTCCTTTCACAACTTATCTTCCCTGCTTATCTCCTATCTTTTCATCTGTTTTATTTCTACTACCGCCTTTTTGATCGATAACAAGACTCCATTTGTCCTCTCCCCTTTAAGCAACAAAAAGTATCCCACCATTTTTGTCTTTTTAACCCATTCTGCCCTTGTTAAAAGCAAGTCTCCTGCATCATTAACACATCGCTGCTGTTTTTTCCAAGTATTTCAATACCTTGTCTACATTTGTACTGTTGGTCAAGCCATTACTGCTCCAAGAAACTACTCTAATCTTTTTATGCATTTACTTTACTGTATTTTGTTCTACTTTGTCATCATAAGCTCCCTGGAATATATTCAAGTATTATTCATTCCTTAATTTTCTAGTCCACTTGCAGTCTACTCATATACATCACCAAACATCACTCGGACTTATCTGCAAAATCCAAACTAACTACACAATGTTAAAGGGACATGCTGCCTTAGAACTAAAACAAAAATGTATTTTTTTCACTTTCTCCGTTTTCCGAGTTATTTTAACATATCAAAATCACTCTGACTGTTTCTTATAGAATTTTAATATGTTTTCTGCAAAATGTCTGTCAGTGGGGTTTAACATATCAACATGATCTTATATTTCTTCATGCCTCTTTCCCATAATCCATTTCCAGTCTGCTTTATACGAGTCATGCCAGACATAAGGAAGTAGTGTATTCCCATTCATTTGACGTATAATGGGATTAGTGACACCTACTGTCATCTTACATACTGTCTTTAACAGGACTGCAGCTTTTCTTTTTTGAATGGCCCTCATGCATGTGTCTCCGGGCTTGTTCTACAGTATACTAAGGAATTATACAGCTGCAACCAGAACAGTTGCCAAGTTGCAGGCCTTTGATTAAAGTATATTTTTGTAGTCCAAGATGAATTGACAGCCACCTCCCCTACACTTTGGTAAATGCACTGATACTTTACAAGAATTAAAAGAAAAATATTTTCTGACTTCTCTAAATGTCACAGACACCTTTAATACTACATTCAAGTCATCTTAAAATGTGAAGTAGTATAAACAACAAAGTTTAAAGCTTAGCATTTCAATACTGAGATGCTGCTTATGTAAATTTGTCAAGTGGTGACGACTGCCTTTGAACCACTGAGTGATCTAATTGCTCTGCTTTGCTGTGAAAGGCATGGCTACATTAGAAGCAGCTGTGAATCAGTGCAAGTTATCTTCCTCTCTGCAATAAAGACAATGGAAAACAAGTTTCACACATCTGTCTTCTTTACAGCCAGAGCTCCTGACTACACATGTCTCTGTGTCTGTGGTAAGTCATGCAGGTGTACACAAATTCCTCTGCAACTTAAGCTTTAAAAAAAGTGAGGAAATGAAAGTTTTATAAAGTACAAGCAGATTTTAAGGTACCTGCACAGTACTGGAATCATATTGTAGGCAGAAAAGCATCAGGAGTCGAGTTAAACTGTAGGAGAAGGTGGAGTTTTCCTTTAAGAAATTTCCTTCCAACCTTCCCTGTTCCCACAGAATAACTATATACACATTGCCAAGTATCCCTTTCCAGTTCCCACACCTGACCAAACCTAACTGGCTGCTCATGTGTTCTCACTTTTCCCTCCATTTTTCCGCAGTTGTCCCTGCCTCCTTAATCACGTTCTTTGCATTCTTGTTTTAAATTAACCTTTTTAATATGTTTAGTAGTTTTACATAAAGCTAGATTTCATCTCTATTGTCTTCATATTGGTACTCCGGAATTAATTTACTTCCCAGTTACAGCCTGAGCATTCACTGTTACAACCTCTTACCCATCTTTTATAACTTGTAGGATGTTTGCAGGCTAAGCCAGTCCCATGCATTTGGAGTGTGGCAAGGCTTTTCAGAGACTACCTCGTTCACTGAAAATATGTAAGTAGCACTATATTCACATTGTCTCTGAATCGCCCTTTAGATACCCCACTTCCATTCTAAGTAATTGATTGACATTGAATAGCTTGCTATAATATGTACACCCAAAAATGGTGTTTACGTTCAAGGCATACCTCCCCGTTTTGGACTCTACCACCTCAGCTGTACTATTTAATGTCTGATGTTTAAGAATCTTAAACCAATACAAATTTGTATTTTAGAAGTTGACCACAAGTTATATTTTCTGTGGCTGATATTATTGATAAAAAACTGTTTCTACCGATACTAGTCGATCTACTTGACTATAATCCATTTCATTGAGCTTTCTGCATATCCCCACAATAGATGACTCGTGTTCTCTTTCCTTGGGAACACTCAGACTTGTTCTTATGACCTGCAAATTTATATTTTCTGGCTCCTGCCTGAGATGTGAAGTTTTCTCAACTGCCAATACATAAACTTTTTTCTCGTTTTTCCTAGCTGCACTTCTTGTCGTCTTTTATTCATGCTGCCTTCACTGCCTTTTCATTCTCACATGCGCCACAGTCTTACAGTGAAATGCCTCCTTCAATTTTCCTATAAACAGTAACAGTCTCCAACATTATTCTCTTTGGCACACTGCGGCATTACCTGCTATACCTCTATTCAAGTTACACCATAAATTCTCCAATTACTGCTTCCTCCCCTTCTTTTAATGTCACCTTGGATCACCTCTTTCACACTTTCCTAATCCGCCTATCCCTTCAGTCTACCTACAACTTTTAGTTTTCTTCCCAATGACAACAATCACACCATGGAATGGGTTATCACTGCCCCTAACAGTTCTTTTCATGGATACTTAAAGGAAAACTCCAGGCTCAAACACAATTTAACTCAACCCTGAGTATTTTTCTTTCCCTATAAACTCATCCCAGCCACCAGCAGTTACCAAAACACACCAACAAGTTTTCACATCTACATTTCTGCCTTTTCCTAACGTAGGGCAGGAAAGCCCATCCCCCATGCTTTGGTATCGCATGCTTTCTGGCGGAGTTGGTCTCCACCTTCCTGACGTACCTTCAACACAATCAAATCAGTAGTCCCCTCTCGTGCTGATCCTCCCACACTGTGACATCGACATTATGCAGACCGCCCACTTAGAAGTTGCTATAAAGTTCTGCAAAACTTCTTGTGGAACTCTATTCAGTCCATTGTTTCTATCCAGAAGAAAAACACCATCGGCTCAAGTAACTTCTCCAGCAAGTCCGTCGGCAACATACAGAATCAGCTCTAATTCATTTGGTAAGTTCATTTAAGCACCTAAACTGTATGCAACTATCTTCCGACAACGTATATTTATCCTTTGGTTCTCGTTTCTTGCTGTTTCTTTGCACTGCGAATGTAGTGATCTCCACAAGTTTTTCTAACACAATGCGTTCCTACTTGAAATCCATACTTGCTGTAATTGTCCAACTTCCCTGGTGCAGTCAGTGCATGTATGTGTACGAGTGTTTCTCTCTGCATGTATGTGAGTGAATGCGTCCATGAAAGCAGTGTGTATGTCTGTGTGAATGCAGAAAATGGTGTGTGTGTTTGTGTGTGACAGTTAACCATGCATGAGAGAATGAAGTGTGTGTAAGCAGAATGTCTGTGTGTATGAGAGAGGGGTGTGTGTGTGTCATGCATCTGGCAATCTACTTCGGGTGACAGCAAAATGAACATTTTTTTTTATTATTCCCTTCCATTCGTTTTTTTTTAATTTTCTTTCGTTCTAGCCAAGAAGTTATTGTTAAATGGCAGAGCAGGGGGATGTAGCTCTCACTGTAATAAGCTGATCGCTTACAATGTATCGATCGGCTTATTACTGTGAAGTCAGTTTTTTTTCTTCAAAAAGATTTGATTAGATGCACCATATCTGTATGGAACTACAAGTATGTTTTATAGGTTTTTCTGTAGCTTTAGTGTAGTGTTTTATAGCTGCCCTTATTGTCCATTTTAAGCTGAGCTAATTTCCATTACTGAGTGGTCAAATCCTGTACCTCTTGTTTGGGAGGTAAACACTTGGTCCATCATGCTAAACCTCAACCCTTAGGTTTTAGTGCCCAATATCATATATTGTCAGAAAATGACTCTGCCTACCACTTAAATATTGTTGGAGTTCTAAAATCTTATTTTGGTCCCGAGATCATGAAAATGATCTCTTGGGAGTGCATTAATGCAGAATGTATGGATGTGTGTGTGTGTGTGTGTGTGTGTGTGTGTGTGTGTGTGTGTGTGTATATATATATATATATATATATATATATATATATATATATATATATATATATATATATATACACACACATATATACACACATACACACACACACACTAGCAATTAATTGTACAGTGGCACAAAACTGCATGAGCACTAAAGAAATTGTAAACCTTACAAACTGAAATTTAAATTTTAAGTTTTATAAGGTTTGCAGTTTGACCGCGGTAGTGGTGCTGTGGTAGCGTTGTCACCTCACAGCAAGACGTTGTCCCGTTCGATTCTCAGCTAGAGCGTCTTCTGTGTGGAGGCATGCGTGAATGGGCGTGCCTTCGTTGTGCATCAGGGCTGGTAACTTGGCACGTAAAAATCCACTACCAAAACATTAGCGGACCGGAGTTCCGCTGTGGCGACCCCTAACCGGGATAAGCCGAAAGACACAACAACATAAGGTTTGCAGTTTATTTGGCTTTCCTGCAGTTTTGTGCCACTGCATAGTTAACTGCTAAGTTTACTTTTTCATTCTGCGAGTAGCTTTACTTCTATATATGTTTTTTTTAGAATATATATAGATTCATCTTCATATTAAACACAAGACAATTGCATAGAGCAAAGTGCATTCCTGTAAAACAAAATACTAGCACCCAGAACTAAAGCAGAAGGCCCTTCATTACACTTTTATCAGTGTTACAGTTGCATTTGTACAACTGAGTCTGTTTAAGGGCTATCTGCTTTAGTTCCACATGCTGGTATTCATGCTTTATTATATATACACACACACACACTAATATGTGCATACTTTCATTCTTGTAGGTACTTACATTATCTGACAGCATTACAAAAGTGGTTTGGCTGCTCAGAAGGAAAAAAAAACAACAAAAAATATCAGAACTATAGATTAAGTTTCAGGTTTACCCTGTCTGCTACAATATTATCTGTCTTATCTCCTAACCTTCCATTTAAAACTCAGACTGACCTCCTGCTATGTGTAAGGCTTTCTAAAGAATGAACAATTCAGACTGTAGACTGTAACAGCTTGCTAATTAAAGCCATGGGAAGACTGCATAACGCAGTACAATCCTTTTCCCAGATGTTATTTATAGACACCCCTGTATCTCTTTGAGAGCAATCAAGCTGCACCAACTGGAATGCCAGCTTATCTTGTACGCCAACATTGAGTGGTGCTATCTTTAAAAGGCTAAGTGTTCTATACAGAGCTGAGGAAAATTAAATATATGCAATTGGTTTCTCCATGTACTTGTGTGGGTCTGTCAGGTTAAGGGGGCCTCTTTTAAGAGCAGAAATGTCCTAGCACTGTCTTGCTAAAATTGTTGTGGGGACTCCTATGCATTCCCACAGTTGTGATATCTCAAAAAAAATTGAGTCTGTAACCAGTACAGTCACACACAACTTAGTCCTGCATAGCAAATCAACTGTTACATAAAGCACCATGTAGTGACTTAGCACAAGTCATAGCACAGAATAAAGCCACATGACCTCTTCAATCCAAAAATAGGCTCTTGTCTTGCTTAACTCCTTCATGCTCATAACACTGGGTGTGCTGTTTGTACAATACTGAGAATATTACTTGTGAAGGTAGCTTCCCTATAATGTGCCTTCACAACATGCTGCTTTCTGTTTTAATATCTTTGTTGAACTGGACAGCAAGGCAGTTGGTACTTTTAAAATAGTGTGGGGATTCCTAAATGGACAGGACAAGAAGTAAGACAGCTGCCTTAGACTAGATGCAGCTCTCAGGCAGAGTACACAGTATCACATTTGCCTTGTAATGACTAGTTTCTGTATCTTGCTATAATATAATCAGCACATGCTTTACATGTGGTTCAATAACTGCATTGTAATCCATGACAGATTACCACTGCATCTTTGGATATTTTGGTGAAATGGTTCATGTGATACTCAAGGCAGTGGTAACTGAAATTCCTGGTAGTGGAATCTAAGTATATTTTGTGGCAGCATCTCATGAAATGAGTTCTTTAGAGTTATATTCGATAGATATCTGTATATTGACTTATAACAGTTAGAAAAAAAAAGAGTAAAAATAAATTCACATTGTTTTCACTCATACAATCCTGGAATGTGCCTTTTAAATGGAATACATGTGGTCAGGCTATTTGTACCCATAGGAGAGTATCTACTGATGTTTCCATGTACTTAACATTCATTTTAAGAGATTTCCATAAACTTCACAATCACCCAGGCACACTTAGATCTGACAGGTCATTAACCTGAGATGCCCATCTTGCTGAAGGACATCTCTATTGTGAGCTATATGGAAAAGTAGATCTCTGGGAAACCATCAAGACCACACTCTCTCTTCATCTAGCCTCAGTAAATCACTTTTTCACTTGATTTTTTAATGCCTTCTGGAGGATGTCAAATGCAATGACTTTGGGATGTCTGCCACATCTTCGACTAACTTGACATTGACGCATGCAAATTAGTCCGTCTCTGCCAGACAGGAAACCTCAGTATTCTTCCTAGAAAATAACAGCAATTTGTTGGGATACTGCATTCCTTTTACTGTCTGATAATCTAACAGAAATGTTCGTGAGCATAGGTCAGTAGCAGTGTACATAGATGTACTCTTTCTGTGCCGTTGACCTGCACTAATGCTAGGCATATCAGACTATTTCTTGTGAATAAGAAGTTATGTACTCACCATAACGTTCCATCTGAGTAGGTAAACTTCATTTGTCAGCAACCTATGTGTATCGGATCAGAGCCGGCAGCTTCAAACAGCTAAGATCAGAGCTCCAAGCTTCTCTCCTTTACCCATAACCCCCTGCTAACCCCCTGCTATCTCTTCCTGACCTCAGATCGAGTTTGCTCATAAGCAGAAACATATAGAACCAAAGAACCACCTCCAAACTCCAACCTAAAGACAATCCGCCAAGACAAGCAGTATTGCTTTGAATACCCATATGGATCAGGGGGAAGGGGGGGGTCGGTTGCTAACAATTGAAGTTTACCTACTCAGATGGAACGTTATTGTGAGTACATAATTTCTTAATCTGAAGTAGTTAACTTCATTTGTGCATCAACCTATGGGACAGAGTCCCCAGCTAATTCTTGGGTGGTCCTCATGGAAGGATGTTCCGGAGCACTGCAGAGCCGAAGGATGCTCTCCCTCTAGATACAATATCCAATTTGTAATGGTTTATGAATGTATTAGGTGAAGCCCAAGTGGCTGTTGAACAAATGTCATCCAACGACACCCTAAATCGAAAAGCAGCAGAGGTAGAGATTGATTGAGTAGAATGGGCATGGACATCTTGAGGTGCAGACCGGCCCGAAGTCTCATAAGCCAGAAGAATACATTGTGAAATCCATCTGGACAAGGTGACTTTTGATACAGGTTTTCCCAAAGTGGGTTTATCAGCTGTCCTGTGCAAATAAAACCTCAGTTGCCTATGTACGTCTAGATAATGTAGCTTGTATTCACCTTTATTCTGGTAATTTTGAAAGAATACTGATAAATTAATAGATTGGTTGATATTGGACTCCGAAGCAATTTTGGGCAGAAAAGAGGGATTGGTCCTGAGTGAAACTCTATCTTTGTGAAATATTAAGTACGGTGGCTTGGCACAGAGGGCTTGAAGTTCTGAAACCCTTCTGGCCGAAGTGATGGCAACAAGAAAAGCCATCTTCCAAGATAAGTATTTCAGACCCACTGAAGATGCAGGCTCAAAAGGAGGAGCTGTCAGAGACTGAAGAAAAAGGATCAAGTCCCAAGGAGGGACTGCATGCTTAACTGGAGGCCTCAAAAGGAAAGTGCCTTTTAGGAAGGTCTTACATAATTTAGACGAAGTCAAAGGGCCGAGATCACTCCCGACATGATAGTGAGAGATTGCAGCCAGCTGGACCTTGACCATAGAAGAACTAGCACCTTGTTCAAATAAGCCTGATAGAAAATCTAACACCGCTGGCAGTGGAGCTGTACAGGGATCTAAGTTTTGACGCTCCGCCCAAATAGAAAAACGCTTCCATTTGCTATTATAAATTCTTCTCGTAGACGGCTTGTGCGAGGCTACTAGTATAGCCTTGACAGGGGACGAGATACCGGGAGTCCTAGCTATCAGTGGAACTGGATCAACCAAGCTGTCAGCTTGAGGTTGTCCAGGTTCGGAGTTGACAGGCCTGATGGGTGAGAGACCAGATCCGGGATGGGATCTAGAATACATGGGGGATTCACTAGATGAGACCACAGAAAAGGGAACCAAGGGTGATGAGGCCAGAATGGGGCAATGGAGGATTACTCTGCTCCCCAACCGTCGGGCTTTCTGTAAGAACTTTAGCATCAGGGGAAGAGGAGGGTAAGCATAAAGTAGACAGGGTGGCCAAACTTACACCAGAGCATCTCTGGGGGATTCCCCGGGTGGGGGAATTAGAGCGAAGTAGTCGCTGCACTTTGCGTTCGACGGCGAGGCGAAAAGATCGCAGCGAAGTTGACCCCACTTGGAGAAGATTAACTTCGCTATTCTGGGGTTTAGAGACCACTCGTACGGTGAGAGAATGGTTCGACTCAGCCTGTCTGCCAAGATGTTGGACCGGCCCGGAATGTGCATCGCTATGAGAAAGCGGTTGTTGGATATCGCCCATTCCCACACTCTCATGGCCTCCCAACAAAGTGGATAGAACCTGGTTCCCCCTTGTTTGTTGATATACCAGACAACTGACATATTGTCTGTTTGAATCGCAATTGTCCCCAAGGAAAGAAGGCTGTGAAGTGCTTGCAACGCCAAAAGCACCGCTCTCATCTCTAGGACATTGATATGCAAAAGGGTCTCCGAATGGGTCCACGTGCCTTGGACGGTCCTGCCCATGCAGTGCCCCCCCCACCCGAGGCGAGAGGCGTCCGTGGTCACCGTGGCTAGGGGATGGGACATAGATAAGGGGCGCCCTTTCTGGAGGTCCGGGGACTGGAGCCACCATAAGAGGGCTTTCCTGCAGACCCTGCTGAGGGGAACGGGGAAGCTCATGGGATGCCGCAGGAGGGACCATTGGACTTGCAAGGTCCACTGAAGAACTCTCATGTTCAAGCGCGCCAAGGGGAGAAGGTTGATAGTTGCCGCCATAGAGCCTAACGCCCTCAGGACCAATTCCGCAGAGGGAGCTGGGGATTGAAGAAGGGCCAATATGTAGAGTCTTAGAGTTCGAAGCCGGTCTAGAGTCAAGAAGGCTAGAAGCTGGTTTGTGTTTAATCTGGCTCCAATAAAATCTAGGATTTGGGTTGGAGGAAGGGAAGAATTTTTTGATGTTGATCGTGATCCCCAGCCGGGGAGCTAAATGGAGAAAGTAGTCTCTGGCTGCACATAGTAGATGCCTGGTGGGGGTGGTCAGAAGCCAGTCGTCCAGGTACGGAAAGACCTGAATTCCGTGAGTCTCAGGTGGGCCGCTACAACTGTCAAGACTTTGGTGAACACCCTGGGGGCTGTGGTGAGACCAAAGGAGAGGACCCTGAACTGGTAATGGCTGGCTCCCAGCCGGAAGCAGAGAAACCTCCTGGAGCGTCTGTCCATCAAAATGTGGTAGTACGCATCCTTGAGGTCTATGGAGCACATCCAGTTGTTCTCCTGTAGAAGTGGGAGAATGGATTGGAGAGTGACCATCCGGAACTTTTCTTTGGCTACTGACAGGTTTAGGAAGGACAGGTCGAGGATTGGTCTTAAGTCCCCCGTCTTTTTTGGCACCAAGAAGAACCTGGAGTAAAAGCCTGATCCGGACTGCTCTGGGGGACGTGCTGGATTGCTCTTTTTTCTAGCAGCTGGAGGATTTCCTTGGCTGCCACCTCCCTTTGATTGGGTGGGACATTGGGGAGGTTCCGGGGAGTGGAGGGGGGATAGAGAAAAGGTATCTTGTAGCCTCTGGATAAGATCTGAAGCACCCAGCTATCTGTTGTAATGGACTCCCAAGCTGCTAGGTGCCGAGAGAAATGCCCCCCGACTGCCTCCAGAGTGGAGCAGTCGGGTAACCCCTCAGGGTTGCTGGTTCTCTGGACCCGAAGTTCTTCGGACCCCCTCTGCCTCTAGGGCGGCGCCCACTCTGTCCTCCTCTGCCTCTGAAGGACGAGGGGTCCGGAGCGAAACGGGATTGTTGACACTTCCAGAACCACATCTTCTTCTGTCCCTTTTGGTTCCTCGAGAAGGACCTCTGGTGAGCAGAGAAGCAGACTCCAACGGCAGACAACGTCTTCCCGTCTTTCTCGCTCTGGACCAATGTGTCGCATACGGTCTTGCCAAAAAGGGCAGAACCATCAAACGGGGCATTTGCGAATGACGCCTTGAAGGGTTCTGTGAAATCACAGTGACTGAGTCACACCTGTCACTGTAGGATGACGCTCGCTCCGCTGGCTCTAGCGGCTCCTTCCGTGGCATGGGATAGTAACCGCATAGAGGTAATAGAGATAGATTTGAGAGTGGCCATTCGGGTTGAGAACACTTTATCCTCCACCGACATGGACTCTGGGGGTGACCCAGCATATTCCTTAATGAGATCCCACTGGAGTCGTATCACGTGTGCCATATAATTCAGCGACCTCACAGAGAAGGTGGCTGAAGCGAACACCCGCTTCCCCAGACGGTCCATCGTCCGAGACTCCTTGTCTGGAGGATGGACCGAGGAACTCTCCTGGGCCAGTTCTCTTTTGGTGGCAGCCGCCACCAACATGGCATCTACCGGGGCTCCCTTGCTCCAACATGACTTATCCGAAGGGGGGCTGAGGATTTTGTCAGGCCTCTTTGGGATGGACTCCAGAGTGTCTGGTTCCTTCCACGCCCTGGTAGTAATCAGGTCTACCAGGGGGTCGGCGGGAGGGGACACCAAAGAGGTAGATGGGCCTGCGTCAAATGCCTCCAGAAAAACATTCTCGTCAGAGGAAGGTTTTGCAGCTGACCACCCCCCTCTGATCTGAAGCATTTCCATGATGTCTCCGAAGGAGACGTCTTCGGGGGGTGACCTTGGGGAACCTTCCCCTTCCTCCAAGTCTGTGTCCTCTGTCAAGGACTCAGGTGAGTCCAAGTGCCTGCTTTTGCACTTGCGTTTGTGAGGGACCTCCTGGGGGGGCTGTCCGAGGAGGCCTCACCAACTACATCCTGTTCCAGCAAGGGAACAATCTGGGACATTTGCGCAGGCTCTCCCTGGGACCGGGTGATGGAAGGTAGACCCGTCTGAGAGGGAGTGCAGGGTGGAGCCATAGCCGAAGCCGGGGGCCTGGAGTCCCTCGACAATACCCTCTCCACAGCATCGAACACCGAAGGAGAGCTGCTCCCTATCGGATCCGAGAGCAGGCCCTCCCTCGGATCCGTGTGGATCGGGGCCGGTACCAAGGTGGTCGGAGCATGCTGGCCCTACGGATCTGACCGCCAAGGCTCCGAAGTCATGCTGACACAAAGCTCAGCTCTCTGCTCCGAGAGCTCGGATCCGAAGAAAAGGGACCCGATAGACTCGAGGGCACCATCGGAGCCGAAGTACTGGAGACTATCGGCGCCGATGCTCCCCTGGCTCCAACGCTGCCCGGCTCCGAAGGCTCTGAGTTCCGATAGTGGGTCAGAGAAGGAGCGATCAGGGTGAAAAAGGGGGTCAAGCTCCCCCCCGGTGGGGGGGCAGGAGCACTCCCATCTGCATCTGGGACTGGAGGAACCTACGCATCATCCGGTCCAAATCTGCGTCGGAGATGCTACGGGTAGACCTTGACGAGGCCACCGAGGTGGGCCGGGAATGCCGCCTCGATGACCTCGAAGGCGACCGGGTCTCCTCCTCCGGCGAGAAACGAGGAGAACGGTGCCGGGAAGGAGAAGATCTGGAGGCCATAGGAGGAGAAGCTCGCTTAGATGGCGGAGCTGAGGAAGAGGTCTTGGCTCGCCTCTTGTGATGCTTCCGCTTCTCCTTCCTAGCTTCCCTCTCCTTTTGGCCAAGGGTGGGAGGGTCAGTCCCGGCCAGTGGGAGAGAAGGTGGCGCTGCTGAAGCCTCGGCAGAAGCCACAGAGGGGCCGGAGGACGAAGCCGAGTCCGGGGGCAACAGTCCCGCCAGGATAAGCTTCGACCTCCTATCCCTGATGGCCCTGGGGTTGAACGCTGCACAAATAGAGCAGCCCGAAGTGAGATGTTCAACCCCAAGGCAAATAACGCACCCAGTGTGGCCATCCGCTGGGGACAGCTTATGGCCACACTCGGTACATTTGGAAAAGAAAGATTTGGGCGCCTCAGACATTTTCTTAACCCACGCGCTAGGCCCCAAAACACGGACACACCTTAACACACACACGGGGAGGGAATACATTAACTGTGACTAACAAAAACAGTTGTAAGCCAAGCTAACTATGTAGACACACTCGCACAACAATATTTTTAAACAAAATATGAAAAAAGAAAGATTTTCCTCACAAAACTCCTATGCTACGCCTGGAAGCTCATTTCAAAGCTGCTGTTGAGAACCGCGGCAAACGAGATATGGGGTCAGGAAGGGATAGCAGAGGGTTATGGGTAAAGGGGAGGAGCTTGGAGCTCGGATCTTAGTTGTTTGAAGCTGCCGGCTCGGATCCGATACCCATAGGTTGATGCACAAATGAAGTTAACTACTTCAGATTTGTTGTTTTACACATTTGGGGGAAGGGGAACATAGAACACAGTAACTCTTCCTTTTTTTGAATTTATTTGTATCCTATTTTGTGAGCTCAGTTCCCTTACATAATATTGTATAACATATAATTACACTATTTAGTAAACCAATGCATGTTCCTCTGCTGATCTACCTTTTTATTCATATCATCTGATGTTCATCATATTAAGATTCTGCACTTCCATTTCAAGGTCTGCCATTGCCAGTTTGTTTATTAGGATAAAAAAAAACTTTCACATGGTCTAATGCTGAGCAGTTCAAATTATTACACAGCAAAATGTGTGTCCCATCACAAATAATGTAACATGCAGTATAATGACTTGAATTCATTTGGTCTCCAACATCAAGATACTTGCTTTATTGGCTGTTCATCTAAAAGTAGCCCCCATAATTCTCCATTTTGACCACCATGGTAGTACATAGCCATGGTGGCCATTCATTTTGACCACCACGGTAGTGCATAGCCATGGTGGCCATTTTATTTGTAGATCTTTTTTGTTAGATATTGACAGTACAGGTGTGAGCAGATTTAGTGAATTATTTGTCCTATATTTTGTCAGTAAGGTACAACTGGAGTTCTCATCTATCTTTGACACCAAAAGTAATGAGATTGTGCTAGATCATCTGTAAAACTGTATGGGCTGGTTGGTGAATACATGCAATAGCATCTTTTTCACCTAAACAACTCCAGGCTGCCACAGGTATGTCATCTGGACTAACAGCCTTTCCATTCTTCATCCTCTTCATAGCTATCCTTACTTCCTCCTTGCTAATCCACTGCATTTCATGATTCACTATCCGCACATCATCCAACCTTCTCTCCCTCTCATTCTCTTCATTCATCAGCCCCTCAAAGTACTCTTTCCATCTGCTCAATACACTCTCCTCGCTTGTGAGTGTTTCCCTCATTATCCTTTATCACCTTTACCTGCTGCACATCTTTCCTATGTTTTTATTTATTTTGATTTTATTTTACATTTGTTGACCGGGCTAGTCTAACTGGATATATGTCCATTTTCAGTAGAAGCCCGGGTAGATAAGCTCCGAGGAAGCAAAATATAATCTCATTATACAAAGATTAATTTGTATGTTGAACATTGCAGGTAAAGAACAGGGAATAATCACAGAGGTCGTTTGTTCATAGCATAGTGCTAAATATTCAGATACAATTAGTACAATACAAATGTAGTTGCAATACAACATATAAAAAGATAGCAGCTGAGTTAGATAATATATTAGTAAACAGGTTGACATAAAGTAGGAGCTGTAATATACAGTATAAGAGTAAAAACTAGTCTGCTTAAAGAAATTATGAGGATGCAAGCAAAAAAAATCTAGAAAGGTCTAGGTCAGTTGTTACTAAGAAAAGGAACAAGAATATTGAGAAGAGAGGAGGTAGATCAGTCAGGTGTGGTACAGGGGCACAACCAGTGTGTTCTGAGGAAAAGGTTGTTTGTTTTTAAAGAGTGATACAGAGGGAACTGAGGAAAGTTCGCTAGGAAGAAGGTTCCGGGATTTTCCAACAGCATTAGAGAAAAGAGTCTCCAGCCCTGTTGTTTGACTTACAAATATTCACAAGAAGTCTATGTGATGAACGTAAGGTGTTTAGATTGTTGTAGGGGATAATGAGGGTAGATATTACAGGGGTATTGGTAGGATGGTAAAGGGTTTTGTGGGCAATGGTAAGTTGGTGGAATTTAAGCTGATTTTGTAATTCAAGCCATCCTAGTTGCTTTAGGTTAATACAGTGGTGGGTTCTGAAAGGGTTACCTGTAGCAAATCTGGCTATGCTATTGTAGGCATTTTCCATTTTATTAAGGTTGTTTTTAGTGAGATTAGTGTATATGGCTGAGACATAAAGTAGAGTAGAAATTAGATGAGCTCGGTCCCTCTGTCTAGACAATCAGTACAGGTCCTTTTTCTCCCTCCTTAGTGTCCGACCTTTCGTACAACTATTCATATGCCGTATCCTTAGCCTTCGCCACCTCTCTTTGCCATGCACCTCAGCTCCTTATACTCTTCATCTCTCTGACAATCCCACTTCTTTGCCAACCTCTTTGCCTGTAAACTCTCCTGTAGTTCCTCATTCCACCACCATGTCTCCTTGTTCTCATTCCTCTGTCCCGATGTGATACCAAGCACCTTTCTTGCCATCTTCCTTACTAGCTCTGCTGTAGTTACCCAGATATTTGAGAAATCTTCCCTGCCACCCAGTGCCTGTCTTAAGTCTTCCCTGAACACCACCTCACAATTACCCTTTTTCAATCTCCAATATTTGATCCTTGGTTTGACTCTACTCCCACTAAATACATTTGGAGATCAGTGTACACCCCCCCCCACAGTACCACCAAGTTAAAACATTAAGTCGTCTATAGCATGAAACTTTACATTTTATCATTTTTATACTATTTAAGGTATTGATAATGAGGATGTTACTTTTAAATCACTAAGTCTGCCAGTCATCAAGCCATCCTCATTTAGACTGATCTCATTTATTCCTCAGGGTTTGGGCTTTCATCTGGGGCAGTGTTGATAGCTGCTGTGGTGGTGGTGGGGTGTAATTCAAGCAGTGATGGTTAGTGCTTTTGTTCTTTCATCGGCATCCTGGCAATGATAGTATTTTTATGGGCTAACTCCACACCTTATGTGGGGAACTAGAGATCCATGATACCACATAGGCTCAAAGTGCCTTCTTCACATGGGTGCATACACCTGCACGCCCACTGAAGTGGGCCATTCTTTTGGGGCTTGGTGAGCCTAATGCCCATCTCTAGGCTATGTCTGCAGCCTAGCACCTCTTCAGCTGGGTACCTGAGGAGGACACAGCTGTCTCCACCCACTACCCCTTGACGACCATGTCCATCCTCCCCTGGCAGTGCCATCAAAACATAATTACATGTAACCAAGGAAAAAAAAAATCAATATTTGTACTGAACAGTTTAAAACATTTAGAGTGTGTAATACATTATACACTAAGCTCTAGTGAGTTAACATATAAGTAGAAGGTAACTAGAACATTGCAGGTAGGTAAAACTGCAGAAAGTCATTCATAGCCAATAAGCTCTTTGTAAACATGAAAGTAGTAGTCGTTAGCGGGTCAGGAGCATCATTTAGTATGGAGAGAGTATAATAACACCTTCATGGTAGTAGGGTACGTATGATAGCCTAGTGAAAAAAGACAGGCCATGGCAGGGGTGATATTTTTGTGCAGTTGGTTAAAAATAAACACTGGGTGAGGGGGATTATGTTGGAGTATGGCATGGACATATCCATTTGGGTGACAGATGGGATATTAGCTGTGATTTGAAGATGGTATTGTTTGGAAGGCAACGGAGGTGAGGGGGTAGTGTTTCATTGTTTAGCTACAGAATAGGAGAGAATTAGCTGTACAGGACGACAAGAAGGTTTGTGTACCTGAAGGATATTTTGGTTATGTTGAGTTGGCGGTTTGGTATATAGATATATAGATGGGCAGTTAGCTGGTTTACAAATAAGTGTATGGGCAATGGTGAGTTGTTGGTAACTGAGGTAGTTGGGGAGTTCAAGCCACTTGAGGGAGAGAAAGGAGTGGCAGTGGTGAGAAGTTTTTTTGAATTGTTTGCGAATATGTAGATTTTGTGGTAGCAGGATTCAAGTTTGCACCTTTAGCAGATTTGGACATTGGTGAACAGATGGGCACCATACATCAGGGAGGGGAGCAGGAAAGTGGATGCTAGGGTAGAGGAGCTGAGGAAGTGGTTGCGCCTGCAGAGGAGGCCAATATTTTGGTGGTTTTTTTTTGGATTGTGGAGTGTATATGGGTGTCAATTTATAACTCATCATTGATGATGTGGAGTTTTTTGAAGGGGAAAAGATCATTAGTTTAGTTTTATTTGCATTCAGGGTTAAGTGGTTGGACTACATCCAGGTTTCATTTTTGGAGAATGCTAACTGGGTTTCGGCAAGGAGCTCAGAGGGTGAGAAGGCAGAGCAGATGATTGAGCATGTCAGATGACTGTGTGATGGAGTGGTGACAGTTGGTAATAAACAGTTTAAAGAGAAGAGGGCCAAGAACTGAACCTTGACGGATGACTGTGGGTCTAGTTCAGAAGGAGGAGTTTGAAGTATTCCATATAACAACTTGCTGGCGGTTGGAGAGGTACCTGGAAAGCCAGGCTATGGTGGAGGAGGAGACATGCAGAGTGCAGAATAGGGATAAGAGAAGGGGGTGAGATAGGGCATCAAAGGCTTTTTGACATATCTAGGAATAGTGTAGAAACAATTTTACCAGAGTCTTGATCCATGGTGATTGTTTCCATAAAGCAAAGGAGGGCAGTCATGGTGGAGTGGACAGGGCGTAAGCCATGTTGGGATTTTAGGCAGAGGAGGAAGGATGGCAATCGGCCTCAAGTTTGTGGTGTCAGTATTATTTCCACCTTTGTTGAGGGGGATGATGAAGGCAAAACGCCACATGGAAAAGACATATAATTCCTGCATGGATCTCTTTATAAGTATAGATATGGGGAAGGCGATGCTGTCTGCAGATAGTTTGAGGAAGGTAGGAGCTAGATCACCACGTGTATTGCAGCAGGGTTTGAGTTAGAGGATGAGTCACAGTCTGCAGACACAGGCATCTTCTTGACTTGCTGTGAAATACTATTCCAAAAACATTTATCAGCTAGAAAGCGTTTACTACACATTACCATTTATCCCTAAGCTGCATATGCATCATTCTCAAGAGGTGTTACCTCTCCTTCAACCTCTGCTGTTACTGCAATTTACCTTTTCTCATGCATGTCATTACTTAAAGGAAAACTCCGGGTTCAACTACAATTTAACTCAACCCAGAGTCTTTATCTTTCCCTGTAAACTCATCCCAGCACTCATGACTTAGCAGAACACAAACAGAAGTTCATCAGTTCTACATGTCTGCCTTTCTGTATCATAGGGCAGGAAAGCCCATCCTTTGGTATCACATTCCTTCAGGTCGAGTTGGTCTCTCTTCCTGACGCTCATCCTGATCCTCCCACACTGTGACTTCACCATTATTTTGCCTGGCCCGCTTATCGGCTACTATAGACATACAGTAAAACTTGTTGTGGAACTGTTTAACCTCCCCAATTTCAATCCAGAGCAAAAACATCGTTGTGTCAAGGCATTTTTCACAGCAGGCAAAGTCCGTTGAGCACACACAGAATATCATACATTTCTTTCAGTAAGTAAGTACCTAGACTACATAAAACTATCTTACCACAATTATGCGCTAAAGTCTTAAAACATATTTTTCCTTTTGCTGTGTGTACATGTATGTGTTTGAGAAGTATTTGTCTGCGAGTGAATGCGTGCCTGAAAGCAGTATGTATGTGTGTGTGCATGCAGAGCAGGTTGTGTTCGTGAAACCAGTGTGTGTGTTTTTCTGAATGCAGAACTCGGTATAAATGTGTGTGCCTGTAAATGAGCTGTGCATGCTTGCGTGTTATTGAGTTACCAATACATGAGAGAATGAGATGTGTGTGTGTGTGTGTGTGTGTGTGTGTGTGTGTGAGAAAGCAGAATGTCTGCGTCTCTGTGAGTATGAGAGATGTATGTGTGTGTCATGTATCTGCAATCTAGTTAGGGTGCCAGCAAGAGAATGAACTGTGTTTGTGTGTGTGTGTGAGAAAGCAGAATGTCTGCGTCTCTGTGAGTATGAGAGATATGTGTGTGTGTGTCATGTATCTGCAATCTAGTTAGGGTGCCAGCAGAAGCATACCCTTTTTTTATCTTATTCCCCTGAAATTCATGGTACCGTGGGGTGTAGACTAACTGTAATAAGCCGATCATTTACACTGTATCGATCGGCTTATTACTGTGGAGTCTGTTTTTTTTTCACTTTGGTTCTTGAGGAAGGGAATTGCTGCTGCCGTTAAATGGCAGAGCAGAGGATTGCACATCTAACTGTACTAAGCCGATCGCTAACATTGCAGCGATCGGCTTAGTAACTGTGGAGTCCGTTTTTTCCTTTTTTTTTTTTTGGCTTTGGTTCTTGCTGAGGGGAGTTGCTAGGAGAATTACTAATTTACATGGTTTGTGCTGCTTTTCTTTCTAAATGGGGTTTGGATTAGAAGCTGTTAAAGAAGGCTGTGCTATTTTTTCTTCTCCTGATGCTCTTGAGATCGTCTGTGTCAGGAGTTCCTGAGTCACAGTAGACTACGGCTTCAGTTTCTGGGAAGTAGTGTCAATGTGATAGTTACAAATGGAAGCGTATTTGCTGAAGGATGCAGGTGTACATTACTTGGTATTTTGTTTCAGTCTATGATTTTGCCACCAGCTGTTTGTTTGGGAAAAGGCCCTGTCCTTTGGGAAGTTTGAGACCCTCTTCTAGGATTATGGTGTCCTTTGGGAAGTTTGAGACGGCACTAAATTCCACGTTTAGTATCTCGCAGCACTCACTTCTGCTTAGGTTTGGGTGTGGAGTGGGCGTGGCGTCCATGATTGGCAGGGGAAAGCAGAGTACGAGTGACAGTCATCTCAAGGTACTAACACCTGTAGATTACCAAGCTGTGTAATTCTTTTCATTACAAAGTGATTTGTGCAGATGTGAATCTGTTATTTTATTCTTGGAAAAAAAATATGACAGAAGTAAGGCGTCTATTTCACTAGGCATAGACAATGCTATTGCGTTCTGGTTTTACACTGTATTGAATGAGATGGAATTAATCACTAAATAGGGTTACCATCTGTCCCTTTTTGCGACTGATCGTCTCACTTTGGGCAGCTGTGTCCTGTGAAAAAAAAATAAAAAAATCGCAAATGTCCCGAGATTTTAGGATAAAACATATTTCCAAAGTTTTCTTTAATAGTTACATAAACAGTTATTTTATATCTGAAACGCCTAAATGTTATATGAAATGGCATAAACAACTCAAATGCTGCAATAATACGCTTTGATTTGGGCAAAAAAGTGAAGTAATTCCCTTTGCCTAATCATAGGTATGTTTTGCTCTGCGGAAATCTCAAGTTTCTGCAAAAAAAATGTCTCTTTGGGTATTTGAAAAGGAGGCAAGTTGGCAACCCTGTATAAAACTGCCCCGTTCTCTGTGGGTGGACCATACTACTGATCACTAATCATCAGGTCCCTTCTTAACCTTGCTTCCACTACTCTTTCCCATAACTTCATGCTGTGACTGATCAATTTAATCCCTATGTAGTTACTACAGCTCTACACATCGCCCTTATTCTTAAAAATTGGTACCAAAACACTTTTTCTTCATTCCTCAGGCATCCTCTCACTTAAGATTTCATTAAACAATCTGGTTAAAAGCTCCAGTGCCATTTCACCTAAACACCTCCATGCTTCCACAGGTATGTTATCTGGGCCAACAGTCTTTCCATTCTGCATCCTCTTCATAGATATCCTTACTTCCTCCTTGCTAATCCACTGCACTTCATGATTCACTATCCGCACATCATCCAACCTTCTCTCCCTCTCATTCTCTTCATTCATCAACCCCTCAAAGTACTCTTTCCATCTGCTCAACACACTCTCCTCGCTTGTGAGTATGTTTCCCTCATTATCCTTTATCACCTTTACCTGCTGCACATCTTTCCTAGCTCGGTCCCTCTGTCTAGCCAATCGGTGCAGGTCCTTTTCTCCCTGCTTAGTGTCCAACCTTTCATACAACTCTTCATATGCCTTATCCTTCACCACCTCTCTCTTTGCCATGCACCTCATCTCCTTATACTCCTGTTTACTTTTTTCATCTCTCTGACAATCCCACTTCTTCTTTGCCAACCTCTTTCTCTGTATACTCTCCTGCACTTCCTCATTCCACCACCATGTCTCCCTGTCATCCTTCCTCTGTCCAGATGTCATACCAAGCACATTTCTAGCAGTCTCCATTACTAGCTCTGCTGTAGTTACCCAGCTATTTGGTATCATTAAACATGTGATATTTAGTGTGCCATCCTGCACTTTCCTTACTCTTTAATGGTGATCATTAAACATGTGATATTTAGTGTGCCATCCTGCACTTTCCTTACTCTTTAATGGTGATCATTAAACATGTGATATTTAGTGTGCCATCCTGCACTTTCCTTACTCTTTAATGGTGATCATTAAACATGTGATATTTAGTGTGCCATCCTGCACTTTCCTTACTCTTTAATGGTGATCATTAAACATGTGATATTTAGTGTGCCATCCTGCACTTTCCTTACTCTTTAATGGTGATCATTAACATGTGATATTTAGTGTGCCATCCTGCACTTTCCTTACTCTTTAATGGTGATCATTAAACATGTGATATTTAGTGTGCCATCCTGCACTTTCCTTACTCTTTAATGGTGATCATTAAACATGTGATATTTAGTGTGCCATCCTGCACTTTCCTTACTCTTTAATGGTGATCATTAACATGTGATATTTAGTGTGCTATCCTGCACTTTCCTTACTCTTTAATGGTGATCATTAAACATGTGATATTTAGTGTGCCATCCTGCACTTTCCTTACTCTTTAATGGTGATCATTAAACATGTGATATTTAGTGTGCCATCCTGCACTTTCCTTACTCTTTAATGGTGATCATTAACATGTGATATTTAGTGTGCTATCCTGCACTTTCCTTACTCTTTAATGGTGATCATTAAACATGTGATATTTAGTGTGCCATCCTGTACTTTCCTTACTCTTTAATGGTGATCATTAACATGTGATATTTAGTGTGCTATCCTGCACTTTCCTTACTCTTTAATGGTGATCATTAAACATGTGATATTTAGTGTGCCATCCTGCACTTTCCTTACTCTTTAATGGTGATCATTAACATGTGATATTTAGTGTGCCATCCTGCACTTTCCTTACTCTTTAATGGTGATCATTAAACATGTGATATTTAGTGTGCCATCCTGCACTTTCCTTACTCTTTAATGGTGATCATTAAACATGTGATATTTAGTGTGCTATCCTGCACTTTCCTTACTCTTTAATGGTGATCATTAAACATGTGATATTTAGTGTGCCATCCTGCACTTTCCTTACTCTTTAATGGTGATCATTAAACATGTGATATTTAGTGTGCCATCCTGCACTTTCCTTACTCTTTAATGGTGATCATTAAACATGTGATATTTAGTGTGCCATCCTGCACTTTCCTTACTCTTTAATGGTGATCATTAAACATGTGATATTTAGTGTGCCATCCTGCACTTTCCTTACTCTTTAATGGTGATCATTAAACATGTGATATTTAGTGTGCCATCCTGCACTTTCCTTACTCTTTAATGGTGATCATTAAACATGTGATATTTAGTGTGCCATCCTGCACTTTCCTTACTCTTTAATGGTGATCATTAAACATGTGATATTTAGTGTGCCATCCTGCACTTTCCTTACTCTTTAATGGCGATCATTAAGACTGTGATATTTAGTGTGCCATCCTGCACTTTCCTTACTCTTTAATGGTGATCATTAAACATGTGATATTTAGCGTGCCATCCTGTACTTTCCTTACTCTGTTTAATTCATCACCCAAGCTTGTCTGCTGGGCTGTATTACATTTATGATTAAAAAAAATGAAATGTTTACTGCACCTCTGTTATCAGCAGTCAAGTTACAGCTAATTACACACACCTGTGTGAATGTTTACTCACAAATTTCTGAAAGAAAATTACAGGAAACAGCAAAATTAAAAGATCTGCAGAAATACCTTTTAGTAAAGGTTTACTGTATGTGGCAATACATTTTATTACTGTGGCTTTATGTAAGTATTCCCTCTATCGACGCAGCACAATATACAGAACCCCCCCCCTTTTTAGTGTACATTTTCTGAATAAGGTAGTACAGTGACAAGGGTGTAAATAAATACAGTAATTAGTCTCTGGCTACAATCGTGTAATTCTCCAGAAGGAATTGATGATAGAGTCCATGCCACATAGCTTTAAGGGACAATCTGACTCGTTAGTTATACAATGCATAATGGTTGCTGTAAATCTTTATTTCAAAATACAAGGTACAGGATTTGAGTCTGACTTCTGGTTATTGACTAGACTTGTAATAGTCTGCAGACTGATAGCCTTGTATTTACCTACAAATATCATAATCAAAAGTGAAGTGATCAAAGCAAATACAGCAGGAGGAACAACATCACATGATTCCAAAACAAAAAAGTACAAGGGGCAGCCACAGGGTTGCCAGACGTCCCTATTTGGGCGGGACTGTCCCGAGATCAGCAGCCTGATCCAGAGTCCCGTCCTGCCGGTTTAAATCCCGGGAAGGCCCGTATGCGTTTTTTTTTTTGATTGGCCCGTATACCGGCATACAGGCCAATCAAAAATCGCTAAACACGGAGCTTCTTGTGTTTAATGCGGAAGTTCTGCATTAAACGAAGCTCCGTGTTTAGCAATTTTTGATTGGCCCGTATGCCGATATACGGGCCAATCAAAACATCGCAAAACAGAGCTACTTCTGTTTAATGCGGAACATCGCAGTTCCCGATTAAACAGAAGTAGCTCTGTTTTTTTTGATTGGCCCATATACCGGCATACGGGCCAATCAAAACATCGCAAAACAGAGCTACGTCTGTTTAATGTGGAACTGCGATGTTCCGCATTAAACAGAAGTAGCTCCGTGTTTAGCGATTTTTGATTGGCACGTATACCGGTATACGGGCCAATCAAAACATCGCAAAACAGAGCTACTGCGGTGTAATGCGGAACTAAGATGTTTCACATTAAACAGAAGTAGCTCTGTGTTTATTTATTTCTGATTGGCCCTACCTGGCCAGTTGGAAATCTGGCAACCATGACATGTTAGATGGCTGTAATACCATCAATGTCAGGAAGATTTCAATGTACATCCTTAGCATGGATGTATGAAGGAGCTATTATCTGTTCTGCAAAAAGAGAGGAATTAGATTAATATTAGGAAATCATTATTTCTGCTGATGGGCCCAGGTGCCCATATAGCTGTGTCCTTTAAAATGGACCGTAGTTTGGATCTAATTTAATTTATAAATTCCTATAGCATCAGGTTGGAAGTAAGCTATAATTTACTAACTGGGCTCCTTTGGCTGTTAATTCATCCATACTTTTAGGAAGCCCATGCAAACTTCTCTTTTGGGTATACAGATATCCACAGCTATCAGGGTAATATTATATACACACACTAGGGCTTTCATCATGCAGAGGTCGGCCTGTAAAAGATAGTGTGATTTTATGAAGAATTCTAAAGAGATGAGACCATGAATTCGAAAGTACTTAGTTACAATTACACAAGTTTCGCTATGAAATTTGAGGAAGAACCAGTTTAGTATGAGTATCTAAAGCTCACAAGAATTCCTCAGTGTGATCAGAAACTAACATGTTTTGTGTGTGTTCAAGCATGTGTCTAAATATCAATAAAAAATATTATTGAAAAAAAAAAAGCATGCGTGTAAATATGTACATGCAAATATTTCAATTACATGTAAGAGGCATTTTCAGATATTGTGTCCAACAGCAATGTAAAGCAACAGAGGCTAATAGATGTAAACAGAATGTTTCTACATGCAAGCTGTTTATTTTGGTGCTTAAATGAGCCAACGTGGTGTAATTACATATTCACAATGCTAAACTTTGTGTACAGTTCCCAGAAGGTGATGGTCATAAGTAATAGTAACTGTAGTAGATGCTGCAGCGGTTCCTGCTGTAACTCTTAGCATTATTTCTGTGTAAGACGCAGACATTTCCCATGTAGACGTGATCGGGATGGTCCATACGATCGTTCAGATGCAGCAGATCACAGCACGGTTTGATAACATGCATTTGCTTATCATTACTGTCTCGTTGGAGTATACGGTTTGATAACATGCATTTGCTTATCATTACTGTCTCGTTGGACTATACAACTTTATTTGCATGCATAACTCTCAACTGTCCACATTTTTTCAGAATGTTCAGGTTTTTGTCATATTTTTGGTCTGCTTTTTATTAAATTTGTGGTTCTGACAAATCATTGACAACTAAAGTCACTAAATAATGGCAGACGTTTGAGTTTCAGACTTCATAACCTTTACAGAATGCATGCTGATGCATAACCTGTTATTCTAGCAACCTTATAAGTTTTTAAGAGCAATATTTAAGGTGTATCCCAGTTTTTGGACCTTTGTCCCCATCATTTTTGTCTTTGTGCAGATTTCGAGAACAAAGAGGTTGAGAGGTATTTTTGCATGACGTTATTTGCTCGTTGCATACATGGTGTAATGTGCATTGCTACTCACTGTATTTGCATGACGTTATTTGCTCGTTGCATACATGGTGTAATGTGCATTGCTACTCACTGTATTTGCATGCCATTATTTGCTCATTGCCAGAAGTGAATTCAGGCTGACAGTGGACTGAATATACTTACCAGACATGTCAGTACTTGTCAGAGGAACTAACCATGGTTGACCATAACAGTCTCCTGCCAGTAAGTTGGCAATATGTGTTGACTCAGTATAGGAGGTACCATTGTGCAATAACATAGCAAATCTGGGTATTGCCATGGAGATTTCTGAATTAACTATAGAAGGCTTTGTGGTTATTTTTAGTGTCTGCTGCAATTCTGCCTTCATAGGTGGCTTTAGAGATTTTGAGGAGGGATCTCAACTTTTTGTCGAGTCTAATAAGGGAGTTTTATCCAGTAGTGGGGCTTCACCTTGTTCTGCAGCAGTTTCTTCCTTCTGTTGTAGTTTATTAATGGCAAGAGACCACCAGATTATCTTCCTTTTTTTGGAGGAGAGCGTCATGGTTCTGTTAGGTATGGCTAGTTCCATGCATTTATGTAAGTCTTCGTACAATGCATTGGTTTATGATTCGGCAATCATGCATCCATTTTCCATTGGCATGGGTGCCATGAAGTTAGCCACTTCTGTTTTTTTAGGAGCCCAAAATCAGCTTTGTTACAGTCTTTCAAGGTGGTTACCTTTGAAGGGGGGTGTGGATGAGATGTGGATTTCCATGGTGATTTGTTTGTGGTCAGATCTAACCAGGGAAGAATTGACTATTGTTGTAGAACAATGGTTGCCCATATTAGTGATAACCAGATCAAGGATTTTGCTTCCTCTAATGGGGGTAAGAATGAGCTGGTCCAGGGCATTGGAATTGATGTATTCCAGGAAGTGTTGGGCCAGTTTATTGGTACACGAGTGGTTTTCCCAGTTGCTGGAGGTATAGTTGGAGACATCTAGTATGAGAGTGTTGGGTTGGACCATAATAGTTTCAAAGGTTGCTTAGGAACATGAAATGAGAGTCTTGGGACATGGTTGGGGACCTATAGCAGGCTATGACTTGAATTGCCATCTTACTCAATGTTAGTTGTTCCTTTAAGTATCTCAGATGCGTTATGCTGGGCTACTAGTCTGAAGGTGTGCATATCCTTTAGGAATATGGAGACACCACCGCCTTTGGAGCTTCGGTCCATGTTCTGTGGCAGTAAAGTGTGGAATGCGTTATAGCCTGGTAGTGCAGGGGTGCTTTCTGCTGCTTTAAACCAGGGCGCCGTTATAGCACCAATTACTATGTTCTCCATTTGGAGGAGTGCTTCGAACGAGTGCATCTTGAGATTTAGACTTCTATCATTGAGCAGCATGACCCTCAGATTGCATTTATTTATAGATGCTACGGTAGTACTTTGGTCTTTGGAACACTGCCTAAAAAAGGCACTATAGGGGTGGCAAGAGCCTTAGGCAGTACCCGGAAACCCAGAGGTGACAGATGTAAGCCATCTCTGGCAAAGCATCGAGGTCTGTCAATCATGTCATCCTAACCAGACAGATAATGGATCCCCTTAGAATGACACCAGAAACTTAGCCAATTGCTGAAGTCAATCATTTTCTGCTTGTACTGTGTTATCATTCTGGGTGACTGTAGGATGCTGTTCAGGGCTAGGGTCATAGTCTTACTTGTACTTGTTGTGGAGTGCCCCGAGTTTGTGTGTTATGTGTCGGATTCTGGCACAGTTGATGGGTCTATATCACATTGTCGAAGTTTTACGCCTTCAAACACTATTTGGTCGAACCCATATGTTCTAAGTTGTCAACTTAAAATAAAATAAAAATAATAAATTACCTGGCGGTTGTAAGGTTCATAGCTAATTACTAGGCTATCTACCCAAGGGCATCTATAAGCCTAGCCAGAATGTGTTTGTTTTCGCCACTCCCTTAGAGTAGTTCCCTGTGCCTCTGTCCAGCAGAGCCATTAGTGCCCTGTGCCTCTGTTCATCAGATCACCTCTGAGTAAGCGGTAAGCAACCGAGTACAGCTGTAGTTTCTTCAATCGGGCTGCATAGGGCATCTGTTTGAGGCCAGTAATCCTCTTGGTGAGATACTTCTATGGTCTTCCCAGCTGTTGCAGGTTTGTAAGGTATATCCCAAATGGGGCGTTGTACTCTGATGAGTGATGAGTAGAGGGGCACAATAACCTCTTTTGTTCTAGATGGAAACCCTTTTGTGATTAGGTGGGCCACATAGAAGGATTTTCTAACCACCTTGGCAATATGATTATCAAAGGAGAGATTACTATCTACTTGGGTCCCCAGATCCCTTATTATATTTTCTGTATTAAGGGACTACTACGTATGTGGTAATTCACAGGTACTTTGTTTTTTCCAAAGGGGATGACTATGCACTTTTTGGCATTTAGCTTGAGGCCATGAGTTTGACACCGGGTATCCATCTCAATGAGACCATTCTGGAGGAGGTCTATATCAGCTGGAGAGACAATTTTGGCTCCCAGTTTGTAGTCGCCTGCGAACTTGGTCAGCCATAGTCCTCCTGTGCTTGCCTGTACCTATGACAAGTATATACCGAAATGGAGGGGTCCCAGCACTGAGCTGTGGTGGATGCCACTTGTAACCGGTTTACAGTCGGACCTAGAGCCTGCAACTCTCACCGTGTGGGTTCTATCCACGAGCCTATTGGCAATCCATCTCGTGACATATGGGTTTAGGTTCAGTCTGGTGAGCTTGTCTATAATAACAGAATGGGGGATGGTGTCTAAAGTCTTTGCGAAGTCTAGGTAGGCTAGATGGACCTCCTTTCCCTTGTCTATATCCTTGGTAACTGTCTCAAAGTCCACCAGGTTTAGGAGGCATGATCTGCCCTTAACAAAGCCAAACTGGGTAGGGTCCAATGTTTGAAGGTTCCCAATGTCTCTGTTAAGGAGTTCCATGATGCACTCCATTGCCTTGCAGATTAGGCTAGTCAGGCTTATAGGGTGATAGTTCCCATGGTCCGTTGTGGCTCCACCTTTGTGGAGTGGGAGTACTGTAGCTGTGTGCCACTCAATGGGTACATAGCCTGTAGAGAGGCTGAGTTTGAACAGTGTGTTTAGGTGAGGGCTTAGTTCATTCTGGGGCTCATGTAAGACACAGCCTGGGACACTGTCCTGTCCCATTGAAGTTGTATTTTTGATGATGGATAGGGCAGTTTTAACCTGTGTGTCAGTGAATGCTAGGGCTCTTATATACACCCCAGCTGACTGTTACCTTCTCCTTATTCAACCTAGTGAGTGGGACATGAGTGTGCCTCACTACTGAGTCACCTATGATTAGTGTATTGAGCAAGATGTTTTGCCTTAAGGGATTAGATTGAGGGGGGTACTTTGTAGGTGAGCTATGTGTCATGTGGTTGGTACTGTGTTGTGATGGTCAAGTGCATTTCTGCCTTGGAAGTCTTGCAACATTTTGGTGCGATCTGCCCTTTTATAATGAGGTACACAGAGCTGAACAATTTCATCTACAGGTAACTATGGATCACAAGTATGTTCCGTCTGCATTGATTTTAATATAATGAGGAACTCTTACTATCCTACTTCAGTTGCATGTTATTATGCATACAGTTACACATATCTTGTTGCATAGTTAGGCTTACTGCACTGGAGCATAACCCAAGCCTATCAATTGCTACTAGACTAGGTCTTTCTGTTTGTGACCATTTCCAGGACAGGTGCAATCAGCATACTACTCAGACTTTTAATGAGTTCTGACCAGTACCTTAAACTGAGGAAAGCTGAATAAAGGACAGTATAGTAATTATATCAGAATAACTCCAGAAATGCATTGTAATATCACCTGAAATACACATAGGGATTACAAAGACTAGGTCAGTGGGTTGAAAGAAAATATTTTTTTCTGTCATGAATAACCAAAATGCTAAAAAAGACTATTTACTGCTCCAAATAAGCACACAGCTGAATTCTGAGTTATGAAGGGATTCACATCTAGATCAGGGGACGTCATCGTGCCTCTTTACTCATCCCTCATCAGGCCCATAATTGAGTACAATGCCCCTTTTGGGATGTACCTTACCAGACACCTGCAGCAACTGGAAAGACCCCAAAAGTACCTCACCAAGAGGATCAAAGGGCTCAAACAGATGCCATATGCTGCCCGGTTAAAGAAACTCCAGCTCTACTGAGTGGCATACCGCCTGTTCAGAGGCGATCTGTGCCTGATGTATAAAGCCATGTCCAACCCGGAATTAATGGACATGCTGCACCTCAGAAAATCCAAATCCCACCGAGCTACGACTCAAGAGACTTGAACCTCAGCACTGAAATAAATAGGACATGCTGGAGGGACAGATTCATAACCCAGAGGCTCCCTTCACTCTGGAATAAAATCCCAGTCCAGGTTAGGCAGAGTCCCTCATTGACTCTCTTCAAGAGGAATCTTGATGAGTGGATGGGAGATCGTAGGTTTACCCCGGGTATCACTTCTGTGTCACTGTTAGACAGAGGCACAGTATACTAACCTCGAAAAAGGGCATAGCAAAGTAAATTTAAAATGGGTGGCGAAAGCCAAACACATTCTGGCTAGGCTTATAAATGCCCTAGGGCAGATAGCCTAGTATGAACCTATGAACCTATAATGTAAAGGAAAAGGAAGCATTATATTCAAATGGGACAGGGGAAATAAGATTTTTTTTTTTGCTTTGAATGAAATTACCTTCATTGTCAGTTTGGGCAGGCAGAAGGATTTTCTAACCACAGTGGAAACATGATAACCAAAGGATGGGGAGCCATCACCATGGATCATAAGGAGGATACCATATATGTGGTATAGTGTGGAATTATTTATTTTACCAGAATGGACTAAACTATATTTATTTTACCAGAATGGACTAAACTACATTTTGGAAATTAAGTGTGAGGTCATTGTCCTTGCACAAGTTGGTTGCAAAACCTAGCCCACCATTGAGTACCTTCATATCAGTGGATGCTGGAATAACAATCCCTAGTTATTAAGTGATAAGTGAACTAGATACTTAGGATATATGATTGTTGGGCAGAGATCTAACTTTAGAACAGAACAGGGACCAATACTAGACCTTGCAGAACCTGGCCTGTCACATTTTTACTTTCTAGGTTGGCACTTAAAACTTTGATGATGTCTTCTGTCCCAACAATCAATCTGCTATCCACAATGCTACATGAGGTTCACCAGTCCGTCAACGATGTCTGCTTGAAGTATAGTATGGAAAGCTTTACCAGGTGTAGGTATGTATACCACACTACCAATATCAAATGCTTCAGTTACCCTTGCAAGAAATTTATAAGCTTAAGAAGGCAAAACCCACCTGTAACATAACCAAATTGTTGTGGGTATAGTTAATTGATTATCAATGTCTAGATTTATGAGGTCAGAAATTAGCCATTCTAAGGCTTTATGAGCAAGGCTGTTTAGACTGATGGGTCTGTAATATGTGAGGTTGGTGGTTGGACCCCTCCCCTTATGTATGGGCATCATGCTGGCTGTCCTCCAGGCCTCAGGGATATAGCCTGTTACAAAATTCAAGTTAAATAGCTTTAATAGAGGTTGCAATGGGCTGTACGTATTGCTGATTTTTTAAGTTGTACGGTATAATATCAGGATTATCAGGCAGAGAAGGAAGGATGGCGATAGGCCTCAAGTTTGTGGTGTCAGTATTATTTCCACCTTTGCGTAGGGTGATGAAGGCAAACCGCCACATGGAAAAGCCATACAATTCCTGCATGGATCTCTTTATAAGTATAGATACGGGGAAGGAGATGCTGTCTGCAGCTAGTTTGAGGAAGGTAGGAGCTAGATCGCCAGGTATATTGCGGCAGGGTTTGAGTTAGAGGATGAGTCACAGTCTGCAGACACAGGCATCTTCTTGACTTGCTGTGAAATACTATTCCAAAAACATTTCTCAGCTAGAAAGCGTTTACTACACATTACCATTTATCCCTAAGCTGCATATGCAACATTCTCAAGTTACCTCTCCTTCAACCTCTGCTGTTACTGGCATTGACTTTTTATCACGCACATCATTATTTAAAGAATTTCAAATGGCATTTAGTCTAAAGCTTCAGTGATGGACACATGCTAGGCCACTGTCTGCAGACACACAGGCATCCTCTTGACTTTGCTGTAATTTCCTGCTGTGAAGGACATTTCAAAACCCATTTAGCAGCGTATCAAGCATTTTGTACAGATTACCATTTAAATGAGTTACAAATGTAAGCATTTTGTAATATTACCATTTAAATGAGTTACAAATGTAAGCATTTTGTAATATTACCATTTAACTGAGCTGCAAATGTAAGCATTTTGTAATATTACCATTTAAATGAGTTACAAATGTAAGCATTTTGTAATATTACCATTTAACTGAGCTGCAAATGTAAGCATTTTGTACAGATTACCATTTAACTGAGCTGCAAATGTAAGCATTTTGTAATATTACCATTTAACTGAGCTGCAAATGTAAGCATTTTGTAATATTACCATTTAACTGAGCTGCAAATGTAAGCATTTTGTAATATTACCATTTAACTGAGCTGCAAATGTAAGCATTTTGTAATATTACCATTTAACTGAGCTGCAAATGTAAGCATTTTGTAATATTACCATTTAACTGAGCTGCAAATGTAAGCATTTTGTAATATTACCATTTAACTGAGCTGCAAATGTAAGCATTTTGTAATATTACCATTTAACTGAGCTGCAAATGTAAGCATTTTGTAATATTACCATTTAACTGAGCTGCAAATGTAAGACTTTTGTACATATTACCATTTAACTGAGCTGCAAATGTAAGCATTTTGTAATATTACCATTTAACTGAGCTGCAAATGTAAGACTTTTGTAATATTACCATTTAACTGAGCTGCAAATGTAAGACTTTTGTAATATTACCATTTAACTGAGCTGCAAATGTAAGACTTTCCAAAGGTGTTAGCTCTCCTTTAATCCCTACTGTGTTGTGATTTGAAGTGAACAATAGCAAAATAATCCTCCTTTCTTTACAGTTTTCTGTCTCCAGTCGAGTATTTCCATATGAACGACTTCTCTCACCCTCCTAACTGCCATCCTGGTATTCAACACTTTGTGAGTCAGCTTGGCTTCATAATTGTCTGTCTCTGCTATCAAGTCCTATTCAGAGTAATATTGGCTCTATTGTTGTCTATCTACAGGTGAGTATTTACACATGAAAGACATCTCTCACCTTCCTAAATGGCTTTGTGGTACTCAGTCCTTTATGATTCACGTGGGGTTGATAGTTGTGTGTCTCGGCTTTAAAAAGGGGTGAATGTGTCAAAAAATTTAATGACCGGTTTAAACTTCAATGCATCAGAGCACCCCCACCCCCCTAGAAAGAGAAAGAGAGAGAGACAGCTACACATATTTAGATATTATTAGTGAAGAATATGCGAGGAGAAAAAGTAGCAAGATGTGTACGGTTGATGGGTTCAAGAAGGGTGTGTGGCTGGATCTGACCAGGCAGGAGTAGACTATTGCTGTACAGCAGGGGTCGCCCCTGTTCATAATGACCCAGTGAAGATGTTGCCATCTCTAGTGGGGATAGCAAAGAGTTTCTCCAGGACATTGTAATTTAGGAATTCCCGGAAATATGCTTTCGTCCACCAGTGGTGGCAGGGGGGTTATTACAGGAGGGATGACTGCTGCTTGCAGTGGAAAAAATAATAATCTAGAAAAATGTCAAATTAACTTATTAAAATACAGTCTGCATAACAGATCGGAAACTATCTCTAAAATTGCTTCCAAGCTACACCACCACATGCATAGGTCTTTGTGGGGACAGTACCACATCATGTTGCTCCTAAGATGTCTGTTTTTTACCGTTGCTCACATTCTTTATAACTCCTGTACTGAAATTATGTCAAAACAATCTTTCCTATTCTAGCAGTACAAACGTGTGTCTGTCCTGAATTACATGGCCCCCACACACTATTTCTATACACATTATTGGAAACACATACCTGCATGTGTTAAAGTGCATGCTGGTGTGACATATATCCGTTTAATTTGACATGTTACCTTCTAGAACTATGCAGTAGGCAGGCATGATAAGGGATCAGTTGTAAGAAGGTGACTGCATACATATGGAATCATATCTCACTGACTTACTTTGTGAGCCTAGATAGTATTTTGACTGTAGCGGACACATGCTTTTGACACCAGGCCATGACTCCTCTACTGTTGATAATAGTTTTTTGAACACATAGCCAGATTCTTACTACTGTGAGACGCAGTGTCTAACTACACACTTGGCCTGTTGCTGGTTTGTGGGTTTCTGATATTCCCTTTCAACGCTGTGTGCCAACAGCTGATGATTTTCATGTGTAGGAGGGCAGCCTGTATTAACTGTAAATGAAAAGACTGGATTTGTGCGTTGACAAAGCAGTGTGCCACTATAAGAATGACATAATTTGTCAGGGACATAAATGCAGAACGGTTTGTAATAGTATTCCTTTCAATTCTTTCAGTGTGGGTACTGTGATGGAACCAGATAAATGCACAGTGCAGCAAGGCATGCAGATGGACGGTCAGTATTGTATATAGTTTGAGTTGAGCTGTTTTTTCTTTTTTACTGCTCAGACTGCAACAGTCACTGTACTGGGTTGTTAACACCATGATCTGTGTTGGTTTAGGTGTCCCTCAGAGACCTCTCAAGGTGGGAATATGTGGCCATTCCTACGTGCACTGGTCATCGAGAAGAGCTGTAGCAATAGGAGCCCAAAATCTGTGGCAAAGTGAGTCAGAAATGCAGGTGTCCTGGGTCGGGAAAAGAGGCTTGCAGTGGGATGGTCTGCTATGCCTGCTGTGTGAGAAAAATGGCAGAGGTGAAAAACCAGATATCCTAGTACTGCATCTGGGAGGAAATGACCTGACCACATGCCCCTTTGTGGATCTGAAAGTGGAAATTATGACAATTTTGTCGAGACTGCTTACATGGTGGCCTAAGCTGCATATCGTATGGTCAGACATCATACAAAGAATGGATTGGAAGGGTGCACATAGCATTAAGGCCATTGAAAAAATTAGAAGACTGCACAATAGCTTCATGTGGGGACATATGGAGCTGTACAAAGGATCTATGATTCACCATACCGCTATAAATGCTAGGTTGCCAGAGTTATATCGGTTTGACTGTGTTCACCTTAATGACAGTGGACTTGATATATTTATACGTCATTTGAGAGAGTCTGTACTATTTGAGAAAACAAGGGTGCAGATTTGTCCTTGTTTGTAAATAAATGTGCTGACCAAGCATGCAAGAAAATGTGCTTGACTGGTTATTGTATGTGTTTGTCTGGAGTGACACAAGTAGTCAGTCCATAGGTCAGTACACGGCCATGTGACATAGCCACAGGTTTGATAACAAGTGTAATACAAAAAACACTAAATGTACTCTTGGGTCTGTCTCAGTTGTCATAGCGAATGAAGTGGGGGCAAGGAAAGCTCTGGTGCCAGTTGAGGGGTGAAGATCAATATGTACCATGGGTATTGCATTGACCCTAACAATTTTATACTGCATGGTGCCAGTTGAGGGGTGAAGATCAATATGTACCATGGGTATTGCGTTGACCTTACTAACAATTATATACGCATGGCATGTGTTGAACATTTACTGACCAAGTGAGTGTATTGCTTCCACAAGAGCAGAAATCATTTGTATATGACCCAGTTTGTCTCTGTTTTTTGTATACCGCAACTGTTATTTCTATCAATTTGAATATGCTTCCTGGTAAATGGTGGACTACACATCCCCTATGTTTACAGCCAGTACTCGCTAATTGTTAGGGAAATTGAACACTGGCATCAATGCATCCAGCGAACAGAGTTTCTGAATGGGCCTTTCCATTACTAACTGGCGGCATTCAGTTGACTCCGAAATCTGTCAAGAGCTACCCTGAATGTTGCTAACCAAATGGGTTATAATATAGTATATGTTGTTCTGGGACTAACACTACTAGTTACAATGTTATTAACTCTGCTTGACAAGAAATCAATGCGGCAAATACCTGGAACTGTTGCATAGGTTAACTATAGGTGAATCTCAGAGTACAGGTAAATGTCCTGATGCACGGTTGAGTAACTGTTTCCTTCCTTTTTTTTTTTTTTTTTTTTGTGATTGGCTTGTACGTCAAACATCTATAACTGGCATATGACATCACTGCTTTCCTTTCCTCCGTTACTGCCTACTCAGCACGGTTTCCCTACCCATTTACTGTCTCTGCCAGTCTATCATAGACTCCATGAAGTTACGTATTTGTCAAACAGAATAAATTGATTATAGCAACAGTACAAGGATATGACTGCTTCACCATCATCTTCTGAGTGGTAATTGTGCTTCAAAGTAAAAGTGATACCTGTAACTATTTGTATTGTGCTGTGCAGTCAGTACATGTATTAGCCAAATGTGAATTCACAGTGTAGATGAAGTCTACTTGTCTATGGTAAAACTTGCAGAGTACATGAAACTTTTGTCACAAGTTTCATCAGATTACATATGTCATGTATCCCTGTTCATACTTAAAATGTGGTATGCTTCCACAGTGATTGAAATTGGGAAATACATCTCTGCTACTGGATTGATCTCATGTTTTACTGGACAATGTGTTGCTTTCTGCACTTCACAGAATTATTTGGCGTGATGTTCGGGATAAATATGCACGGTCCTGTTCCTTTCAGTTTTGAACCCAAATATGGACCGGGAGAAAGAAGACCAGAACGACGCCGAGATAGCAGTGATGTAGAAGCACATGAAGAGAACTCCGAGAGCAAGACTTGGTGCACGTGTGAAAAGTGCGTTTTAATGAATACCCCCCCGTGAATGCTACTGCTGTGTATCGTCCCATCGCGCACGTGCTAAAATTGCTCGGCTTGAACTCGCTATTCAGCCAGTGTGCATCACTGATCACACAGACTTTGAAATGGCGTGCCTAACCCCAGTTGTACTAGAACTGATTCTGCGGTCAATGTACTACGTTACAAGGCGATCACACAACATACAGTGGACCAATAGGTAAGGGAGTAGTCTCTAATTCAAGAGATGGTTGCTGTTACAGCACGTAAATCCTCTCAGCTGAAATTTACGTGGGTGGTATATCTTACCTTGCACTGTATGAACATTACTTTTTAGAACACCACCAATTATGTCAGTTTAACTTTCATAGCCACAGGAAAGCATGGTGACTTCCTTTCCAGCTATTATAGGTAAATGAGTAGTTTGCAGTAAGATATTGGTAACAATGTAGAAAGGCGTAAAATTGATGCTGCAGTCGAACGTTGAGGTATTAGGGTCAGCTTGGAAAATATTATCCGTTATCTTGATTCCTGTGATATTGAAGAGTTGTATGTTGGTCAATGTTTGTTCCAGGTAGCCCACACAAACATGTCATAGTCCTAACTAGAAATGTGAAAAAATGTTGTGTTTGCGATACTTGTGATGAATTCATGATGAGGTGTACGTTGCTGTAATAGATGTGGTGATTTGACAGGTTGTACCGCATGGCGGCATACCGGGTTTATGTGCTATGGATTTTTGAAAATCGAAGACTGGGATGTGGGAACAGAGTTGTAATTCCGGCATGTGTAGTGTCACCAACCTAGATATGGGTAATAATGCCTTATCAGACCATGGCTTTGGGTCGTGACGATACTGGTAATCGTTGAGACTGTGGACTTGTATAGCTGATGCCTCCCTAAGTACACTGCTGTTTTGAGTCGATGAAGTTCACTACTGATAGAAAATGTGTCCATAATGTGACATTGGACATGACACATTCACTCTAGACATAATCCAGACCCATTTTACAGTGGAGTGTACTGTGATCTACATCTGTGAGGTATATTGAACATTTCCAATATGTTTCTGAAGTCAGGCACAAGTCGTGACAAGTGTAATATCATGGTTACATCTGTACTGGCATTGTATGATGACTCAATACTGCACTGCTGAGCATTTATCGCCAGTTGACAGAAGGGGTTATGGGAGGTCGCGAAGTGTGATCGTCATCGCCTACTGTGATCTTGTCCTTGCTGTAATACGTGAATGCACACACAAGTCAATCATGGGTGACAGATCATGGATGTGAAATATCGTAGACACAATGTGTAGTACAAATGTATTAGCAATTCAGGGTGTGGGTGTGTGTTGTAATGGTCAGTCAGGCTGCTAGAAATGATGGTGCTTTATATGCAGGCCAGTAAAAAATTGCCAAGGCATTTAGTTACTCTGCGACTGTGACCAAATCACTGAGATAGGCTTAATCCAGCTGTGTTATTGTGACCAAATCACGGAGATAGGCTTAGTCCAGCTGTGTTACTAAAGCAGGATTACTTAAGGTAGTTAACTGAAACCTATGGCTTCGAAGGGCTACTGTTCAAGAGCGAGCGATATGAAGTGGGCAGGTACACACACCCAGACTGACCACCACAAAAGTTGTTGTGGTTTGTAACATTTTAAGTAGACCTTGTGGCGAGTACATGGCTGGGTGTATTCCACTTGTTATATAGCCATAGTACATCTTACGTTTCTGTGAAGGTGTAGTCAGGCTGGGTGTATTCCACCTAACTGTTATACAGCCATAGTACGTCTTACGTTTCTGTGAAGGTGTAGTCAGGCCATTAAACTTTTTTTGTATAAATGAGCTCATCTAACAATCAGTTTAGATTTTTATTTATAGATAGCCATATGTTGCATTGCAGCACTGAAATATATGTTGTTTAAAGTTCTTTGATGCAACCAATATGTAGTGTACTACAGTAAATTTGTGTGTAACTTTTCATTCAATAACTGCATGGACTTATAAATAATTTTTATTTTTTTTTATTAGGTTAATTCTCCACAAGGATTAGAATGCCACAGTCCAGACCAGAAGAGGGCACATGCCCAAAGGTATGTCATTCCACCGATTTCCACGGAATGCACAACTGTGCACAGTGTGGGTACGTCAATATGGAACAGATGTCGGTGACATTCGAGAATTTGTTTAAGGTGGACATCGTGAGCAACCCCCCAAAGCATTACCTGTGCTCGCGTCACTTTGAAGAAGACCTGTTTGAGTTAGACTATCAAATTGAATTGATGCCAGATACATGAAACCACATAGACCTCGTTGTATACTGAAGGCCAACGCACTACCAACGCTGTTTGACTTTGCCCAAAAAAAATACGGAATACTTTGGTGCAACGTATTGATCAGAAAATGCGAAGAAAGGTATGTCTGCTTTTACAGTAACAACTACTATTAAAAAGATGTCAGGACACTAGTGTCCAACGACCAGTATTGAGCAAGCAAGCTTAAAGACCATTAAGCAATACCAGGCTTGTATACAGTCACTCTAAGGGTGATGTCACTTGTGAGTTACATACTGAAGTTCATGTGAAATATCACACATTATCTGTAGTCTAAAGTCAGGTGGAGATACAGAGAATGTTCTTAACTATTTAATTGTATTTGTACTACATCAGTGGTGTGCACAAATATTTCTGCTCTACTTGTATTTGTGACCTAAATGGTCTGCAGAAATGTTACTGTTGTAGATGCACTTGCAAGTGCATCAAGATCACTGGGTCAATTAAAGGTTACAGTGTAATATATGAAGTTGTTCTCCTGTATTTTGCAGCTTGTGGAGAACCTGCTGTCAGAACCACAGCCCGTACAAGAGCATTTGGAGAAGACAGCCAGAAGCAGTAATATGCAGGTAAATCAAATCAGTTGCATCAGGCAAAAGTACACTTGAAATTAGCCTATGCACTCCATTTTAAAATTTTTGCAGAAAGGTGTACAAATAAAACATCGGTACAATGCATTATTACACTTGTACTGCAATGATAGCAAGAAATTTCATTAGTAGATAATTGTAAAATAGATATGTGACTGACTAGGGTACAGTTGACAACAGTTGTACATTTCTGTGAGTATCAGTTAGACTCCACATGGACTTGGACGTATGAGTAGTTAAATCTTAATAAGATGTGCATTTATAGGATGGATGTTCTGATGACCCAAAAGTTAAGGTGATAAGAGTCTTGTCAGTAACACTTTCCTGTAATGGAATTTTACACATAGAGATGACTGAAACTGGAGGGTGTGTAGGACTCTGTGTGAAGAGCTCATGCAGAAGTAATGTGTATTAGAAAGGGGAAGTTGCACAATCCTGGGTACAAATTCACACAACTTTGGAAATAATTTTGAGTATGGCCCACTTTGGTAGAAGAGGGTACATAACCAGATGGCATTGACACATTCTACAAAACTAAAGGGTGTGTATACATTAAAGGATAGCAATGCATACATCAATGTCTAACTCTTAATTCCTCTTCATTTGGCTAAACAGCAGCATGCATCAGTTTTGGAACATGAGAATCGCTGTGAGGGAATGCAGATGGCCATCACTGAGCAGAATACCAGTGTGTACATGGAGTCAGGCATTCATCCTACTTATGTAAGTGATATGTACCAATTAGTACATCAGTGAAATAGCAGATGACATCAGTGTACAGTGATTCCTTTTGGTTGTGATTCAGTAATCACCCTAGTCTCTTTTGGGTTTTGGAATGGACTTTTGGATTACATCCCTTGGCACCTGGGGCCATCATTTTAGCACTTTGTCCATGGTCAGCTTGCCCCGGAAAACAGAGCAGACAGTATGCATAAATTATGAAGGGATATGGCATGGACAAGTGTAGCATAGCTGCATGTGTCTGATGTATTTACAGTAGCAATTTCACAGGTGCGTTTCTGTTGAAATTGTTTAGCTGGTGGGTCACAATGTAAATCTGAGGACATGGCAGACCACTGTATGGAAGCTTAAGTAGAAACTGTAAATCAGGTGTGATATGCTACCAGAAGTGCAGGTGTTTGAATGACCATGTTAGACTGTGACTCCGGACATCTATTATAAGGCCTGGTGTTTGTGATGTATTTGTAAATGGCCACCACAGCACAAGCATTACAAGCATGAATGCCCCTCAAGTTATGGTCACAGCACATCAGTTCATAGCATGATTGTCATGATTCAGTCAGACACACCTACACTGACCTGTGGCAGTAAAAAGGTTATTTTTTAGGCATGAAAATGCTGCAAGGCTTTTTATGTACTCGGCCTTAGTGTGTATGTGCTAATTGTAATGTATGACCATCACTTTTGAGATATAGTGCTAAGGATGACTATACTATGTATTCTAAACAGGTGGAGATGGAACTTGGACCCGTCTGCACAGAGGTCATTGTGGACAACAGTGAGGTAATGATGAGCAGATTGAGAAAAACAGGCAAGTTGAAGAACAAGTCCTGTCAGACCCAAAATATGCTGACTGCAGTAAGAGTTGGAATACAGACAAATATACCAGAAACTAGTAGTAACACATCTGAAGTAAAGTTGATCCAAAGCCATAATGTTGCTATTCAATTTCCAGAAATAGTAGTGCAAACATTTGTAGATCACAATTACAGTAAGGTGTCAAAATGCACACAGAAGAGAAATGCTTTGCAGCCAAGCACAGAAGAGGACGTAGGTCATACTAATGTAGAGTGCGCGAGTAATCATCATCACTCCGTGGTACAGTCCTGCATTGAAGCGGTGTAATCATCACTCCGTGGTACAGTCCTGCATTGAAGCGGTGTAATCATCACTCAGTGGTACAGTCCTGCATTGAAGCAGTGTAATCATCACAAAGTGGTACAGTCCTGCATTGAAGCGGTGCAATCATCACTCCTTGGTACAGTCCTGCATTGAAGCGGTGTAATCATCACTCCGTGGTACAGTCCTGCATTGAAGCGGTGCAATCATCACTCCATGGTACAGTCCTGCATTGAAGCGGTGCAATCATCACTCCGTGGTACAGTCCTGCATTGAAGCGGTGCAATCATCACTCCGTGGTACAGTCCTGCATTGAAGCGGTGTAATCATCACTCCGTGGTACAGTCCTGCATTGAAGCGGTGTAATCATCACTCCGTGGTACAGTCCTGCATTGAAGCGGTGCAATCATCACTCCGTGGTACAGTCCTGCATTGAAGCGGTGCAATCATCACTCCTTGGTACAGTCCTGCATTGAAGCGGTGTAATCATCACTCCGTGGTACAGTCCTGCATTGAAGCAGTGTAATCATCACTCAGTGGTACAGTCCTGCATTGAAGCGGTGTAATCATCGCTCCGTGGTACAGTCCTGCATTGAAGCAGTGTAATCATCACTCAGTGGTACAGTCCTGCATTGAAGCAGTGCAGGTCCAAGAAGAAAATGAGGGCAGCATGTGTAGTGACAACAGTACTTGCATGTCTGAAGGAAGTATTGCAAATATGGGTAATGAGAATCTAGAAGACACAGACTGGGGAGAATCCCCAATAAGCATGTCTCAGTCTGAGGCAGAGGATTCATTCCAGGAATTCTCAGAGGAGGAAGACATTGTTGGACAAAAAAAAAAATCATTGTTTTTGAGGCATGCCTCGATAACTTGTTGATGAAACTTATATGTCCAGTGTGCAGGGCAGCAGCTTGTGAAATTGAGAAGACGACCATACTTGAAACTTTTGTTTGTGTTAAAGTGTCCTGCTTTAATGGACATGAAATTCTAAGCTGGAAAAGCCAACCACTGCTTGGTCGAATGCCAGCAGGCAACCTAACAAGTGCTGCCGCAGTACTGTTTAGCGGTAGAACGTACGCACACTTATCAAGGTTTTGTGCCTACCTAGGTGTAGAATGCATTGGAAAGGTGAAATACTACGACATACAGAGTCCATATCTTTTCCCAGTTGTGCAATTCCATTGGCACGAGCAGCAGATCATCTGGTGAAGGACGTTGAAGGGAGACTGATAAGGTTAGGTGGTGATGGAAGTTGTGACAGTCCCGGATTTTCCGCTAAGTACTGTACCTACAGTATGATGGATTTAGACACAGGATACATACTGGATTTTGCTGTGGATCAGGTCTGTGAAGGGGTGGCATCAGTGAAACTTGAGAAGATGGGTTTTGAGAGGTGCATGAGAAATGTAATTAATAAGGGTGTGAGTATCGGAGTAGTAGCAACAGATAGGCATCGGGGTATAGCATCACTAATGTGTACTCAATTTACTGACATAGATCATCAGTTTGACATCTGGCACATGTGCAAAAGCATTCGAAAAAAAATTATGCTGGCTACCAAACAGAAAGGACAAGAGGATTTACAGCCATGGTGCCGCAGTATATGTGATCACTTGTGGTGGTGTACAGCAACGTGTGAGGGTGATCCAGTATTAGTTATGGAAAAATGGTGGTCCCTGTCATGTTATGTGATTGACCAGCACAGCTGGGGGGGGGGTGCAACCAAATATGTGAAATGTCCACATGAAGTACCAGTCCCTCGTGGGACTGATAAGAAATGGCTAGAGGAAGGAGGGCAGTGCTACAGTGCACTGCATAAGATTGTAAGTAACACATTGTTTATAAAAGATCTGAAGCAGACTATAAAGTTTTGTCATACTGGCAATCTGGAGGTATTCCATGCATCGCTGTCGTTACTGTCCAAAGTTAGAGCACTTTAGCTACGGAGGCATGAAAGCAAGAACAATGTTAGCTGTCTTGGACCACAATGCAAATCAAAATAGGGAGCATTTAGTTATTAGGTTCCCCTCTAGACGCTCCGGGCCAGTTGGTGAAAAGAGATACAGAATAGTGTATCCCAAGGCCAAGCAGGAGTGGATAGCAAAGCCTACATTTGAAGGTAGGAAGTATGACTACATTTATGACCTCATGATGAACGTAGCGTCTGCTAAGACAGGTAGTCTGAGTGTGGAGCCAATGCAAGTACCAGAGCTGCCCAGAAATATAGCTAGATCTGAGCGGCCAGAGAAAAATACTGTGATTGCACGGTTACAGTCCCGCTTCCGCAGTAAGCCGTAAGGTACACGTAAAAAAATGTACAGTTATGACTATTTGCTAACTAACTGAGTCCAGGGTAAATTAAGGATAAGTTGCTTGTCATGTGTGTATGTGAAAAGAACTAAATTTTTAGGCAGTGCCATTGGTACATATTAAGTACAAAACAGTGTCAGATAGTCTGCGAGACAGCGGCCTGACTACAGTACAGAACAAAATCCTGGTAGAAGCATCACTACTGAAAATATGAGAAATGGTAGAGTGCGTCAAGCTTCATATTTCTTTGGTAAATGAGACAATCATGGTGAGGCAGTTACAGAAGTAGATGGTAACTCGTTTATGAAAGTTAAATGTAGCTGTTGGATGGGATAGGCCATTGAATTTGTTTTGCGTGCATTAAATTGTAGGCAGGGCAGTTATTGAAAGATTACGCGAGAAACAGAGTCAGTCTGCGAGACTGACAGAAGTAACCAATCTGAATAGTGTCATTCAGTACAGTAACTAATGTAGGAAGAAGCATTACTAGTGATAATTTGTGAAGTGGTTGAGTCCCTCAAGCTTTATTATGTCCTTTGAAAGTGACAGAAGCTGATGTTAACTCATGTTTGAAAGTTTAATGAAGTTGGTGGATGGGATGGAACATTCAATTTGTCACTTGTACTGTACCAGCTGAAGTTTGGTTTTCAGCCACTTTTACCCGTTTTTACAGTGAATGCTTGTATCACTTTGAACATGGGTGGTATGGGTGAGAAAAATAGGGAATGGCCTTAGCTAATGATATGCAACCTGTTATATTTCCGGTGAGATGTCAGTGTATAGTATCTGAAAATGAGTCATCTGAGTGGGTATTAATATATACAGAGCAACAGGTGCTCCGTGTAAAGTGTGTACACATATAATGGTGTAATTTTTTCCAATGGTTCTCTCTCGTCTAGGAGTCCTGGTGATTGAGAAAAGGTGATGTGAAAGTTGGGTGATCCATTTTCCAGTAATGAAATCTTTGCTGTCATGAACATTGCTGGAGAGAACCGTCCATGTGACGATGGAAATGGTATTTGACATGGATGCCAGAATTACCGAGCTGACAGCAAAGGTGGGTATCACAGGTGATTTTACAGCATGGAAGAAGTAAGGATTAAGTCATACATAAGTGTTTATATCTGTAACCTAACAGTATGTGTTATTGATGTGCATTTACAGGTGATGTGAATGTGGAGATCTCAACTGAAGAAATATAACCTGAACGAAGTGAAAGTATCGGTAGAGTACTCATGGTAAATATCGCACAAAGGAAATATTACAGCCAAGGTAAGTGTGATTAAGTTAATAACGATACACCTTGAAACAAAGATGACAGCTCATAAGCGAGTTTGAAAGGTAGACAATACTCATAAGCGAGTTTGAAAGGTAGACAATACTCATACTTGTTAGTGAAAGGTAGACAATACTCATACTTGTTAGTGAAAGGAACTGTCATCATACTGTGTTGTACATGATTGTTTTCTTTATGGTGAAGGAATTATGTTGGAGCAAGAGTGGCATTGGTTCTAGGTTGCCATATTCAAAGTGGTTATAGTGCGAAGATAAAACGTATAGTGATAACAGCATTCAGGAATACCAGCTGGAACAGGTTTCAGCTCACTGCACATTGCTGGACATGAACACTGCAGAGGCATGCTGTACCAAGGATGATGGACATTGAGACTGTGACCCATGAGAGAGATGGTTGTTGAAACTGTGTCTGTTGCATGATGTAGTTGCATAGGACAGGGAATGGGAGGGTTCAATGGCAGTCAGTCGATTACATTCTGTGGTGGTATAATAGAAACACTTAACAGTTGCAATGGTCATTGTCTGGTAACTTGACATGCCTGACACACAGCTATGTTAGATGTTGTAAGGGAAGGGAAACTGAAAGGTTATGGTCTGCTGACTTGAAAGCATGGCAGTGTGACACTATTATGAATGTCTGATGTGCAATTGAAAGGGAAGCGGAATGATCGGTGAACGGACTGCTTGTAACATTAAAATGAGAGGCAGTGGTAGGTCAATGCTACTAATTAGTGGACGTGCAGTTGATGAATTACTATGTGTTATAGCAAACATTCATGCACATAGTTAATTTAACTGGAAATCTTGTATCCTTATTTTGGTGCACTGAATTTGATAAGGCCATGCACAGGGATAAAGGCAAAAATCATACTAAGCAAAGCCGTTGTATGCATGAAGTATGTACTGTAAACCAAAAGTACACTGAACTTATGTAACAAGCAGGAACCAATTTCCATAGACACTCTTGCACAATCATTGAGAAGACATTAATTGTTAGACATGAGCCCGAGTACCAAGTGGGTGGTGACATGGCACAGGAATCACAATGTTCAAAATCCTGTGTAGCAGTTATGCCCTGTAACAGCGTTTATAGTCCAAGCTTTTGTACAGTGTGCTCCCTGTCACCTGTGCAGATGATGATGGCTGATACCCTTGACACACTGTAACTTGTGTGAACATGTACTAAAGTCTGATGCACACTGTGAGACAGCGTGACATTATGCAGCAGCCTTTGTACAGTGTGCTCCCTGTCACCTGTGTAGATGATGATGGCTGGTACACTTGACACACTGTAACTTATGTGAACATGTACTAATGTCTGATGCACAGTGTGAGACAGCGGGCATTATGCAGCAGCCTTTGTACAGTGTGCTCCCTGTCACCTGTGCAGATGATGATGGCTGGTAACCTTGACACACTAACTTGTGTGAACATGTACTAAAGCCTGATGCACAGTGTGAGACAGCGTGACATTATACAGCAGCCTTTGTACAGTGTGCTCCCTGTCACCTGTGCAGATGATGATGGCTGGTAACCTTGACACACTAACTTGTGTGAACATGTACTAAAGCCTGATGCACAGTGTGAGACAGCGTGACATTATACAGCAGCCTTTGTACAGTGTGCTCCCTGTCACCTGTGCAGATGATGATGGCTGGTAACCTTGACACACTAACTTGTGTGAACATGTACTAAAGTCCAATGCACAGTGTGAGACAGTGTGACATTATGCAGCAGCCTTTGTACAGTATGCTCCCTGTCACCTGTGCAGATGATGATGGCTGATAACCTTGACACACTGCAACGTGTGTGAACATGTACTAATGTCTGATGCACAGTGTGAGACAGCGTGACATGATGCAGCAGTCACACATTTGATGGCAAAGGGATTTGTGTGATGTGATATGTGTATTTTATATATTTTAGGTACCCTTAAGTAATTTGTAGTGCCTACACACATTTACATAAAGGGGAGAACGCTATGACATGTGCTTTTGGATCTCAGGTGGTAATATTTAGGAGAACTTGGAGTAAGATGTGCAATATTGCCAAGAGGGCACACAGCACTGCCTGGTACAGTGACTTGTAATAATGTAAACAGGAAAATTATGGAGTCAAAATTGTCAGTCTGTACTCATGACACTGACAGTAGTATTACTCCGGTGTGCTTTACTGCCTGACTTGACAAGTTTAGTTAGTACAACTGCAAATTGGATGCTGCAATTTTAGTGAAGGGTGTAAACCCTCTTATGTGATGTTTTCTGCGAAATGCACGTCTCTTTTGTTGTTTTAAAGATACTGAAGTCAAATTAGTAATGTGAAAAATATGAATAACTGTTTGGCTGAGTAGTGTCTACTGTCAATTAACAGCTCGATATATGACCAGTGTAGCAGTAAGATTGAAATATGCACAAAGAAAGGCAGGGAGGGCCTCAAAGTAAACTTACTAATATGGATAAAGGACTAAAGGATTGCTAAATAGTTTCAGCTGAATCAGAGATGATCATATTAAGCTCCCAAAATGCCTCAGTTATCTGCATTATGCAAGTGATACATACATGCACAAAATAATTAGTAGCCCACCACCAAAACAAATTTCACTGCATGGAGTATAGAAAACCGGGTTTTTGGTACATGCTTTCACTGTGCCAGCATCATAGACACAGGTTTGCAGTCTACTGTTTTACAGTCCTTCAGAATGTGTGGAGATGACGCAAATGTCATGGAAAATACAAAAACAACATGTCACTAGGCTGATGTTCCTCAAAGAGATTGTAAAACAAACATAAGTTAACATAATAATGTCTTGTAGAAATAAGGAGGAAATAAAAAGTGTACACAATGAAATAATCAAAAGTCATCCTCAACTGTTGTACGAAATTTAATTTGAAATTGTTTGCATAAATCTTTCTGCTGCTGCCTAACAAATGATTCTGCAGGAAGAGGGGAAAACATTTGAAATGGCACTCCCTTCCTTTCAATTCTGAGCTGTCAGTTGCAGTGACAGTTTTCACACCTCTGCAGTAGTGTGGGAGGAGAGGACTGTCAATTCATGCTGGACTACAAAAGAAACCTAGAACAAATGCATCCAACTTACCTACAACTCTGTCTGCTGCTAGATAACTTCAAATTATACTGTAAAGCAAGCTCTGATCTAAACATAAACGAGGGTGATTAGCAACAGAAAAGAAGCATGCCTAACACAGAAGGAATACAAACTGACAGTGAGTCACAGAATTCCCATTGTGTCAATGGCATGGGAATTCACAGTTACTTCCTTATGTCTGGCATGAGTCACAGAAAGGAGACTTGAAATGCTTTATGGGAAAGAGAAAGGCTTGAAGGGGAAGTAGATCACGTTGATATAGCAAGCTCCATCACTAGCCATGTTCTAGTAAACTAGCTAAAATTACTAATAAAGCACGTAGAGTCAATTTTAGGTGTTAAAATAGGTCTGGAAACAAAGACTGAAAAAAACATTTGATCTGAAGTAGGAACTTCATTTGTCAGCAACCTTTGGGATACGGATCCGATCTCGGATCCGAGCCGGCAACTTCTATCACAGCATAGATCCGAGCTCCTCCCCTTACCCATAATCCCCTACCTACCCTGACTGACCTCAAATCTAGTTTGCCGCTCTTCAAGCAACAGCTAGATTCCAGAGCTCTTGGCGATTTTGTGAGAAAAAAGTTTTTTTCTTCTTTTCTGATTGAGTGATTGTGTGTGTGTGTGTGTGTGTGTGTGTGTCAAGGGTAAACCTAACGCTAAAACTTATTATTTTTAGCTTACATAGCTTAATTTTAATTTAAATTTTTCCTCCCTCCCCGCTGGTCGTAGCGTGTGTGTGTGTGGAGTATAGGGGCCTAGTGAGTGTGCTTTACTTTAGTTATGTCGGAGGCCCCTAAAGCCATTTTTTCAAAATGCACCGAGTGTGGTCACAAGCTTTCACCGGCTGATGACCACACTCGGTGCATTAGGTGCCTTGGGGTTGAACACCTCTCTTCGGGTTGCGTGATTTGCACGGCGTTCAACCCCAGGGCACTTAAGGATCGGAGCTCGAAGCTGGTTCTGGCGGTCCTTTTACCCCCAGACTCTGCTTCGGCCTCCGGTACTTCGGTGACCGCTACCCCCCCCGGTAGCGGTCACTCCTGCCTCCCTTCCTCCGACCGGGACTCAACCTCCCGCTTTGGCTCCGGAGGATAGGGAGTCCAGGAAAGAGAAGCACCTTAAGCGGCGGGCCGAGGACTCTTCATCGGCCCCGCCCGCAAAGAGGGTTTCTCCGACCAGGTCTTCTCGGTCTCCTCCTCCTCGGATCCGATCCCCTTGTTTCTCCCCGGGACCTGAGAAGGAGGTGACCTGGTCCCCATCGAGGTCATCGAGGCGGCATTCCAGGTCGGCCTCGGTGGCCTCTTCGAGGTCCACCTTTAGCATGTCAGATGCGGAGATGGACCGGATGATGAGGAGATTCATCCAGGCCCAGATGCAGATGGGAGTGCTCTTGCCTCCCCCCCCTCCGGGGGGGGAGCTCAACCCCTTTTTTTGCCCCTATTGCTCCTTCTGACCCGCATTCCGGGTTCGGAGCGCTCGGAGCAGAGCCACGTTGGATCCGGGGGTGGGTCAGAGCCGACCGTGCTGGGCACGTCGGCTCAGACGGCTCCCTCGAGTTTGTTGGATCCGACCTCTCGGGAGCCATGGGCTGAGCTTCGGATAAGAGGGATTCGGTGTGCTTTCGGCTCCGTCCCGGTCGGAGCACACTGGTCCCTCGGATCCGACGTTCTTGGTGCCGGGTCCGATCCCCGCTTCGGTTCCGAGTGGGAGTCGGGTCTTGGATCCGTCAGAGAGCAGCCCCCCCTCGGCTTTCGCTGCAGTGGAGAGGGCACTTTCGAGTGCTTCCAGGCCTCCTGTCCTTGCTTCAGCTCCCTCCCGCACTCCTTCTCATCTGGTCCTGGCTCCCCTCATCCGGCCCTCGGGGCAGCCTGCCTCAGCGCCTCTAGGAGTTCCAGTGGAACAAAATACAGCCCGTGAGGACTCCTCGGACAGCCCCCCCCCCGAGGAGGTTCCTCAAAAGGCAAAGTGCAAGAGGAGGCACATAGACTCCCCTGAGAGTCTCACCGAAGTTACGGACTTAGATGAAGGGGAAGGCTCCCCTAGGTCACCCCCCGAGGATGTCTCCTTCAGAGACATCATGGAAATGCTCAAAATCAGGGGTGGGTGGTCTGCCCCCAAGGCTTCCTCTGATGAGTCCGTATTCCTTGAGGCGTTTGAGGCAGGACCATCTACCTCTTGGGTGTCCCCTCCACCCGACCCCTTGGTGGATCTCATATCCACTAGGGCTTGGAAGGAACCGGACACCGTAGAGCCAATCCCCAAGCACCCCTGCAGAGAGATCACACTGGAGCAGAGGTCCCCCTGTGGATGCCATGTTGGTGGCTGCAGCCACCAAGAAAGAGTTGGCCCAGGAGAGCCCCACGGGTTCATCCTCCGAGCAAGGAGTCTCGCGCAATGGACAGTCTTGGGAAGCGGGCCTTCAGTTCAGCGACCTTCTCTAGGAGGGCCTTGAACTACATGGCACACGTTATTCGGATGCAACAGGATCTAATTAAGGAATACGCTGCTTCCCCCCAGGGTCCATGTCGGAGGGAGACAAGGATCTGTACTCCTCCCGAATGGCCACCCTCTGCTCTATTTCTAACACCTCTATGTGGCTGTTGTCTCATGCTACGGAGGGAGCCTGGCCACCCTCTGCTCTATTTCTAACACCTCTATGCGGCTGTTGTCTCATGCTACGGAGGGAGCCGCTAGAGCAGGCAGAGTCGGGCTTGTCATGAGGAGACAAGCCTGGCTCCATCACTGTGACTTCTCGGAACCCTTTAAGGCGTCATTCGCGAATGCCCCTTTTGATGGTTCTGCACCGTTCAGCAAAACCATTCGCGACACTCTTGTCAGAGCGAGAAAGACGGGAAGACTGTCTGCCGGAGTCCGCTTCTCTGCGCGCCAGATATCCTTTTCCAAGAATCAAAAGGGTCAGAAGAAGATGTGGTTCCGAAAATCGCATCAATCCCAGTCTGCTCAGGACAACCAGTCCTCTCGTGGCAGAGGACAGGGAGGACACCGCCCCAGAGGCAGAGGGGGTCCCAGGAATTTTGGGTCCAGAGAACCATTCTCTGAGAGGCCCACGCAGAACCCCTGAGGGGTTACCCGGCTGCTTACTCTCTGGAGGCAGTCGGGGGGGTGTTTTTCGAGGCACCTAGCAATGTGGGAGTCCATAACAACGGCTCACTGGGTGCTTCGTATTATATCCAGAGGTTACCAAATCCCCTTTATCGTAACCCCCAGAATCAGAGGCCTCCCCGATGTACCACCCAGTCAGAGAGAGGCGGCTGCTGCAGAAATTCAGCAGCTTCTGCAAAAAAGAGCCATCCAGCCCGTCCCCCCAGATCAAATCGGATCAGGGTTTTACTCCAGGTTCTTTCTGGTGCCAAAAAAGACGGGGGACTTTAGGTCCATCCTCGACCTCTCTCTCCTAAACCTGGCAGTACCCAAAGAAAAGTTCCAAATGGCCACGTTGCAATCCATCCTCCCTTTATTGCGGGAGGACGACTGGATGTGCTCCATAGACCTCAAGGATGCGTACTATCACATTCTAGTGGACAGGCGTTCCAGGAGGTTTCTCTGCTTCCGGCTGGGAGCCAGTCACTTTCAATTCAGGGCCCTCCCCTTCGGCCTCACCTCAGCCCCCAGGGTGTTCACCAAAGTCCTAGCGATAATAGCGGCCCACCTGAGACTCCGGGGAATTGAAGTCTTTCCATACCTGGACGACTGGCTCCTTACGGCCCTAACAAGGCATCTACTTTGTTCATGCAGGGATTATTTCCTCAGTCTGGCTCCACTATTAGGATTAACAATCAACATGACCAAATCCTCTCTGATCCCTACACAAGTGTTAGATTTTATAGGGGCGAGACTGGATTCCAGACAGATGCTTGTGTTCTTGACTCCAGATCGGCTTCGGAACCTGATGTTGCACGTGCAGGCCATCCTTCAATTGCAAACTCCTTCGGCAGAATTGGTCCTGAGGGCTTTAGTATCTATGGCGGCTGCAATCCCTCTGCTGCCATTGGCCCGGTTGAACATGAGGGTCCTGCAGTGGACCATCCAGGTACAATGGTCCCTGTCTCGCAACCCCCTGTCTCATTCCATTTCCTTAAGCAAGGTTTGCAGAAGGTCGCTCGTGTGGTGGCTCCAGTCTCCCAATCTCCACACGGGACGTCCCTTCTCATTACCACCGCCAGTCGACACGGACGCTTCTTGCCTGGGGTGGGGGGGCATTTTTCAGGCAGGACAGTCCAAGGCACGTGGAACGACGTAGAGACCTCTTTGCATGTCAACATCCTAGAGATGAGGGCGGTGCTTTTGACGTTGCAGGCACTACACAGCTCTCTACCGGTAGGGACGATTGCAGTACAAACAGACAACATGTCAGTCGTCTGGTACATCAACAAACAGGGGGGAACCAGGTCTTACCCCCTTTGCCGCGAGGCCATGAGAGTGTGGGAATGGGCGATTTCCACCAACCACTTTCTCATAGCAACGCACATTTCGGGACGGTCCAACATTCTAGCGCACAGACTCAGTCGTACTATCCTGACTCCTTACGAATGGTCTCTCAACCCTCGAGTTGCAGAGCAAGTATTTCCCCGATGGGGGCAACCTTGCTGCGATCTTTTTGCCTCTCCTTCAAACACCAAATGCAACGATTACTTCGCTCTGATCCCCCCTCCGGGGAGTCCCCGAGAGACTCTCTAGTTCATGCTTGGCCTCCCGGTCTGCTTTATGCTTACCCTCCTCTTCCCCTGATGTTGAAATTATTGCAGAAAGCCAGGCAGTTGGGGAGCAAGATGATCCTTATTGCCCCATTCTGGCCTCGTCAGACATGATTCCCTTACCTATGGTCTCACCTAGTGTATCCGCCATGGATTCCGGATCCCCTCCCGGATCTCATTTCTCACCCTCTCGATCTTCCGACTCAGAACCTGGTCAACCTTAAGCTGACGGCTTGGTTGCTCCAGTTCCACTCCTCATAAGGACTCCCGGTATCTCATCACCTGTCAAAGCCATTCTTGTAGCAGCTCACAAGCCTTCCACCAGGAGGGTTTATCGGAGTAAGTGGAAACGCTTCACCATTTGGGCAGAACACTGTAGTTTAGACCCTTTTACAGCCCCGATAGCGTCTGTTCTAGATTTTCTAACCTCTCGCTTTCACCAGGGGGCTAGTTCTTCCACAGTCAAGGTACAACTTGCAGCAATCTCATACTATCACGTGGGGCAAGAGTCTGGCCCTCTTATCACTTCCAAACTGTGTAAGACCTTCCTCAAGGGTACCTTCCTCCTTAGGCCTCCAGTCAAAGAGGTGGGATTTATCCCTAGTCTTACAGGCCTTGACTGGTCCCCCTTTCAAACCGGCGGCCACGGCTGATCTCAAATTTCTCTCTTGGAAGACAGCTTTTTTGGTGGCCATAACTTCAGCCAAAAGAGTATCGGAATTGCAAGCTCTGTGTCAAACCACCATATTTGGTCTTTCACCCGGATAGGGTTTACCTCAGGATCAATCTGTCCTTCCTACCCAAGATATCTTCAGAAGCGAACATCAATCAATCTATCAATCTCCCAGTGTTTTTCCCCAACTTTCAAAACAAAGGAGAGTACAAGCTGCATTCCTTAGACGTACACAGACAACTACGTTTTTATATTCATAGAACTGCTGATCATAGGCAATCCGATCAGTTGTTTATCTCCTTATCTCCTTTGCCAAAAGTAATTTCGGAAAGCCAGTTTCTAAAGTTTCTCTCTCTCGATGGATCTCGAGTTGTATTCTCTTAACATATCAGAGCTCGGGAAGGCCTGTACCTCAAGGAGTCCATGCTCATTCTACTAGGGCCATTGCCACATCTGCAGCCTTTCAAGCTAGGGTTCTACTGGATGACATTTGTTCCGCAGCCACTTGGGCTTCATCTCACACCTTTATCAGCCACTATAAAATAGATGTCGTCCCCCGAGGTAGGGCGTCCTTTGGCTCTACGGTGCTCCGGAATATCCTTCCATGAAGGCCACCCAAGATTTAGGTAGCTGGGGACTCTGTCCCAAAGGTTGCTGACAAATGAAGTTCTACTTCAGATTAAGAAGTTATGTACTCACCATAACGTTCCATCTGAGTAGGTATCTTCATTTGTCTGCAACCATTCCCCCCCTCCTTCCCCCTGATCAAAATGATCGTTCTTGAGGTTATTAGCATCTGTATCCTTTGGGACACTTTTATCAGCTGTGCTATGGGGCAAACTTGATCTGAGGTCAGTCAGGGTAGGCAGGGGATTATGGGTAAGGGGAGGAGCTAGGAGCTCGGATCTATGCTGTGATAGAAGTTGCCGGCTCGGATCCGTATCCCAAAGGTTGCAAATGAAGATACCTACTCAGATGGAACGTTATGGTGAGTACATAACTTCTTATTTAGTTCTAGGGTGCACTTTTCGCTGTGCCAATAAAGACATTTCAAACCCTCACATTCAGTTCAGTCTACTTTCAGCAGTCCTCTCAGCAACTTGGTAAATAATGAATGACTACTGCATTATATATAAAAAAACACACCTACAAAACAAAAGTAACAATAAAAAGATTGCACTTGAGCTTTTCTGCACTCCCCATCATCATGACACACGCATGCATTCCTAAATATGCTTACTGTCAGACTGCTGAATCTTGGTGGACACAGGAAAAGTTTAACAGCCCGAAAGCTCTGTGACCCTGAAAAACTAAAACACAATGAGCAACACCGATTCTGACAAACAAATTGCAGAATCCTGTTCCAAACAGACCGTCAGTAAAACCTATGCATTTCAGAATGTTGCAACACAGATAGCCTATGCTTTATCTACAAATGATGTGTAGCTTTGACTGCACAAAGAATATATGATCATGCTGAAATGGATTTTGGCAGAAATGACACTAAGACAGCATGCTAATTTACCTTTCTCCTCAGACACTTCAACAAAAGATTATTTCACAGCTGTGGCCCACTTCCTTCTGCTGAATGCAGCACCGACTTTTCATAGTACCTTTTTATTCCAACAATGGATCAGCAGTAGACTAGTTTTACCACAGCACCTTTATAGGCACTCCACTATTAAATACTTCTCATGTACAAATGCCAAAGCATTACAAACTACTCTGCTACCCTTCTCACCCAGCAGAGACCCTCGCTCCAACAATAATCTCACCCAGCAGAGACCCTCGCTCCAACAATAATCTCACCCAGCAGAGACCCTCGCTCTAACAATAAACTCTGGCTACATATCAGTCAGGCATTCAACACTGCTGGAGACACTCTACTCCCATATGTGTTAAAACTCTAGAATTACATCCCCACACAGTTAAAAACAGATAGAAAACTTAAACAGTTTCAAAACTTTGCTTAAACAGCACCTGTGCCAAAGATGGCTCTGTTCTTCTTGCTCGCCTGACTAGCTTTACTCAGATGACTTTTACTGTATCGCTCCTCCTCGTACGGCACGAATTTCCTAAATTCTTAGTCTTCCTCCTTGCATTTAGCCACTAACTACAATTCCTCCCCTGTCCATTTACCTTCCTGCTCATTTCCACAATTTCTCCTTAAATATCTCTTTCATCAGTTTTTGAACTAGATTACTACCTGTCTGTAAACTATCACTAACCGCAAAATTACCTGTTTGATATTTTCCCTGCATCCATCATGCTACAAATACATTAACCATTATTGTACTTTATTGTTTTATTCAATAATTGGCCAAATGCGTATGTTAATTTCTTTCCCTTTTTGTGTTAAAATGTTAAGGTCATGTAAGAAATATTAAAAATAAAGTAAATAAGCTCATGCACAGATGTTTTTACCCTGCAATTATAAATGTGCATCGTGTAACAAATGTGGAGCTTTTCTCCCGAGGCTTCCACTGAAAATGGATTTTACCCAGTCAAACTTTTCCCAGTCAACAAAAAAAATAAATAATATACTGCAGCTTATCGGATGTGTTACTACAACACACACATCTGGTAATGATGGTGAAGCCCAACTGACGAAATGTCATAGTCAGGTATGAGTAAATGCTACCTTATAGCAACCCCCCCACACACACACACACACACACACACACACACACACACACACGCACCCCCACACCACACTACGGTTATAAATTAATGTCATGACTACACTATTTATCAGAGAAGCTGGTCACCAATTTCATCACCAATATATAAACAGTCAACATGGACGGCACAGTCATGCAGCGGTAGCATTGTTGCCTCACAGCAAGAGGTTCTCCGGTTCGATTCTTGGCTGGAGTGCCTTCTGTGCGGAGTCGGCATGTCCTCCCTGCATTCGTGTGGGTTTCCTCCCACATTACAAAGACATGCGCCTGGGGCATTTCTCCTTGAGCCTCCACTGAAAATTGGCTTTGTTCCAAGTCGGACTTTCCCAGTTAAAAAAATGATAAATAAATAAACATACATGAAATAGTATGACAAAAGTTTTAACCTATACTAATGTCATTCTAAGATAAGCAAGCAATCATACCCGGCACATTTGGGTGAACCCCATCTTCATCAGATACGAATTTAGCAACACCTAAACACTAAAATTTACTTCTGCGAACTGTGAAATCTTTCCCAGAGTAAGGAAACACTTGGCCAATACCACAACTTTGCACTTTTCCCTAGTGTAGTATGATTTCAGAGTTGGTGCATAGAGTTAAGGAGGTGTGGCGGCAAAGTCCCCCACTTGGATAAGCTTGATTTAGTGCGGTGTGCTAGGGTACAAGTGTTTACTTACCCTGGGAAAGATTTTCAAGGGTGTGTTTCTGTGGTTTGGTGTCACTGAATTCGTATTTGATGAAGATGGATTTTGAGGATGTAATATATACCCGCACATTGAAGTAGAAGATTAACAGCTCATCAAAACCATACTACTGAGCAGTCCACCTGGTACTAGTCTGAGGATGGGAAAAACAGCACAGAATGCCAGCTCCCTACCAAACAGACTGTGACCCCCAAAAAAATACATTGACTAGAAACCCAGGTGCATGGAAAAACAATGAGGGAGGTTTGGATTGACTGCCTGACACTGATTCACTCAATTTGATGTCATAATGACACTCCGCTGACAAGACAGCCTTAATTTGAACAGGTTACCATTCCTTACAAAATTACACCTTTGTCTAAAAATCCTATGGTCATTAACCTGCGACAGTGGCGTAGAGATAAAGCCCTGCCTATGCCCCAGGCGACCAGAGATGAAACTGTTACTTGGATGCTTGATGACTCACATACCTCTCAACCTCTTAGCACAAAATAAATGGACAAAGCCAAAAATAATAGGGGAAGCCCAAAAAATAGGGACAGTTTTAAGTACTGCTCTTATAAACTGAGAAAGGTGATAGAATAAAAAAAAAAGTATTGTGTTACCATAAATTTTCTGGATGATATGAAGACAAACTCAAATGCCTGTTATTATCATATCGCTTACTTAGAGACTATCTCTGCTTGACTTACAAAGCCATGTCTAACCCAGCTCTGTTAGAAATGCTACATCTAAAGAAATCCCAATCCCTCCAAACCACATGCTCCAGAGACCTCAACCTCATTACCACAATTAACAGAAAGTGCTGGAGGGACAGGTTCATAACCCAAAGACTACCCATGCATGTCAAACAGAGCACCTCACTGGCCCTCTTCAAGAGAAATCTTGATGAGTGGATGGGAAATAGAAAATTCACCCCGGGATCACTCCAGTGGCTCTACTCAACAGAGGCACTGGAAACTAAGGTTGGGAGGAACGATGCCAGGGTAATCCTATGGGCTAGGATTGTAAAGGCTCCAGGGTCATTAGCCTAGTACACACCTATGAATTCATTCCTCACTGGTTTGCCACAAAAATCCAGAAAACTCCAAATTTTATGAGGAATAGACCAACAACACGAGATAAAAATCTGGGCATTCTGTGAAAATCTGGACAGGTGATAGGTTATGTGACTAAGGCAATTGATGACTCAGGCAGGGAGAATGAGCATGCCCGACCAGAAAGTGGGGGGGTGATGACAGGTGCATGTACTTGGTACGTACTGTCATGGCTTAATTTCCCAGGTGGAAACTGGGTATACAACTGCGAAGTACTTTCTGAGAGTGACCCGGGAGCCCTGCTGACCTTATCCCCTTGCAGAAGTCATGGGCAGTAAAGTGCTGGCGCCCACTCTACATCCCCATCCTTGTGGTGTTACTGGATGTATGCCGGGACAGGGAGTAAAATAAATAAATAAAATAAAACACTCCCTGATAACAGTACAATCCTGCCCTATGTCCCTTGATTGCCTGTTCGACCCTGGACATAAATTTAGTATAGCCTGAGAGAGACTAAAGCAGGTCCGACAGACATAATGGATGATGTCAGGAAATGTAAGTAGCTAATGGTCAACTGTGGGGAGCCATAAATGGCAAAAAAAAATCTCATTCATCAGCCCACCAAAAAATTATAAGAATTATGTTCTGTTTTAAGTACAGGCTGATGATAGCTACACCCTTTAAAACAGGCAATATATACATATCATACTTCTCAACCTTTTTGTGCAAGAAATCTGGACAAAGCCTAAAATAGAGCGACAAAAGCCCAGAAATAGGGACAGAATTTAAAAATGGTTCTTATAAACTTAGAAAGTTGCTAGAACAGGATGTGTCATGTGCATTTTCTAAAGGATATGAAGTCAAACTGAAAATTAATGTCATTATTTATTGACTTCAGCCCCCAGTGGTTTTGGCAGAAAGCCTCAAATTTTATGATGAAAAGAGAAAAAAAAAAAAAGAGAGGCTAAATATGGACAGTTGAGAGGTATGATGTGTGTATTTATTCACTGGTTTTACTTGAACTGTTCAAGTGAAGTTTCCAAATATTTTACTCTCTCCCCAATGCAATCATTAATTTCATATACATTACTTTGTTATACAAATTACAAAAAAGCCCTACAATTAGTGTGTAATTTATCAAACCACATAAAAAAGCAAACTTTCAGCATACCTCAAGAAATCTGGACAAAGGCATTAATAAAGGTGGGACAAAAGCCCCAAAACATGGATACTTTTTAAATATTGTTCTTACAAACTTTGTTGATAGAAAAACAAATTTTGTATTAGCATAAATTTTCTGAAGGGTATGAAATCTAAAACTCAAATGCCTGTTATTTTCTCTAAATGAGGTGCCACTAATTTACCAGAAAAAACACAATTTTTCGAAAAGCAAACAATTTGAGGCACAGATCTGTACAGTTGAGAGGTATGTTTTGCATTCCCAGCAGAGAGTGTGATTCAAGCTTCCTCAGTTATGGTTGTAGCATCAAATTAGTAAATTACGTAAAAATGCTGACGTTTTTGTCAGTCCCTTCCAAGGGTGCGTCCACAGTGGGTTAATGTGTCAAGCTTATGTAATAACATTATCTCACATGTTCCGTTACATATAAAATGTTGACACTTGTTTATCCCCACAAGAGTTCACAGACGTTGTTACTTGTTGCTGAGTAAATATTTCATTTCTTTACCTGGAATAAGGCGTTGGTCCAGCCCCTTTGAGCTGGATCTCCCACCTCTCCCCCTGGTCATTTATTACTTCGCCAAGATACATTGCGGCTCCGTCTCCCAGCTGCCCGGCGAAGTTTCCAAATTGATGCCCGCAGTAGCAGTGAGCTGCAGGTTCGCATCCCGGAAACAGCTTGTTACCGCTAAAATATTCTGATAGCAACTCTTCCCACTGGTTTGCGTCCTCGCTGACCAGCCCTAGTAGTGCCAAAGCTGGCGCCGAAAAAGCGACAAGTTGTGGATTTTCCACAGGGGTAGGCCTCACCATAGAGAAACAAGCCCCAGGAACCTGCCTGGGAACATTAACTTTAGACGAGTCTATGGGAAGGGACCGAAGAGCCAGGTTGTCCAACCGCAGAGACTCCCAGCTGGCGAGGGTGGCTTTCGAGCTGATGGGGGATGTACCCATCCCGACTGGTCTAGCGACAGCCTTGTAATGACTGTGTTTTAAATGGTAAGCGTTGGATACATCCCACTGGCTTCCTCGTCCTGAATACCGTCTAAGAGTGAGCGGAGCGTTGTCACTGCGTTTGTAAGTGTGTGGTAAATCGGCGTGTTGTGAAACAAGTCGATACCACTGGTATCTAAACAGTGGTGCCATGGGCCGCCATGCAGTATGTTGTTATTCGTTACTTCCTGGCAGGAGGACAAAGGTGCTGTTGCGTGGGCTGGCATTATGTAAACACCCCCTGGATCGACATTTTCAACAAACCTATCCCGCAGCGCCTTAATGCCGATAAAAATGTTTTTCATTTATTGCCCAGTAATTCCCGCGTAAACTATGACGTTGTTAGATTATCACTACTTCTAAGGGACAAACGGGTACATATATTATATACCACTCAGTGTCCTAGTGCAAGAAATCTGGACGAACCCTGACATAATTTGGGAGGGGGTCGGTGTCAAAGGCCCAAAAATAGGGACGTATTTTAAATAACTTGTCTAATAAACTTAGTCATTAAAGTAAGAGGATTTATGTTGGCATGCATTTTTCTGAAGGATATGAAGTCTGAAACTCAAATGTCTGTCATTATTTAGTGACTTCAATCTTTAGATCATCCCAGAAATTTCCCAGAAAACCACACATTTTATGAAGAAAAGACCATAAATATGAAGGAAAAATCTGAACAGTTGAGAGCTATGGGTACATAAAGTGCTGTTCTGTGAGTACAGCCTAAAATTGAATCTGGGCAGACCTCATTAGAATTAGGTACAACTTCAGAAATAATCAGGACCACTATTTAAATGCTACAACTATTAACTTGAGATATTGACAGAATAAGAGAGTGGAAGTTAATACGCATTTGCTGAAGTAAAAGAAGTTTGCCCGTCTAATTTAGTGCCTTAATCTGTAACTGTGACAGCATTGCCCCCCATCTTGCTATTATATTTTATACAGTTGACCATTTCTTGCTTCTTGTATCTATACCTTCCACTATACAGTCCCCTAACTTTTCTTTCTCCCTTTTGCATCTTCCCTATCCATACCCTACCCTTCACTAGTAAACATACATTTCTGTCTCCTACTTTTTCTCACCTGTAATTCCTCTCCTCTCTCAACCCTGTATTATATGTGTACAAAGTACATTATAATAAACAAAAAAATCAGCTGTCAAGCAGACTCGTACTGATCCGAATCATATTGTAAACACCACTTGTCTCCTATATAGTCTTCTTAGTAATAGCTGTAATTATTGTGCAAGTATGTTTTCTGTAATATATGTAAATATTATGTGCTATCCACTATTGTATATTCTTTCTTGTATGTGAAAACGTTCATTGTTGCTCTGTAATAAGCTAATATAATATGATAATTGTCTCTGGAGCTTTTCTCCTCGGGCCTCCACTGAAAATGGGCACCCGCCCAGTCAGACTTTCCAGGTAAATAAATGTCAAATAAATAAGTGTAATTAAACACCTTTTCTCCAAAGATAACTAGTTTATCAAGGAATTAGGAAGTGCAGAGCATTTTGAGTCAAAATCTTTGACATTTGAGAGGTATGTACCATACCTGTCAACAAATCATGGACAGACAAATCCAGAAATAATTAGGGACACACTTAAAATCAAGGGTGAAACCAGGCACGCTCTTTGTACTCTACTGAGTACATGTTTTTTTTTGTTTGTTTTTTTCTGAGCATCACAGTATGGCTACAACTGTCTAATACCTCCAACAACAATACTGCTAATCTAAAAACAATATCTGTAATAGTTTTAGGAGGGGGCAGCTGAAAATGTTACTTACATTTATTAAGTGCTTGGGGCAGCATTTTGAGGGATGAATACATTTTTAAGTGACAGGGTGTTCAAGGGGGGGGGGGTTACTAAGAGCTTGTGAGTACAAAATGGAAATTGCTTGCCACACTCCTGCTTAAAATATTAATACCATTAACACGAGACAGTGACAGAATAAGAGAACGTGAATTGATATACATTTTCTGAAGTACAAGAAGTCTATCTCTAATTATTGTTATTCTTTATTAAGTGATATTCACCTCTTTTTTTCCAAAAGTCATTTTTGGGAGGGATTAAGAGAAACACAGATAAAGTTGTGTCAAAATCAGGGACATTTGAGAGGTATGATAATAGCAAGACAGTAAGTGTTCATTTCAGTTGTCCCCTCTCAATTTGTTCAGTCAAACGCTGGGGGCATATTTTACTTATTGTTATTATTTAGAGTACAGTTGGAAGGAAAACTGTATTAATGTGCATTTTTCTGAATTGTGAAAAGGTTATAGCTAACTACTGGCGCTACTACTTTAACTCGCCACATTTTATATATTCATTTGCCATGCAATACTTCTGCAGTTTTATAGATCATTTTCATCTAGTGTCGTACCATGTCTTCAGGCAGGAATCTGTTCTTGGCCCTCCATCCTTTTATACACTTTTGCCTTCCTGGGCATGTATTTGTCATTTGCAGGAGACTGCATGGGCTGTAAAGTTCCTAAGTTGAGGGACAGGTGCTCGCTACTTCCGTGGGTGTTCATAGGTAGGTACTAGGCTATTTGCCCTAGGGCATATATAAGCCTAGCCAAATGTACCCTGGCTTTCGCCACCCAAGAAAATTATTTTCCTGTGCCACTGTCGAGCAGAGCCACAGAAGTGATCCCCGGGGTGAATTTCGTATCTCTCATCCAATCATCAAGATTTTTCTTGAAGAGTGCTAATGAGGAGCTTTGTTTGATATAGATAGGTAGTTTGTTCCAGAATATGGGAAATCTCTGGGTTAGGAATCTATCCCTCCAGCATGTTCTGTTTATTGTGGTGACGAGGTTTATGTCCCTAGAGCATGTAGCTCGTAGGGATTGGGATTTCTTTAAGTGGAGCATGTCTAAAAGCTCTGGGTTTGACATAGATTTGTGTATTAGGCAGAGATCGCCTCTGAGTAGGCGATATGCAATGGAGTAAAGCTGCAGTTTTTTGAGACGGTCTGCATAGGGCTTCTCTGAGGCCGGTAATCCTCTTTGTGAGGTATTTCTGTGACCTTTCCAGTTGTTGTAGATGTCTTGTGAGGTACATACCAAAAGGGGCATTGTACTCTATAATGGGTCTAATGAGTGATGAGTAGAAGGGAACAATGACCTCTTTTTTTCCTGGATGAGAAACCTTTTGTGATGAGGTGTGCCACGTAGAAGGATTTCCTGACTACTGTGGCGATGTGATTATCGAAGGAGAGACTACTGTCCACCTGTGTCCCAAGGTCTCTTATCACACTTTCGGTGTTAAGTAGACTACCACCTATGTGGTAGTTCATGGGTACAGAGTTTTTACCAGAAGGGATGACAATGCACTTTTTGGCATTGAGCTTGAGGCCATGGCTTTGACACCAGGCATCTGTCTCAGTGAGGCCCTTTTGTAGGATGTCCACTTCTTTTTGAGTTTTGATTATGGCTCCTAGTTTGCAGTCGTCTGCAAACTTCGTTAGCCAAAGACCTTCTGTGTTGGCCTGTACTTCAGAGAAGTAGATACCAAACAGGAGAGGACCCAGGACTGAACCCTGTGGTACTCCACTTGTCACTGGTCTGAAGTTGGATTTGGAGTCTGCTACTTTCAAAGTGTGGGTTCTGTCAGTGAGCCAGTTGGCAACCCATCTTGTGACATAGGGATTTATAGCTAGTTTAGTGAGTTTATCTATAATTCCAGAGTGGGGGATGGTGTTGAAAGCCTTGGCGAGATCTAGATAGGCTATGTGAACCACTTTACCCTCATCTACGGCTTTGGTGACTGCTTCAAAGAAGTCTATCTGGTTTAGGAGACATGATCTGCCTTTTACAAACCCGAACTGGGTGGGTTCCTGAGTTTGGAGATTACCAATGTCATTGTTTATAAGTTCCATGATGATACGTTCCATAGCCTTGCAGACCAGGCTCGTTAGGCTAATGGGGCGGTAGTTTCCAGTGTCTTACACAAACTGGCAAACTCCATCATGCCGACTGCTGATTTAGGGAGAGATCAGAAGTTTTAGGTTAAGGAGCAATGAATAGGGTTAAGATGCTTGTGTTTTGGTAGGGCTACATTGTCTAGTGTGCTAAGTGGTGATATTGGGTAAGTTTGAGGGGATACAAGCAATATCTCTAGCTGTAATGCTGCTTTTGTCTGTAATAAGCTGCCATTATCTCCAATGTATTACAAGAATCCGAGCTGCCATTTATAATGGAAACAAAGCTTGGTGACAGCTTTGGTCCATCTGTGGTTGATATTCTCCACCCTCCATATTTTCTTTTATTCATAGCCACTACTGGCATGATGGGGGGGTGATAAAGCTTTATTGTTCTAACCTGTTCAGTTATTCAGAGCTGCCCATCTCTTGGTACCACCGCCATAGAGTTTGAGCGATTTTGCTTGCATCCGATGCCAACCTTGGCAAGAAAAATAAATTTAAGATAAAAAACTGAAACTAGAAGATCATACACCAAAATCTGCCGAATCTATGAACTTTTATTAACGTTAAGCACTTTTGTCCATTTATATCTGGCATAGCTTAGTGGTAAATCACTTTGTCTATGGTGTGCAGGGTCCTGGGTTCAAGACTTGCAGAGGCTGTTTATTAACACTTTTTAAAAGAAACCTTGACGAGTGGATGGGAAACAGAACGTTTACCCCGGGGATCACTTCAGTGGCTCTGCTGGACAGAGGCACAGGGAACTAATCTAAGGGGGCGGCGAAAACTAACACATTCTGGCTAGACTTATAAATGCCTTCGGGCAGATAGCCTTGTACCTACCTACCTATAACTTGGACTTCATCAGAACAAAATAACAGTCAAACCATCCAGAATATACACACACATACACACTTGTCCCACCTCCCAATAAAATCAATTAACAATAAAATAATTGAATGATTAAATAATGTGATTGCAGGTTGAATCCAATATTAAAAAAAATGAACAAAGTACATTATCTAAATTAAAACCAGATCACAGTATGAACCAAAAACAAAAATATGCATAAAAATGTACAAAGTTCATTATCTAAATTAAAACCAGGTCACACTATGAACCAAAAACAAAAATATGTGTGTATGTATATGTATGTATATATATATATATATATATATATATATATATATGGGTCTATGTTTTGAAATTTCACTATCTCAAACAAGAAACATCGAGACCCATTAAAGCGAAAGTGCGCTTTCGCAAAAGCTGGTTCTCTGAACCAGAAAAAAAACAAAAAAATAAACAGTATTTTGCAGGGGGCAAGCCCCTATGCTCCTCCCATGTGGGGGGCTGTGCTGCCCACACCCCCCTACTTAAATATACTAACTCCGAGATCGCACTGCAGTGGGGAAAAGGATACATTTCCTTATCCCCACTGTAATGTGCTTTGGAGAACCAGCTTTAGCGAAAGTGCACTTTCGATTTAGTGGACTTTCACTTAAATGGGTTCGATCTTCTGGTTGTCAAGAAAGTGTGTTTTTGAAAATCAGAAGTAGACCCATATATATATATAAACCCCCTTATTTTTTATAAATAAAGAATAAGAAGTAAAATTAACTTGTGATGTAAAATCTTAATAACCTTAAGAAAAAAGTAAGATGCCCTAAGTTTTAGTAAGCTCATAATGGGCACATTTTCATTAAAGCCAGGGGCTTGGATGGCATTCATTCTTTACTGCCACCTTAATTCAAGGTAGTCATCACATGCCCCCCCCCCCACGCTGCCCTAAATCAACCAGATCAGTCACTATGAACCAAAAAATTGTGTAGGATAGTCCCTCAAATGTTTATATAGTTTAAATGTTTATATAAAGAGTTGTTTTCATCCTTTTTCTTAATATCATATACAAATAAAGTATTATTTTGCACTTGTATTGCTTGTTTTTACTGCACTGTCAAAGATTTCTGTGTTTATTGTTTTTCCTGCACTTACTTGGGGTTTTAAGTTGCATTTTTACCACTGCTGTAAGGGCTGCTGTTCTGCAGTTGTAGTACTCTAATAAAATACACTGTATCTCCTGTCTTCAGTGCTTTTAGGCATCTGTTTCTGTTATTTCCTAATGCTTGAGCTTCAAACCAGTCATTTTACATTAACGGGGGCAATATCTGTACTCTTGTGGCAGGAGAGGGATGATTTCACTTATCCAAGGTGGGAATTGCTGGTGGAAATCTTATTGTGTGCTTATGTGATTGGCCTGTAGGCACATCTACTTTAAAACTTGCTTTTTTCTGCTTGTATATAAGCCTCGTGTTTCTCGATGATGCTCTTTGTGCAGCAGCAGTTAGCGGTGAGCTGTATATATGCAGTCACTAAACGTTGTACTTTTCCCTATAAAAACTACCTGTAAAATGTTCCACAGTCCCATGCTACTCAAGGTGTAACTAGTTTGTGTGCTAAGCAGCACTTCCACATTTAGTTAGGCCTGTATTACATTATTACAGCACTCAAAACTATCAGTGCTCATAGAGCAAGTGTTTTGCATGCTGGGCAGCATTGCCACATAGTGTAGATTACACTAAGCACCCATGCCTCATCCCATTGCAAACACCGCCCATTCTATTCCCTTGTAAACCACATGTTAAGGACCTGCAGCCATGGATAGGCACTTTCCTACCATCTCTTCGTCTAGCTTGGTGGACATGGGCATCCTGAGGCAATGTATCATTCAGATCATTTGCACTGACACCTACCTAATTCTGAAACAGACAAGTGCACTATGTGAGGGATGTAGTTACACAGTGTCACTGAACACATAACTCACAGACACAAAAAATGTCAAACAGCTTGTCAGTGACACGTGTACACACACACACAACTCTCACCACACTTACTAAGAACCAGACACACAAATCTACACATTTAGATGTGCTCACATCAAACTTACCCAAACCTCAAAGGTCTCCCAGATGCAGTTCTCAGAAACTCTGCAATTACACAAACAAGGCAACTTCCACCACAACATACAAAACTACACCTCATAATGTTTCATCTACCAAGACCATAAAGTATAACACCACACAACCCAATATTTGGTCAGAGGAGACTCCATTATGAGATATACTGATGTTCCTTTCACCAGGCTGGATAAAGAGAAGGTTACAGTTAGTTGTCTGTTAGGGGCCGGGATTCTCCAGATCATGCAAGCACTCAGGTCAGTAAACCCCAAGTACCAGTATGACTCAGTCATAATCCATGGCGTAAATGACCTGAGATGTACCTCCCTGGACTATATGAAGAGGGATAAGATTGAGCTCTCAGAATATGTCACAGGCTGGTATGGCCCTTGCATTGTGCCATCTCTAAGGATGATGCCACAATACCAGCAGAAAATTATTGAGTAATAATTGGCTCATCTACTGTGTCATTCCGAAGTGGTCCAATATTGGTCAGCCCAGCAAAACACAATTGACAGGCCACACTGCTTTTCCAGGGATGGTCTTCAGCTGTCACCACTAGGCTTTCAGATATTTAACATTATCCACCCCTCTAGTGCCTTTTTTAGGCACAGCTAAACAGACAAACCTTCCAACATAGCACTACTCAGAATAAGCTAAAGGTATTACTGCTGAATGTTGGGATTCTCAGTAAAAAACTACACTCCATGGAAGCACTCCTTAGTGTAGAGAATGCTGACATCTGTGCAGTTACTCAGACATAATTCAAAGCCATGGAAAGTACTGCGGAAGTGCAAGGCTATAATGCCTTTCACAAGGTCTGACCACCCACTGCACATAAAAGTACAAAAGCTGGAGACTGGTCAAATGATATGACATGCTTGAACTACTCCATGTCCACCTAACCATAAGAACAATCCCTTACCGTATCCTTGCTAATTACAGATTCCACACTATGAACCAGTAAAACCATATCTCATACTTGAATTTACTAGAATCACTTACCATTTAGCCCAATACCATACTTATGGGTGATTTCAACTACCCTTCCATTAACTGTGAAGCACACATGACCATTAACATGCAGGCTCAAAGATTTCTAGACTTTGTCAATGCAAGTGCCCTGGAGCATCTAGTCTGCACTCCATCTAGAGGTACAAATATCCTAGGCCTGATAACTCACAAATATAGGAGAGAGTTGCACTTCCCAAATGTGCTGTCCTCACTAGTTAGATCAGATCGCAAAGCGATCCCCCTTGAATAAATATAAAAGTAGAACCTCCACCTAACCCTAAAATCTTTAAGAACTTTTCTAAGGCAAATTATCTCATTAAGTGACGGCATAGCTAGTTTCCAAGTTCCCCCCAAAACAGAAGCCTGTGTGGTGGCATACATAAAAGCCCTGCACAACTGTATAAACAACCACATAGACCTGCCAGTACCAGACCAAAATAAACCTAGGACAAACCACAAAAACAAGCCACCCTGTATAAATGGTTGTGCAACAAAAGAAAGAAAATCCTATCTAGATATAATAGAGAATGCGCACAACAGAGCAAAAACTCCCTCATTAGTCTAAACAAGCAAATTGGGGGACTAATGAAGTCTTCAAAAGCAAATTTTGAGGCAAAACTAGCTTCCCAAGATAAGGATAACCATGAGGCTTTTTTCAGTTTGCGCGAAGTTGCTCATAGAGCAGCGCCGGTTAATCAAGTTTAAACTATTTCTGGCTCCGCAAAGTCTGCTCTTCAATTTTTCCCTTAGAACTGCTCTACTTGCAGTCTAAACAGTCTATTCTCTATCTGAAAAGCCCAGCACTTGCTCCTAAAGCATTTTTATACAGGTAAAGCACTCTTAAACAAAAATAAAGTACTTCATTCACCTAAATCCCCTTGAGTACCCATTTCCCTATAGGTCCTTTCTGACTCAGTTACACAGCAATCCTTTACACTATTCTAGCATGTCGAAGGGTCAGTTGCTGGCATCCTCTCCTGTTCAGCTGGTGAATCTGGGAATCTTGAGGCAATGTTACAATTGCCTCATGTACACAGACAACCCTCTCCTAGTCCCAACAAATACAAATATATGTGAGAGATGCAACTATATAGCCAAACTGGAGGCTGAGCTCTCTCAACTCAGTACTGGCAAAACCAGTCAGGAGGAGAAGGTAACCATGCACACCACAAACCCAGTCTCACATAGACCTATCACAACTGCAAACCAAACACATAAACACACAAAAACATACTCGGAGGCTCTGATTAAAAATCTACCAAAACAACAGAGGCCTCCAAAGCAGACACCCAAGCGACCACTACCTCAAGACATAGCACATGCAACACATAGTTCACAAAGTCAGTGTGCTAAACAGTCACAGCCCTTAAGGCCAAACAACATGCCAGATACACTTGTAATAGGTGACTCCATAGTCAGACACACTGATGTCCCGCTCACCAGACTGAACAAGGAAAAGGTTACAGTAAGCTGCCTGTCATGCGCTAGAATCCGCCACATAACACAAGCACTCAGGTCACTCCAAAGCAAGTACAAATATGACTCAGTCATTGTCCATGCCGGTGTGAATGACCTGAGACGTACCTCCCTGGACTACATGAAAAGAGACATAGAGGAGCTCTCTGATTATGTAGCCCAGGCTGGTATGACCCTGACCCTGAGCAGCATCGTACTCTCACTAAGAATGATGCCACAGTACAAAGACAAAATGATCAGCTTTAACAATTGGCTTAATTACTGGTGTCATTCTAAGGGGATCCAATGTCTGTCTGCTTGGGATGACATGCTTGACAAGTCACGCTGCTTCGCAAGGGATGGCTTGCACCTGTCACCCCTGGGCTTCCGGATATTGGCCAAGGCTCTTGCCACCTCCATAGTGCCTTTTTTAGGCAAGGCTCAAAAGACAAACCCACCTCCCTAGAAAACACAAGTGAAAAAAAACTAAGGGTAATGCTGCTCAATGCCAGAAGTCTAAACCTCAAGATGCACGCTCTCGAAGCCCTCCTCAGTATGAAGAACATCGATGTCTGTGCAGTGACTGAAACCTGGTTCAAGGCTCCCGAGAGCACCCCAGCACTACCAGGTTTTACCTCATATCATGCTTTCCGGCCCCAAAACTTGGACCGAACCACAAAAGGAGGGGGAGTATCCATATTCATCAAATATACCCACACCTCCAGGTTAGTGGCAACGCACAAAGCATCGGAGACTATCCAGGTGCAACTAACCATAGGCAAAACTGCCCTACAGTTTGTAGCATGCTACAGACCACCCTCTCAAACTCAGGAACCCCACTCAGCCTTCCTGAAGACACTGGAGAGTATGAATGTCTCTCCAAATACCATCATATTGGGAGACTTCAACTACCCAAACATAGACTGGGAACATTAATCAAGCCCCAGCACCCTAGCCCAAAGGTTCCTAGAATTCATAAACTTAAATGCGATGGAACAACTAGTCACCATTCCCACAAGAGGAGATAATATACTAGACCTGATCATCACAAACATGGGGACAAAATGCTCACATAGACCTATCACAACTGCAAACCAAACACATAAACACACAAAAACATACTCGGAGGCTCTGATTAAAAATCTACCAAAACAACAGAGGCCTCCAAAGCAGACACCCAAGCGACCACTACCTCAAGACATAGCACATGCAACACATAGTTCACAAAGTCAGTGTGCTAAACAGTCACAGCCCTTAAGGCCAAACACCGGAAGCACAAAAGACCACAGTGAAGAACTTCTCAAAAGCCAACTTCACACTTCTTAAGACTGAAGTGGTATCCTTCAAGGCCCCTGGGCCAGTGGAAACCACAACCCACACCGCTGAATCCTTTATAAATGCCTTCTACGGGCACCTTCAAGAATGCATGGATCATGCAATCCCTAATAAAACCAAGACCCATTCCCCCAAAGGCAGGCGCCCTGTCTGGTGGACCCCAGCCATTAACAAACTTTACAACAGGAGGAGGAAGCTACTACATGACAGAGCAAAATCCCTAAAAGGGAAGGCATCTCTGATCAGTACTAGCAAAAAACTATGATCACTCATAAAATCATCCAAGGCCAACTTTGAGAGAAAAATTGCAAAAGACACAGAGGACAATCACAAGGCCTTCTTTAGCTATGTTAGAAACCTGGGTGGAAACTCCCAGATATGCTCAGAGTTAGTCCAAAATGAGACAAAATACACTGAACCCACAGACATTGCCAACATTCTGGCAGACAGGTTCAGTGCAAATTTCTCTGCCCCCTCCCCCCCAGAAGGAGAAATATCTATCCCAGCAGAGTGTAGCCTCCCTAACATCTCAGATGCCCAGGTGAGAGCCGCCCTCTCCAAAGCTAAAAACACAGCATCAATGGGACCGGACGGTGTCCCGGGCTGTGTGCTACATGAACTCCAAGAGGAACTAAACCCGCACATAAGGCTGCTGTTTAATCTTAGCCTTACTACAGGATACATACCCAAAGAGTGGCATACAGCAACAGTGGTCCCACTCCACAAAGGCGGTGCTTCTACGGACCCTGGAAATTACCACCCCATAAGCTTGACGAGCCTGGTCTGCAAAGCTATGGAAAGGATCATTATGGATCTCATAAACAAAGACATTGAGGACCTACAGACATTGGATCCTACCCAATTTGAATTTGGCTTTGTCAAGGGTGATCCTGCCTTTTGAACTTGGTTGACTTTTTTTGAAACAGTCACTAAGGCCATTGATGAGGGTAAGGCAGTTCACACAGCCTACCTTGACCTTGCAAAAGCCTTCGACACAATACTCCACTCGGACATCATAGACAAACTCACCAGCTTAAATGTAAACCCATATGTCACAAGATGGGTTGCAAACTGGCTCAAGGACAGAACCCACAAGGTCAGAATTGCAGGAGCCATGTCAGACTCTATGCCAGTCACAAGCGGTGTCCCACAGGGCTCAGTCCTGGGACCCCTCTTGTTCGGCATTTATTTTTCCGAGGTGCAAGCAAACGTAGGAGGATTGTGGCTGACAAAGTTCGCAGATGACTGCAAACTGGGCGCCATAATTGATACTCCAGCAGACACAAGCATCCTTCAGAGAGGCCTCATAGAAACGGATAATTGGTGCCAGAGCCATGGCCTTAAACTGAACGCCAAAAAATGTATAGTCATACCCTTTGGGAAAAACAAGGTACCCACAAATTACCACATAGGTGGTAATCCATTAAGTACGGAAGAGGTAATCGGGGACCTAGGGACCCAAGTTGACAGTAACCTCTCATTTGACACTCACATTGCCAAAGTGGTTAGGAAGACCTTCTATATTGCCCACCTTATCATGAAGGGATTCACATCTAGATCAAGAGAGGTCATTGTGCCCCTGTACTCTTCTCTTATCAGGCCCATGATTGAGTACAATGCCCCATTTGGGATGTATCTTACCCGACACCTGCAGCAGTTGGAAAGACCCCAAAAGTTCCTCACCAAGAGGATAAAGGGTCTCAAACATATGTCATATGTTGCCCGGCTAAAGAAACTCCAGCTCTATTCAGTCGCATACCGCCTACTCAGAGGTGATCTATGCCTGACGTACAAGGCCATGTCCAATCCGGAATTAATGGACATGCTCCACCTCAGAAAATCCAAATCCATAAGAGCCATGAGAGCAAGAGATTTGAACCTCAACACAGAAATAAATAGGACATGCTGGAGGGACAGATTCATAACCCAGAGGCTCCCTACACTCTGGAACAGAATCCCAGTCCATGTTAGGCAGAGCCCCTCACTAACTCTGTTCAAGAGAAATCTTGACGAGTGGATGGGAGATCGTAGGTTTACCCCGGGGGTCATCTCTGTGTCACTACTAGACAGAGGCACAGTAAACTAAACCCTAAATGGGCATAGTATTCTCATCCTAAGGGGTGGTGAAAGCCATACACACTCTGGCTAGGCTTATAAATGCCCTAGGGCAGATAGCCTAGTACGAACCTATGAACCTATGTCTATAATCTTAAAGGCAACATCCAACAATGTGCAGAGTTAGCTGTAGACGGCATTACCTATACCCAACAAGAAGATATAGCAAGTCTGCTGGCTGATAAATTCAGCTCAAATTTTACATCCCAGTCACCTCTGGTTACCCCTCCCAAGAAATACTCTCCCCCATTCCTCTACCAGTTTTCACCAAAGAACAGGTTCCCACTGCACTCTAAAGCTAAACACTGCTTTGATGGCTCCTAACAATATTCCTAGATGCCTGTTAAATAGCTTGAAACAGGAACTATGTGGCCGACCAGGATCTCTAATTACAGCGTCCAGACTGGCTTTGTCTATGTGGAGTAGAAGACAGCAGCAGACATCCCTTTGCATAAAGGGGGACCATGAACAGACCCATGAAATTACAGACCCATAAGTTTGACTAGTCTCATATGCAAGGCCATGAAAAGAATAATCATGGACTTGATAAATAATGACATAGGAAACCTCAAAATATTAGACTCAACCCAGTTCGGCTGTTTCAAGGACAAGTCATGCCTGCTGAATCTGGTAGACTTCTCTGAGAAAGTCACTAGGGCCATGGATGATGGTAAAATGGTGGATGCTGCTTGCCTTGAAATGGTTATGACATTTGACACAATTCCCCACTCGGGTATTATAAATAAACTCACAAAACTGAGAATAAATTCCTACTGCATCAGCTGGATAGCCAAATGGCTCATGGTCAGGACACATGCTGTTAGAGTGGGAGACTCCAGATCCAGCAAGAGGCCAGTTACTAGTGTTGTGCCACAGGGCTCAGTGCTGCGACCTGTTCTCTCTCTGAACTCAAGGCTAATGTAGAAGGCCTTTGGCTGACCAGATCTACTGACTACAAGCTGGGGTCAGTCACTGAATCCCCCATCAATGTAGATATCCTATAGAAGGGTCTGACTCATACAAATTATTGGTGCCAGAGCCATGGCCTAAAACTAAATGCAAAAAAATGCATAATCATACTCCTTGAGAAGTCAAATACCCCTGCAAATTACAAGATCAATACCACACTTCTAAGAGTGGGAGCAGAGGTGAGAGATCCAGGTACACAGAAAGAAAGTACCTGAACTTTGACCACTGTGTCCACAGTGGTGAGAAAGTCCTGTATCTCACAGCTTACAAGTAAAAGGCATGGCATCCAGATCCAAGGAAGTTATAGTCCCACTGTACTCATCCCTCAACTGACCAATAATAGAGTACAGCGAACCCTTTAACTTGTACTTGACCAGGCACTTGGAACAGCTGGAGTGGCCTCTGACGTTCCTTACAAAAAAAAAAAAAAAAAAAAAAAATATATATATATATATATATATATATATATTACAGGGTGTGAACTACATGTCATGTGCGGAACAACTAAAAGCTCTGTTTCTTTACTCTGTCTCATACCGATTATTAAGGGATGATCTATGCGTAATCTACAATGCACGCTCAAATCCAGCCTTGATGGAACTGTTACACATTTGCAAGAAAAACTGCACAAGGACCACCTGATCTAAGGATCTAAACCTGGGCTGTGACATGAACAAAACATGCTGGAGAGAGAAGTGTTTCAGAGATTACTCCTTTTCTGGAACAGGCTTCCTATTCAAGTAAAGCAGAGCCATTTCCAGACCCTCTTCAAATGCAATATGGATCAATGGATGGGGAATAGTAAATTCACTCCTGGGGTGACATCTATGTCCCTTATGGACAGGGGCAGCCTGTAAAATACTCGAGGCATAGGCACAAACCTAATCCACCCTCTAGCCATTAAGGATTGAAAATCAGGTGAAATTGAAATTCAGAAAAATTCAGGTAAAAATGGCTACATGAGCCATTAACCTAGTAATCTCATATGAACCTAAAGTCCTTTGAATTTTATTGTGAATGCAAGTGCAAACTGGGGGTACCGTCTCATTTACTATTTACCCAATTTTATGAGGGACTTCATTCAGGAGTTCACAGGCTCCCTTTTCTCTTTTCTTGACTAGCTAAGGTTAGTTAATTTTGGTTGACCTCATTATGAGTCAAAAGAGTTCATGGCATTTGTTAAAGAATTGCATTATAAAGGGATATGAATTTGTATGGGTGGTTACTTCTGTTATCCATCAGAATGTAGTTTTGCAGTTATGTAAGTCAGTTGACATGGAGGTGGACTTCATTTTAGTTGAATTTCCCTTCCCTGCATCGTTCCTCCTGATCTTAACATGGTACAATGCAAAGATGATAACCTTGCCAACTCTGAGATTTTTTCACCCTTCATTCTGCCATTTCCTTGGTGAGAATAGTGTGGACAATCCAGATGGTCTTGTCTTGGTCTATAATATTGCCTGGACAGCTTGTTTGGAGCTTGTCATCCCATGTCATGCTTGTCCAGTCCAGTCCATCTAGCTGTATTACAACCTTAGACTGAATGTGAGCTGTGCCTTGTATACAGGGCAAGGCAAGGGTTGGCACACTAGTGGCATTTGTTCCCATGTGATGGAGGACAAGCTTAGACTGGCTGTTTTAGCTTAGCTTGCCCCTGTCATGTTTGGTTTTATGAACATGTGCTTTAGGGAATTGTCTGTGGTCTCAGTAGTGATAACTTGTGGACTTTGTTCTGTTTGTTTTGCCTGATTAGAGTTTGGTGACGGCGTGAGCTTCATTTCAAAACCACAGAGAAAGCGAAAAACACTATGTGAAAGGCTTGCTAGCTGAGGCACTGGAGTATTAAACAATTTTGGATTTTATGCTTCTGCAGTTGTTTTTCGCTTTCTCTGTGTTTTTTGTATTTTTATTTTTTATTTTGTTGTTCAGTGAGTTTCATTTCAGGCATGCACGAGACAACCTGTAGTCCGAACCCTTGTCTTAAACAGACTGGTTGTATCCTAAGTAACTATTTCAAATCTCTGGACCCGCATTGCCCAGTCCTGAGATGTAAAGACTGAATGGTTGAAAATCAGGGCTTAGAAATGGCAATCTTGGAATTAATATAAAGTTCAGAATATTCCAGTTTCTCTGAGGTATGGCAGTCTTACAGTTAGCATATACAAGTTTACTGGGTGCAGGGAGCTTTTGATGTCCTGTATTTTCCTTTTTTTTGTGTGTGTGGTATCTCAAGATTTCAGTATGGAATTGTAGCCTATCCTGGTGGCTTGGGTCTGGGTTCTATAAACGATGATTAGGTCCTCCTTGGCTGGAGTTGGACATTATTCCTTGGTTACCTCGAGAGATAATTGGTAGTAATAATTTAAAAAAAAATCTTTGGATCCTGACAATCTTTTCAGCTAATAACCAATTACCAATTTCCTTTTCCAAGCAACATAATGCAGTCTTGTCTAATTTCTTATGGAATTAAAAAAGTCAATGACTCATCATTTCCACACTAATGAAGACAGCAGACTGCTGGATACATTTTTAGGAGAGACTGTATACATATGCATTAATTATCAGAGCCAGTCCATATGGCACAGTATCTTACCCACTGATTGGCTGTACTGTACTGGACATGGCTACATTACTTGTTATGCTTTTTTTTATTTGTTGTAATGCCTGTGACATCTGGAAGAACAAGGTGACCTGGTGGTGGAACGAGGAAGTACAGGAGAGTTTACAGAGAAAGAGGTTGGTGAAGAAGGAGTTAGATTGTCAGAGAGATGAAGAAAGTAGACAGGTATACAAGGAAATGAGGTGTATGGTGAATTGAGAGGTGGCGGAGGCTAAGGATAAGGTGTATGAAGGGTTGGACACTAAGGAGAGAAAAAAAAACCTGTTAGACAGAGACAATTGGCTAGACAGAGGGACCGAGCTGGGGAAGATGTGCAGCAGGTAAGGGTGATAAAGGATAATGAAGGAAATGTATTCACAAGCGATGAGTGTGTTGAGCAGATGAAAAGAGTACTTTGAGGGGCTGATGAATGAAGAGAATGAGAGAGAATCTTGGATGATGTGGAGATAATAAATAAGGAAGTGCAGAGGATCAGCAATAGGAAGTAAGAACAGCTGTGAAGAGGGGAAAGGCTGATGGTCCAGGTGACATACCTGTGGAAGCATGGAGGTGTTTAGGAGAGATGGCAGTGGGGTTTTTAATGACATTGTTTAATGAAATCTTGGAAAGTGAGAGGATGCCTGAGGAGTGGAGAAGAAGTGTTTTGGTACTGATTTTTAAGAATAAGGTTGATGTGCAGAGCTGTAGTAACAGAAGGATAAAATCGATCAGTCACAGCATGAAGTTATGGGAAAGAGTAGTGGAAGCTAGGTTAAGAAGGGAGGTGATGATTAGTGAACAGCAGTATGGTTTCAAGCCAGGAAAGAGCACTACAGATGCGATGTTTGGTCTGAGGATGTTGATGGAGAAGTATAGAGAGGGTCAGAAGGAGTTGCATTGTGTCTTTGTCTACTTAGAGAAAGCATATGACAGGGTGCCTAGAGAGGACTTGTGGGATTGTATGAGGAAGTCAGGAGTGGCAGAGAAATATGTAAGACAGTACAGGGTATGTACTAGGGTACTGTGACAGTGGTGAGGTCTGCGGTAGGCGTGACGGATGCATTCAAAGGTAGAGGTAGGATTACATCAAGGATCAGCTCTGAGCCCTTTCTTATTTCCAGTGGTGATGGACAGGTTGACAGGTGAGATCAGACAGGAGCCTCTGTGGACTGTGATGTTTGCGGATGTAGTGAGAATAAGGAACAGGTTGAGGAGACCCTGGTGAGGTGGAGATATCTGCTAGAAAGGAGAGGAATGAAGGTCAGCAGGACCAAAATAATATATGTGTGATAGAGAAATGGTGAGAATGCAGGGAGTAGAGCTGGTGAAGGTGGATGAGTTTAAATACTTGGGCTCAACAGTTCAGAGTAATAATGAGTGTGGAAGAGAGGTGAAGAAGAGAGTACAGGCAGGGTGGAGTGTCAGAAGTGATTTGTGACAGACACGTAGCACTAAAAGTGAAAGGGAAGGTCTACAAGATGGTAGTGAGACCAGCTATGTTGCATAGGTTGGACATGGTGGCACTGACAAAAGACAGGAGTCAGAGCTGGAGGTGGCAGAGTTAAAGATGTTAAGATTTGCACTGGGTGTGATGAGGATGGACAGGATTAGGAATCAGTATATTAGAGGGTCAGCTCAGGTTGAATGGTTTGGAGACAAAGCCAGAGAGTCGAGATTGCATTGGTTTGGACATGTTCTGAGGAGGGATGCTGGTTATATTGGGAGAAGGATGCTAAGGATGGAGCTACCAGGTAAGAGGAAAAAGAAGAAGGCCTAAGATGAGGTGTATGGATATGGTGAGAGAAGGCATGCATGTGGTTGGTGTGACAGAGCAAGATGCAGAGGATAGGAAGAAATGGAAACAAATATCTGCTGTGGTGACCCCTAACGGGAACAGCTGAAAGAAGAAGTTTAATGCCTGTCTCACATTTGGTATTGCTAATTTTGCTGTGTATTTCTATGTGTTTGTGAAGAACTGTTAATGAAGCATCCACAACACCATACCACATTTAAGAATGCATATCCTTACTTTATCTGTTACTTGTGCCGTTTGATCATTTTTATGTTTAAAGGAAATGTGCTATCCTTAAAAATATGGCAGAAAAAATGGAAATATTGGACTTTGACTCTGTTAACTTGTAGGTGACTCCAAAGCATATGCCCTGCTTCATGTCCTTAATGTTTGGAAGAGCATTATGGAGAGGGGAAGAGGAAGGGAAGAGGTAACTGTAAGTAAAATAGGTTTTGTTCTTAACAACTATGAAGGCAGACACTAAAAACAACTACAAAGCCTTCAATAGTTATATCAAGAATCTCCACGGCAATACCCTGATTTGCTCTGAGTTACTGCACAATGGTACCTCCTATGCTGAGCCAACAAGTATTGCCAACATACTGGGCAACAGATTCAGTGCCAACTTTACCCCCCCAAGGACCAATCACAATAACAGAGGAATGCCAGGCACTCAACATTACTGCAGTACAGATTAAACCTGCATTGCCCAAGGCCAAGAATGCAGCTTTCGTGGGACCCAATAATATCCCTGGATGTGTTCTACATGAACTACAAAGTGAACTGGCACCACATCTGTGTGCCCTGTCCAGTCATAGCCTCACCTCAGGCTTTGTCCCTACTGAATGGCACACTGCTACAGTCATCCCTCTCCATAAAGGGGGAGTGACTACAGACCCTGGGAATTATCACCCCATTAGCCTGACAAGTCTGATATGTAAGGCTATGGAGCACATCATCATGGACCTAATTAAGAAGGAAAAGCAAAATGTGAACAGGAAACCAAGAATCAGTAATCCACAAACGAAAAGGCTGCCAAATAATCCAATTCTTTATTCACGAAACACTCCAAAAGTAATAAAATCAATGACAGTCTTATACATGATGTGTTTAAATACACTGACAGAATCTGAAGACTTAATTTGATTGGATTAAATTAATCTAGTCAATTTAAAATAATTAAAACAATTAAAACCAACCATTGAAATGAATAATCCATTAAACCACAATTGGGTTCTTTTTAAAGTGCTAGTGCATATGATCAGACTTGTAAAAATGAATATCGTAAAACCATAACTTAGGTCACTTTTCAAAAAACCTTTTCAAAAAACATGTGTTTGCAAGAAAATGTGAAATTTACGTAATTAAGATCATTGCCTTTCATTGAAGTATACAAAAACTTCTTCTGAAACTGTTATAAACAAGAAACTAAAAACTAATGTAAACATCAAACCCATCTATGTAATAATCTAAATGCATTTACACCTATAAATAGTGTAATTATTGAAACATTCTTTTAAAATTTATGTTGTAACTTGGAAAATAATTAAAATTAATCACAGTAAAAATGTGTGTGCATCAATCAGCAACTTTAAAAGCACTTTTAAAGCACTTTTAAAAACTACAATAATGTGGTGGCAACCTGTGGTGCAACAAGTATTTAAACCTAGTTACAACCAACCCTAGTACAAAGTGCGAATAATAAACCTACAACTCAGATAGTACATCTGGAATTTGATATATGAATGAATAAATAAATAAATAAATAAATAAATAAATAAGCAAGTACAATAAAAACAAGGTGTAAACATTGGGAAAATAACCTAATCCTAGTGAGATGAATAACTTGATATGGATTAAATGAACTAGTACCTTTTAATTACTAAACATACCGGACTTAAAGGGTAATAAACCTACATTATAACCTAGCTCTTCTAATCTTTAACACACTTTTAATGCTAGTTGACTCATTCAACCCTGGAGGTTTGGTTGCATTTAGGTTTATCTGCCATAACAGCTCTTTGTATTGAGGCCTCCCACCTTCCTCTTGGGTTTTGAGGTACATGCTCAAGAACCATGAATTTCAAAGTCATATTGGAACAAATGACAGAATGCTTGTAAAAGGCATTGCTTTCTTTCTTAACACTAACATCATATAGATGTTATATCCTTTTTCGCAGGGTCCTTTCTGTCTTTCCTACATAGAACCCAGAGCAAGCCTCACAAATACCTAAATATACTATTCCCTTGGTAGCACGTGTAATACCCTTTAGGGTTGAAATTGAAGTTTCTTTAACGTAATATTTACTGTTGTTGTAAATATAATTACATTGCTTACAGTTTTGACATTTGTAGGTTCCTACCCTCTTGCTAATCAAGGAGGTCTTAGCTTCATGTCTTTCAAATAAGTCTTTCAAATTAGCATTCCTGCTGTTAACAAATGATGGAAATGTCGCAGTAAGTTGTTTGACCTCATCATTTGCTTTCAGAATAGGCCAGTATTTTGAAACCAGTTCCTTAAATTTTATAGAATCATTAAAGTGTGGACAAATGTATTGTGTGTATCCATGTTGTTTTGATCGTTGGTCACAATCGTATTATATTACCTTTACCTAGAAGTGGAGTAAATCTACTAGTTCTACATATCTCATCAAGTGTTCTTACAAAGTCTTTTTGGATAGTTTCTTTCTAAAACATATTTTCCAAAATTTGAACTTCTTTTGAAAGATCGCCCTGTACTCACATCCACGGCTCCTACCACCTAATTAATTTTAAAATTAAATTCTTTTGTGCTATATAGGCATCTACCGTCAGCAGAAATGAATTGGAAAAACGGTTTTTCAAATATCATAGTGTTTTCTCTTTTAAATATTGTGTGTGAATCTCAAATAAAAATCTTTTTCACTCAGAATCTCATTCTATAAATTTAAGTCTGTTGTTTCCAGAAAACACATATGTCGTCTAGGAAACGTTGTGTCACAGTTATATTATGTGTCCATTTCTGTTTAAAAATGGTTTTGTATGTTGGTGTAATAACACAACAACTAATATTTTGCAAGCACATTTACATTGTATTGTTGGCATACTTCATGTAACAAAATTCCATTATGTAAGATATAATTGTTGTTCAGAATAACCTCCAACTCTTCAACTATAAACCTAATAACATTTGCTGTTATTCCTCGACTTAATCTAACTATTCGTTGACATCCAAGTGATTCCCAGGACTTAACTAGGGAAGAGTGAATAATTCCAAGCCTTCCACTGGTAAATCAGTTGCCAAATAGTTCCTTTAATACTCTTTTAAAAACTCCCAAGAGTCCTTTTAAATAGTTCTCAAAGATTTGACCAAAATTTTCCCGGAAATGTCTATAAATTTTACCAAGAGGTATTTATCGCCTGCCATGTCTCTAAATATTTAAATAAACTTAAGTAATGCAGCCCTTTACCAACCAAAAGGTATGCTAAAAATGGTGGGGGTACAGGCTTGTTAACCAAAAAGGAAAATGTATAATTAATTTTTAAGGTTGCAGGCAATAAGGTTGTCAATTTTGATGTATCTAATTTTGGAGTATGCAAGGTTCACTTCATTACCGTGAGAATACTGGTCTAGTCTGCAGAATACTAAACATTGCTAAGCCTCTGTGAATCACAACTATACATTTTTAGTTGGTCGATAAGTTGCACACAGTCAGGAGATAAATTTTGAATTTCTGAATTATTGTTCTTAAATGTATCCCTAATGTCTTGCTCCACCAAGTCCTCAAATGTTTTAACTACTGTGTGTAGTGGGGGATTAAAAGTACTTGCTCTAGAAAACCTCTCTTGTAAAAAATTTTGCCCTTTGAAAAAAATATTCAAATTGAGTTTTCTTGTGAATAGTTTTAGCTCTAAGATTGATTTTGTAATGTTAAGAGGGCGAAGTGGGACAAAGTGGAAGCCCTTTGTAAATAGCTCAAAGTGGGTGTCCCTTACATTAATATCTGTAAAATTAAAGATCTTAAAGTTTCCTTTGGAAGCAATGGAACAAGGTAAATCGTGTGTGTCAAAAGTCTCAATAGAAAGAGCTAGACTGGTCGTAACCCCCCCTTTTTCCACTTCTACCTCTGTTGGTTCACCCAACCTCTCTGCTGGTAAGGCTGACCCCTTTTGTTGGTCCTGCCTGGGGGGAATTGAAAAACCTGTTGCTCATTTCTACTGTTGGAATTAAACTTCTGAGCCAGCCTCTCACTTCTACGAGGCCCATCTGCTGGAGAATCAGTACCACCAGTGTTATCCACTCTACTAAATCTGTTGTTGTCTCTATAATTACTCTTGTAGGCTGGTTGATATGCTACCCCGTTCTTATATTCATTGAGGTCCCTTTCCAGTTTCCTCACTTTTCTGTTAACTATTTTAATGCAATGCTGGTCCACCTCATGAAAGACTCTGTCGTAGTCTTTTTTAACCTGTGTAAAATGCGTGTCAGTCACCACCACATTGTTTAATTTATTTAAATCTAATAAAAGTGTTTCCAGTTTAGATTCGTAGTCTTTCACCATTAATTTAATCATTTCAAGACCTGTTTTGTTAAATAACTCTGTTAGGTCGTTAAAAAGAGCCGTTCCCGGTGTAGCATTATTAGGGAACTTGGTGTACCTCAAACCTTTTGGTACCCTCTGCACTCTCAAACATTCAGTTAAATAATCCACTTCCAACTGCGTGGATTTATAAGCATACAATTTATCGTTAAATAACTTAAAATTGTCAACTGCAGGCTCATTCACAATGTCTTGTCGAAAAACAGTACCTGTGTTAAAGGCAAATTGCCTAGATGTCCATGCATTGAAGTTAAAAGTTGTTAGTAAAGGATTTTCGGCACTACCCGCAGAAGTACCAGGACGAATGTTTAAGTCTTCATTAAGTCCTTTTTGCGAATGCGTTTTACTAGCGGATAAAGTAGCCTGCTTTTTACTGCTGCTGTTGTAAACGTTTTTACCCTTTTCAAGTCCGTTTTGTTGGTTGCAAGGGATGTCATCAGCTTCCGATTGCCCAAGGGAAGAAAGGATCTGTGTTAGCATTAACCGGACCTGGCGAAACTCCTCTCGCGATACAGGTCTGTCATCCGGTGTTATTTCAAAGTCGGACTGGCTGCCACTTTCGGTCATGGTGAAAGCACACGAAGAAAAAGCAAAATGTGAACAGGAAACCAAGAATCAGTAATCCACAAACGAAAAGGCTGCCAAATAATCCAATTCTTTATTCACGAAACACTCCAAAAGTAATAAAATCCTGACCAATGTCAGGCTTTATCAAGACAGTCTTATACATGATGTGCCGCAGTTTAAATACACTGACTGAATCTGAAGACTTAATTTGATTGGATTAAATTAATCTAATCAATTTAAAATAATTAAAACAATTAAAACCAACCATTGAAATGAATAATCCATTAAACCACAATTGGGTTCTTTTTAAAGTGCTAGTGCATATGATCAGACTTGTAAAAATGAATATCAAACCATAACTTAGGTCACTTTTCAAAAACCTTTTCAAAAAACATGTGTTTGCAAGAAAATGTGAAATTTACGTAATTAAGATCAATGCCTTTCATTGAAGTATACAAAACACTTCTTCAGAAACTGTGTTATAAACAAGAAACTAAAAACTAATGTAAACATCAAACCCATCTGTGTAATAATCTAAATGCATTTACATCTATAAATAGTGTAATTATTGAAACATTCATTTAAAATTTATGTTGTAACTTGGAAAATAGTTAAAATTAATCACAGTAAAAATGTGTGTACAACAATCAGCAACTTTAAAAGCACTTTTAAAGCACTTTTAAAAACTACAATAATGTGGTGGCAACCTGTGGTGCAACAAGTGTTTAAACCTAGTTACAACCAACCCTAGTACAAAGTGCACTAGTTAAGTCCGGGGAATTCACAGCAAATGTTATTAGGTTAATAGTTGAAGGTATGGAGGTTATTCTGAACAACAATTATATCTTCTTTAATGGAGAGTTGTTCAGACAAAAGAAAGGTGTGGCAATGGGTTCACCTTGTGCTTCGGCGTATGCCAACATTGTGTTGTACATGTGGGAACAGAAATACATCTTTAATTCTGCATGGACACAACATATAACCCACTACCAACGTTTCCTGGACGACATATGTGTTTTCTGGAAAGGGTCCTTACTAGAATTTCAAGAATTTTTTGCACACATGAACTCCACAACAGACTATTTGAGATTCACACACAATATTAGTGAGAAAGAGGTCAACTATTTGGACGTGACTCTCTTTAAAAACCCTAACACTATGACCTTTGAATCATCTGTCTTCAGGAAACCCACGTTTTCCAATTCATTTCTGCACTTTGACAGTGGTCACCCTATAGCACAAAAGAAGGGTATTTTAAAAGGCCAATTAATTAGGGCAAGTAGGATGTGCAGTACAGACGATCTTTTCAAAAAAGAAGTTCAAATTTTGGAAAATATGTTTTTAGAAAGAAACTATCCAAAAAGACTTTTTGTAAGAACACTTGATGAGATATGTAAGCTTAGAACTAGTAGATTTACTCCACTTCTAGGTAAAGGTAATATAAGTACGATTGTGACCAACGATCAAAACAACATGGATACACACAATACATTTGTCCACACTTTTAATAATGATTCTATAAAATTTAAGGAACTGGTTTCAAAATACTGGCCTATTCTGAAAGCAAATGATGAGGTCAAACAACTTACTGCGACATTTCCATCATTTGTTAACAGCAGGAATGCTAATTTGAAAGACTTATTTGAAAGACATGAAGCTAAGACCTCCTTGATTAGCAAGAGGGTAGGAACCTACAAATGTCAAAACTGTAAGCAATGTAATTATATTTACAACAACAGTAAATATTACGTTAACTCGAGAAACTTCAATTTCAACCCTAAAGGGTATTACACATGTGCTACCAAGGGAATAGTATATTTAGGTATTTGTGAGGCTTGCTCTGGGTTCTATGTAGGAAAGACAGAAAGGACCCTGCGAAAAAGGATATACGAACATCTATATGATGTTAGTGTTAAGAAAGAAAGCAATGCCTTTTACAAGCATTCTGTCATTTGTTCCAATATGACTTTGAAATTCATGGTTCTTGAGCATGTACCTCAAAACCCAAGAGGAGGGGAGTGGGAGGCCTCCCTCGAATACAAAGAGCTGTTATGGCAGATAAACCTAAATGCAACCAAACCTCCAGGGTTGAATGAGTCAACTAGCATTAAAAGTGTGTTAAAGATTAGAAGAGCTAGGTTATAATGTAGGTTTATTACCCTTTAAGTCCGGTATGTTTAGTAATTAAAAGGTACTAGTTCATTTAATCCATATCAAGTTATTCATCTCACTAGGATTAGGTTATTTTCCCAATGTTTACACCTTGTTTTTATTGTACTTGCTTATTTATTTATTTATTTATTCATTCATATATCAAATTCCAGATGTACACACAGACATCTATTTTAAAAGGTATCTGAGTTGTAGGTTTATTATTCTGCGTGCACTTTGTACTAGGGTTGGTTGTAACTAGGTTTAAATACTTGTTGCACCACAGGTTGCCACCACATTATTGTAGTTTTTAAAAGTGCTTTAAAAGTGCTTTTAAAGTTGCTGATTGATGTACACACATTTTTACTGTGATTAATTTTAACTATTTTCCAAGTTACAACATAAATTTTAAATGAATGTTTCAATAATTACACTATTTATAGATGTAAATGCATTTAGATTATTACACAGATGGGTTTGATGTTTACATTAGTTTTTAGTTTCTTGTTTATAACACAGTTTCTGAAGAAGTGTTTTGTATACTTCAATGAAAGGCATTGATCTTAATTACGTAAATTTCACATTTTCTTGCAAACACATGTTTTTTGAAAAGGTTTTTTGAAAAGTGACCTAAGTTATGGTTTTACGATATTCATTTTTACAAGTCTGATCATATGCACTAGCACTTTAAAAAGAACCCAATTGTGGTTTAATGGATTATTCATTTCAATGGTTGGTTTTAATTGTTTTAATTATTTTAAATTGATTAGATTAATTTAATCCAATCAAATTAAGTCTTCAGATTCAGTCAGTGTATTTAAACTGCGGCACATCATGTATAAGACTGTCCTAATTAAGAAGGATATAGGAAATCTCAAACTCTAGATCCCACTCAGTTTGGTTTTGTGAAAGGTAGATCATGCCTGCTCAACCTGATTGATTTCTTTGAGTCAGTCACCAGAGCTGTGGATGAGGGCAAGGCAGTTCATACAGCCTACCTCGATCTGGCCAAGGCCTTTGATACCATTCCCCACTCAGGAATTACTGATAAACTCAAAAAACTAGGCATCAACCCCTATATCACTAGGTGGGTTGCCAATTGGCTCACAGATAGAACCCACAGTGTGAAAGCAGACTCCAAGTCAGACTGCCAATCAGTCATGAGTGGAGTCCCACAGGGATCGGTCCTTGGATCTCTCCTGTTTGGCATCTACTTCTCAGAAGTCCAGGCCAACACAGAGGGACTGTGGCTGACCAAGTTCACAGACAACTGCAACCTGGGAGCCATTATTAACTCCCCAAGTGATGTAGACATCCTACACAAAGGCCTCATTGAGACCAATGACTGGTATCAAAACCATGGCCTTAAAGGGAGAGTGTCAAAGATGCAACTCTCAGAACACTTTTTAATTTTTTGTCACTAATGTAAACTTTAAGTGTTGCACTTGGCACCCATGTCACTGAATCTGCACTTTTCAGCTTACTTTTACAGTAAATACACTGTTTTTGTTCAGGAGCGTCCCTCCCGCTCTCCAATTTGGCCAGGTAAGACCACCCCCTGCATGACGTTGTCTGGCACACCCATTCTCCACCCTTTCTTCTTTACTTATGACCACGCTTTCCTTTTCCAAATTTATTTTCACTCCCTAGGGGAACAGATGCATTACTGCTTTGGTTCCCATCTAGTCGTCTTCCAAAGCATGTTGCCTTTCTATAATTCTAGCTGTCTTATCATACTATTAGAATGTTAAAAAAGAAAGAGACCGTCTTAAATGCAACAGAACTACAGTATCGGCTCGGTAATGTTCTGAAACGATCCCTTCCTTCATAGCTCTAAACAAAAATGTGACAATATCTCATTTGGGTACTGCATGCAATACCAATCACTTCATTTGTAGCCCTCGATGTTCTTGTTGAGGAATAGGGAACAAACTTATAGTGGAAAAGTGTAATATTAGAATCAGTTTTTAAATATCACTTTAGTTTTCTTGAAAAGTTAATATAACAACAATGCCACGATGTGCCTTTTCTCTGACTATCGAGGAAACTCTTTGTCGGTCAGCAAGATTCCTGACAGAGCAATGAATGTCTTTGCAGAGCTTCACAAATGCTAGCCTGCTTCCCATATCAGTTGTATAACTTTAAACCTCTTATCTCCACTAGAAGTAGATAACCAAAGCAATTTTTAAACTTATTGGTACCGATAAGCTGACAGAATAATAGGATATGAATTCATTCATAATCGGAAGTAAAGGAAGTCAATAACTCCTCTATCTGTTGTGTGTAATTTACCAACTTTGTTCTTTTTTTTTATAGTATTACTAAATACCAAGTAATATATATATATATATATATATATATATATATATATATATATATATATATAACACACACACATATACATAATAAGGTGCAATGGTACCGGCTTCATCGAATGCCGATACTGCATTTGCGGTCACGGTAATGCGCTGACGCGCCTAGTGTTTTAACTGTAGCAAACACTTTTTTTGATTAGTAACTAGCATCTTGCTGTTATTTTAGTCAAAACATTGATGTATTTATGTTTTGTTTGTTTGTGCTTTTTATATTGGTAGAGAAAGTGTTGTTTTTCTTTACAAGGCACCAGATGACCTAGATACATGTCTGGGGAAAGACACAAAATCAGGAAGAGTTAATGAAGCAGCAAGTTTTGCATAAGGATGCATTTTCTGGACAACATTTGCCACTGTTAACTAACTATAATCTACCCTAATGAGATTCACATATTGGACAAAGGACAGTGTTATAACTTAGAAGCAATATCAGTATATTAATGTTCTGTACCACGTGCCTCCTTTATATCTTCCAACAACTTTGCTCAAGACATGGGACAAAGTGAAGATGGAATGCCAAACTCTAGAGCATTTTTTTTAATATTACTTGTATTAGCTTTTCAAAAGAATTAAACAGGCTTTCCATCACCAAGCATGCTCTAAAGAAGAAGTAAAACATGTTAGTGCATGACATTACGAACTGAAACCCATCGTTCTTTACAAGTAAACACAGCTCTGATCAGTGACAAATTTCAAAATAATCAGGAACAAATATAGAAATAATTACTGACAATCAGTGAAACTTTCAAAATATTAGTACTATCAACTTGCATAACTGATAGAATAAAAGAATGTGGATTAATATGCATTTTCTGAAGTAAAGGTTTATAACTTTAGTTATTATCATTTACTAAGTTTAGATCGTCACTTTTTTTCCAAAAGTCACTAGTTTTAGGAGGAATTAAGAGGGACAGCTAAAATTTCAGTCAAAATCAGGGTCATTTCTGAAAATCTGGCACAGCTGAGAGGTACGTCAATAAAACAAAAGTGCCATATTTTCAGAAATGACCCTGATTTTTTACTGAAATTTTAACTCTGTCCCTCTTAATTCCTCCTAAAACTAGTAACTTTTGGAGTGCAACACAGATTTACATCCTGTTGTGTGCACACACCTGCTGTTGCATGCTTGTGTCGACACACAACGCACACACATGCTGTTGATTGCTTCTTCTATTCTGAGTCTGTGTGGGGAATTTAAACATATGACATTTCACTTCTGTCTGGAGAATAATGCATGGACATTATCAGTAAGGTGCTTTGTGTGTGTGTGTGTGTGAAATACCCAAATACCCTTGTTAAGGATGGCAGGTTACTTAATTTACTCAGGCTCAAACCAACTACCAGAATGAATTTCAGTATATTTTTAAGGAATTGTGAGATTCAAGGGAAGAGAGGTTTACTGCTGCTCACGCTAAGTCTGTTTTCTATGTGCAACTGTTTTGTTTTGCAAATAGCCATTACTCTTTGTTCGCGAGAATTTGAAAGCAGTGTTACTAGCACAATAGGTAGCATACTTGCTATCAGGTTACCAGTTTTTATGTACCACAGGCAATTTATTCTTCAAGGTCAGCAGGGACTGAAATTGTGATGAAACATTGAAATATAAAATTGTTTGCTAGTAGCAACCTCTTCATTAGTTACAGATCTTTTTAACGTGGAATCATTCAGATGATTTTTACTTCTGCAGAGATTGTGCATATTGGTGGATTGTAATGAAAAAAGTTTGAGTGGCCTTTTATGGTTGATCCTGCAGTTTATTATGAAGACCCCTGGCATTGAGAAATGTCGACTTAATGTTGTCTAGCAGGTGATTTGATGGTTATGTTGGGATGTTCATTAGATGAGCTCTGACTAAAAAAGACACATTGGGGTAGCAAAGGCTTTGGCCAGTATTGAGAAGCCCTTGAATGTGAATGTGTGGGTTAGAGTCAGAGTAAGAGTTAGGTAAGGGGTAGATTGTGTACATGTGTGTGTGTGTGTGTGTGTGTGTGTGTGTGTGTGTGTGTGTGTGTGTGTGCATGCGTGTGTGTGTGCATGCGTGTGTGTGTGTGCGCGCGTGTGTGTGCGTGTGTGTGCGTGCGCATGCGTGCGTGTGCGCGCGCGTGTGTGCGTGTGTGTGTGCGTGTGTGTGTGTGTGTGTGTGTGTGTGTGTGTGTGTGCGTGTGTGCGTGCGCATGCGTGCGTGTGTGTGTGCGTGTGTGTGCGCGCGTGTGTGTGTGCGCGTATGTGTGTGTGTGTGTGTGTGTGGTGATGAGTGTCCCAAATGTCTTCTGTATTAGTAGTGTTACAGGAGCAGTTTTTTTTTTTAATTTAAGATGCAAGTTAGAATTAGGGGCAGGGTTAGCACATATTACTAAAGTAGATCATGGAGGCTTTGCTGGTTATAATGGATCCAGTAATTCAAACACTCTTTTATACATCCATATATTAAACAGTCCAGCTAATACTAAGGCCATAGTTCTAAATCTACTCCAACAAATAAATAAAACATGGTGGAGGGATAGTTGTAACACAGGGCTTACCCACTTCTTTGGAACAAACTCACTCTCCGCATTAAACAATGTGGCCCATTCTTTGCCTTTAAAAAGGATAAATGGTTGTGTATTCATAAATTCACCCCCTAGTATGACTGGCCTGGCCTTCCTTGAAAAGGGAGGAAAAACTCAAGGGTGGGTAGTGGAAATATCCTTGCAGCGCCTAAGAACCTGGGACATATGATTAAGTCACATCCCTGTATGGAAGCAGAGTTAGTGGACCTTACATGCTTACGCCTGCTTTCCTGGTGACTCTTGAGCGACATGTATTGGCTTGTAGCATGTGGGAGTGGAGAAGGAGTATGTGCTGCCTTGTTGCCTGTGAAGTTTGAGATCTTTTATAGTCTGTATATGCATGGTATTTTTATAGACAGTATGTGCACTGGTGAGTGCATTGCAGGACCATAACATTTTACATGGCCATTAAAAAAATATCAAGTATACCAGTCAAAATATTTTAATGTACTTTTTGCTTTTGTGTTTCAGATCACCTTGAGATGTTGGTTTCTGCAAGCTTAACCCAACTCAGAAATTTAGAGATTTTGATTCTTGTAGGAAAATGCATCAATAAAATGAATGTATTTCCTCTCATGTCAACCTCTGTTTCTACAACTCTCCTTTATTTAGTTAGTTAGTTAGCTATTATTATGCTAGCCTAGGTCTGTAACCTGTATAACTAGAGCAGGGAGAAGTGGTGCTGACCCCAGATGCAAGCTGTCAGGGGTTGCAGGTGCCGATGGTGTGCAAGTGCTTTGCGGTCAGATTACAACGTTATATGTGGGGATTTAAAATCCCCACATGTAACGTTGTAACGGTTAAATCCCCACATATAACGTTGCAATCTGACCGCAAAGCACTTGCACACCATCGGCACTTGCAACCCCTAACAGCACCACTTCTCCCTGCTCTAGTTACAGGTTACAGACCTAAGCTAGCACAGTAACTAAATAAATAAATAAATAACTTTTGTAGAATGACTGCCAGTACTAACTTCCCGAGTCACACACTATGAGCACCTAACGCTTTTTTGGCAAATGAGTAAAATACCTCTTTGGCTGCAATACTGGCATTCACCATTCAGTTAATCTCTCTCTCTTTTTTTCTGTTGGGCGAGTCCCGTTAGCCGATCATGACAGTTTGCAATCTGCAGCTCCGATTTCAGCACCTTGAACAGATGCCGTTAATGGCAGCTGTAACCATACTTCTCAATTTCTTATCTCTTGCTCAAGAAATCTGGGCAAAGCCCAAAATAAAAAGCCCAAATCAGAGCCGGATTTTAATTATTGTTCTTATAGGTTCATAGGTTAGTACTAAGCTAACTGCCCTTGCGAGCCATTTTAAGCCTAGCCAATTATACCTTGTGAGACTCAAACCCTGCACCTTGTGTTTGTAAGGCAAACACCTTAACCATTAGGCCACCCTCCCAACCAACTATATAAACTTAGAAAGTAACTAGAACAACAAGATTTGTGTTAACGTGCATTTTCTGAAGAATAAAAAGTTTGAAACTAGAATGCCTATCATTATGTATTGATTTAATCCGTTGCCTGTGTTAACCCTGCCTGCAGTATATTAACATCATTGGAGGACTCAATGATTGCTACCAGTTTGCAGTCATCAGCGTACTTGGTCAGCCACAGGCTGTCCAAGTTTGCCTGAACTTCGGAGAAATAAATTCTGAACAGTAAGGGGCCCAGCTTAGAACTCTGTGGTACGCCACTGGTGACTGGTCTTTTGCTAGAGTTGAACTCACACACTTTCACAGTATGTGCCCTGTTGGTGAGCCAGTCAGCTACCCATCTGGTAATGTAGGATGTAATTCCCAAATGAGAGAGTTTCTCTATAATGCATGAGTGGAGGATTGTATCAAATGCCTTGGCTAGGTCAAGATAGGTGGTATGCACTGTCTTTCCCTTGTCCATTGCCTTAGTTACTTCCTCAGAGAAGTTAACTTTGTTTAACAAGCATGATTTACCTTTATCGAATCCGAACTGGGTTGGGTCCAGAGTTTGGAGATTACCTATGTCCTTGTTAATAAGGTCTCTGTCTTTTTTAATTTCTTCAAGTGTTTTGGGTTTCTAATAGCATGACAGGAAAGGACCCCATTCCTAAGTCAAAGTATAATTCAAGTTCATGAAATTAGTATTGCTTCAATTTTTGCAGTTAGTCAGAAGTGCTCTTTGCAGCACCTGCAATGTGCCCAATAATGACTTATTTCTGCAATTCACATGGAGATACATTTATCGGTAACATATCTAGCTATGATTTTAAGTTCTTTTTTATAAGACCCATAGCTGCTACTACTATTGGAACTGTGAATCCTTCTTCCACATTGCCCTCATTTTTGCCTGCAAATCCTAGTATTTTATACTTTGTCTCCCTGTACGTAAGACACTGCAGTCACTAGGTGTAGCAGTTTCAATGATCAGTGCTACTTTTGTCTTCTTTTCATGGACTACTATATCTGGTTTTCTCACATCTATTTTTTGAACTGTTGGTAATGGGTGATCCCATGTGACAAACTTCATTTAATATAATTCTTTGTGGTTCATGTTTCCAGTGTCTTTTAACTCCTTCAATATTATAATATTTGCACAATGCAATAGTCTTGCCACATTATAATGCCTTTCACTATACAGTCCTTCTACCATTAGTGTATCACAGCCAGCAACATGATGCTCAACTGTTTCCAATTCTGTTTTACAGAACCTACATTTGTCTGTTTTCCCACATGTTCAATGGACTTTGTAAACCAACATTTATGTAGTCCACTGTCTTGAGCCGCCAATATTAACCTTTCGTCTTTTGGTTTAAATTCACCTGTCCTTAGCCATTCCTGCTTTTGATCCTGATCAACATGGAGTTGTTCCAAGAGTTTCCTATATTTGCAACTATATTTATACATTCTCCACATTCCTTGCCTTCTCATCTGATCTTTCGCCTTATATATTTTTTGGCACATTCAGTTGCTGCCTGATTTTTTTCTACTTCTGATTTGATTTCCATTCCTACTTGACACCGATATGCTAATGCTAAACTAAGCAGGGAGGTCATCTTAGACATTCTCCTCATGTTTCAAAACGTTCACTCTTGTGAGATCAGCAGATATGTATGAAGTCTCATGATTGCAGATCTATACATGTAATGAATTTTGAGGAGGCCCAAACCTCCTTCAGAACACAGAATATATAGTCTTGGTATACACTGATTTTTATAAATCATTTGATAAGCATGAAAATCTTTTGATGAGCATGAAGCATACTTCTTGTTTCCTGTCCAACCTATCCAACACCTTTTGGGGCCAGTCAGACACTCCAAAACTGTAGGTTAAGACAAGAAGACCAAATTGTTTTATAGCATGGACTTTGTTACTAGATGTCAATGCTGTTTTTGGTATTAATTTTACTCTTCTAAAATATTCCTTACTAAGTTTTATTCATATTTGCTCATGTTTTATTGCTGATCCTTAATCAATTCCCAAATATTTATACACTCCCTTTTACTCAAGTTCTTTTATATTAGATTCCTGTTCCAAACTGATGTTTTCGTGGTGCTGTAGCTTTCCTGCTTTAAGGGTTACTTTTGCACATTAATCAAGACCAAATGAGATTCTTATATCATCTGAAAAAGTTTTTACCACTTGCATTTGTGCTTTCATTTCCTCGTCTGATGAACTGTACAGTTTTAAATCATCTACAAAAAGAAGATGAGAAGTCTTTATATTTTGTTGTTTTATGGGAGCCAGATTATAACCATGACTTAATCTATTACTTAAACATTAAGGCCAAGGCAAAAGAGCAGGTGTGACAGAGAGTCACCCTAGAGTATCCCCCTGTGAATTTTTATCCCTGGAATTATAATTTTTTATCATGGCTTAATTGCAAAGTGGTCTGCCATTGTTTCATGGTCACTGTAATTTAGACACACAAACACACGCATATGTAATAATTCATATACATTTATATATGTACACATACTTATATATGTATTTATATTCATGTGTGTGAGTGCCCACACATACATCTATACACACAGTGACACACACAGATATATACAATAATAATAATAATAATGTGTGTGTTTATATATATATATATATATATATATATATATATATATATATATATATATATATATATGTAGGTGTGTGTGTGTGTGTGTACGTATGTGTATATCTTCTTCTTTTTCTTCTTTCAGCTGCTCTTGTTAGGGGTCGCCACAGCAGATCATCTGTTTCCATTTCTTCCTGTCCTCTGCATCTTGCTCTGTCACACCAACCACCTGCTTGTTCTTTCTCACCACATCCATGAACCTTATCTTAGGCCTTTCTCTTTTCCTGTTACCTGGTAGCTTCATCCTTAGCATTTTTTCCCAATATGCCCAGCACCCCTCCTCAGCACATGTCTAAACCAAAACAATCTCACCTCTCTGACTTTGTCTCCAAACCTTCCAACCTGGGCTGACCCTCTAATGTACGTATTCCTAATCCTGTCCACCCTCGTCACACCCAGTACAAATCTTAACATCTTTAACTCTGCCACGTCCAGCTCTGACTGTGTGTGCGTGTGTGTGTATGTATATGTATATATATAGATATATATATATATATATATATATATATATATATATATGTATATAGTTATTTATTTATTGAATTACATAGCTCATTTAAGCCCTGCTTCCTTTTAAACTACATTTCCTCCCTTGTATGCATTGTCCCCACAATTCCCCTTTTTTTCTTATGTAGTTTACTCCTACCCTTTTCTAAAGATCTCAGTTCCACTTGTTTTATCTTTGTTACTATATTCACTACTTCTAGTACAGTTGGTTTAGATTTTGATTTCCTTTTTCTAGTAATTGCTTTTTTGTCAGCCACCATTATTAGACACAGCAAGGCCTTACAATGTCTAAGCAATTCTGATTCTGCATCTTAGCTCAGAAAAATAATCTCTCTCATCAGACCAATCTGGCCACCCACCATCTCTGAAAGTGTATCCCGCAAGGAATCCTTAAGGTCCACCAACTCACTGCTCTCCCATAAAATATGTTCTCAATTAGCTCTTTCTTCCCTGTAACACCTCCAATATTTGCTGTCTGCCTGAAAAAAAATGCTCTGGAGTCTACTTGAGGTATAAAAATGTCTGTGTAAACATTTCCAAGCAAAAATCCTAAATCTTCTAGATTTTGCTGCATATTTGGAGACATACATATATCCTCCCATTGTTTATTTGTGAATTGCTTATCCAGTCTCTCTTCCCAATCCTTTCTAACCTCCTCTGATTGATTCTTATAGTTATCATGCAATATTTTAAATGCTCTACTAATTATTCCTTTTTTAATGGCAGCTTCTGTTCTAGATTCTACTAAAGACTCTACCAGTGCTGCTCTTTTGATTAGGATCCTCCCCCTTTCTTTCTCTTTACTCTGATATCAAGCCCTAATATGGAAGTCAAACTCTAACCTGCAGTCCAAATAAATTCTTAGTGTCTTCCCATTCTATCATCTTTCCTTCTCTAGTTATTTGCTACCAATACCTTGATTCCTTTGCCAGTTTTCTTCAATAAATTCCAACTCCTTCTTGCCTATTGTCTGTATCCCTAATTGCAATTATCCCTATCGGCAGAATCTCCTTTCTTCATCATACAATTTTCTTCTTCCTTAACCAGCTTTCCTAACAAAAGGTGTAACGTCTTCATTCTTCCTTCAACCATGTATATGAGCCACTCAAAAAAAAAAAAAAAAAAACTTATTCCATTTATAATCTCCCTCCTTTTTGTAATAAAGATCCTAACACTTCTTCATATTCAGAGGAAACTTTTTATAACCTTTTTCCCCTTTTTTCTTTTACTTTGTTCTTCTACTAAATAGTCCTTTTTTTATTTTTCTTTGAAACCTAAACCACACTCACTCCATCGTATGTAACATTCACTATACACTTTCATCATCCTTCCATAACTCACTCATTTCCATACTCATCTCTGTCCTAGTCAATTCAGCGGTCAAATTCTTTATACCCCTCTCACCTTAATCATGTCCTTACTCTCAAATTTTCCCCATATAGCACAATAACCATTGTTACACACAGGTAACTAAGCATATGGTAGCAATCCTTTACTGATAAGAATCGCATAAGTAGGACAGGTGACGAATGCAACCTAGTGCACTATGTTACAGCACTGTGTACCTCCTGAGGGGTCTTTGAGAACTGAAAACTGCATTTCTCCCATAGTGCAGGAATCGGTATGCTATTGTTGTGAGATTTCTGCAAAGACACAGTCTGCACACTTATGGCCCCATGGAGTGATGGATGTGCACATGAGATCAGCTGGCAGGAATGAGAGAAAGTATTTTTATTCTTCTACTGTCCAACATCTACATGAATAGCTGACTAATAGCGTTAGATACCACAGACAGCCCATGGCTGTAGTGTCAGTTGGAAAAGCTGTGCTTCTATGCACGTCTCATCTTTTGGCACCTGCAGAGTACACTATGTACAATGGAAAGTCACAGTAAGGGTGTGGTTTACATATACCACCACAAATGATAGCAACTGGTCACAATTGTATAACGTTTCACCTTGTGTTAGCTGAAGTAGAACAAAATCATAATGTATTTTCACCCCATAATAGGAAGATTGTAGTGGAACCAAAAGCGAAGAGTCCGTCTTCCCACTAGGAGCTCTTTGAACTACTACTATTAGCCATGGGCATACCAAGACTAGGGAAGCATTGCAGGTACTGTTATAATGAGTAGCAGTGACATTACCCTCAGGATCTCAGTGTGTGGCAGATAGAGGTCAGGGAAGCAGATACCACATATATTATAAGTGCATACTGAATTTTTGTACAGATGTGTTTCTTTACTCAAGGAAGGGGTACATTACTGGAGTTTTTGCTTTAGTGTGACTCTAGGTACACCTACATAGGCTTTGTCAAGTTTGTTGGTTGGTATTACATATGCATGGTAGGTAAAGGTGATGGTGGTGGCGGCATTTGTTATTATATGCATAAGCATGAATGTTTTCTCTGGGAAGTACCTATGATGGTACTACAGTACTAATGCAGCATCACTGTCTGTGTGTGATGCATGGCTTATTTTGCAATGTGTCAGTTGACATACTGCACAACAATGGACGTTTGGCTGGTATGGAGAAAAAGTGTACATAAACACAAGACTATGCCTTGCACTTGGTAATCAGGCAGCCTATGTAATGCACATGGCACTCCTTTGATTTTGGTCCAGTCAACTTAGTTATAGTGCTTATAATGTAACAGATTTTTTTTTGTTTGTTTCATTGACAAGTATTCCTTCTCTGTCAGCACTAATACTTCCTGTTCTTTCACCCTGTCTACAACCTGAAAAGCAATACACAGGTGTGTGCAGAATTCATTGTTACTTGAGCTATCTATACTGATCCATAATATGCAGCAAATCAGCTGGCAGACAAATTCAGCTCTAACTTTACACATATGTCCCTCCCCAGCCTCACCTCAGGAAATACTGTCAGATATAACTGCCCAGCTGTCACTAGGGAACAGGTCCTCAATGCTGTTTCTTTAAGGCCAAGAACCCCGCATCAATGAGTCCTGGCAATATTCCAAGCTGCATTTTAAATAGTATGAAAGATGACATATCAGGCCGTCAGGAATCAGTATTTAGCCATAGCCTCCAAATGGGCTTTGTACCTCACAAACTGAGAAGCGCAACCATCGTCCTGAACAAAAATGGGCCAACTACAACCCCATAAGTTCCATTAGAATCATATGTAAAGTCATGGAAAGAATGTTCATGGAAATGATCAATAGTAACACAGGAAACCTCCAGACACAGGGCCCAACCCAGATTAGTTTTGTTTCAAGGGCAGGTCATGTCTACTGAACCTGGTGGACTTCTATGAGAAGGTGACCAAAGCAGTGGATGAGGCAAAAATAGTTCATAGTGCCTACGTGGACCTGGCCAAGGCATTTCACACAGTACTCCACTCAGGCATTGTTGACAAACTCAAGAGGTTAGGTGTAGACTATTTTGTCAGCTGGTGGATAGCCAGCTGGCTCACAGACAGGACCAAGGAAGCTAGAATTGTAGAGTCCGCATCTAATAGTAACCAGTGGACTCCCTCAGGGATTGGTGCTGTGACTGTTCCTTTTTGGCATCTACTTGCTTGAAGTTGAGACCAATGACAACGGCCTCTGGCTGACCAAATTTGCAGACTATTGCAAATTAGGAGCAGTCATAGAATCCCCTACAAAAACTAATGTTTTCCAAGAAGGGTTGGCACAGACAACTAACAGGTGTAAAATCCATGGGCTAAAACTGAATGCTAAGAAATGCATAACAGTATCCTTTTGGAAGTCATCCACTGTTGAAATCCTCTAGGCTAACATCAAGTCCAAATTGGCCACATCCACTAAGGACAATCACAAGGCCTTCTTTATGTATGTCCGCAATTGCAAAGGTAACACCCAAATCTCCTCTGAACTGGTGGTCAAGAACACCACATACACAAATGATGTTGACTTAGCCAACCAGGTGTCAAACAGTTTCACTGAAAACTACACCCGCCCACCCCCATCATTAAATAAGAACATCCATGGCACCTGCCCCCCTCCACTCATCACCAGGAAGCTTTTCTTTAATGCCATCTCAAAGGCAGAAAATACAATCTCCAGGGGACCCAACAACAACATCCCTGGCTGCATCCTACATGAACTCAGGCATGAACTCTATGCTTCATTCAAGTCCCTGTTCAACCAAAGCCTGAGCACTGGCTTCATCCCAGCCAAATGGTGGACAGCTACTGTCATCCCTCTACACAAAGGTGAAACGTACACTGATCTAGGCAATTATAGGCACACCGGCCTAATTATCATGATCTGCAAGGCCGTGGAATGCATTGTCATGGACCTTATAAACAAGGACATTGGCAACCTCCAAACACTTGACCCTACACAGTTTGGTTTATATTAAAGGCATATCATGCCTGTTAAACTTGTTTGACTTCTTTGAAACAGTCACCAAAGCCATGGATGAGGGGAAGATGGCGCACATTGCTTCCCCACTAGGCATAATAGGTAAACTGTCCCAGCTAGGCATCAACCCATATGTTACAAGATGGGTAGCTAACTGGCTCAGTGACAAAACCCACTTAGTCAAAATAGGGCAAGCCACCTCTAGTAGTAGACCCGTAAGAAGCGGGGTACTCCAAGGATCAATCTTGGGTCCTCTGCATTTTGGGATATAATTTTCTGAGGTGCAAGCCAAAACCAGTGGTCTGTGGTTTACCAGGTTTGCAGATGACTGCAAACTGAGCACTGACTTAAATTCCCCTAAAGATGTGAACATCCTCCAGGAGGGCCTTACCAAAACTAATGACTGGTGCCAGAAGTTTGGGCTCAAACTGAATGCCAAGGAATGCATCATTATCTTCTTAGGGGAAAATGGCATCCACACTAATTATCACATTAATAACAATGTACTAAGTGTGCAATTAGTTGTGATGGACTTGGGCACCCCCAGAGTGACAGCAACCTGACTTTTGACCATCATGTTGCCTTCATTGTATGGAAGGCGTTCAACATGGTCCACCTCATAAGTAAGTGTATTTCATCCAAGAACAAGGAGTTCATAACATCCCTGTACTCCTCCCTTATCAGACCCAGTATCGAGTACAATGGCCCCTTAACAATGTAGCATGCCAAGCACATGCAGCAGCTGGAGAGACCACAGAGTTTCCTGACTAGGAAAATGCAGGGTCTCAAACACCTATCCTATACAACTAAGCTAAAAGCCATGTCTCTCTACTCAGTCTCGTACAGACTGCTCAGAGGTGACCTGTGCCTGGCATACAAAGCCATCTCAGACCCAGGCGCCTTTACAAGCATAGCCCATAGAAGTGCCCTGGCATTCTGCCACCCGACGTTAGTTTCCAGTGCCTCTATCAAGTATGCCACTGGATTGATCCCCGGGGTGAACTTCCTATTTCCCATCCACTCATCAATATTTCTCTTGAAGAGGGCCAGTGAGGTGCTCTGCTTGACATGTATGGGAAGTCTATTCCAGAGCATGGGCAGTCTCTGGGTTATGAACCTGTCCCTCCAGCATGTTCTGTTGATTGTGGTAATGAGGTTGAGGTCTCTGGAGTGTGTAGTGCGGAGGGATTGGGATTTCTTTAGATGTATCATTTCTAACAGAGCTGGGTCAGACATGGCTTTGTAATTCAGGCAGAGATCGCTTCTTAGTAGATGATATGAGACAGAAAATAGCTGGAGTTTTTTGAGTCTTCCATGTAGGACATGTTTAAGGCCTAGGGATCCTCTTCATTAGGTACTTTTGTGGCCTGTTCAGCTGTTGCAGGTGTCTAGTGAGGGACATGCCAAATGGGGCATTATACTCCATGATTGGTCTAATGAGGGAAGAGTTGAGGGAAACAATGACCTCTTTTTTTCCTGGATTCAAAACCTTTGGTAATGAGATGTGCTACATAGAAGGACTTTCTGACCACAGTGGCAATGTGGTGGACGAAGGATAGGTTGCTGTCAACCTGTGTCCCCAGATCTTTTATAATGCCTTCAGTGTTCAGTGGCCTCCCATCAGTGTGGTAATTAGTGGGAACTGAGTTTTTTCCCAAAGGGGATGACGACGCATTTTTTGGCATTAAGCTTAAGGCCATGGTTTTGACACCAGTCATTGGTCTCAGTGAGCCCTTTCTGTAGGATGTCTGCATCACTTGGGGGGTTAATAATGGCTCCCAGCTTGCAATCATCTGTAAACTTGGTCAGCCAGAGTCCCTCTGTGTTGGCCTGGACTTCTGAGAAGTAGATGCTAAACAGGAGAGGACCCAGGACCGATCCCTGTGGGACTCCACTTGTGACTGTTCGGCAGTCTGACTTGGAGTCTGCTACTTTCACACTGTGGGTTCTAGCTGTGAGCCAATTTGCAACACACCTAATGATATACTGGTTGATGCCTAGTTTGGTGAGTTTCTCAATAATTCCCGAGTGAGGAATGGTATCAAAGGCCTTGGCCAGATCAAGGTAGGCTGTATAAACTGCCTTACCTTCATCCACAGCTCTGGTGACTGACTCAAAGAAGTCAACCTGGTTGAGCATGCCAGGTTTTTGTGATATAAAAAAATGAGACCACAATAAATAATTTCAAAACTTTTCCCACCTTTAATGTAACCTATAACCTGTACAATTCATTTGAAAAACAAACAAATCTGTTGGGGGAAAATATAAAAAATAAAAAACGTACAATAAAGCTGGTTGCATAAGTGTGCACACTCAAACTAATACTTTGTTGAAGCCCCTTTTGATTTAATTACAACATTCAGTCTTCTTGGGTTGGAGTCTATCAGCATGGCACATCTTGGTAATATTTGCCCACTCTTCCTTGCAAAAGCACTCCAAATCTTTCAGATAGTGAGGGCATCACCCCACAGATTTTCTATTGGATTTAGGTCTGTGCTCTGGCTGGGATATTCCAAAACTTTAATTTTCTTCTGGTGAAGCCATTTTTTTGTTGATTTGGATGTATGCTTGGGGTCATTGGTGTTGAAAGGTGAAATTCCTCTTCATCTTCAGCTTTCTAGCAGATGCCTGAAGGTTTTAGGCCAAAAGTGACTGGTATTTGGAACTGTTCATAATTCCCTCCACCTTGACTAAAGCCCCAGTTCCAGCTGAAAAAAAGCAACCCCAAAGCATGACACTGTCAGCACCGTGCTTCACCATGAGGATGGTGTTCTTTTGGTGATGCGAAGTGTTGTTTTTGCTCCAAACGTACCTTTTGGAATTGTGGCCAGAAGGTTCAACCTTGGTTTCATCAGACTAGAACACATTTTCCCACATGCTTTAGGGAGACTTGATATATTGTTTTGCAAATTGTAGCTGGTTCTGGATGTTTTTCTGTGTAAGAACAGGCTTCCGTTTTGCAACCCTACCCCATAGTCCAGACATATGGAGAATATGGGAGATTGTTGTCGCGTGTAGTACACAACCAGTACTTGCCAGCAATTCCTGCAGCTCCTACAGTTTTGCTGTAGGTCTTTTGGCAGCCTCCCTGACCAGTTTTTGTCTTGTCTTTTCATCAGTTTTGGAGGGACATCCAGTTCTTTGCAACACCATTGTTGTCCCATATTTTCTCCACTTTTGATGACTGTCTTCACTGTGTTCCATGGTATATCCAATGCTGTGGAAATATTTTTGTACCCTTCTCCTGATTGATACTGTTCAACAATGAGACTCCTTTGATGCTTTGTAAGGTCTCTGCGAACCATGGCTTTTGCTCTAGCAGGCAACTGAGTAAATGTCAGGAAAATCCTACTAGGACAGCTGAACTTTATTTGGGGTTAATCAGTCTCTTTAACTGATGGCAGGTGTGTACCCAAGAAGACTGAATGCTGTACTTAAATCAAAAGGTGCTTCAACAAAGTATTAGTTTAAGGGTGTGCACACTTATTCAACCTGCTTATTGTACATTTTTTTATTTTTTATATTTCCCCCTAATAGATTTATTTTTCAATTGAATTGTACAGTTTATAGGTCACATTAAAGGTGGCAAAAGTTTTGAAATTATTTATTGCGGTCTGTTTTTTTTATATCACAAAAACCTGGCATTTTAACAGGGGTGTGTGCACTTTTTATATCCATTGTGTGTGTGTGTGTGTATATATATATTTTTTTTTTTTTTTTTTTTCATGTCAACTCATACATGCTTTCATAATATGACAATGGACTATGGTTGCTTAATGAACTGAATGTCTCCTTTAAGCCATTTTGAAACATTTCTCATTACTCTGTATTTTAGTTCTTACTGTGGTGATGTATAGCTGTATCACAAATATGTCATTTACACTGGGCTACGCATGCTATATAAACTGAATGTGCACTACTCAGTGCATTGCATGACCATAATGGACTCACATGATCCCTAAAAAATATGCCCATGTGCTATACTCTGCATCTGTGCTTCAGGCCATCTTCTGATGGTAGTTTAGTATATCTACATTTGCTGGTGGTAGTTTAGAAAAGCTCATCCCAACCCATAAATCATGAAATTTTGGTCGTTGCTGTGATGTGAGAAGAAGAATGTGTTCCCGTCATACTATATTCTGTTCATACAGCCTTTCCGCACATGAGAAGCTGATATTTGTGGTTCCCCATATTTCCACTGTAATTATTTCTCGGAATATGCTGCATGTCTGTGACAGGCTCATAAATAATGCACTTAAAATTGTATACACAGATTTTTTCATTTTCTATAAATTAAAATATCAGCACAAAATCAATAGTATCTTAAACTTTATTACATGAACTAAAAGGCTGGCTAAATTTATAAAACAGTGACATGTTCTAGTCATGTCTCAGGCACAGTATGTGGTAAGAGAAGCTTGAATTAATCATCTTGCAGATAATTACTCTAAGCTCGCAGCCATCATCCTTGGATATGTGTTAAGCATTTTTGATCTTGGCCCCTGGATTAAACAATAGGTGCTAGCAGAGGTGAAAATGACCATATTCAGCTTGATGAGGCACTAACTACACTGTCTTCTGCATTGATCCCTAATTTTGAATGAGAGGCATAAATGATGGGCTGTTTACAATGTATCCATTTGTTCAATGCATGTCTTTATTTGAGTTTGCCAAAGAGGTAATGCACTCAATACAAAGTAATGAGTTTAGGCATAGCCTGGGTGCTTTCTGTGGAGAATCATTTGTCAGATTTTTTTTCTGTTTCATTTCTTGGATCATGAGGGGGGTGGTTGATATCATTCTTTAGGAGTTGATGAATTGGTACCATTTTCTACGGCATTCAGCTCAGAGAACACATGGTCACAACTTAAGGCTGGTTGAGAGGTTAGTGCATCTTTTTTCTTGATTATTAATATAATTTCTTTAGAATTTTACTTTTTTGTTGGTGGTAACACTGGGATTATGAACTGAATTTGGTAGGTTTTGTGAAAGGAAGACTTCTGACTTTCGGTTATATTGTGGTAAGTTTTTTTAGATAATGGGGATTTTTTTTTTGTTGTTGTTGTTTGGTAGTAGGTTGGTTATGTGAAGGTCATTTGAAGAAAATATCAGCTTTGTAGACAAAGGCAGATGATTATATGACACAGGTGGACATTACAGGTAAGTGATTTTTTAATGCTTGTGAAATTCCTATTTAAATTGTGATGAATTATTTATGCAATTTATATGTTGTGTGCAACTGCTGGAGGAGCAGATAAGTAAGAGTTATGAACTGATATTACTTTCTTTTGTATCATTTTGTGATTTAAATAGTTTAAAATGTTGTATACTAGGATTCATTTATTACATATTGCCCATTTCACTGCATAGTATATGTAACAATTTATTTTCAGAACCTATGTGTGAGATTTTTCTCACATTTGTTTCTTTGCTTCTGGTTGTTTAACGGTTATTTTACAGATTAGTACCTTGCGGGTGGTACTGCGCAGCTTTGGGCGTGTCTGGCATGATTGGCAGTTTTGACTGACAGGTGTAGTTGTCAAGGCCAGCATCAACATGCCCGCGATAGCTACTTCAAATGTGTTAGCCAAAAGAAGGAGTCTGCATCTTAACAGTAACAGCGACTAAGCTATTTTCAATTTCTGCATCGGTATTGTAAAGTTAACAGTAGAAGCAAGTAAGCTGTTCGCAATTTAACACAAAAACAGCTTTATAAGGTGATGCCTGAGATAGCTCCTTCAAATGTGAAATTTGTTACCCAAAAGAAGGAGTCTGCATATTAACAGTAACAGCGACTAAGCTATTTTCAATTTCTGCATCGGTATTGTAAAGTTAACAGTAAAAGCAAGTAAGCTGTTCGCAATTTAACACAAAAACAGCTTTATAAGGTGAAGTACATATGCAGTGCTTTCTTGCAGTAAAAGCAAGAAAGCTATTTCCAACTCAATTCAATTCCCCAATGTAGAGTGGTCTCTGAGCTGGTTAATATAAGTCGGGGGGTGCAGGGGGGCCTGCCCCCCTGCAAAAACATATATAAAACTGTTTTACGTTGTGTTTTACGTTTAACGTAGTACCTGCGAGGTAGTAATCTGTAAGCTAACCAACCAAACAGTAAAAAAGGTGTACAGAAATTGTAGTAGTACTCCGAAGAAGTAGTTCAGCTGTACAATTAAAACACATTACTTAAAGAAAACCGATTTAACTAGGAGTTCGATTTAATAACCTCAGCAAGAACAAACATTATGTGCAATGGCTGGTTTCTACGAGTCGTGACTTTAATAACAGTAGCAAAAGTAAAATTTATGTCCCCAATGTAGAGTGGTCTCGGAGTTGGTAAATATAAGTGGGGGGGGTGCAGGGGGGCCTGCCCCCCTGCAAAAACATTTATAAAACTGTTTTACGTTGTGTTTGCTTACAGTAATTAGTTAGTTACTAATTTCGCGTAATGAGGATGACACTCATGTCAACGTTGCGTAGACCGGCCGGGGGCGTGTCGGGGTGGGATTTGCTACTGCGCATCCTGTGAGGTACTAATCTGTAAGATAACCTGTTTTGCTTTTTTTCAATTGTTATTTGATAGCCAACCCTTGTATATAACATTTTCTACAGATTGCAGGGACATTTTTATACTTGTGTATGTATATAAAATTCTTTGCAACTGTGTATGTGTGTGTGTATGTGCATGTGTGTACGTGCGTGTGTGTGTGCAATTTGGGAGTGGTCCTATATTGTCTGAGGTAGGAATGTGACTGCCTAGCTGTAGCTAGCTTCCTGATAGGGATGTTATTATCTGCAGTTAGACATTTAGTGGCACAATCAAAATTTAGTGACATGGCCTTTCACCTTCAACAGGTCTATAACGGTTTTTCACATAAATTTTTTTCCACCACAGCAATAGATGATACAATGCCTTTTCTAGGCTTTTGTGGAAAGGAGTCCATGTGCATTCTTGGAATGGTTCTCAGCATCTACTCTCTGCTCCACAAGACCTGCACAAAAGAGGGTGCTGGTCACTGGCCTTTTTTGCAGAGGTAGACTCCCCTATCCATGACTTCTTGGTTCCTGTCTCTGAGCTAGTTGGCTAACCAGTGGGTGATATTGGGGTTTATCAATAATTTCAAGAGCCGGTCAACTATATCCAAGTGAAGTATTGTGATGAATGCCCTGGCCAGATTGAGGAAGGCAGTGTGCACTATTTTGTCCTTATCCGTTGCACTGGTGACCATCTCTAACAAGTGTACTAGGTGAAGTAGGCATGACCTGCCCTTGATGAAACCAAACTGGTTTCTATCCAGTGTCTGAAAGTTTCCAATGTCATTATTCACCATAGCCATGATAACTCATAGATTCACAGATTGTTACTAGGCTAACAACCCAGGGGGGCTTTCTAAGCCTAACCAAATTTTACCAAAAGAATAATGATGTCCTGTATCTGAATAGGACATTGAGACCCAGGCATTTCTAAGCTACCTCTATCCATATTGGACATGGGTGGCAGGCCTGGTGTAAATTTCCTATTCCCTATCCATGTTCTAGGTTGCACTTAAACTGTGAAAAAGACAAACTCAGCTTCACATGGATGGGAAGCCTGTTCCATGGGAGTTGCAGTCTCTGGGACACATATCTGTATACCTGACATGTTCTCTTTATGTCACAGACAAAATTCAGTTCCCTAGGTATTGTATTTCTGGTACTCTGACCTACAAATATGTAGGAGATTCATAAGTGTGGGGTTTGCAGATTCCTTGTAAGCTAGGCATAGATCACCCCTCAACAATCTATAGGAGACTGAATACAGGGAAAGGGCTTCAAGGCACTCTGCACAAGGCAGGTTTGTTACACCTTGTATTTTTTTTTGTTAGGAACCTCTGAGGTCACTCTAGTTGCTGCATATGCTTGGTCAGATACATACCAAAGGGAGGATTGTACTCTTAAGATTGATCTGAAAATGGTGTAGTACGATGGGATAATGACCTCTTTGGATCTAGATGCCGTGTTTTACGTATAAGTTGCTCAACATAAAAGGACTTTTTTATACAGACTATTGGATGTGGTGGTTGAAAGTAAGGCTACTGTCTTCTATGTGCGTATTCAGATAATTTACCATGGGTCGACTCTTGGGGAAGTATTATCAACATGGTAGTTAGCTGGGATGGTTGACTTCCCAAGCGGTGCAATTATGCATTTCTCAGCATTTTGTTTATGACTATGGTTTGGCACCAACTGTTAGTCAGAGATGGACCTTCTTGAAAAATGGTAGTATCTGCAGGGGAGTCAGTGGTAACCTGCGGATTGCAATCATCTGCAAACTTAATCAGCTATAAACCTTCAGCATTTGCTTCCACTTCAGAGCAATAGATGCCAAAAATGAGCGGGCCCAGTAAGGAGCCCTGGGGGACTCCACTAATTACTGGCCTCTTGATGGAGGTGGCCTCACCTATTTTGACCTTCTGGGTCCTATTAGTGAGCCCGTTGTCTATCCAACAGGTGATGAAAGGGTTTATATCTAAATTAGTGAGCTTGTCTGTAATGCATGAGTGGGATATACTATCAAAAGACTTCAACAGGTCAAGTTAAGCTGTGTGAACAGTCTTACCTTCATCCAATGCTATGGTAACCCTCTCAAGAAAGTCCACCAGTTTTAATAGGCAGGACCTTCATTTAACAATGCTGAACTATGATGGGTCCAGTGTTTGCAGGTTACCGTCATCCTCATTCTTTACATATGAAACTAGTCAAGATTATGGATCAGTGATTTCCTGAGTCTGTGGGTGGCCAGTCCTTATGTAGGGGTACAGCAGCTGCAGTCTTCCACTCCTGTAGCACAAAGCCTATTTGGAGGCTACAATTAAACAGAGATTATAGTGCATCAGACAGGTAATGTTTCATGCTAGTAAGAAAGCATCCTGGGATACTATCTGGGTCCATGGATGCAATATTCTTGTCTTTGGAGAGTGCATTGAAGACCCGTTTCCTACTGTTGGTTAGGGAGTTATGGTTGCAACTAATTTTTAAGAGCTGTATGGGGAGAAAGAGAGTAACGCTGAAGATGAATTTCTTGACTAGTAGATTTGTTATACCCTTCAGCTCTGTATACGTTGCTCCATTTATAATCACTTCAGCACATTGTTGTGTATTGCCTTTGAGGCTGTGGACATATTTTAAGAGTCCCTTGTGATTGTCCTCAGTGTGGGTGGCTACTTTAACTCAAATCTGCCTATGATAGACTTCATTAATCATGTTGCTTGTTTAGTTTGATGAGGAGTTTTCTTGCTGGGCATTGCACTTCCTATTTTTTGGCCATGACTTTCTTCTCTTTTTGATATAAACTGTTGATGCTGGGCTTCCACCAGGGTGGCTTTTTTTCCTGTTCTTTTTTGGGTAAGTATTGCTGCCTTTATGTAGCTGTATACATGATTGTGAAGGGTTTTTGTAGTAATACTGCATAGACAACAGTGTTCCCTGGGATTGGGGGAGGCTTGAAATTTTGTCAGGGTGTCACTTAGTAGGACATTTGCATAGGATTAATTCCTAAAAGTTGCAGGGTTAGTTGTTGTCCCAGGTTTTATTCTGGAGGAGACAACTTTATGGTGGACCTGACCATTGAGGATGTTACACTTCAGGGGGTTGCAATGTTCGTGCATGTTGGTGGGGAATATGTTAAGCATGTTTTCACCCAGAGTGTGCTTACAGGTTAACTGGTCCTGGGCATTTGCGTTGACAAAGTCAAGTTATCTTTGGGCCTGATTGTTTGGAGTCATGTATGATTCCTATTTTTTTATGGGGGTAGTTGAAGTTACCCATGAGCATGGTGCCAGCTCAAATGGAGAGCGACTCTAGTTTATTCAAGTAAGTGGTGTGGGTTTCCTGGGTCATACAAAGGGACCTATAGCTTGCAAAGGTATGATATGGGTGAGACACTTTCATCTTTTTTCTCTTTGTATGCAGTTAATGTGTGGAAATCATTACAGCCCTGCACTTCTGGATTGCTTTCTATAGTTTTAAACCATATCTCAGTAACTATACAGCCTTCTCCAGGGTGAGGAAAGCTTGCAGGGAGTAGTGTATTTTTGTTTAGATTTCTGTCATTGAACAGTAAGTCCTTTAGTTTATCCTGAGTTGGTTTAGCTATGTTGGCTGGTTAATCAGGTTGGCAGTGCCTAAAAAGGCCTTTATGGGGATGGTTAAAGTTGTAGTTAATGTCTGAGAGCCAACAGGGAATAGGTGCGGACTGTCTCTGGTGAATCAGCATAGTTAGACAACCATATCCTCCCAGGCCAACAAATATTGTTTCCCCTTTGAATGATACCAAAAATGATGCCAGTTGTTAGTCAATCATCTTTTGTATGCAGTATGGCATCATCCTTGAAAATGGTGGAATGGTGCTCAATGCTGGGCTCAGTGTGGCATCGGACACACTTTGTGTTCCACTATATCTTTTTTCATATGTTCCAGAAACACGTCCCAGGTCATTTATGCCCACATAGACTATAACTGAGTCATGCTGATACCTGTGGTTCAATGACCTGAATACCCTAACAAGACTGTTATCCTTCATTTGTTGTCATTTCCTGCATTTGTGTGTAATGTGCAACTGGGATTTCCTTTCATTTATAGAAATTAAATATCCCATGGATACCTATGTGCACATTTCGGCAATATTTAATTTTAGGCGGCACCTTCCCCTGACTGCATTGGCAGTGGGCAGCGTCGATTGAGTGACAGCAGAATACAACTGAGGGCACAACTGAATGACAGTGGTATATGCTGTTAATGACAGTGAAACCTTGAAAACAAATGTTAACACCAGGATTGTTTAGAAATTTTACATCCAAGAAAAATAAGGGCTTTTATTTTTCATTGCATATTTACTTGGGGTACCTTACTAATTATTATCATTTTGAACCTGTTAAAAGAAATGACATTCAGGTATAGATTAATTAATTATATTCAAATTTGCTACTGTTTTACATCTCTGCTTCAGAAGTGTAAAGATTTAGTCCTTTTCTTTTGGTTTTAAGTTTTGGACTCAAAGAGTAATTTAATGGTCAGTAAATTAATTTGGATGAGATACTCAAATTTTGAGGTTTTGCTGTGTTCCATTTTAGCATCACTGCTTCTGTGTGCACGTGTCAGTCCTGCTCTAGTAGGCAAGACAGCATAACAAGGCATGCAATGTAGCATACACATAACCATAAGTCTGTGACAGAAGTGGCATGCATAGCAGAGAGTAAGATATGCACACAAGTAAGGTTATTTAATAAATAAAATTACATTTTCCAACTTTAAGACACATTTTTCAGTTTTATTAATTGCAGTCCTAATATATATGCATGCATTTTTGTGTGTGTATGTGTGTGTCTGTATATGATAAGGTGAACATTTATTTATTACATTTGTTTATCGGGTCATGTCCAACTGGGCGCATTTGTGTCTGTGTGTGTGTCTGTATATGATAAGGTGAACATTTATTTATTACATTTGTTTACCGGGTCGTGTCTGACTGAGCCAGGGGCCCATTTTCAGTGGAGACCCGGGGAAAAATTTTTGAATCTGTACTGCATGCTGTATCCCACAGCTGCTGTGATCATCATCATCTTCTTTCGGCTGTTCCCGTTAGGGGTCGCCACAATGGATTACCTGTTTCCATTTATTCCTGTTGTCTGCATTTTGCTCTGTCACACCAACCACCTGCATGTCCTCTCTCACCACATCCATAAACCTTATCTTAGGCCTTCCTCTTTTCCTGTTACCTGGTAGCTGTAGCTTCATCCTTAGCATCTTTTTCCCAATATACTCAGCATCCCTCCTCAGCACATGTCCAAACCAACGTAATCTTGCCTCTCTGGCTTTGTCTCCAAACCTTCCAACCTGGGCTGACCCTCTAATATACTTATTCCTAATCCTGTCCACCCTCGTCACACCCAGTGCAAATCTTAACATCTTTAATTCTGCCACATCCAGCTCTAACTCTTGCCTTTTTGTCAATGCCACTGTCTCCAACCCATATAACATAGCTGGTCTCACTACCCTCTTGTAGACCTTCCCTTTCACTCTTACTGGTACTCGTCTGTCACAAATCACTCCTGACACTCTTCTCCACCCACTCCATCCTGCCTGTACTCTCTTCTTCACCTCTCTTCCACACTCACCGTTGCTCTGAACTATTGACCCCAAGTATTTAAACTCATCCACCTTCGCCAGCTCTACTCCTTGCATCCTCACCACTCCTCTATCCTCCCTCTCATTCAGACACATATATTCAGTCTTAGTCCTGCTGACTTTCATTCCCCTTCTCTCTAGAGCATGTCTCCATCTCTCCAGGGTCTCCTCCACCTGTTCCCTACTCTCAGTACAGATCACAATGTCATCTGCAAACATCATAGTCCACGGAGACTCCTGTCTGATCTCTGTCAACCTGTCCATCACCATTGCAAATAAGAAAGGGCTCAGAGCTGATCGTTGATGTAACCCACCTCCACCTTAAACACATCCGTCACTCCCACTGCCGACCTCACCGCTGTCACACTACCCTCGTACATATCCTGTACCACTCTTACATACTTCTCCGACACTCCTGACTTCCTCATACAATACCACAACTCTTCTCTAGGCACCCTGTCATATGCTTTCTCTAAGTCTACAAAAACACAATGCAACTCCTTCCGACATTCTCTGTACTTCTCCATCAACACTCTCAGAGCAAATATTGCATCTGTAGTGCTCTTTCCCGGCATTAAACCATACTGCTGATCACTAATCATCACCTCCCTTCTTAACCTAGCTTCCACTACTCTTTCCCATAACTTCATGCTGTGACTGATCAATTTAATCCCTCTGTAGTTACTACAGCTATATAAATGAAAAAGATGAGGGAAGGTTCTGGCTTTTTTAATGCAAGATTTTTTGCCTGCTACTTTTTCTTAATTGGACCATCTTATCATAGCAACTATAGAAATGCAAAGCTATTAGAGGACACGTGTGCCTTGCTAATAACCACAGTTCTAATAACCTTTTCAAGGACAGCAAGGCCTGTAAGTCCTGGACTGTAGTTTAGGGTGCCCATCTAAATGTCTAACTTATGTTTGAAGGCAGACAGGGAACTTCACTGCTTGACATGCAAAGATAGAGTCTATTCTAGAATAAGGGGAAGTGCAAGGTTCATAGGTTCATACTAGGCTATCTGCCCTAAGGCATTTATAAGCCTAGCCAGAGTATGTTTGGCTTTCGCCACCCATTTTAAATTAATTTTGCTATGCCCTTTTTCGAGGTTAGTATACTGTGCCTCTGTCTAACAGTGACACAGAAGTGATACCCGGGGTAAACCTACGATCTCCCATCCACTCATCAAGATTCCTCTTGAAAAGAGTCAATGAGGGACTCTGCCTAACCTGGACTGGGATTTTATTCCAGAGTGAAGGGAGCCTCTGGGTTATGAATCTGTCCCTCCAGCATGTCCTATTTATTTCAGTGCTGAGGTTCAAGTCTCTCCGGCATGTAGCTCGATGGGATTTGGATTTTTTGAGGTGCAGCATGTCCCTTAATTCCGGGTTGGACATGGCCTTATACATCAGGCACAGGTCACCTCTCAGCAGGCGGTATGCCACTGAGTAGAGCTGGAGTTTCTTTAACCGGGCAGCATATGGCATCTGTTTGAGCCCTTTGATCCTCTTGGTGAGGTACTTTTGGGGTCTTTCCAGTTGCTGCAGGTGTTTGGTAAGGTACATCCCAAAGGGCATTGTACTCAATTATGGGCCTGATGAGGGATGAGTAAAGAGGCACGATGACCTCCCGTAATCTAGATGTGAATCCCTTCATGATTAGGTGGGCTATATAAAATGTTTTTCTAACCACTTTGGCCACGTGGTTGTCAAATGAGAGATTGCTATCAACTTGGGTCCCCAGGTCCCTAATTACTTCTTCTGTACTTAATGGATTACCACCTATGTGGTAATTTGTGGGCACTTTGTTTTGCCAAAGGGGATGACTATACACTTTTGGCGTTTAGCTTGAGGCTATGGCTCTGGCACCAGTTGTCTGTTTCTATGAGGCCCTTTTGGAGGATGCTTGTGTCGGCTGGAGAGTCGATTATGGCGCCCAGTTTGCAGTCATCTGCGAACTTGGTCAGCCACAGTCCTTCCGTGTTGGCCTGTACCTCCGAAATATATACCAAACAAGAGAGGTCCCAGGACTGAGCCTTGTGGGACGCCACTTGTAACTGGTTTGGAGTCTGACATGGCTCCAGCAATTCTAACCATGTGGGTTCTGTCCTTGAGCCAGTTTGCAACCCATCTAGTGACATAGGGGTTTATATTTAAGCTGGTGAGCTTATCTATAATGCCCGAGTGGGGTATTGTATCGAAGGCTTTTGCGAGGTCCAGATAGGCTGTGTGGACCACCTTCCCTTCGTCAATGGCCTTGGTGACTGTTTCAAAGAAGTCAACCAGGTTTAAGAGGCAGGATCTGCCCTTAACAAAGCCAAACTGGGTAGGATCCAGTGTCTGTAGGTCCCCAATATCTTTATTTATGAGGTCCATGATGATCCTTTCCATAGCTTTGCAGACCAAGCTAGTCAGGCGTATGGGGCGATAGTTTCCAGGGTCCGTTGAGGCACCACCTTTGTGGAGAGGGACCACTGTTGCTGTACGCCACTCTTTGGGTACATATCCTGTAGTAAGGCTGAGATTGAACAGTAGTTTTATGTTTGGGTTTAGCTCTTCTTGGAGTTCATGTAGGACGCAGCCTGGGACACCGTCTGGTCCCATTGATGCTATGTTTTTGCTTTGGAGAGGGCGGCTCCCACCTGAGTATCTGAGATGTCAGGGGGGCAGCACTCTGCTGGGGTAGATATTTGCCCTTTGGTGGGAGGCGGAGAAGTTTGCGCTGAACCTGTCAGCTAGGATGTTGGCAATGTCTGTGGGATCAGTGTATTTTTTGTCATTTTGGACTAATTCTGAGCATATCTGGGAATTCCCACCCAGGTTCCTAACATAACTAAAGAAAGCCTTGTGATTATCCTTTGTGTCCTGTGCAATTTTTCTCTCAAAGCTGGCCTTTGACGATTTTATGAGTGCCCTTAGTTTTTTGCTAATACTGATCAGAGATGCCTTCCCTTTTTGGGATTTTGCTCTATCATGTAGTAGCTTCCTCCTTTTATTGTATAGTTTGTTTATGGCTGGGGTCCACCAGACCCCAGCCTAGGTGTTCTATTCATTCCTGATGTAGATTCCAGTTTCTTGTTCTAGTGTTGGCTGTACTGTTTACACACTGAGAAAAAAGGAAGTCTCAGATAATGGAAACACTGAAGACATGGAAAACAAGGCATAAATCTGCCCTCAAAAGTCCATACGAAACTGAGTATAAAGAGAGTGACTCCACCTTCTACTGATAGACAAGATTTTTGAAACCAGAGGTTTGTTTTGTTAGGAATATCTATGGACTTTTTTTGCTGTATCTAGTGAGATACATAGCAAAGGGTGCATTATATCCTATGGCTGGTCTAACCATGTCAGAGTACAGGAGAATGGTAACACAGGGCCTTGAGGTGATCTGTGTAGGACAGGGTATCCATACCCTGGAGAGTACAGGAGAATGGTAACACAGGGCCTTGAGGTGTCCTGTGTAGGACAGGGTATCCATACCCTGGAGAGTACAGGAGAATGGTAATACAGGGCCTTGAGGTGATCTCTGTAGGACAGGGTATCCATACCCTGGAGAGTACAGGAGAATGGTAATACAGGGCCTTGAGGTGACCTGTGTAGGACAGGGTATCCATACCCTGGAGAGTACAGGAGAATGGTAACACAGGGCCTTGAGGTGTCCTGTGTAGGACAGGGTATTCATACCCTGGAGAGTACAGGAGAATGGTAATACAGGGCCTTGAGGTGACCTGTGTAGGACAGGGTATCCATACCCTGGAGAGTACAGGAGAATGGTAATACAGGGCCTTGAGGTGATCTGTGTAGGACCAGGTATTCATACCCTGGAGAGTACAGGAGAATGGTAACACAGGGCCTTGAGGTGTCCTGTGTAGGACAGGGTATCCATACCCTGGAGAGTACAGGAGAATGGTAACACAGGGCCTTGAGGTGATCTGTGTAGGACAGGGTATCCATACCCTGGAGAGTACAGGAGAATGGTAATACAGGGCCTTGAGGTGACCTGTGTAGGACAGGGTATTCATACCCTGGAGAGTACAGGAGAATGGTAATACAGGGCCTTGAGGTGACCTGTGTAGGACAGAGTATTCATACCATGGAGAGTACAGGAGAATGGTAATACAGGGCCTTGAGGTGATCTGTGTAGGACAGGGTATTCATACCCTGGAGAGTACAGGAGAATGGTAATACAGGGCCTTGAGGTGACCTGTGTAGGACAGGGTATTCATACCTTGGAGAGTACAGGAGAATGGTAACACAGGGCCTTGAGGTGACCTGTGTAGGACAGGGTATTCATATCCTGGAGAGTACAGGAGAATGGTAACACAGGGCCTTGAGGTGACCTGTGTAGGACAGGGTATTCATACCCTGGAGAGTACAGGAGAATGGTAACACAGGGCCTTGAGGTGACCTGTGTAGGACAGGGTATCCATACCCTGGAGAGTACAGGAGAATGGTAATACAGGGTCTTGAGGTGATCTCTGTAGGACAGGGTATTCATACCCTGGAGAGTACAGGAGAATGGTAACACAGGGCCTTGAGGTGACCTGTGTAGGACAGGGTATTCATACCCTGGACAGTACAGGAGAATGGTAACACAGGGCCTTGAGGTGACCTGTGTAGGACAGGGTATCCATACCCTGGAGAGTACAGGAGAATGTTAATACAGGGCCGTGAGGTGACCTGTGTAGGACAGGGTATTCATACCCTGGAGAGTACAGGAGAATGGTAACACAGGGCCTTGAGGTGATCTGTGTAGGACAGGGTATTCATACCTTGGAGAGTACAGGAGAATGGTAACACAGGGCCTTGAGGTGACCTGTGTAGGACAGGGTATTCATACCTTGGAGAGTACAGGAGAATGGTAACACAGTGCCTTGAGGTGATCTGTGTAGGACAGGGTATTCATACCCTGGAGAGTACAGGAGAATGGTAATACAGAGCCTTGAGGTGATCTCTGTAGGACAGGGTATCCATACCCTGGAGAGTACAGGAGAATGGTAACACAGTGCCTTGAGGTGACCTGTGTAGGACAGGGTATCCATACCCTGGAGAGTACAGGAGAATGTTAATACAGGGCCGTGAGGTGACCTGTGTAGGACAGGGTATCCATACCCTGGAGAGTACAGGAGAATGGTAACACAGGGCCTTGAGGTGACCTGTGTAGGACAGGGTATTCATATCCTGGATTCTCCTGGTAAGGAACCTTTGAAGGCATTCTAACTACTACAAGTGCCTGGTTAGGGACACGCCAAAGGGGGCATTGTACTCAGTAATGGGTCTGATGAGGGCTGAATATAGTGCTACCACAACTTCCCTGGACTTGGATGCCGTACCTTTGCTTATGAGTTGTGTGTCTAAATGGCCAAGTGTTGACCAAAGACCAGATCACTGTCTGTATATGTTCCCAGATCTCTAACTATCTGTTCAATTCATAGGGGTGTTTTATCAATGCAGTAATTACCCTGAGTGCACAATTTCCCAAAGGCACTAAAATACATTTATTTGTGCTGAGTTGTAATCCTTGGCTTTGGCACCAGTTTGTCAGTGTCTTTAGCTTTATTGACAATATCAATAAGTGCTAGAATGCAGTGTAAGTACTATGGGAGGTATGGAACCTGTGTTGTGTGGGGATAGGAGTTCTTCCTGCAAGAGATGGTTTAGCAGTTGTTTCCGAGTACATTTTTTAGGTATTTCAGTGAGGGTGGGCTCAGCATAATGGTTAAGAACTTCACCTCATATATACAAAGTACTGGGTTTGATGCTCACCTCTAGTTATTGGTTAAGCTTAAAATGGCGCTTTAAGGCAATTAGCCTACTACCCTCCTATGAAGCTAAGATTACTGTAGGTCTAAAGTTAGCGATGTCTGTTGAACTTCCTAGTTTGTGTAGAAAGATGATGTGTGATTTTTACATAGAGAGGGAACATGGAATTCCTGGACTGACCTATTTATAAGGATTTATACAGGATGAGCAATGCTTTTGGCTTTATTGTAAGGTACTCACTTGGAAGGTTATCAGATGAAGTTGCCATGGTTTGAGTTGTTTTATATATGATGAGGGCACATGTCTGAAGGTGAAAGTGGACTTAGTGCTATGTGGCTTTTGGGCAGGGGAGGGATTAGGTGTGGGAATCCTTGGTTAGGGATGCAGTAATATGTATAAAATAAGAGTTGAACTCTATTACAGTTTTGAGTGTTGAGTGGGATTGGGATTATGGTTGAATTTTTGGCCAGGATGTAAGATTTCTTTAATGGTTAACCCGAATGTTTGGGGTTGTGTTGACTATTGCTCTGAATGTTGCTGTAGTATAATTTTTGTCTTCATTTATTTGCCTTTTGAGTACAGACGTGAAGCAGTCTGAAGTTTAAGATATTGTGATGATGTATTTCTGCCATTATTTCCATATGTTTGCCCTGCGGTAGCGTTCTACTCTGGATAGCCAAATCTCATCATTTGTTTTTTAGTGTCTTCCGTTTAAGAGGCGAAAGGCTGTTTGGGAAAATTGCATTGAATTCATTTACAGTATCATCTAAGGGGCAGATTTTTAGGATTGCCAGTTAATAGATGAAAGGATAGTAATGAACATGTCTGGGTTAAACTTCGGTTGTGTGCTTTTTGTAAGCATACCATTTAGGTGGCTATGTGAGATGTCATGTTTAATTTCTTCAAATATTTTGGGTTTCTAATACCATTATGGGGATAGATCCATTCCTAAGTCAGGTTATGATTGAAGTTCATGGAATTGGTATTGTTTCAATCTTGTATAGCCAAAAGTTCTTGTCACAACACCCACAATGGGTCCAGATAGGACTCCTACAATTCATACAGTTACATGTATTGGTAGCATATCAACATATGATTGCGGATCCTTTTTTAGACTCACTTTCCTACTACTATTGTCTGGGTATCTTGCATCCATATTGCTGTCATTTCTGCCTGAAAATCTTGATATTTTATGAGTTTGTGTCTTGCTGTACATGAGACACTAATTGCAATGTGTAGCAGTTTCAATGGTCAATGTCTTTTTTGTTGATATTTTTTGTCTTTTTTCATGAAATGTATATCAGGTTTTTTTCACATCTAGTTTTTGAACTATTGGTAATGGGTGATCCCATGTGATGTACATTTCAAGATTCTCTAGAATGCTTTGTGGTTCATGTTCCCAATGCTTCTTGGCTACTTCTGTGTTTCAGTGTTTGCACAATCCGTAATGGAACAATCTTACCACATTATTGTGCCTTTCAGTGTACAGGCCCTCTATCATGAGTACATTCAGTGTACAGGCCCTCTGTCATGAGTACATTCAGTGTACAGGCCCTCTGTCATGAGTACATTCAGTGTACAGGCCCTCTGTCATGAGTACATTCAGTGTACAGGCCCTCTGTCATGAGTGCATTACACCCAGCAACAAGGTGTGTGACTGTTTCCAGTTCTTTTTCACATACCCTACACTTGTCTGCATTGCCCACATGTTCAATGGACTTTGTAAACCAGCTTGTATGTAATCCACTATCCTGGGCTGCCATTATTAGCCTTTCATCCTTCAGTTTCAACTCTCGTCTCCCTATCCATTTTTGTGTCAAATTCTTATCGATGTGAGGTTATTCCATGAGATCTGTTATTTTGACACATTCAGTTGGTGTATGATTTTTGTCCCACTTGCCAAGTGAATGCTTCTGCTAAACTAAGCAGGGAGGTCATCCTGGACTTCCTCTCCTTATGTTTTAAAACTTTCACTATGTTTGGATCTGATGTGATCAATAGATAATATATGCAACCCAGTAACTGTAGATCTAAACATGTAATCAATTTTGAGGCGGCCTACACCTCCTTCAGGGCGTGAAATATATAATCTTGGTATACACTGATTTTTATATATTATTTGATTAAGTGTAAAACATTTTTACTGCTTTTCTGTCCAACTAATCCATTACCTTTTGAGGCCAGTCAGTCACATCAAAACAGTAAGTGAAAACAGTAAGAGAAAATTGATGTAAAGCCTTGACTGTGTTCTTCGTGTTTCACTGTTGCAGTCATCACTTGTGGGTTATCCCTGCTGGGTAGCCCTCGGTTGGCCTGAATACCAGAGTAAAGCTTTTCCTCTGCGCTGGCTGCTGTCACTTGTAGATTGACGTCTAGTCATCAGCAGCCGGCAGCATTACATCAGTGTTTCTTGCCATGGAGCTTGAAGCAAAAGCAGTTTGCGTGTGTGCCGGTCAATCATTGCCAGAGTAGAAGTTGCCTCTGAAAACAACTAAAGGCAAGTACCCCATTGGGGACCTTTTTCTTGCACTAACCGATGTCTGAAAAAGTCAATAATTGTCTCTGCTGTGGAAAACAAATAACACACCAAGACTTCCATACATTGTGCATTACTTGTCTAGGCCCACACCACGACGTCCCCCATTGTCGGTTCTGCGCACTTTTCAATTCTAGTACTATTCACCGTAGAGCTGAATTTGTAGCCGGGCATTTCCGAAGTAGTTCCTCGGATTATGAAATGGCATCCATCAGTCAGCAGTCTGTGGATATTCCCAAAAAATGAAAAGATAAAGAAAGGGACAGACCACACCAACTTAAGCCTTCTGACAACCCATCCCAGAAGCACATCATCATTTCTCAGGAATTCAGTGAGGTGCATTCACAACCCCTGATGCCCGACTCGTTTCCTTCGCAGGCCTCTACCAAGACGCTTTAGGAGTCTGGCATGCCGCCAGGGAATGCTTCATCATCCAATACCTCGGTTGTCACCGCTTCATTTGGGTCTGGAGCTGCTATGCAAGCACCAGCTTCTGGGGAGGTTCTTCGCACAACCGATTAAAGAGAAAAAACGATGTCTTCACCTCTGACTACCGCATCCCAATGACAAATGGATTTATTAAGATCTAAAAGCAAGACCACCCCTAAGAAACCACTCTCTCATCGCCATCTTACTCCTCCTCCACTGCTTCAGATGCAGTTACTGAAAATCATCACTTTCATCAGGGGTAGCCAAACCACTCCTTCTAAAAGAAAAAAGGATACTTCCCCTGAAGTTCACACAGAACTGGATTCTGAAATTTCAGACTACCTTGATTCAGATGCGGAACAACAACCTCTCACCTCCTTTGAGGATCCAGATGCAGAGGAATCCATTCCTTCTGCCCACCCCCCACCCCCCGTGGATCTTTAATTTGGGGAAACCCTACACACTCAGAGAGCATTTCCACTGAGAAGCCCAAGATTATCCTCAGTCTAAGAAAAGACTAAGATAATTTCTAGACCTTCCTCAGCACAGACCCATGGCCATCCCTCGTATTCCGGATGTGGTGGATGATGTTTTCAATTAATCTAGCCTCACCCCTGATGCCCTATCCCCTGCTCCTAGAAACCTGACAGGTATTACAGGGTGCCTGATTCCCATAAATCTTTGTTTAAAAACCCTGCAGCAGATCCAAAGGTCATCACACAGGGGCCCAAAGGGGCCAAGGCTAGCTCATCTAAAAACCCAGTTCCCTCTGACAAGGACTCAAGAGCTCTAGACAGATGTGGTAAGAAAGTGTACACCTCCTCAACTTTAGCTATTAGAGCTCTTAACTGCCAGTCCTATATGCTAAAATATCAACAGCACACCTTGGAACTTATGAAACAAAAAAAATTCATTATACCTTACACTAATACTTCCAAGGAGTTAGCAGATCTTCTGCACGCCACTTCTCAAGTAGTTAAACACTCCCTGCACTATGGATTCGATGCCCTAGAAGCCAAAAGTAGGGCCACTGTGGCAGGTTCGGTCATTAGGAGGCACGCATTGCTAAAAGAACAGCCACTGCCTGATCATGTAAAATCTAGACTACTTGATGCCCTACTTGATAAAGACCATTTGTTTGGATCAGAAGTAGAGGAGGTTATCAAAAAGATGGAGAATAAAGTTAAATCCTTGCAAACAGTAAAATACTTCCTCCCAGATTCAGTATAAACTTTCTTTCTAAGCACTGGTCTTTCCCAGCCCACAGTGGACAGGTTCAAGGGAGGCCTCACAGGGACAGACCAGTTAGACCACAAAACCAAGGCCAGGGAAAAACTAAGCAGTGGCCCTCCACCACTCCCATAACATGGAGTTCTAAGTCCACTCACTACTCTAAGAACGTGCAATGACTCTCACTCCACCTCCCATCAAAGGATAGGAGGAAGGCTATCCCTTTACAAACAAAACTGGCTGTCTGTAACAAAGGACCAATGGGTTTTACAAATCATTTTCCAGGGCTACAAATTTACCTTCCAACAAGTCCCAACCTTATCAGGTTACCCAAATCTACCTCAAGATCAATGGGCAGAAGCATTAAAAGAAGTGCACTTACCCCATGCCCAAGGCAGAGTGGAGCCTGTTCCACAGGAGAAAGCAGGAAAAGGATTTTACTCCAGACAGGTCAGAAGGAGTTGCATTGTGTTTTTGTAGACTTACAGAAAGCATATGACAGGGTGCCTAGAGAGGAGTTGTGGTATTGTATGAGGAAGTCAGGAGTGTCAGAGAAGTATGTAAGAGTGGTACAGGATATGTATGAGGGTAGTGTGATAGCGGTGAGTTCTGCGGTGGGAGTGACGGATGCGTTTAAGGTAGAGGTGGGATTACATCAAGGATCAGCTCTGAGCCCTTTCTTATTTGCAATAGTGATGGACAGGTTGACTGACGAGATCAGACAGGAGTCCCTATGGACTATGATGTTTGCAGATGACATTGTGATCTGTAGTGAAAGTAGGGAACAGGTGGAGGAGACCCTGGAGAGATGGAGATATGCTCTAGAGAGAAGAGGAGTGAAGGTCAGCAGGACTAAGACAGAATATATGTGTGTGAATGAGAGAGAGGATAGAGGAAAGGTGAGGATGCAGGGAGTAGAGGTGGCAAAGGTGGATGAGTTTAAATACTTGGGATCAGTAGTTCAGAGTAATGGTGAGTGTGGAAGAGAGGTGAAGAAGAGAGTACAGGCAGGATAGAGTGCATGGAGAAGACTGTCAGGAGTGATTTATGACAGACGAGTACCAGTAAGAGTGAAAGGGAAGGTCTACAAGAGGGTAGTGAGACCAACTATGTTATATGGGTTGGAGACAGTGGCATTGACAAAAAGGCAGGAGTTAGAGCTGGATGTGGCAGAGTTAAAGATGTTAAGAATTGCACTGGGTGTGGCAAGGGTGGACAGGATTAGGAATAAGTATATTAGAGGGTCAGCCCAGGTTGGAAGGTTTGGAGACAAAACCAGAGAGGCAAGATTATGTTGGTTTGGACATGAGCTGAGGAGGGATGCTGAGTATATTGAGAACAAGATACTATGGATGAAGCTACCAGGTAACAGGAAAAGAGGAAGGCCTAAGATAAGGTTTATGGATGTGGTGAGAGAGGACATGCAGGTGGTTGGTGTGACAGAGCAAGATGCAGAGGACAGGAAGAAATGGAAACAGCTGATCCGCTGTGGCGACCCCTAACGGGAACAGCCAAAAGAAGATGATGACTGTTCCTAGTGTCAAGGAAAGAAGGTACTTTGTGACCCATCCTCAATTTGTCCACTCTAAGCACCTTCCAAGAGGTCCCAAAACTCAAAATGTTAACTCTTCAAAACTTTTTACCAATGCTGGGCAAAAATGCATGGCTAGCCACTCTAGACCTGAAGGATGTCTACCTTCATATACCCATAAGGGAGTCTTGCAGAAAATACCTACACTTCGGAGCAGGTTCACAACACTTTCAATTCTCTGCACTACCCTTTGGCTTATCTACGTCTCCCAGGGTCTTCACAAAATGCCTGGCCCCAGTGGTTGCCTTCTGCAGACAGCAAAACATCCATATTTACCTTTATCTGAACAACTGCCTAATACAAGCAGACAACAAAGAGAAGGTGTTCTTTGTGTTTCACTGTTGCAGTCATTACATTTGGGTAATCTGCTGGCAGGTTGTCCTCAGTCGGCCTGATTAACAAAGTCTTGGGTCCTGCATCGGTTGCTGTCCCTCCTTCCATGACGTCAGGTCGTCAGTGGTATAAAACATGCAGCTGATGCCATTTTATCAGTCTTTCTTGCCACGCAGTGCCCAAAGCAGAAGCAGTTCGCAAGTGCCGGTCGGCCGACTCCTGAAATTTTCGTTTTCGAGTTTCAGAACCAAAGTCTTCAACTTAAAGCTAAGTACCCCATTGGGAAAACTTTTTCTTGCTTTTTACTGATGTCAGTAAAAGTTAATAATTGCATTACTTGTGGAAAGCAAATACCTCACAGAGATTTTCATTCATACTGTATTCCTTGCCTAGGCCCTGACCAAGACGTACCTTGCTTTCAGTTTTGCGCTTTATTTAATCAGCGCACTTTCTGTCGTCGGTATATTTTTGCCTCTAAATATTTCGGTACTCGATTTAATTATCCAGAAATGTCATCGGTTAGCATTCCGACTACCAGGATTCCATAAAAACGCAAAGATAAAGACAGAGACAGGCCGACGAGGTCCAAAACTGCCGACGATGCTTCTCCTAAGCCAGTCACCAGTTCGCTGGTACTCAGTGAGGCACTTTTGCAGTCCCTGATACCTGCTACTTCTGATTCGTAGGCCTCTACTGAGACCCATTCGGAGTCCGGTATGCTGCCAGATACATCAACTTTGGAACCCGCGGATGTCTCTACTTTGGATGGGTATGGAGCCTCTGTGCAGGCACCGGCTTCTGAGGATGTATTCAGGCCTACAGACTTGCATATTAAACCAACACTGCCTTCTTTGCTAAGGCCTAAATCACGATCCATGTCTAAAAAACCAATGCCCAGATCGCATGCTCAGGCCCCTATGCCTAAAAAACAAATTATAAAAATGACTGAAGATTTAATTACTCTAATCAGGGGTAGTCAATCACCCCTCTCTAAGAGGCCTAGGGCTGAGCTTGATTATGAATCTTCTATTCAGGATTCTGTTTCTTCTGACTCTTCTGATGATTTAGATTTGTCCATACCTGCCTATGAAGATTCTGATGCAGAGAATTCCATTCCTTATGCTTCCCCTCTTGAGGATTTCTCTTTTGGGGAAACTTTACATGCTTTAAGGGAACATTTCCACTGGGAAAGCCAGGAATTTTCTGATTCTAAAAGGAGGCTTAGGGATTTCCTTCTTCTACCTCAGCATAGGCCTTTGACTATACCTCCTGTACTAGACATTGTTGATTTATGTGTTCTCGGAATCCAGTTTGGCCCCTGATTCCCTGCCTCCAGCTCCAAGTAAACCTGATCGTTACTACAGGGTTCCTGAGTCCCACAAGTTTCTTTTCAAAAATCCTGTTGCAGATCCAGCAGCTATTTCTCAGGGGCCCAAGGGCATTAAGGCTTCAACTGCTAAAAATCCTACCCCTTCAGATAGAGATTCCAGGGCCCTGGATAGATGGGGTAAAAAGGTTTATACTTCTGCAACCTTGGCAATCAGAGCCTTAAACGTCAATTTCATATGTTAAAATATCAACAACATATTATTGGACTGCTTATTACAGAAAATGATGTTGATTCCTGACTGTGTGGAACATAAAGATTTACAAGATTTAATGCATTCTGCTGAGGAAGTCGGAAAACATACTTTGCAATGTGGTTTTAACTCTTTAGAGGCCTCTTGCAGAGCTGCTGTTACTGGGTCTGTGCTTAGAAGGCATAGTTGGCTTAAGGAGCAATCTTTGCCTGATCATGTTAAAGCTAAACTGTTGGATGCTCCTTTAAATCAGGATCGCCTGTTTAGCAATAAGGCTGAAGAAGTTCTTAAAAAGATGGAAGATAAAGCAAAATCTATACAAACTGTTAAAGATTTTTTACAAGTACAACCTCCTAGATTTAGTAGGCACTGGCCTTCTAAGAATTGGTCCTTTCCAGTCCCTTCTAGGTCCTCTCAAGCCAAAGCCAGACTTGGCAAAACCCCAGGTTTCAGTCCCAGGGGTCTCTCAGAACTAAGCAGTGGGGGGCCTCCACTTCCAAATCTGGAAATAACAAGATACCCCCTATGGTAAACAGTCTCAATGACTTTCCTTTAAAATTTCCAAGCACTTATCTTTTGACCGCGCCTTTGGGGGGAAAGATTGCTCTTCATGCATAGAACTGGGAACTCGTAACCTAGGACAAATGGGTTTTAAATATAGAGTCCCAGAGATACAGATTTAATTTCCACATGTTGCCAACACCAAACGGTTGGCCAGACCTGCCTCCAAACCAGTGGGCAGAGGCTCAAAAACAAATTCTTTCCCTCTTAACCTTGGGGGTTATTCAACTGGTACCAGAAGAGGAAAAGGGACAAGCTTTTTACTTCAGGCTCTTTCTGGTACCCAGAAAAGACAAATCATGGCGTCCAATACTGGACTTGTCCACTCTAAACACCTTTCTGGAGATTCCAAATTTCAAGATGCTGACTCTTCACCACTTACTTCCTATGCTAGGCAAAGACTCCTGGTTGGCAACTCTAGATTTAAAAGAAGAATACCTGCACATCCCAATCAAGGAATCTTGCAGGAGATAACTACGCTTCAAAGCAGGCTACTTGCATTATCGGTTCTCTGCACTGTCCTTTGGCTTGTCTACGCACAGGGTATTCACAAAGTGCCTGGCTCCAGTTATTGCATTTTGCAGGCAAGAAATATTCAAATATAGCCATACCTGGACGATTGACTAATTCGGGCAGAAAATCAGGGCATGCTGTTAAATCATCTGGTGTTTGTAAAAAGGGTTCTAATTTGTCTGCGGTACACCATAAATGAAAATAAATCACAACTGGTACCCTGTCAACAGATTACATTCCTGGGTGCAAGCTTAAATACAACTGCCCAAATGGCCTTCCTCATGCCAAAAAAACAAACTCATTTGGTAACTTACTTCAGACAAGTGGCTACAAAAACCCTGCTATCTGCAAGACAAATACTGTAAGCCTTGGGGTTCATGGCCTCCTGCATTCTTCTAATTCCATATGCAAGACTGCATACGAGGAAACTACAGTGGTATTTAAAAAGTCTATGGAGTCAACATTGTCACAGCCTGGAAACAATGATTCCTATCATACCTTGTCTATGCCTGGAGTTCCTATGATGGGCAGAGGTCTGCCACCAAAACAAGGGTCTTCCATTCATATTACCCCTTGCCACCCAAACTCTAACTACAGATGCATCAGACTACACATGGGGGGCTTACCTGGTAGGGAAGTGCATTCAGGGCAAATGGAACCCAAATCAAATGCACCTACATATCAATCAAAAAGAAATGCTAGCTGTACAGAATGCTCTGACAGCCTTCAAAGACTACATTCTTCCAGGACAACTAATGGTAAAGACAGACAACACCACAGTGATGTGGCACATAAACAAGCAGGGGGGTACACATTCCTACCCCCTCTGCAGACTAGCCATAGCATTATGGAACACAGCCTTGAGCTACCAAGTGCATCTACAGGCTCAATTCCTGCCAGGAAAAATGAATACACTGGCAGACGGACTAAGCAGAAATCCCATGGACCCACACGAGTGGAAACTGGACCCACAGATTTTCAACATGTTGACAAGCGAATGGGGGAGCCCAGACATAGATCTGTTTGCCTCCCCTCAGAACTACCAGTTGGATTCCACACAAACAAGCCTGGAAAGTGGATGCTCTGTCCTTCAGCTGGAAAACTCTATCAGTCTACACCTTTCCCCCTCTGCCTCTGCTCTCCAAAGTTCTACTAAAAGTCAAACAAGACAAACCAATGATGATTTTGATTGCTCCAGACTGGCCATGCCAACACTGGTACCCCCTCCTGTGCAGTGTGTTGCAACTACCTGCATGGTGCCTGCCTCAGACCCCTTCCCTGCTGTCTCAGCAGGAGAACCAAATTTTCACCCTCAGCTTCCAACATTGAATCTTGCAGCCTGGCTAATCACTTAATATCATCCTTCTCATCCCTCAGCAAACCTGTGTTGGATGTAATCTTGGAGGCAAGGAACCTACTAGAAAATCTTATGCTGACAAGTAGAAAAGATTCTGTGCCTGGAACCAATCTTTAGGAATGAGTACAGCAGTGCCCAATTTACCTCAGATTTTGCAATAACTGAGATGCTCCACAAGTACCTGTCTTTTTCTTCTATTAAAATCCACGCCTCAGCTATTTCAGCTCATTATAACACAGAACCTCCCCTCTTTTCTCATCCTCTGCTCAAGCAGTATCTCAGAGGGGCACAAAATACCACCCAGGAGAGCTCCTACCCCTTCCTGGGACCTTAACTTTATTTCAGAGAAACTCACCCTACCTCCTTTCAAGCCAGCTGCCACTGCTGATTTAAAAGTTCTTTCCTGGAAAACGGCCTTCCTTTTAGCAATCACTTCAGCTAGAAGGGTATCTGAATTATAGGGCCTTATGGCGGTGGAGCCTTTCATCATCTTTCATGCGTACAGGGTATCTCTGAGGACCAGTCCATCCTTCATGCCCAAGGTGCTTTCCAGTGTGGCTCTTAATCAGTCCATTCATTTGCCAACCTTCTTTCCCAATCCACAGAAAAAAGGGGAATGGATTCTGCATTCTTTGGATGTGCACAGACAACGTAGATTCTACTTGGACAGGACTAAGCCACAAAGAAAATCTGAACAACTGCTGGTAACATTTGCTGCAGGAGCAGAGGGGAAGGCTATTTCAAAACAAACCATTTCTAAATGGATAAGCCATTGCATTTATTTCTGCTATAAGCACCATGGAAAACCTATCCCCCAGGGGATCAGATCTCACTCCACCAGGGCTGCATCTACTTCTACAGCCTTTCTCAGAGGTGTTCCCACCAGGGACATCCTAGAAGCTGCTACCTGGAGCTCTGTACATACTTTCACCAAGCATTATCATTTACCAATTTTCTCTAAATCCAGAGCTGGCTTTGCCACTGCTGTCTTGCAGGGCCTTTTAGCTGACCCTAATGATGTTTAATCTCCTCCTCCCAACCATAGCTTTGGGAATCTACCCAAATGTAATGACTGCAACAGTGAAACATGAAGAACATAGTACAGTTGTGTACACTTACCATAAATGTAGATGTTTGAGTGTATTCACTGTTGCAGTCCTGGTTACCCTCCCTCCAGCCCCCGGACTTCTGTTGTCTATACCTCTATTCTTGTTCACTATGCTTAAAGCTTTCTGTTGTATTTGCGTTTTGATAAAGGTTTAACCATGTATATAATTGCTTCCCATTATGGGGGCACCTGACATCTCGGGCAAGAAAAACTGATAAAATGGCATTGGCTGCATGTTTTATTCCCCTGACAACCTAACGTCATGGAAGAAAGGACAGCAACTGATGCAGGACCCAAGACTTTGTTAATCAGGCTGACTGAGGGCAACCTGCCAGCAGATTACCCAAATGTAATGACTGCAACAGTGAATACACTCGAACATCTACATTTATGGTAAGTGTACACAACTGTACTTTACTACAGGACCTGCTCTTTGTACAAACAACCCTAACCTCTCTAGGGTTCACTATCAACAGGAATAAATGAAACCTAAACCCCTCCAGGCAGATCACCTTCTGGGGCACTACTCCTGGACACAGCCTCCCAGACAGCCTTCCTCTCACCACAAAAACAAAGCTTTCTTTGAAATTAGTTTTCCCAGTTAGCTCTCAAAAAAAAACTCACAGCTAGGAAAATTCTGCAAGCTCTGGGTTACATGTCATCCTGCAGTCTAATGATCCCCCTGGCCAGGCTGCACATGAGAAAACTCCAATGGTACCTAAAGAACCTTTGGTGCCAACACTCTCAAGCAATGGAGACCACTCTCCCCCTCATTCCACGCATAAGGAATGGATTTCTTTGGTGGACAGAGGCCTGCACTCAGAACAAGGTCCTCCCCTTCACCTACCTACCACAAGGCCAGACTATCACTACAGACACTTCAGACCTAGCTTGGAGCGCTCATTTAGACACCCGGTGCACCCAAGGCTCTTGGGACCTGAGGCACCTTCACTGGCACATCAACCTAAAAAGAAATGATGGCAGGTCACAAGGCTATCACATCCTTTCAAGACCACCTAAAACCAGGGGTCCTCCTCATAAAAACAGACAATACCACAGTCATGTGGTACATCAACAAGTGGGGGGGGGCACACTCCTACCCTCTCTGCCGACTAGCCATGACCCTGAAGCAGACAGCCTCATCCATGGGCCTACACCTGATAGCCCAGTACATCCCAGGAGTAAACGACACCCTAGCAGACCATCTAAGCAGAAACTGGTTGGCCCCCTTGAGTGGAAACTCCAAAAGGTGACATTCCTCCAAATCATCCAGGCCTGGAGACACCAGAGGTGGACCTCTTTACTTCCCAACACAACAATCAGCTGCAAAAATTCTGCACAAGGGTGTTCCACCCCATAGCTTGGAAAGTGGATGCTCTTTCATTCCATTAGACCCATCTCTTCATTTATGCAGTCCCCCTGCTCTTACTCCCAAGAGTACTGCTCAAAATAAGGCAGGAAGGACCAAAAGCCATCCTTATTGCACCACATTGGCCCAGGCAACATTGGTACCCTTTGCTGCTCAGCCTGACCAAGGAGTGTTACAGGCCCCTGCCATTAAATGCATACCTCCTGACCCAAGCCAGAGGGCAGATTCTACATCCAAACCTGCCCACACTCAAACTTTTTGCATGGCTTATCCCCCAGGGACCAGGGATAACCCACAGTTGAGCAAGCAGGACCTAGACATTAAGGAAGCTAGAAGGCCCAGCACCAGGAAATCTTACTCAGAGAAATTGAAAAGATTCAACTCCTGGTGTCTATCTAGATGTCAAAGCAGCTCCCAGCTGTCCCTTCCACTTATTCTGGACTACCTAGTAGAACTACTTAACAAGGGCCTCTCCTATTCCCGCATTAAAATCCACACCTCAGCCATTTCAACACACTTTCATGCTGAACAGCCTGTCTTCTTTCACCCTTTGATTAAGCAACTCTTCAGAGGTGTATCTAACATTAGGCCCACCTAGAAGTGCACACACTCTAGCCTGGCACCTGAACTATGTCTTAGAAAAACTGACATTGCCTCCCTTTGAACCTGCTGCATCAGCAGACCTAAAAAGTACAGTTTTGTACACTTACCATAAATGTAGATGTTCGAGTGTATTCACTGTTGCAGTCATTACATTTGGGTAATCTGCTGGCAGGTTGCCCTCAGTCGGTCTTAATTCCAAAATCTTGGGTCCTGCACCAGTTGCTGTCTTCTCTTCCATAACATCAGGTCGTCAGGGGTATAAAACATGCAGCCGATGCCATTTTCTTTAGTTTTTCTTGCCCCCGATGTCACATGCCCCCAAAAAGGTAGCAAATATATATATATACATGCATCAATATAAATGTTACCTTCATCTACAAGCAAATAAACCACATAGGTTGTAGAAGATAGAGAGGGAAAGATGAACTCCAGAATGACAGGGGGATGGCGGGAGGGTAACCTGGACTGCAACAGTGAATACACTCTAACATCTACATTTATGGTAAGTGTACAGAACTGTACTATGTTCTTCATGTTTCACTGTTGCAGTCACTACATTTGGGTAGAATCCCAAAGCTATGGTTGGGAGGCTGGAGCTAAAGCATTAGGTGTGGCTATAAGGCCCTGCAGAACTGCAATAGCAAAGCCTGCCCTGGACTTAGAGTAGAGAGGCAAATGATAATGCTTTGTGAAGGTGTGAACAGAACTCCAAGTAGCAGCCTCCAGAATGTCTTTGGTTGGTGCTCCTCTGAGAAAGGCTGCTGAAGTAGCAGCAGCTCTGGTGGAATGAGTCCTAATGCCCTTGGGCACAGGTTTACCATGGTGTAGGTATCAGAAACGGATGCAGTGGCTTATCCACTTTGAAATTGTCTGCTTTAAAATAGCCGTTCCTTCTGATCCTGCAGCATATGACACCAGTAATTGCTCAGTTTTTCGTAGAGCTTTAGTCCTGCTCAAGTAGAATCTTAGCTGTCTGTGTACGTCCAAGGAATGCAGAATTCTCTCCCCCTTGTTCTGCGGATTTGGATAAAAGGCTGGTAGATGAATTATTTGGTTAAGAGCCACACTGGAAACCACCTTTGGCATAAAAGAAGGATTTGTCCTCAGAGACACCCTGTCTGGGTAAAATATGATAAAAGGCAGGACAGCCATGAGGGCCTGTAGCTCTGAAACTCTTCTTGCTGAAGTAATTGCTAGTAGCAGAGCTGTTTTCCATGATAAGAACTTTATTTCAGTGGTAGCAGCTGGTTCAAATGGAGGCAGGGTGAGCTCTTCCAACACATAATTGAGGTCCCATGCAGGTAATGGTGATCTTCTAGGAGGCCTTAAATTTTTGGCTCCTCTAAGATACTGCTTTAGTAAAGGATGAGAAAAGATTGGTGGCTCTGTATTGTAATGAGCCGAAATGGCAGAGGCATGGATTTTGATTGATGAGAAAGATAGGCCTTTGTCAAGCATCTCAGTTAAGTATTGTAATATCTGAGGAATATTTGGTTCTGCTGTATCAGTTCCTTGTGCTTGATTCCAAGCACATAATCTCTTCCATTTGTCAGCATAAGATTTTCTGGTACTAGGCCTTCTGGCTTCCAAAATGACATCCATCACAGCTTAACTGAGAGGTGTTGTTTGTATAACTACATGATCAGCCATGCTGCCAGGTTCAGTGTCTGTAGTTGATTGTGCAGGATCTGATTGTTTTGCTGGGACAGTAGTTGAGGTCTTTGAGGTAAGGTCCAAGCTAGGTTTTGAGACAAGTTCCTTAGGATTGGGTATCAGTACTGGCGGGGCCAGTCCAGGGCACTTAGTATCATCTTTGGTTTCTCTTGTCTGACTTTTAGGAGGACCTTGGGGAGAAGAGGCAGAGGAGGAAAGGCATAAACGGATAGGTTTTTCCAACTGAAGGTTAGGGCATCCACTTTCCATGCTTGTCTGTGATAAGTACTTGTGCAGAATCTTTTCAAATGATAATTTTGAGGAGAGGCAAATAGATCTATGTCTGGGCCCCCCCATTTCTCTGTTATCATGCTGAAGACTTGTGGATTTAGTTTCCACTCGTGAGGATCCATAAGGTTTCTGCTTAAATCATCTGCCAGTGTATTTTGTTTTCCTGGCAGGAATTGAGCTTGAAGATGTATTTGGTAGGTTAAAGCTGTGTCCCACAGTGCCATGGCTAATCTGCAAAGGGGGTATGAGTGTGTGCCCCCTTGCTTGTTTATATACCACATGACTGTGGTGTTCTCCGTCTTTATCAGTAGTTGTCCTGGATGAAGTAAGTCCTTGAAGGCTGTTAGGACATTTTGAACAGCTAGTATCTCTTTCTGGTTGATATGTAGATGCATTTGTTTTGGGGTCCATATGCCCTGAATGCATTTTCCTGCCATGTGGACCCCCCAGGCATAATCCAAGGCATCTGCTGTTAAGGTTTGGCTGGCAGGGGAGAGAGTGAAGGCCCGTCCCATGTTTTGGTGACATGCCTCTGCCCACCATAGAAACTCCTGTTGTAAGCAGGGAATGAGAGGAATCATTGCTTCCAGACTGTGAGAATGTTGACTCCATAAACTTTTCAGGTACCATTGAAGTTTCCTCATATGCAGTCTTGCATATGGAATCAGTAGGATGCAGGATGCCATGAAGCCCAGAGCCTGCAGAATTTGTCTTGCAGATAACTGGGTTTTTGTTGCCATCAGTTTGAAGTAAGTAGTCAGTTGCCTTTGCTTGTCTGGCGTGAGGTAAGCCATCTGGGCAGTTGCATTCAAGCTTGCACCCAGGAATTGTATACTTCTTTGTCTGCAAAATGCAATTACTGGTGCCAGGCACTTTGTAAAGACCCTGGGCGCAGTAGATAAGCCAAAGGGCAGTGCAGAGAATTGGTAATGCATTAAGCCAGCCTTGAATCTGAGGTATCTTCTGCATGATTGTCTTATTGGGACATGCAGGTATGCCTCTTTTAGGTCTAGTGTCACCAGCTAAGCATTCTTGCCCACCATGGGCAGAAGCTGCTGCAAAGTCAGCATTTTGAATTTTGGAATGTCCAGGTATGTGTTTAAAATCGATAAATCCAGTATTGGCCACCAGGCCTTGTCCTTTCTAAGTACCAAGAACAGTCTTGAGTAAAAACCTTGTCCTTTTTCCTGTTCTGGTACTGGCTGAATGGCCCCCATATCCATGAGGGACGTAACCTGTTTTTGTGCCTCTGCCCATTGATTTATTGGCAGCTCTGGCCAACTATTTGCCATTGGCAGAGTGTGGAAATGGAATCTGTATCCCTGTGATACTATGTTTAGTACCCACTTGTTCTGGGTTATAAACTGCCAATTTTGAGCAAAAGGTGCTAACTTTCCCCCTATGGGTGCTGCCAAAAGATAAGTGCTTGGTGTAGGCAGAGGGAAGTCATTGGGATTGTTTTCTGTAGGCTTGCACTTTATCTCCTCCAGATTTGGAGGTAGAAGCGCCCCATTGCTTTGACCTGTATGAATCTTGTACTTGGTATCTGGAACCCTTAGGGCGTCTGGATTTGCCCCTTTGAGCTCTGTCTGACACAGGAAAGGACCAGTTTTTTGTAGGCCAGTGTCTACTGAATCTTGGTGGCTGCACTTGTAAGAAGTCTTTAACAGTTTACATAGACTTAGCTTTGTCTTCCATTTTCTTTAAAACCTCTTCTGCCTTAATACCAAACAGAGTGTCATGCTATAAAGGTACATCTAGCAATTTAGCTTTAACATGATCAGGCAAATTTTGTTCCTTTAACCAGGCATGCCTTCTAATCACAGATCCATTAACTGCGGCCCTGCAGGCGGCCTCTAAGGAATCAAAACCACATTGCAAAGTATGCTTTCCAACTTGTTCAGCTGCATGCAATAATTCCTGCAATTCTTTATTTTCTGCACATTCTGAAATCAGCATAATTTTCTGTTTCAGCAATCCCATAACATGTTGTTGGTACTTTAGCATATGAAATTGACAGTTTAAGGCCCTGATTGCCAAGGTTGCAGATGTATAAACCTTTTTTCCCCCATCTGTCTAGTGCCCTTGAATCTCTGTCAGAGGGAGTAAGATTTTTTGCTGTGGAGGCCTAAACTCCCTTTGGATCCTGTGAAATTGTTTCAGGATCAGCAGCAGGGTTTCTAAATAAAAATATATGTGAGTCAGGGACCCTGTAATATCTGTCAGGCTTACTGGGAGCCAGAGGTAAGGAAACAGGGGTCAAGCTTGACTCCGAAAACACATCATCCACAATACACGTGAAAGAAAACAAAAGCTGGATAAACGCCTGGCATACACCTCAAGCGAAAAAAATGAAACGACCAATGGTTAGACCACAGCTGAAGATAAAAATGGAATAATCCACGTTAGGAAATAAATCACTTGCAGCTTCACAGTAGTGCCCTTTATAAAACCAAAAGTTGTAACTGAGATGTAGTAGTCAAGGTAGGAAACGGTTCACTTGCAGTTTCACACCACTTTATTAAACACATTAGTGAAAGTTTCAACTGTGGGATGTATCTTGGGTACAAAGGCACTAGGTTGTTTAAACATATTATCAAATACATTTCTTTTAAACATGGTTTTAAGTGTTAGGTTACGAGAAAATAACTTCAGCTCGTTTAATAAATCAGTTAATACTGTTTTCTGTGCTGGAATAAAGTTCAGGCCTCTATTTAACAACGAGGCTTGTGCATCAGTTAAAGAAAAGCTAGATATATTAATTACCAAGTTTTTTGCTGGCTCTTGCTCCTGGTATTCATATATGCAGGAGTCACTCGTTCTCTCTGCTGTAATCGCGTTCTCCCTCTTTGATTCCTGCTGCTCGACCTGTCCCTTATTGGCAGCGCCTTCTTTAACACAAATGGAAGGATTGAGGTTTGTGTAGCTTCCTTTTGCTCCAAAAAAGCTACTGAATCTGAATTAACACTGGAATCCATCCTTCTGTTAGTGCAAGCCATTTGGAAGAAGATGATAGGAAACATATTTTTAATTTCATGGTTTTAGAAATAATAAATAAAAGTAAGAGGGGAGGTGATATAAGGAATAAGGTAGAGGAAGCAGAACAAAGATGGATTTTATTACTTCAGGCTGATAGGTCTCCTGGATTGAACAATGCTGTTTCCTTGAAACCTTTTTTAAAATCCAGACCACTAAAACATTAAGTAATATGGATTATTACATAAAATGTGTCTGTTATATGTCTATTTTATTTCATCTTTTGCAGAATATAAGGCAAATTAATGTACTGGTGTATGGAATTTTAATTAGTCTATGTCATAGTTCTATATGTGTTTTCATTGGTTGAACCATATTTTAAATACCAATGTTTTAACTGTTTTATGAGTCTGAAGAAGCGATCAGCTGACTTAGATCGCGAAAGCGCTTACTCTTGTTTAATAAAGTGGTGTGAAACTGCAAGTGAACCGTTTCCTACCTTGACTACTACATCTCAGTTACAACTTTTGGTTTTATAAAGGGCACTACTGTGAAGCTGCAAGTGATTTATTTCCTGACGTGGATTATTCCATTTTTATCTTCAGCTGTGGTCTAACCATTGGTCTTTTCATTTTTTACATCATCCACAATGTCTAAAACAGGGGGAATGGCTAAAGGCTTGTGCTGAGGGAGAAGAAGGAAATCCCTGAGCCTCTTTTTTCATTCTGATAAGTCTTGACTCTCCCAGTGAAAATGCTCCCTCAAAGTATGCAAGGTTTCTTCAAATGAATAATCCTCAGGAGGAGATGCGGATGGAATAGACTCCTCAGCATCCGAATCCTCATAGGGAGGTATAGATAATTCCTGATCAGAAGAGGAATCAGAAGAAATAGAAACCTGATCTGAAGATTCATAATCAGTGTCTTGCCTAGGCCTCTTATCTGGAGGGGGATGGGTACCCCTGATCAAGGTAATAAGGTCTTCAGACATTTTGATCATCTGCTTTTTAGGCATAGAGGCCTGTGCACGTGGCTCATGCGTCAGTTTTTTTAGTTTTAGAAGTTGCTTTTGTCTTTGGTTTTGCAGTTGTCATCAGTTTGATATACAAATGTTGAGGTCTGAATACACCCTTAGAAGCCGGTGCCTGCTCAGCGGCTCTGGACCCATCCGAGGGAGATACATCCGTCGGTCCAATACCTTGAGTATCTTGCGGCATGCCGGACTCCACATGGGTGTCAGTAGAGGCCTGCGACTCGAAGGTAGCAGCTATCGGGGGCTGCGAAAGCACCTCACTGAGTACCTGCGAATTGGCGACTGGCTTAGGAGAAGCTTCGTCGTCGGTTTTGGATCTTGACTGCCTTTCTCTGTCCTTTTCTTTGCGTTTTTTATGTACTCCGGTAGTTGGATTGCTATCCGACGACATTTCTGGGTAGTTAAATCCATTTCCAAAATGCTTTGATGCAAAAATATATCGACACTTAATAGTGCGTTGGTTAAATCTAGTACAAAACCGACAACCAGGCACATTGTGATCAGGGCCTAGGTAAGGAATGCAGTATAAATGGAAATCGTTATGAGGTATTTGCTTCCCACAAATAATAAATTCAGCACCAACCAAGTATCACCACGATATAATAAAAGTCTGTTTATTACAAGAATAACAAGCGCTTTCGCATACACCGAGTATGCTTCTTCAGGTTACAATTCACAATGAAAAATCATACATTTTTATACAAATCTTGATTACATAATTAGAACTTTCAAATTGTTTAATTTCCCGCTCTTTCATATCAATTAAATTTCAATTAGTATAAAGAGCAATGCTTTCAAAACCCATTTAAAGATGTATGACAACAACAAAATACTCAAATACATTAATTAATTTAAATTAAATTAATTTCTACTCATTTTATATTGTTGAGCATATAATTTATATATAGATTTAGTAGAAACCAATATAAGCACTTATATAAATATAAAATATGTAAAGTATGAAGTGTTCATACTCTTTCATTCAATAAGAACACTGAATTAATAGTACAGTATTATAGTAGTAAGGATATTTCATATAATTTTGTACCTATCATAATGTTTACTATCTTATTATGTGGCATAAATTAAAATAAGAATGTAAAAATTTTTGAAAAGGGAAAAAATATATAAATATAGAAAAATTGATGTATATTCCCTAATTCGTACTAAGCAAATACTGAACCCAGACTATACTAGTGAATCTAAAATCTAATAATATTATATGGCAATGTATATAATATATATAAAATATATAAATATGAATCATATATCATACAGCATATTTTATGAATAATAAATATAACTAATAATAAATCAACTCATTTTATATCATTCTGGTAATAGAATATATGTCAATAAATAAATAAATAAATATAGGTCATGATTTACAATTCATAAAACTATATGTATATAAATAATGTATATGGAAATAAATCCATTGTGCTTTCAGCTTAAATTTAAAAATCCTAAGTTTAAAATATTTAATGAATTCCATACGTCATGGGCGGTCATTCATCAAGTAAAAACTAATTCACTATAGTCTGTTAACGTGAAGCCAGAATAGGTTAAGGAGAAGCTTCGTCGTCGGTTTTGGATCTTGACTGCCTTTCTCTGTCCTTTTCTTTGCGTTTTTTATGTACTCCAGTAGTTGGATTGCTATCCGACGACATTTCTGGGTAGTTAAATCCATTTCCAAAATGATTTGATGCAAAAATATATCGACGCTTAATAGTGCGTTGGTTAATTCTAGTACAAAACCGACAACCAGGCACATTATGATCAGGGCCTAGGCAAGGAATGCAGTATAAATGGAAATCCTTATGAGGTATTTGCTTCCCACAAGTAATGCAATTATTAACTTTTTCTGACATCGGTAAAAAGCAAGAAAAAAGTTTCCCCAATGGGGTACTTAGCTTTAGTGAAGACTTCGGCCTGAAACTCAAACTCGCATATTTCAGTAGTCGGCCGACCGGCATTTGCGAAATGCTTCTGCTTTGAGCACTGCGCGGCAAGAAAGACTAAATAAAATGGTGTCGGTTGCATGTTTTATACCCCTGACGACCTGCCGTTATGGAAGAGAGGACAGCAACTGACGCAGGACCCAAGACTTTGGAATTCAGGCCAACTGAAGGCAACCTGCTAGCAAATTACCCAAATGTAATGACTGCAACAGTGAAACACAAACAACATCACCTGTCCTGGAAGACCGCCTTCCTCTTGGCTATTAATTCAGCTAGGAGGGTGCCAGAACTTCAAGCACTCGTGTCCACTGAACCTTTCATTATCTTCCATGCAAACAGGGTCTCTCTCAGGACTAATCCCTCAACCATGCCAAAGGTTGTATCAGATGTGACCCTAAACCAGGCTTTTCATCTCCCCACTTTTTTCCAAACCCTCAGAATAAAGGGGAGTGAATTCTGCACACACTGGATGTGCACAGATAAGATGCTACCTGGACAGAACAAAGTCCATTAGGAAGACAGATCAACTGTTGGTTGCCTTCACCCCAGGGAAAGAGGGGAAGCCTATCTACAAACAGACCATTTCTAAATGGATATCTCACTGCATACAATTCTGCTACACTTTTCATGGAAAAGCTCCTCCTAAATCTGCCAGAACACATTCCACTAGGGCAGCCACTACTTCCACTGCCTTCCTTAGAGGAGTACCCACCAGGGACATCCTAGAGGCTGCCACTTGGACCTTGGTCCACATCTTCACCAAACACTACCACCTGCCTCTGTTCTCCAGGGCTTGGGCAGGCTTTGCCCCTGCAGTCCTGCAAGGCATGCTAGCTGAATGCTATGAATTTCATACTTCCATCCTCCCCTTCCTCAACTTTGGGAATCCTCCCACAAGTGATGACTGCAACAGTGAAACATGAAGAACATAGTACATTTGTGTACACTTACCATAAATTTAGATGTTTGAGTGTATTCACTGTTACAGTCCTATTTTCCCTCCCACCTTCCCCCTTAATCTTTAATCTTATCCTTTTTCGAGATTAACTGTCATTCATGTGGCCTTGGGCCTCCACAGCCTCTTTAAATATTTCTTTCAAGGGGCTACTACATGTTAGGGCAAGAAAAAGTGATGTAATGACACCAGCTGCTCTGCTTTATGCCACTGATGGCCTGACATCAGTCCACAGGTGACAGCAGCCGATGCAAGGGAAAAGCTTTACTCTGGTATTCAAGCTGACCGAGGGCTACCCTGCAGGTTCAACCCACAAGTGATGACTGCAACAGTGAATACACTTGAACATCTATGTTTACGGTAAGTGTAGATAACTGTACTTTATTCCTATGTCAACGCTGTTTTCAATATTACTTTTAATCTTCTGGAGTATTCCTTATTGTCCCAGATTTATGTTTTCTTGGTACTGCAACTTTCCTGCACATTTATGATGACCAAATGTCATTTTTATATCTGAGGAAGTTTTAACCACTTGTAGTTGTTCTTTCAATTCCTTGTCTGGTGAACTGTACAGTTTTAAATCATCCACCAAACAGCAGAGGAGAAGTATTTAAGCATAGTTGCTTTACCCAGAATATAATCAAGACCCAATCTGTCTAATAAACCGCTTAAAGGTTTAATGGTAAGAAAATACAACAGCAGTGGCAAAAAGTCACGGTGGAATATGGCATTTGAATTCTTATCCCTGGTATAATAAATTTGCCATCTGTTATGGCTTAATTTCAAGGTGGTTTGCCATTGTTTCATGGTCACTTTAATGTAATTTATCAATGTAGGATTTATCATATACATCTGTGAGCACTCCTTTATCCATTAATATGAGATGCAGTCAATTTGTTTTATTTTTGGTAATTTGTTCATGCCATACTTAGATTATTTCCCTTTTTACACATTTTCATTATTTTTTTTTGCAATAAATTATCCTTTGTTCCATATTACTTTCTTTTGTTTCCCTTTTTGTTCTGTTTCCATGATTGAGTTTGCTTCTAAATAACTATAAGCTCTGCATCAACCTGAGTATATAGTTTGTGCATCGTTGGAAGACAAGTTATTGTTCTGTAGTTTTTAAGATGGCTTACAGATTCACTCTTAAGGAGGAGTATCCTTTTTCATGTTATTATCCAGGTCAGTGCTTGTTCAGGTTGCATATATAAATAATTCTTACTCAGGGCTAAATGTTTTTGTAAAGATGTTAATACTTTTAGCCAGAAGAGAGATACTGCATCTGGTTCTGTGATTTTCTAGGTAGGCGTTTTCCTTAATTTTGTTTCAACTCCTCTGGCTACTACTCACCCCATTTTGTATCCTGTACATTTGAACTCCTTACTGTTTCTTTTCTAAATTTGTATCTATTCATCTCCTTTAAGTTCCACAAGGTTTTAAAAGTGTTTATCCAAAATGTATCTATTTACTCCTTTTTGGTGGTTTTTCTATTTTTGTCTGATTGTATATTCTTGGTGGGGTCACTGAGAGAGTCTGTCATTGTATCTCTGGTGGTGAATTTGGTAGGGTGTCCTATTATGATCCAGTTTAATAAGGATTTTTATATCTTGCTATAATGTATGGCATTATTAATTAGTTGTGTGAAACCGTGCAAGTTCATGCTAGATGTAGGGGAGTTAGAGGCTATATCCAAACAACTGATATGGATGTCACCTAGTAGTATTTTTTCTTCTGAAATTTTTATGGAAATCTTCCAGTGTAGTTAGATTGTGGCCAGGAGGAATGTTAAGGACAGTAATACATATTTGCTTGTATTAAGTTATTTTCATGAATGTTATAAAAAGCTGTGGTGAATTGAATTTTGGTATTGGTTTGTTGTAGATGTAAATGTGGTAGTTATCCACCTGTGATGGACATTTTGATGTAGGTAGTTGGCATTGATAGCATTGCACAACCACTGGGTATAATTATTATTTATTATATGTAGTTTCCAGTTAATGTGTGGGTAGTCAAAGTCACTCTAAAATGGACGGGTGTAATAGGTTTAGATATCACATTACTGAGGTAGGTATCATACCCCTCTGGAAATAATGAAGGGATTTGTGGTTGGTCGTAATGGACTGTATTTAGTGCACCAGAAATACACAAGCGTTTAAAAAATGGTGTCTGGAGGGATTTGGTTCATAGGTAGGTACTAGGCTATCGGCCCAAGGGCCTACGTAAGCCTAGCCAACAAGGTTCCCTGGCTTACGCCACCCAAGAAAGTTATTTTCCTGTGCCACTGTCGAGCAGAGACACAGAAGTGATCCCCAGGGTGTAGTTCCTATTTCCCATCCACGCATCAAGATTTTTGTTGAAGAGTTCTAATGAAGAACTTTGCTTGACATAGATGGGTAGCCTGTTCCAGAGTATGGGAAGTCTCTGGGATAGGAATATATCCCTCCAGCATGTCCTGTTTATTGTGGTGACAAGGTTGAGGTCCCTAGAGCATGTAGCTCGGAGGGATTGGGATTTCTTTAGGTGTAGCATGTCCATCAGCTCTGGGTCTGACACAGCTTTATATGTTAGGCAGAGATCACCTTGGAGTAGGTGATATGCTATGGAGTAAAGCTGGAGTTTTTTGAGATGGTCAGTGTAGGGCATCTGTTTGAGGCTAGGAATCCTCTTTGTGAGGTACTTTTGTGGCCTTTCCAGCTGCTGCAGCTGTCTTGTGAGGTACATTCCAAAAGGGGCAATGTACTCTATAATGGGTCTAATGAGTGTCGAGTAGAGGGGAACAATGACCTCTTTTTTCCTGGATGAGAACCCTTTTGTGATGAGGTGTGCCATGTAGAAGGATTTCCTGATTATTGTGGTAATGCCATTATCAAAAGATAGACTACTGTCCACCTGGGTCCCAAGGTCTCTTATCACACATTTGGCATTAAGTAGACTGCAGGGTATGTGGTAGTTCATGGGTACAGAGGTTTTACCAAAGGGGATGACAATACACTTTTTGGCATTGAGCTTGAGACCATGGCTCTGACACCAGGCATCTGTCTCAGTGAGGCCCTTCTGTAGGATGTCCACATCATTTGGGGACTCAACTGTGGCTCCTAGTTTGCAGTCACCTGCAAACTTCATTAGCCAGAGGTCTTCTTTGTTAGCCTGTACTTCAGAGAAGTAGATACCAAACAGGAAAGGTCCCAGTACTGAACCCTGTGGTACTCCACTTGTCACTGGTTTGAAGTCAGATTTGGAGTCTGCAATTTTTACAGTGTGGGTTCTGTCAGTGAGCCAATTGGCAACCTATCTTGTGACATAGGGATTTATACCTAGTTTAATGAGTTTAGCTATAATTCCAGAAAGAGGGATAGTGTCAAAAGCCTTGTCAAGGTCAAGATAGGCTGTGTGAACCACCTTACCCTCGTCTACGGCTTTAGTGACTACCTCAAAGAAGTCGATCAGGTTCAGGAGGCATGATCTGCCTTTCACAAACTTAAACTGGGTGGGGTCCAGAGTTTGGAGGTTACCGATGTCTTTGTTTATGAGTTCCATGATGATACGTTCCATGGCCTTACAGACCAGGCTCATCAGGCTAATAGGGCGATAGTTCCCGGGATCAGTGGTGGCTCCCCCTTTGTGGAGTGGGATAACTGTTGCTGTGTGCCATTCAGTGGGCGCAAAGCCCAATGTGAGACTATGATTGAACATGTTGCTTAGGTGGGGGGCCAGTTCGTTCTGAAGCTCGTGTAAAGCGCAGCCTGGGATGTTGTCCAGTCCCATGGATGCTGTGTTTTTGGCTTTAGAGAGTGCAGCTTTTACCTGCATAGTTGTGATTACAGAGACTCTACATTCTTCCTGTATAGGTATAGGCCCTTTAGTGGGTGAGAGGGGGGTAAAGTTAGCACTGAACCTATCTGCCAGGATGTTTGCAATATCAGTTGGGTCAGTAATTTTTGTAAAAAACGAAAGGAACAACAACGTTACCGACCAGGTAAACTAAAAGTACTGGCAAAAAAGTTAAACAAGCAGCAAGGATACAAGTCTTTCTTCCAATCACTAAATAAGCAAACAAAACGATCCACAATTGCACTCTTTTCAAGGATAAGAATCTTTATTCCAAAACGACAAAACGATCCACAATTGCACTCAAGCGCTTTCACCCGGGTTCTCCCAGGCTTTGTCAAGATAACTAACAGAAATTTCGTACATCTTGTATACATATCTTGAGAACTGTTGATTAAATTAATAAATCAATTATACAATTGTCAAATCATGTAATAAGGAAACTCAGCTAAACAAGTCTAACCTAAAAATCTACTTCAGACTCAAGATTATTAAAAAATTCTTAAAAAATCTTTCCCTAATATTGTCTGAATTTACAAAAATGTTTAAAAGTTAAAAGAATGTTGTTCAAGGGGTCTGCTGTTCAGAACAAAACTACTAGTGTGGTGTGTATATTTGCAGCGACCACAATTATTTAATAAATTGGAACTACACACACTACTAAATAAAACACTCTGTCACTATCCTAACGGGTGATCATTAACATGGGCAAAAAAATTAAAAAATGTACAGGTTTAGTCTTACATCGTTGTAAATAAAGGGAATAAAAGGTAGATACAGGCAAAACTACGTAATAGTCCAATAAATGTGTAAAAAGTGTCAAAAATTTTTCCAAAATGTTCTGTTAACCTAAAGCTTAGCTCTCCTTAGTTTAAGTATACTACTTATACTGATGGTTTCGTTAAACCCAGGTGGTCTGGAGGCATTTAATCTTAGTTGCCATAGCAACTCCCTATATTCAAGGGACGTTTCCCAGTCCCCTCCCCTGGAGTTGTATGGGATTTGTTCTAACACTAAAAACTTTAGAGACATTTGCTTACAAGTTAAAAAATGCTTATAAAAAGCATTTGTTGACTTCTTTTTACTTATTTCATATAAATGTTCGTAGACTCTTTTCTTAAGCATTCTTTCGGTTTTGCCAACATAGAAACCATAACAATGTTGGCAAAACCCTAAATAAACAACTCCTTTGGTGTTACAATTAAAGTGGCCCGGTGATATAATATTAACCCTCCTAGATCTCAAATATAAACCTTTACTATTCATCATTAAAGAACATTGTTTACATGATTTACATCCATAGGTCCCAAGTTCTAATTGGGTATTAGAAGCTTTTTTTAGTTGATTCCTTTCAAATAAGTCCTTTAGATTCAAGTTTCTCCTTCTTACAAAGTTTGGTTTTCCCGGGATATTCTTGTTAATCTCATCGTTCATAGATAAAACAGGCCAATATTTTCGGATGATATTCTCTATTTCTAAACTGTTCATGTTAGTAGTATGAAGGAAGGAATTTTCTTTCTCTACATAATTTTTTGTTTGTTGTTTAAATTGTTACCTGATCCTTCCCCTAATAATGGAGAGTATTGCTCCACCCTTTTAGCTATGATCTCTTTAGCGATCATGTCAAATATAAACGCTGGATAATCCTTTTCCAAAAATAGTATTCTAAGAAAATTTACCTCATTTTGAAACAAACTGTCCTCACTACACATACGAGAAGCTCTGATAAGTTGACCCTTTATAATCCCCTTTTTTTGGAACAATGGGTGGTCACTATCAAAATGAAGGAACATGTTAGAATAGCTGTCCTTTCTAAATATACTAGATTGAAACTGATTTGTTACAGAATTTTTTTCTAAGTTGACATCTAAATAATGTAAGTACTCAGAACTTATTGTGTGCATAAATTTCAAAAAATCGGTGGTGGAACCAATATATTTTATAAATTTGTCAAAATCATTCAAATCACCTCTCTGCAAGATACAAATATCATCCAGGAATCTCTGGTAGTGTATAATGTATTTGGCCCATTCAGAGGCAAAAATGTAGTTCATCTCCCAATAATGGAGGACTATATTTGCATAGGCTGACGCACATGAAGTGCCCATAGCTACCCCTCTTTTTTGTTTGAAGAGTTCTCCATTAAAGGAAATGAAGTTATTACTGAGAATCACATTCATGAACTCAACCAACAGGCCTGTAATGTTAGCACTAAAACCTGTAGAGCTGGTAATTACCCTGTTAAACCATTTTAAGCCTGTATCCTGTGGAATGCTAGGAAACAAATCTACTATATCAATGGTAATCATATATTTTGTTTCTACAAAGAACTCCTGTTTCATATGTCTGAGAAATTCCCACGAATCTTTACAAAGATATTGAAGTGATGCCACCAAGTTTTTTACCGTTATATCTATAAATTTCCCTAGTGGTTCAGTTATTCCCTTGGCTCCTGCCACTATTGGTCTAAAACGCAATGGACTCAACCCTTTGTGGACCTTCGGGATGCCAAATATAACTGGTGTTAAAGGTTTTGGCACCAGGAGATAGTTGTACAATTGCTCATTGAATACACCTTGCATAAGATGGTCCTCTAGCATAAATTTGATTTTCGCATAGGCTATATTCCTTTCATTCAGTGAGACTTCACTATATTGTTCTGTGTCATGCAGTAAGGTGTGTAAGATTGCTTCATAATCTTGTCTGTACATAAGAACCACCCCCCCCTTATCTGTTTTCATTACCCTGATGTCCTCTGCTCTCAACAGGTTAATTACTTCCTCAGCTTCATTCGAAAGATTTTTAGGGTGACTTACACCCATATTAACTTTAATATTCCTAATTTCTGTTTCTACCAACTCCTCAAAAATTTTTAAAGCTGGATGGAGAGGAGGGTTGAAGGTACTAGTTCTATAGAATAAACTTGGTGTATAATTATTGCCTTTAAAATAAATGTTTAAATTAAGTTGTCTTGTGAATAATTTTAAATCCAAGACTGTTTTAGTCGTATTTAAAAGTGGTTAGGAACAAAATGTAACCCCTTCATAAAGAGATTTATTTAGAGATTGGAAGAAAGACTTGTATCCTTGCTGCTTGTTTAACTTTTTGCCAGTACTTTCAGTAATTTTTGTGCCGTTGTGCTGTAACTCAGAGCAGATTTGGGTGTTGCCATTGAGATTCTTGACATAGCTATAGAATGCTTTGTGGTTGTTCCTAGAATCGGTGGCAATTTTGTTTTCGTAGCTAGCTTTGGAGGAACTTATAAGGGATTTCAGCTCCTTACTGAGGCTGACCAGGGAACTCCTCCACTCATGGGATTTTACTCTCTTTTGCAACAGTTTTGTCCTTCTGTTGTAGAGTTTGTTTATAGCTGGGGACCACCAGATTGGCTTCCTTTTTTTGGAGGATAGCGTTTTGGTTCTGTTTGGGATGGCACGATCCATGCACTCGTGCAAGTGCTTATAGAGTGCATCTGTGTAGGATTCGTCAGTCGTAACTGTATTGTCCATCTGCATGGGTGCTATGAAGTTCGCCACTTCTGTCTTAAGAAGCATGAAGTTGGCTTTAGAGAAATTTTTAACCCTGGTTTACTTAATGGGGAGTGGGGGCGGGATATGGATATCTAGGGTGATTAGCTTATGGTCGGATATGACCAACGAGGAATTGACTTCAGCTGTGGAACACTGGTCACTCATGTTGGTAATGACTAAGTCTAGGACATTGTTGCCCCTGGTGGAGGTGTGGATAAGTTCATTCAGGTCATTGGAATTTATGAATTCCAGAAAGCGTTGAGTGAAGGAGTCGGTACATGAGTAGTTTTCCCAGTTAATGGTGGGGTAGTTGAAATCACCCATTATTAGGGTGTTTGGTTGAACCTTAATATTTTCCAGTATATCAAGAAAAGAGGAGTGGAAATCCTTGGGCATGGTGGGGGATCTGTAGCAAGCTACAATTTGGATTGCAGTTTTGCCCAGAGTTAGTTGCACTTGGATAACCTCAGATGCATTATGCTGAGCAACTAGCCTGGAGGTGTGGATATCCTTAATGAATATGGACACACCTCCGCCTTTGGTGTTCCGGACCAGGTTAGGTGGCTAAAAAGTGTGGTATGAGTTATAGCCTGGTAATGTGGGGGTGTGGTCTGGAGCCTTGAACCAGGTCTCAGTCACTGCACAGATATCGATGTTCTCCATTTTAAGGAGTGCCTCGAGGGAGTGCATTTTGAGATTTAGACTTCTAGCATTGAGTAGCATTATCCTCAGTATTTGCTTGCCTGTTCCTGTTAAGGTGGTGAATTTGTCATTTTTGTCTTGCCTGAAAAAGGCACTATAGGGGCAGCAATAGCCTTAGCCAGTATCCGGAATCCCCAGGGGGGGCAGGTGCAGGCCATCTCTGGCAAAGCATCGTGGTCTGTCAACCATGTCGTCCCAGGCAGACAGATACTGGATCCCCTCAGAATGACACCAGAAGCTTAGCCAATTGTTGGTCAATCATTTTGTCCTTGTACTGCTGTATCATTCTGGGCGATGGCAGGATGCTACTCAGGGATAGGGTTGTATCTGCCTGGGCTACGTGATCGGAGAGCTCTTCCATGTCTCTTTTCATATAGTCCAGGGAGGTACATCTTAGGTCATTCACACCAACATGGACAATGACAGAGTCATATTTGTACTTGTTGTGGAGTAACCTGAGTGCGTAGGTTATGTGGGGGATCCTGGCACCCGACAGGCAGCTGACAGTAATCTTCTCCTTGTTTAGCCTGGTGAGTGGGACATCAGTGTGCCTGACTATAGAGTCACCTATGACTAGTGTGTTGGGTACGTTGTTTTTCCTTATGGGCTGTGGTTTATTGGCACACTGAGTCTGTGGGCTATGTGTCATTTGGATTGTGTTGGGGGTGGAGGTTGCTTGCGTTTCTGCTTTGGAGGTCTCTGTTGCTTGAGCAGATTACTATTGAGGGCCTCTGTGAATGTTTTTGTGTTTCTATGTGTGGATTTTGGTGGTGTAGGTTTAGTAGGACTATGTGATGAGTGTGGTGTGGTGCAAGTGTTTATCTTCTCCTTTTGACTGTCAAGTTCAGTCTTGGTTGGAGAGAGCTTTACCTCCAGTTTAGCTAGATAAGTGCATCTCTCACAGGTTGTAGTGTTGGGTGGTAGGAGGAGGAGAGGGTTGTCTGTGTACATGAGGCAATTGCTACATTGCCCCAAGATGCCCAGATTCATCAGATAGACAGGGGAGAGAACACTGGCAGCTGATCCTTGGACATGCCTGAATAAAAAAATATTTTCCTCTAGACAAGCGAGGAAAGTGAGTACAAGAGCTGTTTTTCTCTAAGCAAGTGAGGAAAGTAAGTACAAAAACTGTTTTCCTCTAGGTAATAAGGAAGGTTGAGTGCTGTAGTAATTTGTAGCTTATTTAGTGCTTACAACAAGATCTGAACAAGTGCTGAGCACAAATAAGCAAATTCAAGTGCTAAAACTAAGAATCTATATCTGAACTAGATTAGTTACAGGAAAGAAACAAGTGCAAATATGGGCTTTTAAATCAGAAAGTTGAAAGAGATGGAAAATTTGCCCAAACGGCCAATAACTATAATTTCTGGGCCAGAAACCGCTCCTTATGTGATAGGTTACCTAGTGCTTACCACTCCCACTGATAAGCTAGCAGGCTTCCCTCCAACACAGAAAGGCTTGGGGGCCACAGGAGCTTACAAACAGTCCTGGATACAGCAAATCTGTATCTAGACTAGACTAGTTACATGAAAAGGGGAAACAAGTGAAAATACAAGCTTTTTAATCAGAAAGTTGAGAGAGATGGAAAAACTGCCCAAACGGCCAGTAACTACAATGTCTGGGTCAGAACCACTCCTTATGTGGTAGATAGGTTACCTAGTGCTTACCACTCCCACTGATAAGCTAGAAGGCTTCCCTCCAACACGGAAAGGATTGAGGGGGCTCAGGAGCTTACAAACAGTCCTGGATACAGCAAATCTGTATCTGGACTAGACTAGTTACAGGAAGGGGGGGGCGAGTGCAAATGCGGGCTTTTAAATCAGGAAGTTGATAGAGATGGAAAAACTGCCCAAACGGCCAATAACTACAATTTCTGGGCCAGAATCCACTCCTTATGTGGTAGATAGGTTACCTGATGCTTAGAAGGCTTGCCTCCAACACAGAAAGGCTTGGGGAGCTCAGAAGCTTACAAACAGTCCTGGGTATAGCAAATCTGTATCTGGACTAGACTAGTTACAGGAAAGGAAGGAAACAAGTGTAATTTTGTTTTGTTACTGTTAAGCAGAACACAGGGAGAGTCTAGCAAATTTTTTTTTTTTTGGTAAAGGAAAGGGAGAGAGAAGAAGCAGAAGATAACTCAAGGTTAGGCCTTCTCAAATGTTCTCTCTGTATTAGGTAAACTGAGCTAATGCACTAGACTGGGAGGAGTGTCCCAAATCAAATTTACAGTAGGGGCAGGCAACTGCAAAGACACCAAGTATAACAAAGTCACCAACATGGTGGGAGGTTGGGGAACAATACTGAAGCTAGTAGCCTACACTCTTTTAGACAGTAAACACTACAGAAATGTTTATCACAGCAGAAGAACAGCAGTAAGCCACAAAATGAAAGTTTTTAAAGTGATAAAGGAGCAAGGAGACTCTACAGAATGCTATTAACTGCAAACAAATCAGTTTTATGATACACTCCTTGGCAGGAAATCAGAACAAATAGGTCCTTAACTAGTACAGAAAATTTCCCGTTAATACATTTCACACAGTGAAACTAGCTATAAAGCTTTACAAACAGTGTGACAGTAAAAAACTTATTTCTCAGGCCCTGTAAGGCAGACAATTTTAGTTTAACCCTACAGATTAGTTAATAGCAATAAAATGCAGTAAAAAGTATGCAGCAGGAAATAAAAAGTGATATATATAAATTACTAGAAGCAATAACCAGTAAAAATAAGCCAAAAAAAGGATACTTATTGTTATATATCTCAGATCAGAGTTGTAGTCAATGCCCCTCCTCCACTCGGCTCAGTGTGTATAGACCCACTGTTAATATAAGCTGTTGGTCACATCGTAATTTACATTGAGAAATAATACAATCAAGGGTTCAAAAACAATTGCAGAATTAAGAAGTACGAGATTGGCAGTAGATTGCTAAACGTTTTACTGTATCAGGACATAGAGTAGCCTTTGCTATACCGCATAATGAATATTGTACCACACTGTGAACTCTAGTTACACATACTATGGTACATTGATCACATAATGAATATTGTACCACACTGTGAACTCTAGTTACACATACTATGTTACATTGATCACATAATGAATATTGTACCACACTGTGAACTCTAGTTACACATACTATGTTACATTGATCACATAATGAATATTGTACCACACTGTGAACTCTAGTTACACATACTATGTTACATTGATCACATAATGAATATTGTACCACACTGTGAACTCTAGTTACACATACTATGTTACATTGATCACATAATGAATATTGTACCACACTGTGAACTCTAGTTACACATACTATGTTACACTGATCACAGAATGAGTATTGTACCACACTGTGAACTCTAGTTACACATACTATGTTACACTGATCACATAATGAATATTGTACCACACTGTGAACTCTAGTTACACATACTATGTTACATTGATCACATAATGAATATTGTACCACACTGTGAACTCTAGTTACACATACTATGTTACATTGATCACATAATGAATATTGTACCACACTGTGAACTCTAGTTACACATACTATGTTACATTGATCACAAAATGAATATTGTACCACACTGTGAACTCTAGTTACACATACTATGTTACATTGATCATACCTCTCAACCTTGTACTACAAGATATCTAGGCAAAGCCAAAACTAATGGGGAATAAAGGCCAAAACTATGGACACATTTTAAATATTGCTTGTACAATCTTAGAAAGTTGTTGGGATAAAAGGTTTTGTGTTACCATGCATTTTCTGAAGGATATGAAGGCTGAAACTGAAATGGCTGTCATTATTTTATTAATTCAGTCCTCATTGATTTGCCAGAAAACCAAATGTTTTATCAGGAACTTATAAACAAAGACATTGGCAACCTTCTAACACTGTACCCCACCCAGTTTGGTTTCGTGAAGGGTTGATCTTGTCTCATCAACCTTATTGACTTCTTCGAATCAGTCTCCAGAGCCATGGACGAGGGTAAGAAGGTCCACACAGCCTACCTGGACCTCGCCAAGGTCTTTGACACCATCTCCCACTCTGGAATCATAGATAAACTTGCTAAGCTGGGCATTAATCCCTACGTCATTCAACGGGTCGCAAACCTGGCTTACTGACAGAACCCACACTGTAAAAGCAGTCAACTCCAAATCCAGCTCCAGACAAGTGACAAGTGGAATACCTCAGGGTTCGGTCCTGGGACCTCTCTTGTTTGGCATATACTTCTTCAGAGTACAGACCAACACCAAGGGACTCTGGCTAACAAAGTTCACAGATGACTGCAAACTGGGAGCCATTATTGAATCCCCAAGTGATGTGGATATTCTGGAAAAAGGGCCTTACAGAGACAAATGCTTGGTGCCAGAGCCATGGGCTCAAGCTCAATGCCAAGAAATGTATAGTTGTCCCCTTTGGGAAAAAAACATGTACCCATGAATTACCACATAAGTGGCAGTACATTAAACACCGAATGTGTGTTAAGGGACTTAGGGACATAGGTGGACAGTGGTCTCACCCTCGATAACCACATCACCACAACAATCAGTAAATCCCTCTATGTGGCACATCTCATCACTAAGGGCTTTTCATCCATAAAAAGGAGGTCATTGTCTCACTGTACTCATCCATCATTAGACTCATTATAGAGTACAATGCCCCATTCAGTATGTACCTCACAAGACCCCTCCAACAGTTGGAAAGGCTGCAGAAATACCTCACTAAAAGAATCACAGGCCTAAAGCAGATGCCTTATGCTGACCGTCTAAAAAACACCAGCTATACTCTGTCACATATCGTCTACTCAGAGGTGATCTCTGCTTAACATACAAGGCCATGTCAAACCCAGAGCTGTTGGACATGCTACACTTAAAGAAATGCCAGTCCCTCAGACCATGTGCTCTATGGATCTAAACCTGGTCATCACAATGAACAAAACATGCTGGAAGGATAGGTTCCTGTCCCAGAGACTGCCCATACATGTCAAACAGAGCTCCTCTTTGGCCCTCTTCAAAAGGAACCTTGACAGCTCGATGGGAGATAGGAAATTCACCCTGGGGATCACGTCAGCTGCCCTGCTAGACAGGGGACCAGGGAAATAAATGTCCTGGGTAGAAATAGCCAGGGAACTGTTATGGCTAGGCTTGTATAGACCCTAGGGCCATTAGCCTAGTACCAACCAATGAACCTAGGAACAGCTCTAAAATATGAGACAAAAATCTAGACATTCTGTGAAAATCTGAACAGTTGGGAGCTGTCATTGATATACTGTATGTTAAACAAAACTATGAAAATGTAAATTCACACAACTTCACATTGAAAGAATAGTAAACGCGCACTATTTTACACTGAGATATGTAAATCTGGAAGGGGGGGCAGTAGGAGAAGGATTTCTGGATGAAATAGGTGAGAAAGGAAAGTATAACTAGGTGTGGCAAGGTTGGGAGGAGTGAGAAAGTTGAAGGCTTTGTAAGCAAAGATTCAGGGTAATGAATTATACAAGTAGAGGAGGAAAAAGACAGAAAGGGGAGATGTATGAAAAGGACCTTTATAGGGGATGGCAGCAAATTGTTTGGGGTAGTCCAGACACCACTACATTTCTACCACTACATGCATAGTCTGTAAGAAAACAAAGTACTCTTAATATCTTTGAGGTGCATATGCAGAATCAGATGGAGTTTCCTATCTGCCAGTTCTGCTCATACTGAGCATTCTTGGTACAAACGAGATATGCCATGGAAGGCCAGGTTGGTTTTGCAAGTAATGCTGCCATAGGAGAGGAAGTATTGCTCTTAGACCATTCCTTATGTATAGAAGTTGGTGTCCACCACCATAGTAGATCCCATGGTTCTTTGTGGAGCAATGGCATATCTTATAATGTTTCCCACAGAAAGGTTGGTATTCACTACATTTTGGCATAGTTGGACTTTCCCAGTAAATGAATTTTAATAAATAATACAGAAGATGGTAACACCAGTCAGACAGGGCATTTTGATGTAGCGCTCATATACAATCACAGTATTTACAGAGTCTGAGGCGCTGCCATAGAAGCCAAGACCACCTGAATCAATGTGAATGACTAAAAAATATTTTTGACAAATTCAAGTGTGTACCATGTTTTCCCTTTTGTGAGTCCACCACTGAAGTGGGTGTTCATTATGTGATAAAGGCTGGTAAAATGATAGGGTATACAGAGCAGGCATTACGAAAAGAAACTAAAAAGTTGTCTTTCTGTACAGACATTTATTCAAGCTACATGGGGTGCTCTGTATTTCTTCCCTCTCATTACTATGAATATACAGTGGATTGTTCTGCCTTACTAGAAGTGCACAGCCAGCGTATAAGAACATGCATCCACAGACCCCAGGATTATAAACCTCTGTAATTGTTGCAAAGCTATGACTACAGTACTACCATAAAGAAAAAAATACATGCTGTTTTATGGTGCAGGGTACTGTCACCAGGAATAACACAAATGCTATCATTCCTAAACAGTGATGGGTGTGTGTAGCAGCCTAATCAAACAAATACCACTTGCAGAAGCAGTGTCACCTGTGAAAGAGGTATTGGACTGAAATGGGGAAGCAAGTATGAGAGGTTGGTTTTGAAAATGCTGGCTGTGCATGAACTTGACCATAGTGGCAACTTTGTAATTGAACCAATCTACATGGCCATTTATTCATTATCTATCGTCAAAGTATATTGTTTTGTATTGTTTTACTGTACTTACAGTTTCATTACATTAGCAGCCATACTCTAGTTATACTTTCACTGCATAGGAAACCTTATAGCTTTATTGTTTAGTTTATATGTTAGTCCCAGGTTAGCTTATGTTTGAGTAAAACATTAAGTATTTTCCAGTATCATTGTATCTGCCCCATCATTACCACCAGCAGGTATACTTTGTGCACTGGGTGTGTTGTACCAGTTCTTTTTGACTGTGACCATGATTTTATATCACAGATTTTTGTGTTCCACCATTCGCCTTCATGATTGTTCTGTCTGTGCTGCATTCTACTGGAAGATCTTAGGATCATCTGAAGAAATACAGCAGAATCTCTCTATGCAGTCATAGATGCCAACATAGAAATGGACCAGTACTTGATTATATATCACTGCTAGTTGATAGTAAATAGGGTCTGGCCCCATATCTCTGATATACAGAGACAGTCAGTAACACCCAAACTAACATATCCTTCACATAATCTCTAAAAACTTCCCAACTAACATACCTCTCCTAATAAATGTCTATGATACATAGGGACACAATTGGGTTGTGTTGCATGACTAAGCGTGGGTTGCGTGACTAGGCTTATTAAGGCCATGGTAGTTGTTAGCCTATATACTTGTGAACCTTTGTTAACATGAGGCTGAACTCCCATAATAAGCCAGTTGTAAGTCCGGTGCTAACCCCCATTTTTATTCCCTGTAAGTCTGGTGCTAACCCCATTTTTATTCTCTGTAAGTCCGGTGCTAACCCCCATTTTTATTCCTTGTAAGTCTGGTGCTAACCCCCATTTTTATTCTCTGTAGGTCTGGTGCTAACCCCCATTTTTATTCTCTGTAAGTCCGGTGCTAACCCCCATTTCTATTCTCTGTAGGTCCGGTGCTAACCCCCATTTTTATTCTCTGTAGGTCCGGTGCTAACCCCCATTTTTATTCTCTGTAAGTCCGGTGCTAACCCCCATTTTTATTCTCTGTAAGTCTGGTGCTAACCCCCATTTTTATTCTCTGTAAGTCCGGTGCTAACCCCCATTTTTATTCTCTGTAAGTCCGGTGCTAACCCCCATTTTTATTCTCTGTAAGTCCGGTGCTAACTCCCATTTTTATTCTCTGTAGGTCCAGTGCTAACCCCCATTTTTATTCTCTGTAAGTCCGGTGCTAACCCCCATTTTTATTCTCTGTAAGTCCGGTGCTAACTCCCATTTTTATTCTCTGTAAGTCCGGTGCTAACTCCCATTTTTATTCTCTTTGGATTTAAGTTATTCTTTTTAGGTCTGATAGGACATCATCATTTGAGACATTCTCAGCTCCCAAAATGCTTATATGGTACAGTTAACTACTTGACCAAAGTCCATGTAGCATATGCCAACTAATCTCTTGGAGTCATCTGACCAAAGAATGTTGTCATTTTATCCAAACTGTCCTACATGAGGAATTCCTTTGCATCTCTGAAAAAAAATATCTCATTCATACATGGCAATCAGTACATGAAAACGAACACAACCATAAAACAGTAACAGTAGTAGCAGTGGTTACTTTTGGCAACAAAGGGCACAGGCAGCATAGTAGTAGAATCTTATAACTTGGTTCCCTTACCCACAAATGGTGCAACCCTGGAGGATATTCATATTAGCTAGAGGGATTTGTGAGGTGCAGCCACCCAAAACATGTAAGACAACCTTTATGGAAACATTTGAGTAACAGGGGAGATATTTTTAAAGGCAAAGTATGTTAAGGAGTTGGCACTTGAGCAGTTCAAATAACTAGTACTAAAGAACATTAACATAGAGGTAAAAGACTACCCTTCCTACACACTATTTTAAGATTCCCCTTCCAAGGCTGCATAGTTTTTGGGACAAGCACTTATTACTATAAACTCTGTAATTCACTTGGTGCAAAGTTGTGTGAGTTCAGACTAGTGGGCTTATTCAAGTAGAAGGACTGGGTGGAACAGTCCCGACATGGGGTGCAGCAGAACTGGCAAGGTGCATTACTGTTCTTTCTTTGTTTTTATTTGTCAGGTTATTATTTCACATTTATTTTTTATATCACTTTTCAACAGCTTGCAGGTACCCTTCGTTTATGTTTGGTATGTTGTTTTTCAATGACATGTGAGTTGGGATTATAAAACAGCCTTTTATAAGTTTATTGCAAACCATGATTCCTGTTGGTATGGTGTTTGTTAGACAGGAGGAATGCATTTCATCCACTTTCTGAAACTTTGTAGTGATGGCACAGTGAGCTTTTAGGTTGCATATGATTTGTAATGCAATGTGGTAAGCTGCATAAACAAGCAGAAAATAAAAAAATACTGTCTGTGTATATTAACACAGCTTTAGGAGAGTTCAGATTTTACAGCATTCTTGAATAAGCTTACTAAAATTCTTTCTGGATGGTACCCATGCTGAACGGATTTACAGATGGGTCTATATTAGAAAACCGAAAGTTGTTTTCAGCGAATGCTCACACGAGCAAAAACGCTGGACATCGAACTCCTTATTGTGGGGGGGCTGTGCCCCCCACACTCTAACTATATATTCCAACTCCGAGCTTGCACTACAGTGAGGAAAGGGCAAACATCCCACTCCTCACTGTACCAGACCTCACAAACACACTTTCGATTTCCAGCATTTTCGCTCATGTGAGCATTCGCTGAAAACAACTTTTGGTTATCTGATATAGACCCTTTACAGATGACCTTCCTGAAGCACTGTTTGCATGTTAGGACCAGGGATAATTCTTTAGCAATGTGGAACAGTAGTCTGTCTTTTCCACGTCTACTATTGAAAGCTGACTTAGCTATTGAGTGCTTCTAATGTAACAGTGCACCTTTTTTTCTGTCACATTCTGATTAGTCCTCTTCCACCAACAGTAATGCATCCTATACTGCTCATCTCGGGACATAGTTGTGGTGCTCTTTTCTCATATAACAAACAGCAGTAGGACATTATGTAAAAGCACATCAACGAGCAGTAAAATCCATTACATCTTTTTCCATTAGATGTACATCCAAACAAGTGTGCTGCAGAAACTATTTTAAAAAAAAAATCACATTTGTGTCTGCCTCCAAAGTGAAAGATGCAAAAAAAAAAAAAACAAAAACAAAAAAAAAAGTAGCTCATATAAGCACTTCGTCCCTTCATTTCAAAGTGTAGTGATATGGTTTTACTATCAGCATGGGGCTGTAAATAAAATGAGCACACAGAGGAAACTGTTAGCATTTCCTGAAGAGTTAAATTACCCTTCCCCCAAGGTACTGAAACCTGAGCCATCACACTAAAAGCTGTCTGAATGTAAACAATAGGATCACCTGACCTACCAGCTTAATCAAAACAATGAGATCTGCAGGGAATCTTGACACTCTCCCTTTAAGCTTAATGCCCAAAAATGCATCACCCCCTTTGGGAAAAGCTCAGTTCCCAGTAATTACCACATCGATGGGAGCCCACTGAACACTGAAGGCATTATAAGAGATCTGGGAATACAGGTTGACAGCAACCTCTCCTTCGACCACCACATTGCCCCTGTGGTCAGAAAGTCCTTCGATGTGGCACACCATATTACCAAGTGTTTTACATCCAGGAAAAAAGAGGTCATCATCTCTCTCTACTCTTCCCTCCTTAAGCCAATCATCGAGTATAAAAAGAAGTTATGTACTCGCCATAATGTTCCATGTTTGTTGTCCACAATCTCTCCTTCATTCTTGCTGGTTGGGGCATGCCAAAGCTCGAAAACTTCCACTGGCTCGAGGCTACAACCTATCCCAAGATGCCTAGCGGCTGTTCCCCAGATCTCATTTGAAAGACTAATCACTAGAGTATAATAACATACGTAAAAAAAGGTTATATGAAATACATTGCTCATAAAACTGAAGAGGCAAGATGGGAATCAGACCATATTTTGCCAATTATAATCTCCTCTAGATCCTCCAGGATGGGAAATTAATGGGTGGGATGCAAGAATGAAGGCGAGATTGTGGACAACAAACATGGAACGTTATGGTGAGTACATAACTTCTTTATGTTATGTTGTCCCATCTTGCCTTCATTCTTGCTGGTTGGGACAGAGTCCCCAGCACCTTTTTCTTGGATGGCTCAAGGGAATAAGCTCTTCAGGACAGTGGAACCAAAGGATTCCCAGTTCCGGGTGGCCACATCTACTTTGTAATGAGAGATAAATGTGTGAGGATTAACCCATGAGGCAGCAGCACAAATTGAATCCAATGGGAGTCTAGATTGAAAGGCAATGGAAGTAGACACTGTTCTAGTTGAATGTCCTTTAAATTTTTCAGGTGGTTCTTTCTTGTGAGAATTATAGACATAGATGGTGGTCTCAGTAAGCCATTTGGACAAGGTAACTTTTGAGACTGCCATGTCTTTTTTATTTTCCAAATACGAAACAAACAATTGGTCTGACTTTCTGAATTCTTTGGTCCTATTAAGTAAAAACACAACTGTCTATGCACATCCAGTTGGTGAAGTTTATATTCTGCCTTGTTGCCATAGCTTACACAGGCAATTCAATAGACTGCTTTAAATTGGCTTCAGAGCAAACTTTTGGTAAAAAGGAAGGATTTGTTCTGAGGGACACTCTACCTTTTTCGAAAATCAAATATGGAGGGCGGATAGACAGAGCTTGCAATTCTGAGACCCTCCTAGCTAAAGTAATCACTGTTAAAAAGATTGTTTTCCAAGATAAAAATTTTAGTGAGCAAGAGGATGCTGGTTCAAAGGGAGGAAGGATCAAGGATGATAATACTAAATTTAGATCCCATGGAGGGGGAGGTTCTCTTAAGGGTGGTCTTAATAGGAATGTACCCCTGAGAAAGGCTTTGCATAATCTATGGGACATTACATTATTTCCAAGGTCTCCCACATGATAATTTGATGTGGTGGCTAATTGTACTCGTATAGTAGCTGCTGCTGCCCCTTGATTAAAATCTTCAGTTAAAATTTTCAAAATTGCAGGTATAGGGGCTGTAAAAGGATCTATGTGTTTTCTGTCCACCCGACAAGAGAACCTCTTCCATTTACTTGCGTAAAGTTTTCTTGTGTGAGGAAACTAGAATGTGTCGTAATGCAGGGGATAATTCTGGAAGTCTGGATAAGATTGTAAGTGGAGTAACCAAGCTGTCAACTTGAGATTCTGAAGAGCGGGGTGAAATGTTCCTGGCTAATGTGTCAGAAGATCTGGCACTGGGTCCAGGATCCACAGCTTTTCTTGAAGGTGGGGCCACAGAAAAGGGAACCATATCTGATGAGGCCAGTAAGGAGCAATGAGAATTATCCTGTGACTCAATGACTTGGCTTTCTGAATAATCTTCAGAATTAATGGAAAGGCAAAATGAAGTCTCGAGGGGCCAATCGTGAACAAGTGCATCCCTCAGTGACTCTCCCGTAGGGGAAATGAGGGCAAAATAGTTGCTACATTTGGCATTGAGGGGTGTGGCAAAAAGGTCGCAGCAAGGCTGGCCCCATTTGCGAAAAATTTGATTTGCAATTTCCTGATTCAGGGACCACTCATGAGGGATGATAATTGCTCTGCTTAGCCTGTGTGTTATTAAGTTGGATTTCCCCAAGATGTGCATTGCCATCAGAAAGCGATGAGAATTGCCCACTGCCAAACTCTCTGGGCCTCCGGACATAGAGGATAGGATCTGGTTCCCCCTTGTTTGTTGATGTACCATAAAATCGACATATTGTCTGTTTGAATCACAATAGTTCTCATGGGAAGAGAGCTCTGGAATGCTCGCAACACCAGAAGCACCACCCTTATCTCTAGGACATTGATGTGCACATGGTACCTGTGATCTTCCCAAACCCCTTGGACAATCTGTCCCACATAATGCCCCCCCACCCTATCTAGGACACGTCCGTGGTCACTTTAGCAACAAGTTGGGGGAGTACAAATGGTCTGCCCATCATTACTTGAGTGGAGTGAAGCCACCATAGTAGATCCCTCTTGCAGGCATTCGTAATGCGAATCTTGTGTGACATGGGTAGCTCCTGCATGCACCATTGACTAAACAGTAGCCACTAGGATAGACACTTGACTGCATAGCGTTTGTATCCTCTCTTGAGGCAGTTTGCTACCATGTCATTTTTGTTTAATTCTGCCCCTATAAAGGTAATATGCTGTGATGGCAACAAGGCAGATTTTTCTATATTTATAGTAATGCCCAGGTCTGAGCAGTAATGGATGGTGGTGTCTCTCACTCTGATTAGTAGGTGCTTGGTGGTGGCAGTCAGGAGCCAGTCGTCTAGATATGGAAACACCTGGAATCCTTGACGCCTCAGATGAGTCATGATATACTGCCCTGCGTTTGGTAAACACTCTGGGGGCTGTAGTGAGACCAAAGGGCAGAGCTCTGAGCTGTTGGACATGCTCCACTTAAAGAAATTCCAATCCTACCGAGCTACATGCTCTAGGGGCCTAAACCTTGCCACCACAATAAACAGAACATGCTGGCGGGATAGATTCCTGTCACCCTGGTTCTGCTGACCCCCTCTGCCTCATGGACAGCATCTTCCATTGTTATTTCCCTCTCTGCCCCTGGGGGAAAAATCACCATGAACATCCAACAAGTGTCCTTTGGACTTCCGGAACCATATTTTCCCACTCTTTTGACCTTTGGGATAAGGTCTAGTAGGGGCAGAAAAACACACTCTGATGGCAGATAGAGTCTTGCCATCCTGTTGGCTCCTGGTGAGAGTCTCCTTTATTTTTGGCCCAAACAAGAACAAGCCATCAAATGGGGCGTCAATAAAGGAAGACCTGAAGGGTTCAGCAAACTCACAAAGGCACATCCAGGAATGTCTCTCCTAAGAGCTATTCATGTGCCTGCTGCCCTGCTCACTTCATCGACCATGTAGGAGATGAGACGCATGGAGGAGTTTGTAATAGAGGTTAAGGTCGCAAGCTGGAAATTTATCTTATCCGACAAATCCTGAGCTGTAGCACCTTGTAGGGTATCTCCTAGCTCTTTAAGGAGATCCCTCTGAAGTAGAGTAAATATGATAAGTAATTCGGCTACCGTAGGGTAAAGGCCGCTGAGGAGAACATATGATTCCCGCATCTGTCCATCATTCGAGACTTCTTGTTCGGTGGATGTAAAGATGCAGAAGTCTCAGCTAGCTCCTTCTTGGTGGCTGCTGCCACCACCATCGCATCTACAGGAACTCCCGTTGTCAAGTACTGTCTATCTTCCGAGGCCATAATGAAGTTGTTTGACCTCCTTGGAACAGGCTCCACTGACTCCAGAGAGTCTCACACCTTCCGACTTAAACACCCAGGAGAGAGTCGAAAGGCGAAGACACCCAAGAGGTGGAGGGATGAGAGCCAAATGCCTCCAGGTATACAGATTCATCCTCAGAAGAGGAAAGGGTTTTCCAGCTGCCCCTTCTGCTTAAGGATCTTGAGGATGTCCGAAAAGGTAACTTCCTCAGAGGGTGACCCTTCTGAATCCTCTAAGTCGATATCAGAAGTGACAGACTCAGGGGAGTCTATGTGCTTCCTCTTACACTGTCTATTCCGAGGGACCTCCTCGGGGGGATGTTCCAGGGAGGTTTCAGAAGTGGGGGTTCCACCCATTGGGGGTTTCTGGGGATGATGTAGAAGTAAATGCTGGCCCTTTAGGGGGAAGAGTGACTGGAGCTGAAGGTGGAGCAGACTCGGTGAAGAGCACACTCCTCATCAACTCGAAGGCACCGTGATCATGGGCCAAGAGAGACTCCAGTTGCAAGGAACCAGGAAATCTCCCCCGCACCAAGTAGGATGGCTCCGAGGCTGATGTAGATGCCGAACTCACCTGTGCCGAAGCACCGTGTGGGAGATTCGGTTCCTACAAGGGTCCGACTCGACTCTCCCCTAGAGCCGACCAGGGAGTGTCTGCTCCCAGATCCCTCAATTGAAGATAGCATCGATGAGATCGGAGCAGACGTCGGAACCAAGATATCTTGGGTGATTACTGGCTCCGCCGGTTCCAGCACAGTGACTTCCTGACGCTCTGGCTCCGAACTCGTCTGAGTCTGAGGAAAAATGGATGGTACTTGAGATACGGTGGTCGGCACCACGTCCCGATGGACTGGGCTAAAAAGAATTTTAGCCAGGGCTGGCGTCCGCATCAACCTCTTCACCACCTGCTCTATGCTGTCGTCCGATAAACTTCTGGAGGACTGAGAGGAATGGGTTAATGCCCTGTGACTACCTGCCATCGACTGTAACAAGGGAGACTGTGGCACTGAACGTACTGGTTCCAGTGATGGTGACTGACTCCTTTTTCGGCTCTGCGATGGTTCAGAGGACCCAGATGGAACCGAGGGGAGGCCAGGTTTGTCAGAACCGATAATCTTCGGTTCCGAAGATACTTGTTTTTCTTGACTGCTTGACAGCTCAGAAGCTGGAGCCGATGAAGCTGACTTTTTTTGCTTGTCAGATTTTGAGGCCTGATTACCTTCTCCTGTTATCTCAAAAGGCCCTTTCAGTAAACCTCTTAAAATAAGTTTATTCTTCCTCTCTTGCAGGACCCTCGCACTAAACCCATGACAAATTTATTTATTCCAGTTTAATGACTGGGGAGGTCCACTGGGCTCGGGGTGCCCATTTTCAGTGAAAACCTGGGGTGAAAAGCTCCAACAATACATAGTTACATGAATAATTACTTAGAAACTTTGCATTACTGACAAATAAACAGGTAGTATTCATAAAGAAACAAACAATTACAATTTTGTTTAGGTGTAAAAGACAGGCAAATGGCCTTGAGGCTAGATTTTACAGTATAGTTATATAAACATAATACAAATGAGCATGGTTAGCTAGGTGAGAGGTTAACCAGGAGTAAAAGTGGAAGAGACCTTGAGAGGTATAGGGTGAAGAATACAGTTGCATTTCCTGTTTGAGTAAAGGTAAGAATGAAGAAGCGTTTTAAAATTTTCAAGGTTATCGCAGGTCCTAAGAGCGAAGGGAAGAGCAGGTGGACTGCTCCTAGACAATACACACAACTTGTGCATCCTTCTGTTAAAGACATTTTCTGGGTGTACAAATCGCACTTTTTAAACCCAGATTGTCTTGATTCCTTGGCAGATTCTTTTGACATTATGTTAGAGACCAAAAACATAACTACAATATCAATAGTAATATTAAACAAGTTGGAAGGCAAGGAGAGTTTATTTTTTTTTTTTTTATAAACAAGGAGAGAGGAGAGGGTAAGTTAAACGATGGTCTCCTCCAACCCAAGGAGACGCCTCTAACTTAAATGGTGACTCCTAAGGGATAGAAAAGAGGCCCTCTAAAAAAAAAAAAGTGGGCTGAAGAGAAAGGAATCCTCTAATTTAAACGGATTTTTTAATGGGATAGAAGAAGAAGAAAAAAGGGAAACAGCCGAAAAACACACCAAGTAATGAAATAGAAATAACACTACCAGAATAGCACTCAACAAGGAAAGGTATTAAGAAGCTCTAACTAACAATTTTTGCCAAAAAAGAGATTAGAAAAATATGTAATAAAAGTAGTAACTAGCCTGAGCCAGCGAAGACCATCCCAATGCTTAAAGCAGCGACCAAGATCTGGGGAACAGTTGCTAGGCATTTTGGGATAGGTTGTAGCCTCGAGCCAGTGGAAGTTCTTGAGCTTTGGTATGCGGCCGAGTCGGAGCCAAGGATTGGCTCCGAACCCAACCAGCAAGAATGAAGGCAAGATGGGACAACATAACATTACCCATTTGGCATATACCTCACTAGACACATGCAACAGCTAGAAAGGCCACAAAAGTACCTCACAAAGAGGATCCCAGGCCTTAAACACATGTCCTACACGGACAGACTAAAAAAAAACTCCAGCTGTTCTCTGTCTCATATCATCTGCTAAGAGGCGATCTCTGCTAGACTTACAAAGCCATGTCTGACCCAGCTCCTTTAGAAATGCTACATCTAAAGAAATCCCAATCTCTCAGCACCGCACACTCCAGGGATCCCAACCTCATTACCACAATCAACAGAACATGCTGGAAGGATAGGTTCATAACTCAGAGACTGCCCATGCTCAGGAATAGACTGCCCATACATGTCAAGCACAGCACTTCACTGGGCCTCTTCAAGAGAAATCTTGATGAGTAGATGGGAAATAGAAAGTTCACCCCAGGGATCACTCCAGTGGCTCTACTTAAAAGAGGCACTTGGAACTAATGTCAGGCAGCACAATGCCGGGGCACTTCTATGGGCTAGGCTTGTAAAGGCTCCAGGGCCATTAGCCTAGTACAGACCTATGAACAGTATTTTTTAAAAAGCATGAGATATACAGTAAGGTATTTTCAGTTATTTTTGTGTGTTACAGGGATACTAAAGTAAACTACAGGGATACTAAAGTAAACAGGTGTCCTTTTTTTTCTTTCTTAGTTTTAAGAAATGTAGACACTGCAGTGTAAAAAGAGAAGAATCCTGGACAAAAGCATGTTTTCAAGATGATAGGCTGTAATCTTACACTGTTGAGGTGAAGGATGGTTTGTAAAAGTATACAGAGCATGACATAAGTGAAATTTATATGATTTTTCTTACTTTTACTTAGGGGAATGACTGGATTAAAACCCATTAGTTTGATTTAACAAGTTCTAAGTGGAAGCAAATAAATAAAAAACCTTGAATGTAATTAAAAGTTTTCCTTTACCAAATAAACATTCATAGTGCAACACGAGAAGCTTGTAGCTGAAGGCAACTATGTATTTGGTTCTCATGCTTCTATGAAGGCAGGGTGATAATGGGCAATAAAAAGAAAATGCTTTTTTCCCATGGCTTGTCAGTATAGCTGTCACTCTTGGAAAATTTTGTTCCTATTAGTTGGATTCAGCTTTATTATTTGAAGATGTAACAATTTTATGTGTTTGTGTTAAGTTAATAGTTTCCAGAGGTGTTTGGGGGAGGATGTTTGTTTTTTTGTTTAAGGGTTTTTTATTAAAACAAAAAGTCTTGTAAGAGGTGTCTTAGGTTCAAAGGAATAAGACAAGAAACTACTGTATAAAAGATTGACCTGCCAAACAGTGTATGCATGTAGTACAAAAGCTGAAAGTAGACATTTAAAAAAAGCAGTTATACATAATAGGTAGGAATAATAACTTCTTACCATAATGGTAATCCTTTCCATATTATCTTTAAATATGAATGGTCTCACAGGTATATACAAAAAAGAGGGTAGTGAACTATATTAAGCAGTATAGCGTGCAAATAGCCATGCTACAGGAGACATTTGGAAAGAACTGAGCATGTGAATTTGATAAAAAAGATTTCAGGATGGTTATTCAGTGGAATGTCTGGGACAAAGTAAAAGGGGAGAACTTATATTAATTGTTAGAGGAGCTGAAATGATAGAAGAGCAAACATAAAATGATAATAATGGTAGACTTGTAGTAGTAAGGGGCTACTGGTAAGGGTGGAGAATTATCCTGGCATGTATTTGTATTGCACCTAAAAGTGCTACAGTGGCTTCTGACAGAAATAATCAGCTTTCAGCAGGGAATATTACTTATAGGTGTGGGCTGGAGTTTGATTTGCAACAGTGAAGATGTATCTGGGGGGGGGTCTAAAACAGAAAATATAATACAAGAGGGTAGATTATTAAAGAAATTTATGAAAATAGTGGTATGGAAGATGTGACTTCAGTAGTAGGAGCTCAGAGAGAATTTTCATATTATTTCCCAAGCTATAAAAGCTGGCACAGTCTAGCCAGAAATATTTCACAGAAAATATACATTTCATTGAAAGATTTGATACACATCCAATAACTACTTAAGATATCCACGCAATAAAAACTAAAATAAAAATTCAGAGTAATGAAATAAAAATGAGACACTGGTGCTTCCCCACCAATCTGTTAACGGACAGTAATTTAAGGAATGTGTAATTAATTATTCGGGAATTATTAGGGACTATAGAAATTTCTTCAGAAAAAAAGCTAGGGAGTTGAATAAAATGAAAGTGGTCTTTAAAAATAGGGTAGAAATAAAAGAAAAAAACAAGGTTAAGCAGTAACAAGAATTATTTAGAGAGACTGACGAGGTTAAAGTATTTCAGAATAAGGTGCATCTCACAGAAGAGGTGCAACTGCAGAGTGCTAAAGAGAAAATAAGGGACTACTTGGACAATATGTAACAGTTTAGAAAGATTAAGCAACTGTTTTTGATAACTCCAGAGCACAAAAGCTTAACAGCTCAGGCAACAGAAAATAAAAAGTGTTGTTGCCAATCATAGGGAGCCTATAACAAGGAAACTAAACAGAGAGCCTGTAGAGGTATTGTAATTACTTCATCAATTTTATGGAAATCTGTATAAAGCAGAAAAATGTGGAAATCAAGAAAAAAGTACATAGAAATATTTATGAAATAATTAAATATGCCAAAGTTAGAGGAAGAGGCGGTTCAATTATTAATGGTTAGGGTTGGAGGAGATGAGATAAAAATGGTGATGTATAACCAATCTACAGGAAAATCTCCAGGAACAGATGGTGTTCGTCGCTTGTCTAGTCAGGATACAATAGACAAGACTTTGCCAGTTCTATTCAAGCAGTTTTATTATGTACAGATGGAGTTTTAATAACTTTAACTTAGATAAACTTGTGTACAAACTAGTTATTACACTCATAACATGCTCACTCTCTGGCTGCACTCTCAAAATGGCACTGAAGCTAGCACGTGCTATTTATATGCACATTCAGTCCTTGAAACACTTAAAGATATAGCATGCATACTATATTCTACATCCTCCCTTTTTGAGAAATAAGTCATGCAATGTTGATGACATTAATTGACATGCAATCAATATAAATAATTATTTGTCATGCAATTATACAGAACTAAATACATATAGATGATTATGTCTAGGTTGCTGTGTATTTCACACTAGGTCTGGAAATACAACCAAAATGTGTGATGATAAAATTTAGAATCAGGTCTAGCAACTGGGACTGTCTCTGCATAAGGAAGATTGTCTGGGTTGCTGTGACAGCTAAAGTCTGTATCACATGAACAAGGGTGCGATATTGATTCTGATACAGGAAGATGATGTCTGTGATTTCTCTTGTACTCCACACTCAGATTCTACGAAGTAGTATCTTGGCTGGGTACATGTACCTGTTACTTGGCCAATCTGGTCAAAACCTTTCACCATTCGTATCCTAACTCTCTCCTTTTTTCAATGGATGAAAAAATATGCTCGATTTTATCATAGCTGGACTTCTGGAAAGAATGCTTTCTAAATAGTTGAGCTCTAATTGTCCAGTTATTCTTAGCTTTAGGTCTCAACAAACTGGAAGTGATAGGCAATGTTGTTCTGGTTTGAATAGATAGAAGTCTCTGAGCAGGCAAGCCAAGTATATTGTCACAGGTATGTTTCTGAGATTAAGTAAATTCAAAATGACATCCATATTGTCACAATTTGACCTCTGAAGTAATTGCTTTGCACTCTGCACTGCATGTTCAGCTAGTCCATTTGATTGTGGACATTCTGGACTACTAGTAACATGTACAAAATCCCATTCTTTTTGCAACTTTCTGAAATAACTGACTAGTAAATTGAGTACCATTGAAAGAAATAACTTTGTGTGGGCTAACATGGATTGAGAAATTATGTTTCAACTTAGTAATAACAGCAGTGGTCATTAAGTCAGGTTGTAAATCAATCTCAAACCAGTTCAAATAACAGTCTATCAATATCAAGTAATGCTGATTGCCCCCACTTGAATATATCAGTGGCTTCTGTTGACCAAGGTAGTTCAGGAACTTGACTTAGCTTGAAGTGGTTTTTTGCAAATGTGGTTTAGTACTATTGTATACTGAACAGGAAGAAAGTACTTTATCAATGTCATTTGCTAGAGAAGGCTAAATACTAGTCTTCTTGCCCTTATTTTGGTAGATGCGGAACCTGGGTGACCACGATGCAAGATCTGGATATATTCATATTATAAGGAAGCAGGAACAATTTTAGGACCTTTGAAAATGATGCCATCTTCCAACATCTCATCTCTGTAAGGAAAACAAGTTTGCACTTCAGGTGGTACACTAGATTGCTTTGATGGCCGTCCAACATGAATGTGGTTGAGCTTTTGCAAAATTGGATCACTTTTTGTATGATCTCTCAGATCATCAAGTCTTGTGGTAAAAAAATTACGCACTTCCGTGATGTCAAAGTCAAATTCTCTGCATGAAGCTGTTCCTTTGTATTTCTAGGCAATCTGGATAAGGTGTCAGCCAGATAAAGAAGATTGCCTTTTGTATAGATCATTTTGAAGTTGTACTTTTGAAATCTGAGCATCATTCTTTGTAATCTTGCTGGAGCTGAATGCATAGGCTTCTTTAGAATAGTAACTATAGGTTGGTGATCAGTTTCAGTCCGAATAGCTCAATCATAGATATAATCATGAAACTTTGAATATGTAAATATTACTGCCAAACGTTATTTTTCAATTTAAGCATATTGCATTTCAGTTTGGGTAAGAGTTCTTGATGCATAGGCTACTGATCTGCCTTTTTGAAGAATGACTGTGCTAAGACCAGAATTTGAAGCATCACAGGAAAGGGTTACTGGTTTATTGACATCATAGTATCTTAATGTAGGTGGGGTGGGAATTTTCTGTTTAAGGTCTTCAAATGCTTTCTGGTGCTGTTCCAAACAAGACCATGTAACATTTTTGCATATCAGCTCTCTAAAACATGTTGTTAACTGACTGAAGTCTGGTATAAACTTGCCTAAATAGTTGGCCATTACCAAAAATAGTTGTAGAGTTTGAACATTATCTGGTGCTGGCATCTGAAGGATGGCTGCTTGCTTGGATGGGTATGGTCGCAAGCCAGTGCTGGTAAATAAATGACCTACATAACTTCTGGTAGTCTGAATTTGCACTTCAGAGGATTGAAATTTAAGCTCACTTCACTTTCTGTCTAGAACTTTCTTAAGGTTTCTGTCATGCTCTGCTTCACCATTGCCTCCAACCAATAAATCATCTACTGTTATGGCACAAGGATAACCTGAAAAAATCCATTCTACGCTGAAAGACTTCACTTGCAGAATTTATTCCAAATGGCATCCTGAGGAATCTATACCTGTCAAATGGGGTAACGAAAGTAGTTAATAATGAGGATTTGTGATCAAGCATCACTTGCCAGAATGAACTTTTTGCATCTAAGACAGAAAAAAACAGTGGCATTTGGTATTAGAACTGCGACTTCCTCGACTGTACGCATTGGATGATGTGGCCTCTTTAAACTTTTAGACTTATGATTGGCACCACAATTGCTACAATAAAGCTTGATTTGGGTTTTGCTGACTCACGCTTGTACTGCACTGAGCATGTTAGAATTTGTTGGAAAACTATGTGGTTACACTGGTGAACCAGCAGAGGCTGTGGCTGCCATGTGCTTAGGCCTGCTTCTGCTTGCCATGTGTTGCATACTGTTACATTTGCTGTAGTGCCTGCTGAAAGCATACTCGTGTGCCTTTCTGTAACTTCATGGATTTGACAAATCTCTATAGCTTTGCTCAACATTAAATCACTGTCGTGAAGCAAAATCTTTCTCACAGCAGCACTGTTAATACCACACACAAGCCTGTCCTTTATCAACTCATCTTTTAAGTCACCAAACCGACACATTTTAACTTTGTTTTTCAGGTCAGTTATATAAGCTGCACATGTTTCTGATCTCTTGTTTAAAACAAATGCCTCTCTAATGTAATATTTGTCTGAGGGTTACACATTTCCCTGAATTTGCTCTTCAAACACTCAGGCTGTACAACAATATGACAGTGTTCACCTTCTTCTTCCTATACTGCTGGTCCATACACAAATGAATGCTCTCTTTTAATGGCCTCTGACCCAGCTAGGTTTAGCAAAAATGAGTGCCCTGGTGTGTGCATCTTTGTCAGAAAAAGCTGCTTGTATAAAAATATCATACTCTTGCTCAAATATTCTCCAATTCTTTGCAGTATTCTGATCAAATACAAGTGGTGAGGGCTTTTGAAATCAGTCTGCCATATTAACACATACCAGTGAAGGGTTTTGTGAATATGCATGAACATACACACATATACTAGAAATTTATGCCAGTACTTGTAACTATGCCCAATAGCACAACAAGCCTCTGAATAACTCAAGCACTGTAATACTCTTGATATCAATGTACTGTAAGAAATCACCTCTTATCAGTGTAAGAAACAACTCAAAATAAATGCACTGTGCTAATGAACTCAGCAGCAGAAACTCGGAGTAAGAAACATTTCAAAATAATTGCACTTTGCGAATAAACAATACACAGCACACTGAAACTTCCCCAAAATGGTGGTACTTTGCTATACAACTCTTTACAATACAATAAATACTCTGTAATGGCGGCACTTTGCAAATAAATACACCCACCACAAGAAACTTTTCGAAATGGCTGTATTTTCACTACATGTTATGAAATAGTTGCACTTTGCACAGAACTAAATGCTTTGTAATAAATGCACAGTAATAAGCACACACTATAAGCACTTTACACAGTTTGAGATACACTGAATAACTTTAGTTATGCCCTGAATACAATATGAAATAGTAGTTATGGCAAAACACAGCACTTTGCCAAAAAACATGCAGTCGCCTTGCTTTATTTATGCTTTGCTCATTTAATCACTTTTCATGCCCATTGTACTTTTATTGTGCTTATTTTACTCTAAACATGCCCATTTTACCTTAAACATACTCATTTTGCAATTCCAGGATAATTTCAAATCCCTTATGGGCTTTTCTGCCAATTGTTTTATCAAATATTGTAATCTTAAACATTTCATTTAACTAATAAACTGTTTGTGCCCCTCTCTTGTTTAATAATGTGGTTTGTGCCCTTGTAATGATCCATTTTATCTTTTTTATAACAAACTCTTTGTGCAAGTTTTCATTACCTTTGGCTCTTTTCTGGCTCTTTTTTGTGCTTGTTTCTCTTAGTTTGCCTTCACTGTTATCTCTGCACCTCATAGCTCTGCATATTAATCTCTGGAATCCCACTTCTGACACCATGTCGCTTGTCTAGTCAGGATACAATAGACGAGACTTTGTGGGTTCTTTTCAAGCAGCTTTATGTACAAATACATCAGGATTGAGGCTTAATAACTTTAACTTAGATAAACGTATATACAAACTAGCTATTACACTCGTACATGCTCACTTCTGGCCGCACTTTCAAAATGGCACTGAAGCTAGCACATGCTATTTATATGCATGTTCAGTGCTTGAAACTCTTCTTAAAGACACATCATACATGCTGCATTCTACAGTATTCCTGTGAAACTTTGGAAGCTAGGAGAAAGAAAATGATGTAGCTCTGGAAGGTTTTGTTTAACATTATTTTAACAGGAAGAGAAGCACTAAAATCCTGGAAGAAAACTGTGGTGGCTGTAATAGTTAAAGATGGTAAAGAACGATCATATCCAGTGCTTATTGGCCCATTTCAATTCTAAATGATGATTAGAAAGTGTTAGTGTTAGCTAAAAGAACGGCAAAGGTGATGCCAAAATTAATAGCTATGGGTCAGTGAGTTTTTGTGGGGGGGGGGCTTAGGCAAACATTTGTCATTAATAGAACAAAGATGACCCAGAGGGAAGCAGAAAATAAGAAAATACCACTATTGTAGGTGGGTCTTGATGCATAGAAAGCATTTGACACAGTATGCTGGGATTTTCTGAGTAGGGCAATGGAAGCATTTACATTCCCTAACATAAGCTTAATTAGAAGGATATACGAGAGGTCACAGGCAAAAATTAAAGTGGGACGGTACCTCTCTGATAAGTTCCATTTCAACAGAGGAACCAGGCAGGGGTGTTCTTTCCCCTTTTTTATTTGCATGATACTTATAGGTTCATTGGAGATTACTAGGCCAATGGCAGAAGAGCCCCTACAAGTCTAGTCAGTTTTTTCCAGATTTTACCCAATTTTCTATCCCTAGGGGAAAGATAACAAGAGTCAACAAGTGGGGTTTTGACTATTTTACAGACTGCCTCTGTCCATAAGGGACAAGGATGCCACCCCAACAGTGAATTTGTGATTTCCCATCCATTGGTTCAGATTGTGCTTGAAGGTGGTTAGGGAAGGGCTCTGTTTCATGTGAATAGGAACCCTATTCCAGAGGAGGGGGCAATCTCTGTGATCCATGTTTGTCTCTCCAGCATGTTCTGGTCATGGCAGAGATTAGGCTTAGATCTTTGGAGTGGGTAATCCTCATGCAGATAGTTTTGCGAACATTCAACATCTCCATCAGGGCTGGGTCAGAGACTGACTTCTAGGTCAGACACAGATCACCGTTCAGTAATCTTTAGGATATGGCTTTTAACTGGTCTGCATGTGATGTGTTTGGTTATACCCTGTATTTTCTTTTTGGTGAGAAACCTCTGAGGAAGCTCCAGCTGTTGGTGACTAGTGAGGTACATGCCAAAGGGTGCTTTGTACTCAATTATTGGTCTGATGAGTGCCAAGTACAGTGGTACTATAACATCCTTAGATTTGAATGCCATGCCCTTACTTATAAGCTGAGCCACACAAAAGGATTTCCACACCACTGTGGACACATGGTGGTCAGAATTCATATTACTATCAGAGTACCCAGATCTCTCACTACTGGGTCCACTCTTAGGAGGGTGCTATCAATGTTATAATTTGCAGGAGTATTTGATTTTCCAAAGGGTATTATTATGCACTTCACTGAATTTAGTTTGAGGCCGTAGCTCTGACACCAATCATTAGTCTGCATCAAACATTTCTGTAGGATATCAGCATTATTTGGGGATTCAGTGATTGCCCACAACTTGCAGTCAGCAACAAACTTGATCATCCAAAGGCCAACTACATTTGCCTTGACATCTGAGAAGTATATCCTAAACAGGAGGGGGTCCAGCACTGAGCCCTGTGGTATAGACTGGCCTCTTGCTGGGTATGGATTCCCCCACTCTAACAACATGTGTCCTATTTGTGAGCTATCCATCTGGTGATGCAGAGGTTTATGTCCAATTTTGTAAGTTTATATATGACACCTGAGTGAGGTACTTGTGTCAAATGCCCTGGCCAGGTCAAGGTATGCATTGTCTTACCCTCATCCATGGCCTTGGTGACCTTTTTAACCTTCTCAACAAAGTCCACGAAATTGAGCAGGCAAGACCTGTCCTTGATGAAGCCTAACTGGGTTGGATCTAGTCTGCAGATTACCTATGTTGTTTTTAATCAGGTCCATGATTATCCTTTCCTTAGCCTTGCATATAAGGCTTGTCAGACTTCTGGGTCAGTTGATGGTCCCTCCAAGTGCAGGGGGAAGACTGTTGCTGTCCTCCACTCTACTGAGACAAATCCTGCCTGGAGACTCTGGTTAAATAGAGATCCTGTTTCAAAGTATTTAATAGGTACCCTGGGATTCCGTCAGGGCCCATGGATCACGTGTTTCTAGCTTTAGAGAGCGCAGTGATGACCTGTTCTTTTGTGATAAGCAAAGGAACGGTAGGGGATATTTCATGGGGAGTTACCGGAGGTGATGAGAGGGGGGAAATGTGAGATGAATTTATCAGACAGCAGATTTGCTATTTCTTCTGGCTGAGTATAGGTAGTGCCATCTACAGCCAACTCAGCACATTGTTGTTTCCCTTAAGATTTTGAACATAACTTAAAAAATGCCATGTGGTTATCCTTTGCTTGGGAAGCTATTTTAGTCTCTTATTTAACCTTTGAAGACTTGACTAGTTCCCTTATTTACCTGCTGAGACTAATGAGGGATTTTTTTTTCTGTTGTGCACCCTTCCACTTACTTCTACGCAGGAGTTTCATCCTTCTGTTGTATAGTGTATTTATGCCAGGGGTCCACCAGGGTGGGTTCTTTTTCTGGCTAGAACTGGTTTAGTTCAGTCAGGTACTGTTGTTTTTATGCAGTTGTTTAAGTGGTTGTACAGGGCATTTGTGTATTCTTTACATAGGTTGGTACTAGGCTATCAACCCTAGGGCCTATAAAAGCCTAGCCATAACAATTCCCTGGCTATTTGCATACACCTCCATGTTTTCACGGTTGGGGCAGCATTAAAATTACCTATGCTATCACTTAATAGAAGGTAATTTGACTTGGAAAAATTCTTTAGGGTTTTACAGTTTGATGTGTGTGTGTGTGTGTGTGTGTGTGTGTGTGTGGGGGGGTTCTACCATTACATCTATTTCATAGGAGACTAATTTATGATACGCTTTTACCAATGAAGACATTACACTGGAGTGGGGGTGCAATACTGCCCCACGTTTGTGAGTACTACATCAAGAATATTTGTTCCCCCTAGTGGGGATGCAGGCCAGTTTTTCCAGAACATTTGCATTGACAATGTCCAGGAATCTCTGAGTCTGCATGTTAGTGGTCATGTATGTTTCACAATTTATGGAGGGGTCAATAAAAATTGCCCATGAGTAATGTGTTGGATTGAATGGTAAGTGATTCTAGTAACTTCAGGTATGCAGCGTTTTCATGGTTGGGGACCTGTAGCTAGTGATGATATGGCGGGGATTTTGCCTGTGGTCAGCTGGACATGGAGTAGCTCAAGCGAGTCATCCTGCCATTATTTATGTAAATGGAAACACCTCCTCCTTTCATTTTTTTCCTTTTCAAAGGGTGGTAAGAATGTGTGATAGACATTGTAGCCTTCCACTGCTGAGGTGTGTTGTGCAGCCTTGAACCATGTCTCTGTATCTGCAGAAATGTCAGGATTCTCCAGGGTGAGGAGAGCTTCCAGGGGGTGCAGTGTCTTGTTAAGATTCCTAGCACTGAGTGGTAGTACCTTCAGCTTGGCATTAGAATAATTTATTACACTGGTAGGTCTGTTGGTTTGGCACTGCCTAAAAACGGCAGTATGGGGAGTGGTTAATGCCTTGGCCTAGCAGCAACAGGTGCAGACCATCTCTGCCAAAGTAGCGTGGTCTGTTGTCCCAGGCTAACAAGTACTGGATTCCCTTAGAGTGACAACCACCAGCTAAGCCAATTATTGAAGTCAATCATTTTCTGTTTGTTTTGTATCATTTGTGGTGAGGGTAGAATGCTGCTCAGTGTGAGGCTTATACCAGCCTATGGCACATATTCAGAGAGGTCCATCATGTCTCCCTTCATATAGTCCAGAGAGGTACGTCTCAGGTTATCCACACCTACATGGACTATGAGTCAAACTGGTACTTGTAGTTGAGTGACCCCGAGTGCATGATCTGGCGAATCCTGGTCCATGACAGGCAACTGACAGCAACCCTCTCTTTATCCAACCTGGTGAAGGGGGCATCCATGTGTCTCATTATGGAGTCTCCTATGACCAAGATGTTTGAATGTGTGCTGTTTCCTCATAGGGGCTTGCTTGTGGAGACACTGATGTGTATTTTTATGTGTAGAGGTTGGTGCTGACTTGGTTTTGTGTACATGTGGTTACTGAGGGCAGTGCACAAGATGCCCTTGAGGTTTTGGTAAGTTACTTGTGAGTACCTCTGCATATGTGGGTTTATGTATCAAAACCTTATTTACTGAGGGGCACATGTGGGTTTATATTAGAACCACTGACAAAGAAAATAAGGTGCTCAGAAATTCAAGGATATAACTGGTATGGTAATCAGGAAAAGTCAGCTTTAGTTGCAGATACTATTTTATACCTGCTGAAACCACAAAAGGACATTTCAGTGTTTTGGAACATTCTAATTCATTTTCAGGATACAAAATTAATTCAGATAAAATAAAAGCTAAAACAAAGGCAGTAACTGTAAACTATGTATGTACCCATACACAAATTGTTTCAGCAGTACTCAAATATAGAGACATGATAAAATAAAGTACTTAGGAGTAACGATTAAAAAGGATTCTGTTATGGCAGCTAAGGATACGTGAGAAGAGACTAAACAAAAGATAATACAAAACTGAGAAACTGGAAGCTCTATTTTAGCAAGATACAAGTAGAGGAAATGTTTTTAGACCTTTTAATTTTATATACAGGTCAGCTATACTTTTTTATCAACCAGAGAGGAAGTTGTGGATATATAAAGAATTAAAGGATTTTATCTGGGAGGAGGAGAAGGCAAAAGCCAAGTGGGATAAGTTAATCCTTCCAATAGAAGGTGGTTTGGGATTACCTGATCTGAAGCATATTTCAGAGCTACACAGATAAGGTTCTTATACATAGCACAAAGTACAAAACTATAATTCACAGTGGAAAAGGATGATGATGAAATGGGGGGGCTCAAGTGACAAGGAAAGACTGGGATTTGGATGCAGATCCTTAAGGAAAATAACAGCCATCCAGAATATTATATTCATAAAGTAGGAGAAAGTATTCCAAGAACTAAGCCAACACGGAAAAGGAGAAAAGCGATTCTGCCGATAGGGATGACTGCAATTAGGGATAGAGAGAATATAGGCAAGAGGGAGCTGGAATTTACTGGAGAAAACTGGCAAAGGAACCACGGTACTGGGAGCAAATAATTAGAGAGGAGAAGTTAAAAGAATGGGATCCGGCGAAGAATTCATATGGACGGCAGGCTCGAAATTGCATTCTCTACCAAGGATCGATGTCAGAGTGTAGGAAAAGAGAAAGGAATAGGGGGATCCTACATGAAAGACCAGCACTGGTAGAGTTTTTAGTAAAATTTAGAACAGAAGCTTAATTAGTTGGGCATGTAACATACTGCATGTTAACTACAGGAATGAAGTCACCAGAGCTGGTGAATGAACTTGGCTTGCCTGGGTTATGATCAGGACTTTATTCCTTTACACTACCGAAGCTGGCTGACAGTATTTTATTTTTTGATTCATCCCGTTCTGGTTTATCTTTTTCACATTTTCTCTAGCTGCTTCCATGAAGTACTTCTTAGGGTTTTTTTTTTTTTTAGTTTTATAGATTTCAGATGTTTTTCTGTGGGGGAAAAAAGCTTTCTATATCCTTAATATTATGACTTTTCAATTAATACCACAAATGACTGACCTTACGATCAGAGACAAAAAAGATACAGGGTTCTGGGAACAGAAGCCTTTTGGTGCTATTTACCTGCCACAATCTAATCTATTGATGGATTTATTCAAAATCATTAGATAACACCACAATGAACAAAAACAATGTAAAATAAAAAATGAGAGAAAACAAAAAGCTTGTAGTTGAGAAATATTGTGCAGTGCAGTAGAATTCCCTTTTGGTGAGGTAGGAAATATGCGACACACAAAACAGTGAGAAAAAAACAAGAAATTGTGCAATAACAAAGGCTGCACAAGAAAGCTATAGACATACTTAAATCAGTGATGTTGAATGGGAGACCCACACCCACGTTTCTGTCTGTTTTTTTGGTTTATCAATTACCCACTCTGGTACCTCACAGAGAAGAGGGCACAGCTGCTGCAACCCCTAGTCAGGAATTGGCATCAGTACGAGATACTCGTAACTGAAACCTTATTTACTGCTACATGGATTCTCCCCCAAAGAAGATCAAACGGAAAATGAAGCTACACAACAAGGAATGTACTTATCACCCCCCCAAATATTTTGGGTTGCAATTCTTGGCTTATAAAGGCTCCAATGGTCATTAGCCTAGTATATACCTATACATTTATATGAACAGACTACACAGATTTGGATGTTTCACAATTAGGAATGGATTCGGCAGCAATTTTTTTATACTTACAGGGTTACAACAACTGGCTGAAGTCCAGCACAGCAATGCATATAAAGCCAAAAGCCAAATCATAGAAACAGCTTACACTAAATATTCTTTTAGAGAAAATGGGCACTTTTAAAATCAATTCAGTTCCTTAAATATAGCGTGATATGGGAGTTGCTGAAAAGGAGCAAGTAACCTGTGGTGTTATCTGCCCTCAACACACAAGTGGATTGGGATTTCCTGCCCTGCAAATATGTTTGTTCATTTTGTAGAATGTTTCAAAAACAATTTTGGTATTCCCCTTTCAAGCCTGTGTGTCTGTTTTTCTACTAGACTTTGTTTAAATTACAGCAAAATTGTGTAAAATACCAAAGCTGCAGCTTGAGGGAATAACTGTTCCCCAAAGGCCACGTTACCTGGAGATAGGGATAAATGCATTAATCTGTTACAACTCTAAAATAAATGGCAGCTGTTATATTAAGTGACAAATAACACACAGAGACATACTATGCTGGGTTTATAAGCAGGAAAGTTTTTATTAGCCAACTGTACTGCACATGTAATTCCTTAATGTTTAGGACTAAATGAATTGATGTCAAGAAACTTACCGTAAACATATAATTTAACAAAGGTATGTATACACACATTTTAATTAAAAAACACAACCAAACTAAATCATGGAAAATTCAGGCTGGTTTGCATGACACCAGTTATTAAGGAAAATCACTGTCTTAATATGGCTTGAATGAAACAGGTGAATAAATTGATGTATACACTGTAATCAGGCATGGTAACTAACCTAATCACAGGGAAGACCAAACAAATCATGGAACTTGAAAGGATAATGAACAGTGACAAAAACTGAAGCAAATGATCTTAAACACACAGAATCTGCAGCAATAAAATAAAGAAATACTAAACTTTAAAAGTCTCTATTCACTATTTTTTTAAAGTACGCAGGGTATAGAAGTAAAACATATTCAAATTCAGTCTAAGTAATGATTGTCTAGAATGGCAGTCATGTTGTAAACAGGTACCTTAAAATGTTCTTTAACACATCACAGCTGTTATACCAAGTGAAGTCTGATATGCTACAGTGTTCATAAGTATATGTGATGCACACAAAAAGATAAGGGAGGAAACAGACATTAAATACAGTCTGTCCTGAATGGAAGAGTCATTTACAACTTATTTTAAAATACCCTAACATACAGTACCGTTGGAAGTTTGTAATATATTTGGTTAAGTACTTATTTTATATACATACATATCACAGATTTGTTTCTATTAAATATGGAGAAACACATTTTAACTAACAATTGGCACTTGCTAAAAGGCAACAGTTTGATGCAGCTTCAGTGGAAGCTTCAGCTGTGTTTACACAGCCTATAATACTATGTTATTCGTGGACAGCTCAAATATGTTAAAAATTGAATTGAGACAAACTACTTGTGAAAATATGTTTGTTTACAAAAGCCCAGCAAGAAGCTAGAAACATTCTGAAACAACAACTGACCGATTTCCAAACTGCAGTCAGTGTAAGGTGAGGAGTTGTGATTCAGAGCAAACAGTCAAGAATATAATTACGGTCTTGGTAAATCCATCTCATTGCAGGCTGTCTGCATTACAGAGCACATCTTCAGTGGAAATAATTACTGACAAACCTATTCTTGACACATTAACTCATAAGGCTTCTAGGTAATACAAATCCATCCTGTGCATTTCACAGAATTCATTGCTTAGCATGAGACAGACGCACATCAGGACATAACAGCTGGTTTTAAGAATTCCCTTCTTGTGTGGTCTTTAGCAACTATCTGGTTTTCCTGGCGCAAATGACTTCTTCAAAGAGATGGTAACATTAAAACTTTCATTCTGCCAGTTTCTGAATATAATACTGTACTGAAGGCATTGAAAATATTAAATGAGCTGTCCGTTTCCCCACACGATAACAGGCATAACTCAACAGTCCAAAAATGGTGGCCTTGAGAACAAACTTAATTGCTTTACTTGACAAAGATGGAGGAGGTACACTGTTTAAAAACAAACAAAAAAAGAAAGACAATCGCGTTAATATGCTGTTTAAAGGAAATAAGATCAAATCTAAGATGATGTTACTGTCTGGACATTAGTTTGCTATTTCTTTTTTGTTGTTTTTGTGAGTGCAAGTGTTTACATTCACTCATGTATGCATGTGAGGAGCGGGGTACGTTGTATTTTACAGTTTCAATCATGTTTGTTTCTATTCTCCTTCCAAATAAACACAAATACTAGATTTCACACTACCCCATACTTTTCTTAATAATGTCTGTATTTTGTTTACAATCTCCTCCTCAGGCAATACATTTCAGGTAATCAGTAACCCTTCTCTAAATTACAATCTCCTCCTCAGGCAATACATTTCAGGTAGTCAGTAACCCGTCTCTAAAGACTCGCTTCTTTGCATTTCCTCCTTACAGCTCCACTTTCACAAAAAAAGCCTCAACAAAATCAGACATGAAAGTACTCACCACGAAAGCTGAGCTTTGAGAGAACACCTTCTGCTGTGAGTGTGACAACTGGGGGATCATTTTTTAATTTAATGTACTTTTATTAATTTTAGTGGCATACAAAATGACAGGGTGCCTAGAGAGGAGTTGTGGTATTGTATGAGGAAGTCAGGAGTGTCAGAAAAGTATGTAAGAGTAGTACAGGATATGTACGAGGGTAGTGTGACAGCAGTGAGGTCTGCGGTGGGAGTGACGGATGCGTTTAAGGTGGAGGTGGGGTTACATCAAGGATCAGCTGTGAGCCCTTTCTTATTTGCAATGGTGATGGACAGGTTGACAGACGAGATCAGACAGGAGTCCCCATGGACTATGATGTTTGCAGATGACATTGTGATCTGTAGTGAGAGTAGGGAATAGGTGGAGGAGACCCTGGAGATATGCTCTAGAGAGAAGAGGTATGAAGGTCAGCAGGACTGACAGAATATATGTGTGTGAATGAGAGGGAGGATAGAGGAATGGTGAGGATGCAAGGAGTAGAGGTGGCGAAGGTGGATGAGTTTAAATACTTGGGGTCAATAGTTCAGAGTAAAGGTGAGTGTGGAAGAGAGCACAGGCAGGATGGATTGGGTGGAGAAGAGTGTCAGGAGTGATTTGTGACACACGAGTACCTGTAAGAGTGAAAGGGAAGGTCTACAAGAGGGTAGTGAGACCAGCTATGTTATATGGGTTGGAGACAGTGGCATTGACAAAAAGGCAGGAGTTTGAGCTGGATGTGGCAGAATTAAAGATGTTAAATTTGCACTGGGTGTGATGAAGGTGGACAGGATTAGGAATAAGTATATTAGAGGGTCAGCCCAGGTTGGGAGACAAAGCCAGAGAGGCACGATTACATTGGTTTGGACATGTGCTGAGGAGGGATGATGAGTATATTGTGAAAAAGATGCTAAGGATGAAGCTACCAGGTAACAGGAAAAGAGGAAGGCCTAAGATAAGGTTTATGGATGTGGTGAGAGAGGACATGCAGGTGGGTTGGTGTGACAGAGCAAGATGCATAGGACAGGAAGAAATGGAAACAGGTGATCTGCTGTGGCGACCCCTAACGGGAACAGCCGAAAGAAGATGATGACAAACTAATACAACCACCTCACATATACAAAGTACACTCAATGTTTGTAGGACAGCTTTTAATCCCACTGCAGAAGCTCTGCATATCCATACACTGGGCTATGTATGTACCATAACAGATGTCTTCACAGTAAGCTTGACTCAAGCTAGGTGACTCCTTTATCAGAAGTGAGTAATTAAAATCTGTGGCCACCCTGCGGGCCGAGAATCCAACCACCTTTCAGTCCACAAAGCATTATATACATGCCTTTTAAAGAATGTGTAAGCAGCATTAAAGAAATACAGTTGTAAATCAACCTGCAATCCCTTAAACAGATCAGGATGCTATTCGCACACTTTATGACAAGGCCTACATTTTAGCTTACACTCCCCACGACCTACCATCAGGAAAATTCCTTAACCCCAGAGTTTCTGGAACATAAAAGGTTCATCCAAAAATTACAGCACAGCTCAGCTTTATAGCCCTGACATCACCATCTGTCCTGGAAGGTGAACGATTGATAAGAACAAGTACAAGAAAAATATCAAAACCCAAATGGGTTGGTCCTACCAAATTAGTGCTCTATGACTAACGATACAGGGTGAGGCAGGGATGACTAACGACAGAGGGCGAGGCAGGGATGACTAACGACACAGGGCGAGGCAGGGATGACTAACGACAGAGGGCGAGGCAGGGATGACCAACGACACAGGGCGAGGCAGGGGTACACTTGCACTGCAAATTGTTTCTTCTTTTTACCTTTTAACCCTAGTCCGAGACATCCATGTGTTCTACCCATAAAGCCTCTGCTGCTACCGTGAATATCTGGTTTGTAGGAGGAGCCAGCAGAAGCATACTGCAGCAGCATTAACAGTTACTTCTTTCAGTTACATGGACACGTTCAGTGCTTGAATGTCAGCTTGCTTTCATATTTTCAGCAACAAAAAGCAAGCAGTGTGTGTCACTACTGAAAGGAATAGGTTGTGCTGCCTTGAATCTCCCATTGGAAGGTTACTCAGGACACATTTTTCCCAGGGTTTGGATGACTTTCAGTAAGCACCAAGCATCCACCCAAGTTTTACTTGTGTCAAAAGCTTTAAAATGACAGAACAATCCTAGATCACATTCTTCAAACTGCCACCAGCATTATGAAATCTACAACAGTAATTAAATACATATGGGTAGGAAAAAGTGGACAAGCAAGATGTAGCATGTATTATGCCACAACCATCACTATATGGACTTCTCTCTTGTCTGCCTCTCTCTCTCTTCAGCCAGCTTATGTTACTGACTGTCACACAGGGACAACAACAAGACAAAGCTACTTGTTGCTGTTTCCATAACAAATTCTTTCCTTTTCATGGTACAAGGTTGTTAGCCCTGTCCCTTTACCACAAACGCATCCTATTTATGGTACCCAGTCCAACTTCTGCATGTCTTTGGAGTGTGGGAGGAAACCGGAGCACCCAAAGAAAACTCAAGGATACAAGGGCATGTAGACTTGACAAAGAAGACCAAAGAACCTCCTGCTGAGAAATAATGTTACCTAATGTGTTACTGCGCCACCTACTGTATGGACTTCAGCCTGCGAATAATGTACTGGGGCAGGAATTTAACACTACATGGGTGGCAAAAGCCAATACACTGTTGGCTAGGCTTACTTTGGCCGATAGCCTAGTACCTACCTATGAACCTATATATGGACTTCAGCCTGGGCATAAAGTACCATTAAGGGCTTTTGCATTTAAAGTTAATGACTCAAGCTGATCACTATGTTTGCTGAATCCACTGCAAAAGATTAGCTCACAGGTTAACGATACTTCTTGTTCAGACCCCTAATAATACTTGTTGGCATAATGGTTAGTGTTTACCTTATGGACGTAAGATGCAAGGTTTGATTCTCACATGGGATAATTGGTTAGCCTTAACATGGCCCACATGGGAAGTTAGCCTAGTACTAAACTATGAACCTATGGATCCCTCCATTGCTGCCACTTGCTCCTACAACTGCCCTTCAAAGTTACAGCACAGATGTGGATCGATATCTTGTTCCACTGCTGAGGTAAACTTCTACAAAGGTAATTATTCCATCTGTGCCACTGGTAGAACAAAAAGAAGTTATGTGCTCACCATAACGTTCCATCTGAGTAGGTAACTTCATTTGTCAGCAACCTGTGGCTATCAGATCCGACCTGGATCCTAGCCAGCAGCTTTCCAAGCTAGAGATCCGAGCTCCAAGCTCCTCCCTCTTACCCATAATACCCTGCCACCTACTTCCAATCCCCAGATCACGTTTGCCCATCTACATAATCTCACCATGACAAAACAACAACCCAGAGAATCCTAACCCAAGGATTAACAAATGACCTGGGCAAACCATCCTAGTGTTCAGGAAACCAAAGAACCAGGTTAGGGGGAAGGAGGGAGGGTAGGTTGCTGACAAATGAAGTTACCTACTCAGATGGAATATTATGGTGAGTACACAACTTCTTTATCTGAAGTAGAAAACTTCATTTGATCATCAACCTGTGGGACAGAGTCCCCAGCTACCAAAAAACTTGGGAGGTCCTCAAAGAAGGATATTCCGGAGCACTGCAGAGCCAAAAGCCGCCCTTCCTCTAGACACTAAATCCAATTTATAGTGAGAGATAAAGGTATGAGAGGATGCCCAAGTAGCCACAGAATAAATGTCATCCAAGGGAATTCTCGACCAGAATGCAGCAGATGTTAGCCATAGAACGGGTAGAGTGAGTGTGAACCCCAGTAGGCTCTGGCAGGCCAGATAGTTTATATGCGAGCAGAATGCCATTCAAAATCCATCTGGCCAGAGTCACCTTCGACACAAGCTTACCCAAGAAGGGTTTAGCAAAAGAGACAAAGAGCTGATCAGACTTGCAGAAGGCCGCTGTTCTATGTAAATAAAAACGTAACTGTCTATGAACATCTAACAAATGAAGTTTGTACTCCCTTTATTTTGATAGGGAAAAAAACTGGGAGATTAATGGACTGATTGATGTTCGTCTTGGAGGCCACTTTAGGTAAGAAAGATGGGTTAGTCCTGAGAGAGACCCTGTCCTTATGGAAATCAGATACAGGGCTCTAATACAGAAAGCTTCAAGCTTCAACACCTTTTTAGCTGAGGTAATGGCTACCAAAAAGGCAGTTTTCCAGAACAAAAATTTCAAATCAACAGAAGCTGCAGGTTCAAAAGGAGGTCCAGTTAGAGCTTGAAGGACCAAAGTTAGATCCCATGGAGAGACGGGGTTCCTAACAGGGGGTCTCAAGAGAAATGTATCTTTCAGAAAGGTCTTACAAATCTTGGTGGAAGCAAGGGGACTGAGATTATCTCCAATCTGAAAATGTGAGATGGCAGCCATTTGAACATTTACAGTAGAAGAACTGGCCCCTTGTTGAAAAATATATGATAGAAAATCGAGCACTGCTGTGATGGGAGCAGTGAAAGGGTCCAAATTCCTATGAGATGCTCAAATAGAAAACCGCTTCCATTTACTATTGTAAACTTTCCTGGTAGAAGGCTTATGCACCACTACCAGGATAGATCTAACGGCAGACGAGATACCAGGAGTCCTAGCAACATATAGAACTGGATCAACCAAGCTGAGAGCTTGAGATCGACCAGGTTTGGGGGTTTCAATCCTGAAGGATGAGATATTAGATCTGGGATGGGATCCAAGATCCAGAGAGGAGCTATAAGATGAGACCGCAGGCACAGGAACCAGGTTTGATGAGGCCAGAATGGGACTATGAGGATAATCTTGTTACCCAACAGACGAGCTTTCTGTAAGAATTTTGTTATCAATGGAAGAGGAGGATAAGCATACAGAAGACCGGGTGGCTAAGCATGGACTAGAGCAACCCTGGGGCTTTCCCCCGGAGGGGGAATTAGAGCGAAAAACTCGCTGCACTTCGAGTTGGAAGGCGACGCGAAGAGATCGCAGCAAGGCTGACCCCACTTGCGGAAGATCTGTTTCGCTACTATGGGATTTAGAGACCACACGTAAGGTGAGAGGATAGTTCGACTCAGTTTCTCTGCTAGGATGTTGGACCGACCCGGAATGTGTGTTGCTAACAGAAAAAGGTTGGTGGATATCGCCCAATCCCCAACTCTCATGGCCTCTCGACAAAGAGGGTAAGACCTGGTCCCCCCTGTTTGTTGATGTACCAGACCACCGACATGTCTGACTGAATCACAATAGTCCCTGGAGGGAGAAAGGCATGAAGGGCTTGCAATGCTAGAAGCACCGCTCTCATCTCCAGAACACTGACATGCAGAACAGTCTCTGAGTCCACATACCTTGAACAGTTCTGCCCGTGTAATGCCCCCCCACCCAAGGCGAGAAGCTTCCATGGTCACCGTGGCTTGGGGTTGTGGCATAACAAATGGTCGTCCTTCACGAAGCTCTCGGGAATGGAGCCACCACGAGAGAATTTCTGCAAACTCTGCTGAGAGGAATTGGTAAGTCCAACGAGTGGTGAAGGATGGACCACTGAACCTGCAATGTCCACTGGAGAATCCTCATGTGCAAGCGAGCTAAGGGCGCGAGGTTGATTGCAGCTGCCATGGACCCTACAGCTCTCAGGACTAACTCCGCTGATGGGGCAGGTGACTGAAGAAGGGCTAAAATGTGTAAGGTCAAACTGTGAAGTCTGTCTGATGTCAAGAAGGCCTTGGTCTGAAGCTTGTCTATCCTGGCCCCTATGAACTCCAACACTTGAACTGGCTGGAGGGATGACTTCTTCAAGTTTATGGTGATCCCCAAATGGGATGCTAGAAGTAGGAAACAATCCCTGGCTAAGCAGAGTAGATGCCTGGTGGGGGCGGTAAGGAGCCAGTCTAGGTAAGGAAAAACCTGTACTCCCTGAAGTCTCAGGTGGGCCGCTACAACTGCCATGACCTTGGTGAACACCCTAGGGGCTGTGGTGAGACCGAAGGGTAGGACCCTGAACTGGTAATGACTGGCCCCTAGCCGGAAGCGGAGAAACCTCCTGGAACGCCTGTCCATGAGAATGTGACAGTATGCATCCTTGAGGTCTATGGAGCACATCCAGTCCTTCTCCTGCAGCAGGGGCAGAATGGATTGAAGCATGACCATCCGGAATTTTTCCTTGGCAATGAAGAGGTTCATTGTTTTAAGGTCGAGGATCGGCCTTAAGTCCTCGTCTTCTTTGGCACCAAAAAGGACCTGGAGTAATTGCCTAATCCAGATTGTCCTGGGGGGATGTGTTGGATGGCTCTTTTTTCTAGAAGCTTTTTTACCTCTAAAGCTGCAGCCTCCCTCTGACTGGGTGGTACATTGGGGAGGCGCCTCGACTGAGGAGGCAGATTTATGAAAGGGATAGAGTAACCTCTGGATATTATTCGAAGCACCCAGTGATCTGATGTTATGGACTCCCATTGGGCCAAGTGCTTTGAAAAACGCCCCCTGACTGCTTCCAGAGAGGAGCAGTCAGGCAACCTCTCAGGGCTGCTGTGTGGGTCGGTCAGAAAAAGGTTCCTGTGACCCAAACTTTTTTGGCCCCCCCCCCCTGCCTCTGGGCCGGCGTCCAACTTGTCCCCCTCTGCCTCTGAAGGACGAAGAGAATGGAGCATAACGGGACTGCTGAGACGTCCGGAACAACATCTTCTTTTGTTCTCTCTGGTTCCTAGAAAAGGACCTTTAAGGAGCCGAGTAGCGGACCCCGACGTCAGACAGTGTCTTCCCATCTTTCTCGCTCTGAACCAATGTTTTGCGGATGGTCTTCCCAAACAGAGTAGAACCGAAGGGTGCGTTCGCGAAGGACGCCTTGAAAGGTTCCACAATGTCACAAAGCTGGAGCCAGGCGTGAAGCCTTAGGGCGATACTGGACCCGCTGGATCTAGCGGCTCCTTCCATGGCATGGGAAAGTAGCCACATAGACATGTTAGAAACAGATTTCAGAGTGGCCATGCAAGCCGAGAAAGCCCATTTGTCCTCGGCTGACAGTGACTTGGGGGGAGACTCAGCATATTCTTTCACCAGATCCCACTGAAGTCTAATTACATGGGCCAAATAATTCAGCGCCCTTATAGAAAAGGTAGCTGAAGCAAACATCCGCTTCCCGATACGATCCATCGTCAGACTCCTTATCAGGGGGATGGATTGAGGAACTATCCTGAGCAAGTTCCCTCTTGGTGGCTGCCGCCACCACCACGGCATCTACCGGGGAACCCTTACTCCAAGCCGTCCTGTCCACAGGGGGACTAAGGATGCTGTCTGGCCTCCTGGGGATTGGCTCTACAGTGTCTGGTTCCTTCCACGCCCTGGTAGTGATGAGGTCAACCAGGGGGTCAGCCGGAGGGGACACCCAAGAGGTAGAGGGGCCTGCGTCAAACGCCTCCAGGAACACCGACTCGTCCAAGGAAGGTTTTTGGGCTGACAACCCCCCCTTTAGGCGGAGCATTTCCATAATGTCTCCAAAGGAGATGTCCTCAGGGGGGTGACCTGGGGGAACCTTCCCCTTCCTCCAAATCGGTGTCCTCCATGAGGGACTCGGGAGTTCAAGTGCCTCCTCTTACACTTATGTTTGTGAGGGACCTCCTCGGTGGGACTATCCGAGGAGGGCTCAATAACAGGGCCGTGTTCCGCCAGTGGAATGGGCTGGGGCTTCAATGTAGGCTGTCCCTGGGACTGGATGATGGAAGACAAGCCCAGCTGCAAGGGAGTGGGGGTGGAATCCGAAGAAAGTAGGGGGTCTCGAACCTCTCGAGAGAACCCTCTCCACCATGTCCAAAGCCAAGGGTGAACCAATCTCTCTGGGCTCTGTGGTTAACACCCTCGGATCCGGCACGGGGATCGGAGTCAGAGCCGAAGTGCTCAGACCCGAGAGGGAAGTGTGCTCCCGACTGAAACGCAGCCGAGAACACACTGGCCTCCCCGGATCCGACACACAGCTCTCAGCCCAGAGAGCTCGGATCCGAAAGGGGATCTGACAAACTCGAGGGCATGGCCAGCGACAAGGTAGCTATAACTGTCTGCGCTGGCTCCGGGACTCCTCGGATCCGAAGGCTACGAAACCCGATAGTGGATCAGAGAAGGTGCTATCGGGGCAAAAAGTGGGGCTGAACTCCCCCCCAGAGGGGGAGAGGCAGCAGCACTCCCATCTGCAGCTGGGTTTGGAGGAAACGATGCATCATCCGGTCCATGTCAGTGTCGGAGAGACTGCGGGTCGACCTAGAGGCTGCCGAAGCTGGACGGGAGGGCCACTGCGACGACCTCGAAAATGGTCGGGCCTCTTCTTCCTCCGGCTCCTGTGAGAAGTGTGGAGAATGGAGTCGAGGGGAGGAAGGACCGGAGATCTTCTGAGGTGAGGAGAGCAGCTTGGCAGGCGAGGCCGAGGGGGCAGAGTCGTCTCACAGCTTGTGGCTTCTATGCCTCTCTTTCTCCCAATGGCTCTCTCGCTCCCTCTTCTCTTTCCTAGAGTCCCTCTCTCCCTGGGAAGAAATGGGAGGTTGAGTCCCAGCCAGGGGAGAGGGAACAACAGGCTGAACAGCCGCAGCCACGGCTGTAGCCACTGAGGGAGTGGAGGAGGAAGCAGACTCCGCAGGTAGAAGACCCACCAGAATCAGCTTATTCCTCCTATCCCTCAGGGCCCAGGGGTTAAAAGCTGCACAAATTTGGCAGCCCGAAGACAACTGCGGTACCCCCAGGCAGAGGATGCACTGAGTGTGGCCATCTGCTGGGGAAAGCCACACTCAGTGCACTTAGAAAAACTGGCCTTAGGGGCCTCGGCCATAATATCTAACGAAAAAAACACACACGCCTCACACAAACACCTAAGGGGAAAAGGGGGAATTACTAGGCTTAAACTAAGAGGGAACAGAAAAGGGGGTTAAACTAGGGAATTAACTGTCCACATACACAAAAAACTAATAAGATTTTGAAGAACTTTTTTACTCACAGATCGCCTAACGCTAGGAGCTCGAAAAACCCATGCTTGACAAAGCTGCGGCAAATGAGATATGGGGATTGGAAGGAGGTGGCAGGGTATTATGGGTAAAGGGGAGGAGCTTGGAGCTCGGATCTCTAGCTTGGAAAGCTGCCAGGTCAGATACGATACCCACAGGTTGATGATCAAATGAAGTTTCCTACTTCAGATCTGCAGTTACTGGAAGTACACCACCATTCCATCAGTTAGAGCCCCTCACACCACTGCCCAAGTGCCTCTTCTAAGAGTGAGTCCCAAAACTGCAATCCATGGAAATGCAAGACTGCAACAGTGAGTGTAGGTAATACTTACTAATTTTCAGGTTGCAGTACATTTGGATTATTCCCCCTAATCCAAGGTACAGCAACCTCAGCATTACGATACAGCAGTGGGGTATAGTAGAACTACTGATCTTGTAAAAGTGAGTTTCACAGTTTTGTTTTGCATCTGAAAATGGAGTTTTGGTTTTATTGTTTGATGGGTTGTTATTTTGTATCTGCTGTCCATTATAGGAAAACCTCTCTCCACCTGAGGCTGCAGTCTAATCCCGTTCAGTTTAAGAATGCACTTCTGATTCCGGAAAAAAATAATGAAGTATTGCAGAGAAAGAAATTAACAAGTCATGTATAAACATTCTTCAGGTGAGGGGGTGATATGCAAACTTTAAAAAGATGAGAAATACTGAAGACAGTATAGCACAACATACGAAAGATATATCTACAGATAAATATAAAAGAAATGAGCTGTTAATTACTTAGTTTTTATCCACTCTAGTACACATTGATGTTACTAGTTGATATTGGACAGATATATTTTTATATTTATAGTGTTCTAGTTAGAATATTTTTATGGTTAGACAACTATGTGTTTTTTCTTGATTATAGTTCTTGTCACAGACCTGATGAAGGCTTTTTATTGCAGTAGGTAGCCAAAAGCGATTTTAGCTAAAAGTCTTTTTATGTGTATTTTATGCTTTTCTTAATACCAGATTTTGGAACGTTGAGTTGCAAATAGATAAGTAGTGTTTTTTCCTTAATTAGGATTTAGTTTGATCTAATCAGTAGCAGTGTGTGTGTGTTGGGGGGTACAGTAGAGAGTCGATTATCTGAAACAGCCTTCCAAAGTTTTCGGGTAGATAAAATCTGAATATGTAGATATTATACGTATTCACTTATGGATGTTTTTTGAGCTTGAAGCCAGCTCATGTGAGAAAAATATTCTTTATTGTCCACTGGAATCACTGAAAGATTGAAAAGTACATTCATGCGTGCAGAAAAAAAAAAAACAAGATTTTAGACGTTTTTAATCCGGTTCAATTACATATGCTTGATTATCCGAACAGCTGAATTATCCAAACTACCCCAGGTCCCAATTAGTTTGGATAATCGACTCTCTACTCTACTTGTTCTAAAATGCACTTTTGCATCCTTATTTATACTGCTGCCTTGAATAGGCTGATTTAAAATTAAACAATGTGTACATTTTCCACACCTACTTTTAAGTATATAAAAGTTGATATGTTTAATATTGTTAAAATATTTCCGATATTTTGTTACTGAGGATCGCTTGTCTGTGATGAATAAAGGCTTGTTGCTTTGGAACACTCCCTGGGTTTCATGATTTTTCGAAATTATTTTGACTGACCTCATCAACAAAGTTTTAAGACCACTAGTTTCTCTGTTTTTTTTTATTTTTTCCTCAACACTCATGGTGGTGAGGTTGGAAACATGAGGGAATTTCTGCAAACTCTGAGGTTGGAACTAGACAGATTCCTGTGCTTGTCCATTTTTTATAAATATAAGCAATTGAATTATGACCCAAAAAAGTTTTACAGAAAGTTGGGAAACAAAGCAAAGGGAATAGAAACACCACCAAAAAAGGAAGAAATAACCACATTTTGGAGAAATATCTATGAAGACCATGTGAAACAAACAAATGATGCTGAATGGATACAAAAATTAAGTAAGAGCAAGGAGTTCAGATGTACAGGATATGAAAAAATAAAGAAAACTCCTAATTGGAAAAAGCTAGGCCAAGACGCAGTACCTAACTTCTGGCTAAAAGAATTAACTCATTACAGCCTAGTGAAGGCTGTTCTGCAATTACATCCCACTGATGCCTTTAGGCGTCAAATATTGTCATATCTGTATTATTTTCTCCAAAACCATGTTACATACAAGGTATAAGATTTCTTCAGAGCTTACATGATGGAAAAAACTGTACTGGCATCTGACCTTTGTCTAGTGCAGACAAAAAAAAAACATTATTTGTATTGTAATACTTTTCATATTTCTCTAAATATCTCAACAGTAAAATGACACAGATAAAACTTTACTATCAGAAAAAGAAAATGATTGCAATACTTTTCATATTTCTCTAAATATCTCAACAGTAAAATGACAGATAAAACTTTACTATCAGAAAAAGTAAATGATGCTGGCAGTGTGTGTGTTTTGCTTGAATGATTACTAATATACTATAAGCTTTTTATACACATTACAAAATTCATATTTAGTGTAAATTTAAGGCTCAGTATTGAATGTAACCGCTGTAACTACCACTTTGCACTGAACAGTTTATTTAGAGTTTTCTGTTAAGACATATGGTTCCAGAGATGCGATCACTGGATATCCTTCTGTATGTCTGTTGCAGTATTCTTCACTTTAGGGATCTCCTGCCAAGGACAGCCAAACGTTTGGCCAGTATACCAAAACATTTAGATCTTGTATGTGCCGTACATCACATGTATACTCCCCATACAGGATGTGGGGCATAAAGGTGACGTACAGATGCAGTTACCCAGAGCTCCTTTGCCACCAGTCCAAACACCTTCATTGATTATTGATCTGAATGCCATTTGCTGTGCTGATACCTAGAAGTTAGATAAGTGTCCTGTTGGGGTATTTTTTTCTTAGTTATTGTTGCTGGGTTTTTTTTGGTTACCTTGAAGTACATGTCATCCAAGGAGGGAAAGTGTCAGTGTGGGAGGCAGATTCCCCCTAAATCATCACAAACAGTGTCTCTTTTGTTTGGGTGCTTCCCACAACCATACTTACTGCAGTATTCTTATGGCGTTTGTGCCTAAGACAGTTAGAAGCTGGGTCTCTTCCCTGGCCATTTATCGAGAGAACCAGCATCTTAAGCAGTTGCCCTGGGAAGCAAGGCGGAATTGGTTAACCCTGAGGTACTAGTGTTAGGCAAGAAGGCTGCTAAAATATCTCAGCCAGAATCTTTGCTGCCTAGCCTCCACCAGACGTCATTCTAGAAGCAGGTGATAGCTATGTAGGCCCTCCAGTGTCAACATCAGATTTCTCTGCTGCAATCCGGGTTGGAGGCTGGCATGGATCCCATCTTTTGCATGTCCCCTGAGGCATTGTAGGTGTCCATTTTGGATGTTGAGGGCAAAACACAGTTGATTGCCTTGGAGGGCCCTGGAAGGACTCCACAGATTCTGGTCAGGAAAAGGTACTGGGTACTTTGACTGAATCTCATCAGGGATCACAACCTCTGGTGTTTGTTAGGGCTCATGTCCCTACCAATAAAAAGCAGAAGACCAAGCATTCTTCTCTTCTTCTTAAGGATCTTCAGAGGGAATTAGCAGGAGTTTACTTAGGGTCTGTTTAATGTCTTAATGCCTCTGAAGCTCCACCTTCGACTTCTACTCCTTATAAAAATATTAAGATACAACCAAACACCCTAATACCAGGTGATTTCAACTATCCTGCCATTAATTGGGAAAAATACTCAAGTACCAACTCATTTTCCCAACGGTTCTTGGAATTCATAAATTCCAATGCCCTGGATCAACTAATTCATTGTCCCACCAGGGGCTCCAACATCCTAGACCTGGTCATTACCAACATGGGAGGAAGATGCTCCACACCAGTGGTCACCCCCTCATTGGTCAGGTCTGACCATAAGCAAATCACCCTTGACATCCACATCCCACCCCCACCCCCCAGTAAGGAAACCTCCTTAAAAAACTTCTCCAAAGCCAACTTCATCCTACTGAAGTCAGAAGTGACAAACTTCACAACACCCACGCAGACTGGATCTGGAAGTTCGACTGCAGAATCCTACACTAAGGCACTGTACGAGCACATCCACTCGTGCATGAATCGTGCCATCCCAAATAGAACCAAGATGCTCTTCTCCAAAAAAAGGAAGCCAATCTGGTGGTCTCCTGCTATAAACAAATTATACAACAGAAGGAAGAAACTGTTGCAGAAAAGAGGAAATCCCATGATGCAAAAAACTCCCTCACCAGCCTCAGTAAGAAGCTGAGATCCCTCATAAAATCCTCAAAAGCTAGTTACGAAAATAAAATTGCCAAAGATTCCAAAGACAACCACAAGGCATTCTAGAGTTATGTCAATAATCTAAATGGCAATGCTCAGATCTGCTTTGAGCTACAACAGAATGGCATTAAATATACTGATCCCAAGGAAATTGCCAATATCCTGGCTGATCAATTTCACTCCACTTTCACCCCCTAAAGGGCCCATCTCAATACCAAAAGATTGCCAAATTCCGATAATCACAGCCACACAGGTAGAAACAGCACTCTCCAAAGCTAAGAATACAGCATCCATGGGACCAGATGACATCCCAGGCTGTGTACTACATGAACTACAAAATGAACTGGCACCCCACCTAAGTGTCATGTTTAATCATTGCCTCACCTCAGGCTTCGTACCCACTGAGTGGCACACAGCTACAGTTATCCCACTCCACAAGGGAGGATCCACCTTGGATCCCAGGAACTACCGTGCCATCAGTCTGACAAGCCTGATCTGCAAGGGCATGGAACGCATTACCATGGAACTTATAAACAAAGACATTGGCAACCTCCAGACACTGGACACCACCCATTTTGGGTTTGTGAAGGGCCGATCTTGTCTCCTGAATCTGATCGACTTCTTCGAATTGGTCTCCAGAGCTGTGGACGAGGGTAAGGAGGTCCACACAGCCTATCTGGACCTCGCCAAGGCCTTCAACACCATCCCCCACTCTGGGACCACAGATAAACTTACTAAGCTGGGTATAAATCCCTACGTCACTCGATGGGTTGCCAACTGGCTTACTGACAGAACCCAGACTGTAAAAGTAGCCAACTCCAAATCCAGCTCCAGACAAGTGGAGTACCTCAGGGTTCAGTCCTGGGACCACTCTTGTTTGGCATCTACTTCTCTGAAGTACAGGCCAACACTAAGGGACTTTGGCTAACAAAGTTTGCAGATGACTGCAAACTGGGAGCCATTACTGAATCCCCAAATGATGTGGATATTCTACAAAAGGGCCTTACAGAAACAGATGCCTGGTGCCAGAGACATGGGCTCAAGCTTAATGCCAAGAAATGTATAGTCATCCCTTTTGGAAAAAAACATGTACCCATGAACTACCACATAGGTGGCAGGACACTAAACATCAAAAGTGTGATGAGAGACCTAGGGACACAAGTGGACAGTGGTCTCACTTTCGATAACCACATCGCCACAACAGTCAGGAAATCCTTCTACGTGGCACACCTCATCACTAAGGGCTTTTCATCCAGAAAAAAGGAGGTCATTGTCCCACTGTACTCATCCCTCATTAGACCCATTATAGAGTATAATGCCCCATTTGGTATGTACCTCACAAGACATCTGCAACAGTTGGAAAGGCCACAGAAATACCTCACTAAAAGAATCACAGACCTAAAGCAGATGCCATATGCTGACCGTCTAAAAAAACTCCAGCTATACTCTGTGGCATATCGTCTACTCAGAGGCGATCTCTGCTTAACATACAAGGCCATGTCAAACCCAGAGCTGTTGGATATGCTACACTTAAAGAAATCCCAATCCCTCAGAGCCACACGCTCCAGGGATCTAAACCTTATCATCACAATGAACAAAACATGCTGGAGGGATAGGTTCCTGACCCAGAGACTCCCCATACTCTGGAATAGACTGCCCATACATGTCAAGCAGAGCACCTCATTGGCCCTCTTCAAAAGGAACCTTGATATTTGGATGGGAGAATGGAAATTCACCCTGGGGGTCATGTCAGTCGCCCTGCTAGACAGGGGTCCAGGGAAGTAAATAGTGTGGGAAGAAATAGCTGTGGAATTGTTATGGTTAGGCTTATATAGGCCCTAGGGCCGGTAGGCTAGTACCAGCCTATGAACCTATGATTAGGGAACCTGATTCCTTGGATGAGGATTCAGAGTCTGAGAGGTCTTTGGCTTATTCTTCTCAGATACCTTCTCTTTTGGCTTATGACTCTGATGAAGAGGAATCCATTAGCGCAGAGCCTCCTTTGTAGCAGATATCTTTTGGGAACACAAAGATGATGATGATGATGATGATGGAAGACTAAGTGTGATTCTTCTCAGATGTCTGATATCCAGCACTATTATGAGTTGCTTTAGGCTGACACACCTAAACCTTCTGCAGTACCTCCTGTATTGGCTATTTCACTGGACACTTTTTTAGCTGCCTGTAAGACTTCTGATTTTCAGTCCCTGCTCTCAAGAAACATGAAGGTTCTACAAGGTTCCTGAGGACGGTCAATTCCTGATTAATTGTCCTTCTGCTGCTTCTGCTTTGGTGTCAGTCTCCTCTGACAAGCTTTCTAAGCTTTTGCCCTCTATCAATCTCCTGTCTTCGGATAAGGACAGTAAGGCCATGAAGAGGATTGGAAAAAAGGTCTATACTGCTGCCTCCTTAGCCTTTAGAGACATTAATTACTGGACCCACATGACCAGAAATGTTCAGGTCATGATTACCCAGACTTGTAAGGTTATTTCTAACCTCCCTGATTCTGAAGGAAAGTCCTCTAGTCCTTCTGTTTTGGGTTCTACCTCTCAGGTGGCTGGCCACTCTACCAAGTGCAGATATTATGCTAATGTCTCTTCCAGGCTGCTGCCTTTGGATCTGTCATGAGCTGTTATTCTTGGCTTTGTTTGCAGTCATTACCTGAGGAGATTAAGGTCAAGCTGGTGGATGCTTCTTTGGATAATAAAAATCTCTTTAGGACTACTGCTGTTATGTTTAAGTTTCTTCAGGAGAATGGTAAACCTTTGCAGTACCTTAAACATGTTTTTGCGTCCCTCATCCCGAAGTTCCAGAGGAACTATCCTACTAGGTCTGCTTTTGTTTATAGGCAGCCTCGTCAGGCCACTAAAGGCAGGAAGGGTGGTAGGCGAGCTCCTGCTGCTAAGGCTACTCAGGCTCCTATTGCTCATAAGCCTTCCTTCTCTGACATTTTGGCCCCCTCCCCCAACCCTCGGCCAGGTTCCCTTGTCTCTTTGATTCTCCCTCCGTCTTCCAAACTAGCAACTCATCACCTCAAATTCTTGGGTTCTGTCCATCATCCGTCAGGGTTACTTCATGATGTGGAGGGCTCTCCCTCCTTTTTCAGGGATTCCCCAACCTCCTTAAGAGCTGCTTCCTCATCTCTTAGAGGTTCTTGGGGCCTTGGTGGACAAGGGAATTATTCAGTCTCTCCCTCCTTCCCATGTAGGAAAGGGGTTTTAGTCAAGAATGTTCCTGGTTCCTTGAAAGGAAGGCACTTAGAGGCCTATTTTGGATCTCTCCTTGCTCAACAACTTTCTTAAGGTTCCTTCCTTTCAGATGCTTTCTTTTCAAGCCCTGTGTCCTCTGTTGCTACTCCAGGCTTGTCTGGTGACTTTGGATCTGAAAGATGCTTACCTTCATATTCTATTCACCCTCTTTTCTGGAAGTTTTTGCTTTTCTCTGTTTCTTCCTCTCATTTTCAGTTCTCTGCTTTGCCCTCTCTACTGCCCCAAGGGTATTCCCAAAATGCCTAGCTTCTGTAAATGCTTTTTGCAAGCTTCAAGGTATTCAGATTTTTCCTTATTTAGATGATCTGTTGACTCAGGCACCTTCTCCCAGTTGCCTGTTACATGCTCTGGAGTTCAACATATCTCTCCTTGAATGTCTGAGGTTCACTATCAACTTCCAAAAGTCTGTCCTAACTCCACCTAAGGATCATGTGCATCTGTGCTACAGGATTCAGACAGTGGCCATGTTGGCCTCTCTTCCCTCTCCGAAGGTTAGATCCTCCACAGTTTTCTTTCAGTCTCTTCTTCCTCTACATGCCAGTCCAGCCAGGGAGTTTCTTTAGGCTCTAGGATTCATGGCTTCTTCTATTCCAATGCTCCCTCTTGCCAGACTGCATATGGGGAAGCTTCAGTGGTACCTCAGGTCAGTTTGGCTTCAAGTAATGCCACCCTATCGACTTCAGGGTGACTTTCCTTCCTTGTCTAAAATGGGAATTCAAGTGGTGGATTCAGCAACTTACCCTCAATGCAGGCTTGCCCTTTCAGCCACAAGTTCCTTCTCAAAATCTGTTCACCAATGCTTCAGACATGGGGTGGGGTCTTCCTGTGGTCACTTGAAAAGTTCAGGGTCTCTGGTCTCCCCCATCAGAAGTCAGACCATATCAACATCAAAAAGCTAAGGGGTCTCATCCTAGCCCTTCAGGCTTTTCACCCCATGCTCCCTCCAGTTCCCTTGAAGGTTTACACAGATAACACCACAATAGTGTGGTATGTCAACAAGCGGGGGATAACAAGTCTTATCTTCTCTGCAGGATGGCTGTTTAGGCCTGAGATCTGGCTCTCAGTTGTCAGTTAACTCTTCAGGCAGTGTATATTTCTTCAGAGCACAATCTAGTGGCAGACTCTCTGAACAGGTCCAAAACACTGGCTCACAAATAGCTGCCTCACAGAGATGTGTTTCTGGACATAGTCCATTGGTGGGGTATTCCTCAGGTAAATCTTTCTGCCTCCCCTCTGAGCAGGCAGCTCCCTCTTTTCTGTTCCAGAGTGCCATGTCATCTGGTGTGAAAGACAGATGCCCTTTCTCTTCCTTGGAAGAGGATGTTTCTCTCTGCCTTCTTCTCTCCTCTTCCTCAAAGTCCTGCAGATGATTCAGTTTGACTCCCCAAAAATCTTGCTAGTGACTCCCTTTTGACCAAAACAGCACTGGTACCCCTCTTATTGCATCCAGCCCGGGTGAATCACCACAAGTTACCTCACTGGTTGGATCTCCTCACCCAGGACAAGGGGTCACTCATCCATCCTCACTTGTCGACTCTTCAACTGACAGTGTGAGTGATAAGGTTTTGATCCCTTTTAGGCACCTCTTTTCTAATGGCGTGCTCAGGGATTTACAGGACGGCAACAAAACCTAAAACCAGAAAGTCTTACATGTCCAAATGGAAGAGATTTTCTGTCTAAGTGCCATGATTGTAACTACGGCCCTTTTTCAGTGGGGGGGGGGGGTCCTCTGGTTCTCTCCTACTTGTGTGAGTTGCTACAGTCTGGCTTGGCCTATTCTTTTGTAAAGGCCCATTTGTCAGCTATTTCTGCCTGTCTGCCCTGGAATCTCCCTTTGGCTTCATGTTTTGAGGTCAGTATCGTAAAGGCGTCCTACATCTTGGCCCCCCCCAAGAAAGCCTATTCCTTCTCCTTGGGACCTTAATTTTGTTTTGGAAAAATTGACTCGGGCAACTTTTGAGCCTGCAGTTTAAGCTTCTCTGCAACAGTGTACCTGCAATATTGTCTTATTGCTTGCTCTTACATCTGCTGTGAGGGTTTCTGAGCTTCAGGCCCTTACGGTCATTCCTCTTTTTTTTTCACAGAGACAGGGTGTCTCTTTGTAATAATCCTTCTTTTATGTCCAAGGTTGTTAATAAGTTGTCCTTCAGTCAGGCAGTACAACTCCCTTCATTTTTTTCCTTGTCCGCAGTCTGCTAGTGCAAATTCTGCATAGATGGAATTTGCATAGACAGCTCAGGTATTATTTGGATAAAACTAAGACCATCTGTAAGTCTGATCAGCTTTTTGTTTCTTTTCATCCCAGGACATTGGGTTTGGTTGTTTCTAAGGAAACCATCTCCTCCTGGATATCTAAGGCCATTTCCTTTTGTTACGCTTTTCATGGCAAGTGTTTGTCTATTTCAGTTACAGCTCTTTCCACTAGGGCTGTTGTGTCTTCTGGTATCTTCTTCACGGGTTTGGATACCAATTCCATCCTTGAAGCTGCTACTTGGTCTTCAGTGCATACATTTACTAAGTATTATAAATTGGATAGGGTTTCTAGGGACGGAGCAGGTTCTGCTACGGTCATCCTTCACGTATTTGTTGAGGGTTCTTCCTAGCTGTCCACCTACCACTCCTTTTCATGACCCTTTGTACTGTCCCTAAGGTGTCATGACCCTTTGTACTGTCCCCTAAGGTGTCATGACCCTTTGTACTCTCCCTAAGGTGTTATGACTGTTTGTACTCCCCCTAAGGTAAAGAATACTGCAGCAGTGATATGGAAGGACATAGCAGAGTTGTGTAAAATCTTACCTTAACAGTAGACATTCTTTTCTCCCTCCATCCCTGTTTTTCTTTTGGGCTTTGATTTAGTTACTCTCCTAGCAAAGGGTACCCCTTGTCCATCTGCATTTTCTCCCTTCTTTGTCCTATGGAGACTGTTCTCTATTGGGGCAATTCAGTTTTGGGTAACTGCATTTGTATGTCACCTTTATGCCCGACACCCTGTAAGAGGTGCATGCATATGATGTACAGCACATACAAGATCTAAAGGCTTTGGTATACTGGCTGGATGTAGGACTATCCTTGGCAGGAGATCCTAAGGTGAAGAATACTGCAACAGTGAAGAGAAGAACATCTACTGTTATGGTAAAAATTTACACAACTGTACTTTCTAACTGTGAAGCAGTAACTTCAGTTTATTAAGTTAATTAATTTAAATTAGTTAATTGATTAAGTTAAAGTTTGTTAAGTTATTACTAAGCTAAAACTAGATGACTTCGCTCTAGTGACAAAAAATTAATCAAGGTTACCAAAACCAACAACAACACAGCAGGGGACTCCCTCTTCCCTAACTACATAGGCAAAATTTGGAACACCCTACCTACTGCTGTTATCTCAGCAGGCTCAAAGACTGCATTTAAAAGGTTCCTGAAACAACACTTAAAGCACACATGGATATGGCACATGTTCCCCAGCTGGCTGACCCCCCCCCTCTCACCCTCACTCTTGCCCTTTGATTTCAGCTTCATCATCAAAAGATTGCAACTTCTCTGACTTCCTTCCAGTTCCACCTCCAATTCATATGGCTAACGTGCTCACAAGTCAACTGTATAAAGCATAAAATGCAACCCCCACTAACAGTGTTCACTATTATGTAATGTGTCAGCCTAAAACTGTAAATGATGTGTTCAGTCTATGTAAATATGTTAAATCTTAAGCTTCAGTGCTATGTTACTAGCCAATGTTAAGTTTAGTACTATATATGCCCTACTAACAATGTTCACTATTATGTAATGCCTCAACCTAAAACTGTAAACGGTGTGTTCAGTCTCTGTAAATATGTTAAATCTTAAGCTTCAATGCTATGTTACTAGTCAATGTTAAGTTTGGTACTATCTATGTCCTACTAACAGTGTTCACTATTACGTAATGCTTCAATCTAAAACTGTAAACGGTGTGTTCAGTCTATGTAAATATGTTAAATCTTAAGCTTCAATGCTATGTTACTAGTCAATGTTAAGTTTGGTACTATTTATGTCCTACTAACAGTGTTCACTGTTATGTAATGCTTCAACCTAAAACTGTAAACGGTGTGTTCAGTCTATGTAAATATGTTAAATCTTAAGCTTCAATGCTATGTTACTAGTCAATGTTAAGTTTGGTACTATCTATGTCCTACTAACAGTGTTCACTATTATGTAATGTGTCAGCCTAAAACTGTAAACGGTGTGTTCAGTCTATGTAAATATGTTAAATCTTAAGCTTCAATGCTATGTTACTAGTCATTGTTAAGTTTGGTACTATCTATGTCCTACTAACAATGTTCACCGTTATGTAATGCCTCAACCTAAAACTGTAAACGGTGTGTTCAGTCTATGTAAATATGTTAAATCTTAACCTTCAATGCTATGTTACTAGTCAATGTTAAGTTTGGTACTATCTATGTCCTACTAACAGTGTTCACTATTATGTAATGCCTCAACCTAAAACTGTAAAAGATGTGTTCAGTCTATGTAAATATGTTGAATCTTAAGCTTCAATACTGTATTAGTAGTCAATGTTAAGTTTGGTACTATCTATGTCCTACTAACAATGTTCACCGTTATGTAATGTGTCAATCTAAAACTGTAAACGATGTGTTCAGTCTACATAAATATGTTAAATCTTAAGCTTCAATGCTATGTTACTAGTCAATGTTAAGTTTGGTGCTATCTATGTCCTACTAACAGTGTTCACCGTTATGTAATGCCTCAACCTAAAACTGTAAACGGTGTGTTCAGTCTATGTAAATATGTTAAATCTTAAGCTTCAGTGCTATGTTACTAGGCAATGTTAAGTTTGGTACTATGTCCTACTAACAGTGTTCACTATTATGTAATGTGTCAGCCTAAAACTGTAAACGGTGTGTTCAGTCTATGTAAATATGTTAAACCTTAAGCTTCAGTGCTATGTTACTAGCCAATGTTAAGTTTGGTACTATCTATGTCCTACTAACAATGTTCACCGTTATGTAATGCCTCAACCTAAAACGGTGTGTTCAGTCTATGTAAATATGTTAAATCTTAAGCTTCAATGCTATGTTACTAGTCAATGTTAAGTTTGGTACTATCTATGTCCTACTAACAGTGTTCACTATTATGTAATGTGTCAGCCTAAAACTGTAAACTGTGTGTTCAGTCTATGTAAATATGTTAAATCTTAAGCTTCAGTGCTATGTTACTAGCCAATGTTAAGTTTGGTACTATCTATGTCCTACTAACAGTGTTCACCGTTATGTAATGCCTCAACCTAAAACTGTAAACGGTGTGTTCAGTCTATGTAAATATGTTAAATCTTAAGCTTCAATTGCTATGTTACTAGTCAATGTTAAGTTTGGTACTATCTATGTCCTACTAACAATGTTCACTATTATGTAATGCCTCAACCTACAACTGTAAACGATGTGTTCAGTCTATGTAAATATGTTAAATCTTAAGCTTCAATGCTATGTTACTACTCAATGTTAAGTTTGGTACTATCTATGTCCTACTAACAGTGTTCACCGTTATGTAATGTCTCAACCTAAAACTGTAAACGGTGTTTTCAGTCTATGTAAATATGTTAAATCTTAAGCTTCAATGCTATGTTACTAGTCAATGTTAAGTTTGGTACTATGTCCTACTAACAACATTCACAGTTATGTAATGCCTCAACCTAAAACTGTAAACGGTGTGTTCAGTCTATGTAAATATGTTAAATCTTAAGCTTCAATGCTATGTTACTAGTCAATGTTAAGTTTGGTACTATGTCCTACGAACAACGTTCACCGTTATGTAATGCCTCAACCTAAAACTGTAAACGGTGAGTTCAGTCTATGTAAATATGTTAAATCTTAAGCTTCAATGCTATGTTACTAGTCAATGTTAAGTTTGATACTATCTATGTCCTACTAACAGTGTTCACTATTATGTAATGCCTCAACCTAAAACTGAAAAAGATGTGTTCAGTCTATTTAAATATGTTAAATCTTAAGCTTCAATGCTATGTTACTAGTCAATGTTAAGTTTGGTACTATCTATGTCCTACGAACAACGTTCACCGTTATGTAATGCCTCAACCTAAAACTGTAAACGGTGTGTTCAGTCTATGTAAATACGTTAAATCTTAAGCTTCAATGCTAGGTTACTAGTCAATGTTAAGTTTGATACTATATATGTCCTACTAACAGTGTTCACTATAATGTAACGCCTCAACCTAAAACTGTAAACGGTGTGTTCAGTCTATGTAAATATGTTAAATCTTAAGCTTCAATGCTATGTTACTAGTCAATGTTAAGTTTGATACTATCTATGTCCTACTAACAGTGTTCACTATTACGTAATGTGTCAACCTAAAACTGTAAACGATGTGTTCAGTCTATGTAAATATGTTAAATCTTAAGCTTCAATGCTATGTTACTAGTCAATGTTAAGTTTGGTACTATCTATGTCCTACTAACAGTGTTCACTATTATGTAATGCCTCAACCTAAAACTGAAAAAGATGTGTTCAGTCTATTTAAATATGTTAAATCTTAAGCTTCAATGCTATGTTACTAGCCAATGTTAAGTTTGCTACTATCTATGTCCTACTAACAATGTTCACTATTATGTAATGTGTCAACCTAAAACTGTAAACAGTGTGTTCAGTCTATGGTAAATATGTTAAATCTTAAGCTTCAATACTATGTTATTAGTCAATGTTAAGTTTGGTACTATGTAAATTTGATTGCTTCTGTAAACATCTTATATTTTCCTTAAAATTTAACTGTGGAGCTTTTCTCCCCAGGCCTCCACTTGAAAATGGACATGCAGCCAGTCTGACTTTCCTGGTCAACAAATGTAAAATAAATAAATGAAAAGGCACACGCCACAGCCATTGGGAGTTAAGAGTACAAACTCAGAAGGCCTTTACTGCAGGAATTTAGCACATCTTGAACAGACACCAACCTGGTTAACAACAGTAAAAGAAGGAGTAAAGCTCTAAGCCATCCTAAAAACTAAAAGCTATAGGCCAACAAAGTGCAGTTGTGTAAGAACTTACCATAACAGATGTCCTACTCATCTCTGTTACAGTACTCATTGCAGATGGGTTTTCATCTCTGATATCCAATCGGGGTACCACAGCTTTACCTTCCTGAGGGCAGTTGTCCGGCATATGACCTCAGTTTTTGTGCAATGGTTTATGAAGGACGTTCGTATGTGCAAGATTCTCAGACCATCTCCAAGCCAGTCACCTGAAGACAATTGAGACAGGAAACTGGTCAGGTAAGAGGGGCGTAGCTAGAATGAGTAGAATAAACGTCTCCAAGAAAGCATATATGAATAGCATGTGATCCAAGTGCAACTGGATACAGGAGTGGGGGGGGGGATACTACAATAGTGATTGGTATGGCATCTACTGTTATGTTAAGGTCTTAAACAATTACTATATCCTGATTATCATGGTTGCAGTATTCTTCACAGATAGGTGATTTCCAGAGACAGGGAGGGGTGGATGGCTAGAGGGAAGAGTCGCAACTGTCCAGGAGACCAGGAAGCACTGATCTGGCAAAGGTTGTCCTAGACCTGGAGAAGACATCAATCTTACAGTACCTGGTGAAAATGTGCACAGAAGACCAAGTGAGCTGGCATCAAATCCTTTGTGGAAGCACTGGAAGAGGCATCTGCCCAAGTGGAATGTGCTTTAGGGCATGAGGACAGGGACTTACCATGTATGCAGTAAGCAGAAGAAGGAGATAGTCTTGGATATCCATGATGCAATGGTTTGCTTTGAGACTGGACAGGGACTTGCCGTGTAGTAAGCGGAAGAAGGAAACAGCCTTGGATACCCAGGATGCAATGGTTTGCTTTGAGACTGGTTGGCCCAGCTTGGCCTCCATGAAAGAAATAAACAGTTGCTCAATCTTCATGATTGTCTTTATTTTGCCCAAATAGAATCTCAGCTACCCATGAATGCTACGGGATATAAGATCCCACCCCCATTTTGGGGGATGGGAACGAAATCAGGTAGGTGAATGGCTTGATAGAGGGAAAACTCATTCACAACCTTAGGCATGTAAAAAGGATTGGCCCTAAGCATTACTCTCTCCTTGTGGAAGATGAGGAATGGTGGAGTAGCCATGACTGCCTGGAGTTCTGAGTTCTGACACCCTGTGAGCAGTGGTTGCAGCCAGAACAGTTTTCCAAGTGCAGAATTTTAAGATAACTGAAGTGGCTGGTTCAAAAGGGGGTAAAGTGAGTTTTTCCTGAACATAATTAAGATTTCATGGTGGGGTAATTGATTTCCTTGGAGGCTTAAGGTGCAGGACCCCTTTCAGGAAGAGCTTGAGCTCTGTCCTGGACATAAGAGGAGGATCTAGAGGTAAATATGCACTGATGGCTGACAGATGTGCTTTAACAGATGACTCTGCCAACTCAGAATGCAGAAGCTCACAGAGATACTGGAGCACAGCAGGAGCTTCAGATAACAGTGGATCCAGTTTGTGCTTGTGGCACCAAATGGATAATCGTTTCCATATAGCTGTGTATAATTTCCTGGCCCCCTGTAAAACCTGCACCACCTCCTCTGAAAATAAGTGTATTTTAGGGATCAGAATTCAGTCATCCACAGAGTGAAACTGAGAGAAGCTAGGCTGGGATGTAGAAGCTGACCCTTCAGTTGGGTGATTAGGTCTGGTTGCATTGGAATTTTCCAGTGGTTTCCCTTTGACAGGTGGAAAAGGATGGGATGTCAATATTGTTTTGGCCAGAAGGAAGCCAAGAGCTGCAGTTTTGCAGTGTCCTTTTGTACTTTTAGGAGGACCCTTTGGACAAGTGACAGTGGAGGGTAGGTGTACAGCAGACTCTCTGTCCAATGGAAGGAGAAGGCATCTTGTCTTCCAGGCCCAAGAAGATGGGGTCCTGCTGTAGATAGTACAGTTGTGTACCTACCATAAATGTAGATGTTCGAGTGTATTCACTGTTGCAGTCATTACTCGGGTTATCCTGCTGGCAGGCTACCCTCAGTCGGCCAGAATTCCAAAGTCTAGGTCCGGCATCGGATGCTGTTGCCTCTCCCCTGACGTCAGTGTGCCAGGGGTATAAAAGATGCAGCCGACGCCATTTTCTTCAGTTTTTCTTGCCCCAGATGTCAGGTGTCTCCAAATTGGTAGGCAAAAAAATATGCCAATAAAAATGCACAAAAATAACATGTCCTTCATCTACAAGCAAATACACCAAAAAGTTTGTTCAGGATAGAGAAGTGCAGATAAGTCCCAGCAAATAAAAGGGGGATGGTGGGTGGGTAACCTGGACTGCAACAGTGACTACACTCGAACATCTACATTTATGGTAGGTACACAACTGTACTATGTTCATCGTGTTTCACTGCTGCAGTCATTACTCTTGGGTTGAATCCCAAAGCTGAGGATGGGTGGCTGGGCTAAATAGGATTAGGAGAGGCTATGAGGCCCTGCAGAACTGCAGTGGCAAAGCCTGCTCTGGACTTAGAGTAAAGAGGTAAGTGGTAGTGCTTTGTAAAGGTGTGCACTGAACTCCAAGTTGCAGCCTCTAAGATATCTTTGGTTGGTACTCCTCTGAGGAAAGGCTGTTGAAGTGGCTGCTGCTCTGGTGGAATGAGGCCTAATGCCCTTAGGCACTGATTTGCCATGTTGAAAATAGCATTAACGGATGCAATGGCCTATCCATTTAGAAATAGTCTGTTTTGAGATAGCCTTTCCTTGAGATCCTGCAGCATATGACACTAAAAGTTGCTCAGTCTTTCTGAAACCTTTAATTCTGTCCAAATAGAAGCGTAACTGCCTGTGTATGTCCAAAGAATGCAGAATTTTCTCACCCTTGTTCTGTGGATTTGGATAAAAGGTAGGCAAGTGAATGGTTTGGTTGAGGGCCACACTGGATACCACCTTAGGCAAAAATGTAGGATTTGTCCTCAGAGACGCCCTGTCTGGATGAAAAATTATAAAAGGTTCCACAGCCATGAGTGCTTGTAACTCCGAGACTCGCCTTGCTGAGGTTATTGCTAGGAGTACAGCTGTTTTCCAGGATAAGAATTTTATATCTGCTGTTGAAGCTGGCTCGAAAGGAGGCAGTGTGAGTTTTTCCAAAACATAATTGAGGTCCCAGGCCAGAATTGGTGCTCTCCTTGGAGGCCTAATGTTTTTGGCCCCTCTGAGGTACTGCCTTATTAAAGGATGAGAAAAGATAGGTGGTTCCGTATTGTAATGGGCTGAAATGGCAGAGGCATGAATCTTAATTGATGAGAAAGAAAGGCCTTTGTTCAGCATCTCAGTTAGGTATTGTAAAATCTGAGGTATATTTGGTACACACGTTAATGCCTTGTTCCTGGCTCCAAGCACAGAATCTCTTCCATTTTTCTGCATAAGATTTTCTGGTACTGGGCCTCCTAGCCTCCAAGATAACATCCATAACAGCTTTTGAAAGAGGTGTGTTCTGAATGGTTACATTATCCGCCATGCTGCCAGATTTAAGGTCCTGAGCTGGCTGTGCAGGATCTGATTGTTTTGTTGGGTCAGCAAGTGAGAAGTTTGAGGCAATATCCATGCTGGACCTTGAGACAAGCTCATTAGGACTGGGTACCAGTGTTGGCGTGGCCAGTCTGGTGCAATCAGTATCATTTTTGGCTTCTCTTGTCTGACCTTTAGGAATACCCTGGGAAGGAGAGGCAGTGGAGAAAAAGCATATACTGTTAGATTTTTCCAGCTGAAGGATAGGGCGTCCACTTTCCATGCTTGCTTGTGATAAATCCTTGTGCAAAATCTCTGCAATTGGTAGTTGTGAAGGGAGGCAAATAGATCTATGTCTGGGCATCCCCATTTCCTTATTATCATGTTGAAGACTTGTGGATTCAGTTTCCATTCGTGGGGATCCATGAGGTTTCTGCTTAGTTCGTCTGCCAGAGTATTTGTTTTTCCTGGCAGGAATTATGCTCGCAGGTGAATTTGAAAAGCCAATGCTGTGTCCCATAAGGTCATTGCTAGTCTGCAGAGGGGGGTATGAATATGTACCTCCCTGCTTGTTTATGTACCACATGACCGTAGTATTGTCTGTCTTTATCAGTAGCTGTCCTGGATGAAGCAGGTCCCTGAAAGCTGTCAGGGCATTTTGAACAGCTAGCATCTCTCTTTGATTGATGTGAAGATGCATCTGGTTTGCAAGCCATGTGCCCTGAATACATTTTCCTGCCATATGGGCCCCCCAGGCATAATCTGATGCATCCGTTGTTAGTGTCTGCCTGGCTGTAGGTAAACTGAATGGCAGACCCTTGTTGTGGTGACAGGCTTCTGCCCACCATCGAAACTCCTGTTGTAGGCAGGGAATGAGTGCAATTACTGTCTCCAAACTGTGGCAATGCTGAGTACAAACACTTTTTAGATACCATTGTAGTTTCCTCATATGCAGTCTGGCATATGGAATTAGTAGAATGCAGGATGCCATGAAACCCAGGGCCTGCAGGATTTTCTTTGCAGATAAGTGGGTTTTTGTTGCCAATTTCTTGAAGTAAGAAGTCAGTTGCTTTTGTTTGTCTGGTGTGAGATAAGCCATCTGGGCAGTTGTATTTAAGCTTGCACCCAGGAATATTATCTCTTGAGAGGGCACTAGTTTTGATTTCTTTTCGTTTACTGTGTACCCTAGGCCAGTTAGTAATCTTTTGACAAATGCCAGATGCTTTAAAAGAATGTCTTTGTTCTCTACTTGAATTAGGCAGTCGTCCAAGTAAGGATATATTTGAATTCCTCTTTGTCTGCAAAATGCAATTACTGGTGCCAGGCATTTTGTGAAGACCCTGGGCACAGTAGATAAGCCAAAAGGCAATGCAGAGAATTGGTAATGCATTGAGCCAGCTATGAATCTGAGGTATCTTCTGCAAGATTGTTTGACTGGGACATATAGGTATGCCTCTTTTAGGTCCAAAGTTACGAGCCAATCCTTCTTGCCCAGCATGGGCAGAAGCTGCTGTAGAGTCAACATCTTGAATTTTGGAACTTCCAGAAACTTATTTAGTATAGACAGGTCCAGTATTGGTCTCCTGGTTCTGTCCTTTCTGGGTACTAGGAAAAGTCTGGAGTAAAATCCTTGCCCCTGCTTTTGTTGTGGTACTTGCTGAATGGCCCTCATGTCCATGAGGGCTGTAATTTGTTTGTGTGCCTCTGCCCACTGATTGTGTGGCAGGTCTGGCATGCCCTTTGACCTTGGTAGAGTGTGAAAATGGAACCTGTAGTTTTGGGACACTATGTTCAGGACCCATTTGTCTTGGGTAACCATTTGCCAATTTGATGAAAAAAGTGCTAGTTTTCCCCCTAAGGGGGCTGTCAAAAGAAAAGTGCTTGGATCTGGTAGAGGAAAGTCATTGGGACTGTTTCCTGTAAGGTTGTGATTTGTCCTCTCCGCTTTTGGAGGTAGGAGCACCCCACTGTTTAGGCCTCTATGAGCCTTGGGGCTCAGATCTGCCTGTAGGATGCCTGTATCTGCCTCTTTGTGGTCTGTTTGACATTGGAAAGGACCAATGTTTAGAAGGCCAGTTTCTGCTACACCTGGGTGGCTGTACCTGTAAGAAATCCTTGACTGTCTGCATGGATTTTGCTTTATCCTTCATTTTTTTCAACACCTCTTCTGCTTTAGTACCAAACAAAGTATCATGGTGCAATGGTGCATCTAATAATTTTGTTTTAACATGATCAGGCAGGTTCTGTTCCTTTAACCAAGCATGCCTTCTAATAACAGAACCTGTAACAGCGGCCCTGCAAGAGGCCTCCAGTGAATCATAACCACATTGCAAAGTATGCTTTCCCACTTGTTCAGCTGCATGCAATAAATCCTGCAATTCCTTGTTCTCTGAACCTTCAGCATTTGTCAACAATTTCTGTTTAAGCAGTGACATCAAATATTGCTGATATTTAAGCATATTAAACTGACAATTTAAAGCCCTTACAGCCAAGGTAGCAGAAGTGTAGACTTTTATCCCCCCATCTGTCTAGAACCCTAGAATCCCTATCAGAGGGGACAATGTTTTTTGCAGTGGAAGCTTTAACCCCTTTGGGACCTTGATATATAGTTTCTGGGTCAGCAGCGGGGTTCTTATATAGGAATTTATGAGACTCCATAACCCTGTAGTATCTGTCTGGCTTAGCAGGTGCAGGGGGTAAAGAGTCAGGGGACAGGCCGGACTCTGAAAATACATCATCTACAATGTCTAAAACAGGTGGGATAGCAAGGGGGTCTATGCTGAGGAAGTAGCAGAAAGTCTCTGAGCCTTTTCTTAGATTCAGAATAATCTTGGCTCTCCCAGTGGAAATGCTCCCTCACGGTATGCAGGGTTTCCCCAAAAGAATAATCCTCAGGAGGAGAGGCTGAAGGAATGGATTCTTCAGCATCTGAATCCTCATAGGGAAGCATGGAGTAATCCTGTTCAGAAGAGGAATCAGAGGAAATAGAAACCGGATCAGAAGAATCACACTCTGTCTCTTACCTAGGCCTCTTATCAGGAGGGGGATGGGAGCCCATGATCAAAGTAATTAGGTCTTCGGCCATTTTGAGCAACTGTTTTTTAGGCATGGAAGTCTGAGTAGGAGAATGCTGTACTTGTTTCTTTGTCATTAGAGCTGCTTTAGTCTTTGTCTTTGAAGCTGAAGATGGCTTAATATATAATTGTGTAGGTCTGAAGACACCCTCAGAAGCCGATGCCTGCTCAGCGGCTCTGGACACATCTGAGGGAATGATTTCTGAGTGTCCAATACCTTGAGTATCCAGAGGCCCAGTCGGCTCCACATGGGAGTCGGAAGCGGCCTGTGGCTCTGAGGTAGCGGGCGCCAGGGGCTGCGAAAGCGCCTCACTGAGAACCGGCAAATCAGCGACTGGCCTAGCAGAGGCCTCGTCGTCGGTTTTGGACCTTGGATGCCTATCCTTTTCCTTGTCCTTGCGTTTTTTGTAAACTCCGGTTGTCGGCTGGTCCGACGGCATTATATAATTAAATCTTCGGCCAAAGTAATGAAGTGAAAAATCAAACCGACGCTTGATAGTGCGTTGGTTAAATCTAGCACAAAACCGACAACTAGCAATGTTGTGATCAGGGCGTAGGCAAGGAATACAGTAAAAGTGAAAATCCTTATGAGGTATTTGCTTCCCACAAGAAATACAATTGTTAACTTTTTCTGACATCGGTCTGGAGCAAGAAAAAAGTTTCCCCAACGGGGTACTTAGCTTTAATGAAGACTTCGGTTCTGAAATTCGGATTTGAAAATCTCAGGAGTCAGCCGACCGGCACTTGTGAACTGCTTTTGCTTTGGGCACTGTGCAGCAAGAAAGACTGAAGAAAATGGCATCAACTGCATCTTTTATACCCCTGGTGCACTGACGTCAGGGAGGAGGCAACAGCAACCGACGCCGGACCTAGACTTTGGAATTCTGGCCGACTGAGGGTAGCCTGCCAGCAGGATAACCCAAGAGTAATGACTGCAACAGTGAAACATGATGAACATCAGAGGGAGCTGGTGATGCTCTGGAGATGCAGAGTGCTCCAGCTGTGTTATGATTGCTTAGAAGACTTCTCTGTTCAGGGTCCAATCGTGGGATCCATGAGGTCTCTGCTTAAAGAGTCTGCTAACACATTCTCCATTGAGGGAATGTAAGCTGCTGAGAGAATCATGCTCAGTTGAGTGGCCAATTGCCAAACCTCCCGAGCCTACCTGCACAAGGGATACAACCTTGTGCCTCCTTGTTTATGTACCACATCACAGCAGTATTGACTTTGTACATCAACCTTGTGCCTCCTTGTTTATGTACCACATCACAGCAGACTGACTGTGTAACACCAGGACAGTACCTACTTTCAGGAGGTTAAGAAAATTGGTAAAGCCTGCAGGAAGGCCCTCATTTCTTTCAGGCTGATGTGCTTCCTCTGTAGAGAGGTGCCAATTCCCCCCTGTACCTTGTGAGAGCCCATTCTGGCCCCCCAAAGCCCTGTCTGAGGCATCAGTGTGAAGAATTTGGTTGTGTGAAGTGCCAGGGCGAATGGAACTTGCTTCTTCCAACAGAGAAATGTCTTCTTGATGCAAGGCAACAGAGGGATCAGGGTGTCCAAGGGATGAGGGTATTGGGCCTACATGATTTCAGGTATCACTGAATGTTTCTCCTATGCAGCATGGGCAGTGGGATCATTGGGATGGACACAGCCATGAACACCGGGGCCTGAGGAGGAGATTTGCAGTGCAGTGAGTCACTGAGCAGAGGGTTTGGAAAAAACTTGTCAGGCTTTGGACTTTTTACTGAGGAAGGGAGGACTGCATTATTCTGGAGTTTAGCCTGCAACCCAGGAAGACTAAGTCCTTAGTGAGATAAGATTTCTTGAAGTTGATGGTAAATCCTAGGCTGGTTAAGAGACGAACAGTGAAATGCAGGTGTTTGAAGAGGGTGTCTGTGGACAGGGCATGAATCAACAGGTAGGAGAAAAGTTGAATGCCCTGGGTGCGACAGAAGGTTACTGCAGGTGCTGGGCACTTTGTGAAATGTCTTGGGGCAGTAGAAAGACCAAAGGACAAAGCAGTAAACTGAAAAAGAGAACAGCCTGAGGAATCTCTTGCAGGATAAATGGTTGGAGATGTGGAGACAGGCCCCGAGGGACACTAGAAATGCCTGAGGCAGACTGAAAGGGAGGAAGGTATATAGAGAAAGCATTTTGAAGGTGGGCACTCTCAGGAAGGTGTTTGGCAGGAAGAGGTCTAGGATGGGCCTCCAATGCCCTTCCTTCATTGGAACAGGAAAAATCCTTGAATAAAGACCTTTTTCTATGAAGGCTGCAGGTACTTCTATGGTGTCCTGTACCAGAAGGTCCTGAATAATGGAACCAATCAAAGAATGCTGATTGGGTGGAGGACTGGGAATCCCTTTTATGGAGGGAACGCTTCCTCAAGGCATGGCATAGCATTCCTTTGATGATGATTAGAACTCAGTTGTCCGTTGTTACCACCTCCAAGAACTGAAGTGAAAAGGAGGATCTTTTTGACAGAGGGATGGAGGGGGAAGATGAGGGTAGTTGCAAGATTGTGCCCCCAAAGGGAGGCTTCCATGAAGGAGAGATAGTCTGCGATATGTCTGCAAACCTTTTCCTAGGCACTTTTCTGTGTTTGTGAGACAGCCTAGGGTCCTTCTTAATGAAGGAAGATGTTTTGGATGGGTAGTTTGTATGATATCTAAGAACTGTACAGAGAAGAATCTGCCTGCAGTCTTTCATGGTCTTTCCTTGCTCTTGCACAGTTTTGAAAGATTGGCAGGTTGTGGTCTAAACAATAGATCACTGTCCAAGGGTGACTCCAAAAGTCTTCAGGGATGGGCTAACCCCAGACACATGCATACCGTCTGATCACTTAAGTCAGTGGCATCAGCCCTTGACATAGCAGCCACTGCATCATAACTGCATGTGATGCTGGGTCTCCCTATTTCAGTAGCTTGGGACAGAAGGGTCTGCATCTGCTGTTCAGAATCTGCTGTCAGAGGTCATCACATGACCTGATGCAGAGACTAACACAGAAAGCAGTGTTTGGTCATTTGAGTTTGGTAAGTGACGGCCCTGAATGTTAAGATGGCTGGGGTGTAAACTTTCTTAACCCACCTAGCCATGGCCCTGCTATTCTTGCCTGAGCGGAGGGCACTGGAAGTGGGAAGTAATTTGGATGGTTATCCGAGTGGAGGGAGATGGGGTCAGCCCTGGGGTTTTTGTAAAGGTTTTTAAGTTTGTCAGGAACCTTATAAAACCTGTCCGGTCTTTTAGGATCAGGTGGCCGAGAGCCAGGAGTTAAGGCAGAAGAATGAAAGGCATCCAGACAAGCCTGAAGGACTGGGGGGGGGGATTGGTGAAGGAGACAGAATACGCATCTCCAGAAGGTTGCGGTATCTCTTTTCTGCTTCTAAGATTTACCTTGAAGTGTCTCATTATATTCTGAATATTTTTTTTCCAAAGGAGGCCTCTTCCAGAGGAAAGTCAGTGAAAGGGAGTCTCCTTTGTCCACAGAATACTTGCTCAGAAGACTGGAGTTGAGAAGAGTAATTCAGAGAATGATCAGAGTCTGGTTCAGGATCTTCTCCAGAGGAGGAAGTATCCAATCCTTGCTTTTGTGGTGTAGCTTGAGATAGTTGGGTTACAAAAGAAGGGGGACACAAAAGTAGGGGGATTCAAGGCCATGATTGCTTTAAATAAACCTTGGGAGAAGACCATCCACTCTTTCTCTGGAAAGAGCAGTGGCCGGCAGATGCTTGTTTTTTTTTATTTCTTCTTTTTTGGAGTGATGACCATCTGCATGAGCCATGGATGACTGGGGACTTGTCTCATTTCACTACGTGTACCAGGAACCTCCTCCCATACAAGGATCTAAGTGATTCCATGCAGGTCTTCTGACATGATAAGATATGGTTTGACTGAGGAATTTATCATCTGCAAGGCCTCAGGGATCATATCAGTCTCCGATAGGGTCTTGGTAGCAGGCACCTGAGAGGTAATCAGATATACCGCTGGATCGATCACATTAGTGGGCACATCTGACTCAGAGACATCGGATTAGGAGTTATCTTAGTGGCTTTTGATTTTTTTTTCTTAGGGGAAGGGCAAACTCAGGGTCCTAAAAATTTGCCACCTCAGACTGGGCTAGTCACTTCAATCGCTGCATTTCAAGAAAGGTATTAAGTGGGGAAAGTGTTGATCTGAAGGTCTTGGGTACAAACAACTGACAAACGGAACAGGATTTGTAGTTGTGATCAGGGCCTAGACAACAAAGGCACTTTGTGTGCAAGTCCTTGTACGGAATCTGTGTACCGCACTTGCACCTACCCCTCCTAGCCGACAGCTAACAATTTTAAACCACGGCTCTAAGAAGTAAGCAAAGGAAGGTTCCCTAATGGGGTAAGTATCTGACAATGACTAGCGAAGCCAATGGTACCAACGACCAGAAGTGGATCAGTCCCAGTGGGTGCATGACCTGCATTCTGGCTGGCAATGAGAAAGTCTGGGGATCTTGCACATACATCCATCCTTTATAACCCAACACACACAAACTGAGGTCATTTGTCAGATGTACTCCCTCGGGATGGTAAAGCTTTGGTACTCTGGCCAGACATCAGTCAAGAAACCCCATCTGTGATGAATACTGAAACAATAATTTCAGTTAGGAAATCTTGCCTTTCTATGATGTAGGAACTATACACTGGAACTGAAGCAGACAAGAGTTTATACTCATTTAGAAGAAAACAATCATGGCAGTAGGACAAAAGGATAACAAAAGAAGGTCAGTAGGAACAAAGGATCATTCGTTGCTAAATAAAGCCATAATGCAGAACTGTAAAACAGGGAAAAATCCAAGTATGGCATGGATAGATTACAAAGAAGCATCTGACAGCATCCCACATTCATCAATAAAGGAATGTTTACAGACATATACGATACATCCTACAACAATCAGTTACATTACAGTGACCATGAAACAGCAGTAAATCAGTTTGCAATTCAGCCATGACAAAGGGCAAATTATCCCAAGGATACAAATTCAAAGGGGGATATTCCAAGGTGATTCTTGTTTGTTTTGCACTTAATCCACTGAGCCATGTACCTAGTTACAATTTGGCTTCCAGAAAACAACATTACTTAAATACTTCTCTTCTATTTGTTCTGGATGACTTAAAAAGTACAGTTTTGTACCTACCATAAATGTAGATGTTAGAGTGTATACACTGCTGCAGTCATTACACTTGGGTTATCCTGCCGTCAGGCGGTTCCCCAGTCGGCCTGAGTTCCAAAGTCTTGGTCCGGCGTCGGTTGCTGTTGCCTCCTCCCTGACGTCAGTGCGACAGGGGTATATACGATGCAGCCGACGCCATTTTCTTCAGTTTTTCTTGCCCCCAGATGTCAGGTGCCTCCAAATAGGTAGACAATTCCAATTGCTAATAAAACATACATAAGAAAAGCAAAAAACAACTTACAGCTGCCAGCAAATACTCCCCATAGGTAGTAAGGGTAGAAGACATAGGTACGTACCAGCCAGTAAGAGGGGAAGGAAGGAGGGTAACCTGGACTGCAGCGGTGTATACACTCGAACATCTACATTTATGGTAGGTACAAAAAGTACAGTTTTGTACCTACCATAAACCGAGGACCCGCCTGACGGCAGGATAACCCATCTGTTATGACTGCAGCTGTATGCACGATGAACATCTTACCAAACTCAAATGACCAAACTACGTTCATCGTGTTACACTGCTGCAGTCATTACACTTGGGTAGAATCCCAAAGCTGAGGAAGGGTGGCTGGTCCTATAAGGCATTAGGGGTGGCTATAAGGCCCTGCAGCACTCCAGTGGCGAAGCCAGCTTTGGATTTAGAGTATAGAGGCAGACGTTAATGCTTGGTGAAGGTATGTACAGAACTCCAACTTGCTGCTTCCAAAATATCCTTGGTAGGTACTCCCCTGAGGTAGGCAGTTGAAGTGGCTGTTGCCTTGGTGGAGTGAGATCTAATGCTGCTAGGTACAGGTTTTCCATGTTATGTGTAGCAGAAACGTATACAATGTCCTATCCATTTTGAAATAGTCTGTTTTGAAATGGCTTTTCCCTGTGCTCCTGCAGCATATGCTACCAATAATTGCTCAGATTTTCTGAAAGCTTTGGTTTTGTCCAAGTAGAAGCGTAACTGCCTGTGAATGTCCAAAGAGTGCAGTAGTCACTCCCCTTTATTCTGTGGTTTAGGACAAAAAGTTGGCAGGTGAATAGTTTGATTTAGAGCCACACTGGATACCACCTTTGGCATAAACGTAGGGTTAGTTCTTAAAGACACCCTGTCCTGGTGGAAAATGAGGAAAGGTTCCACTGACATTAATGCCTGTAATTCTGAAACTCTTCGTGCTGATGTTATTGCCAGGAGCAGAGCAGTTTTCCAAGAGATATATTTTAATTCTGCTGTGTTAGCTGGCTCAGAAGGAGGTAAAGTTAGTTTTTCCAAAACAAAGTTGAGGTCCCAAGTTGGAGTAGGTGCTCTACGGGGCAGTCTTAGGTTTTTAGCCCCTCTGAGGTACTGTTTTAACAGAGGATTAGAGAAAATTGGTGGATCCGTGTTGTAATGAGCAGAGATGGCAGAGGCGTGGATCTTGATGGATGAGAAGGAGAGGCCTTCATCCAGCATCTCAGTTAAGTATTGTAGTGTCTGAGGAATATTTGGGACAAGAGGGTCAAGGCTGTGAGCTTGGTTCCAGGCACAGAATCTCTTCCATTTATCCGAATAGGCTTTCCTGGTACTTGGCCTTCTGGCCTCCAGAATGATATCCATAACAGCTTTGGAGAGAGGCACTGCTTGCTTGACTAAGGAATCTTCCGTGCAGCTAGGTTTAAGGTCTTTAGCTGGCTGTGTAGTATTTGATTGTTGTGCTGAGTCAGCAGATGTAGGATTTGAGGCAAAATCCAGGGTGGTTCTTGTGCTAAGCTCCTTAAGATTGGGTACCAGTGCTGGCGTGGCCAGTCTGGTGCAATCAGGATCATCTTTGGCTCTTCTTGCCTGGCTTTTATGAGTACCTTTGGCAGGAGAAGTAGTGGTGGGAAAGCGTATACTTGTAGGTTCTCCCAGCTGAATGAGAGGGCATCCACTTTCCATGCTTGTGGATGGTAACTCCTTGTGCAGAATTTTTGTAGCTGGCAGTTTATTGGGGATGCAAACAGATCTATGTCCGGGCTCCACTATTTCTATGTTATCATTCTGAATATTTGTGGATTCAATTTCCATTCGTGGGGATCCATGATGTTTCTGCTTAAGTCGTCTGCCAGTGTGTGTTTTTCTCTCCTGCAGGAACTGTGCTTGCAGATGAACTTGAAGGTTTATAGCTGTGTTCCACAAGGTCATGGCTTGTCTGCATAGGGGGTAGGAGTGAGTGCCCCCTTGCTTGTTTATGTACCACATAACTGTGGTGTTGTCTGTCTTTAGTAGTAGTTGTCCTGGATGCAGCAGGTCCTTGAAAGTTATAAGTGCATTTCGTACAGCTAGCATCTCTTTTTGATTGATGTGAAGATGCCTTTGTTCTGCGGGCCACGTGCCCTGAATACATTTGCCTGCCATGTGTGCTCCCCAGGGGTAATCCGATGCATCTGTTGTCAGTGTTTGCATGGCTGTGGGTTGGGTAAAAGACTGTCCCTTGTTGAGGTGACAAGTTTGAGCCCACCATTGAAACTCCTGTTGAAGGCAAGGGATTAGTGGTATAACTGTTTCCAAACTTTGACAGTGTTGAGACCATACATTCTTTAGGTACCATTGCAGTTTCCTCATATGCAGTTTGGCATATGGAATTAGTAGTATGCAGGATGCCATGTAACCAAAGGCCTGCACAATTTTTTTGCAGGGAGTTGGGTCTTTGTTGCCATCAATTGAAAGTATTGAGTCAGTTGTCTTTGCTTGTCTGGCGTGAGATAAGCCATCTGGGCCGTTGTGTTCAAGCTGGCACCCAGGAATATAACCTCGTGAGGGCACTAGTTTTGATTTATTTTCATTTACTGTGTACCCCAGGCAACTTAGTAACTTTTTTACAAACGCCAGATGCTTTAGAAGAATGTCTTTGCTCTCTGCTTGAATCAGGCAGTCGTCCAGGTACAGATAAATTTGAATTCCTTTCTGTCTGCAAAATGCAATTACTAGTGCCAGGCCCTTTGTGAAGACCCTGGGCACAGTAGATAAGCCAAAGGGCAGTGCAGAGAATTGGTAGTGCATTGAACCAGCTATAAATCTGAGGTATCTTCTGCAGTTTTGTCTGATAGGGACATGCATGTATGCCTCCTTGAGGTCCAAAGTCACGAGCCAAAGTCACGAGCCAAGCTTTCTTGCCCAGCATGAGAAGAAGCTGCTGTAATGTCAACATTTTGAATTTCAGAACATCCAGGTAAGTGTTTAGAGATGAAAGATCCAGAATGGGCCTCCAGGCTTTGTCCTTTCTGGGTACCAGAAAGAGTCTTGAGTAAAATCCTTGTCCTTGTTCCTGTGGTGGTACCTTCTGAATAGCTCTCATATCCTTGAATGCTGTAATTTGTTTTTGAGCCTCTGCCCATTGATTTGGTGGCAGACTTGGTATTCCTTTTAACCTTGGCAGAGTATGAAAGTGGAACCTGTAACCTTGAAAGTGGAGCCTGTAACCTTGAAATACAATGTTAAGAATCCATTTCTCTTGGGTGATCATTTGCCAATTGTGGTAGAAGAGTGCCAGATGTTATGTGATCCTATCTCGCCTACATTCTGAACTGATGGGTTCGGAGCCGATCCCTCGGCTCCGACTCGGCACGCTTATGCTATAGAGCGAGGCCTCTAATTGGCTGAGCTATCTTTATCCCAGGATGCACCACCACTAATCCCCCAGATCTCGTTTGCCACTAACAAGCTTAGACGTGGTCTCAACATTGGCTGGGCTAAGTACCATTTATTTAGGCTTTTCCTGTCACAAATTTCCTTACTTTGAACCCAAAAGCTGTTTTAACAGCTATTGTTGTTATATTTGTGTGATTGGTGAATTTCTGTTGGTAAATTCGTAATTTTTTTAGTCAGGGAAGGTTTCCCGTTTTAGTTAGAGGGGCCTTCCCCTGTTACTTTGCTGTTTGTGTATCTCTCTTGGGTCAAGTACCCATTTAAGTTAGAGGGTCTTGACTCTCTTTCTCTCCTTTTTTTTTTGTCTGTTAACTGTTTAGTGTAAAAAAAAATATATATATATATAATTTGTTAAAGTTGCTGGATTTAACTTTACCTTTAACTAAAGATTAGTGTTTTTCACTTAGATAGGTTCTGTGACAAAGCAGTTATGTCTAAAGAACACAAACCCTCCGGGTTTAAGAAGTGCACGAGGTGTGGTTTTAAAATGTCCATAACGGACGACCACTCCTCGTGCGTCTATTGCTTAGGTGCTAAGCACCTACAAGAGTCGTGTAGTGTGTGCCACGCGTTCTCTTCTAGAGTCCTCCAGGAGAGGAAAAACAAATTAATCCTCAAGGGATTAATCATGCCTTCCTTCGAGGAGGCTTTATCTTCCTCTCCGTCTCCTTCCAAAAAGAAGAAAGCGTCGGCTCCGACCAGTCAGTCGGAACCGACCGCTAAAAAATCTAAGCAGACTTCTCCATCGGCTCCACAGACTTCGGAGCCGAGGTCAGAACGGTCTGCCTCGATGCCTCCAGCCTCGACCCCTCTGGTTTCGGAGCCGAGGTCTGGGGCATCGAGAGGCGGGTCACCCTCATCGGCTCCACTGATATTGGAGCCGATAAGGGTTATCGGCTCAGACTCTTCCCCCTCAGAGCCGAAGTCCTTATCGGCACCGAGGGAAATTTCCTTGAAACCTTCCTCGGAGCCGATAGTTGTTGAGTCCTTTTGGAGCCGGTCCCTGAGCCCTTCGGAGCCGATGGAGAAATCGGTTCGGGCTAGATCATCCAAGATGTCTGATTCGGACATCGACAGGGTGCTCCTTCGACTCTTCCAGTCTCCGGTGTTCCAAAAGCTAGTTTCGGCTCCAGCCCATTTGGCTTCGGAGCCGATGGTCCACTCCCCTACTGTGGTTCCTCCTCCAACAGCTTCGGCACCGTTCGAGCCGGTGCTGGTGGAACCTGTGGAGGTGTTAGGGTCGGACCCTTGCTCCAACTCCGGCTCTTGGGTCGGAGTTCAGTACACGGACTTCTTCCTTCGGCCCTGGGGGGGAGGCTTCGGGATTGATGCTCTCGGTCCCAAGTCTCCCTCTTGGTGCGTCGGCGGCGGGAGTGCCGTCCACTGTCGTGGCCACGGAGGTGGGACCCTCCCAGGATTCTGGTGGTCCCGCCTTCAGGGCTATGAGGAGTGCTTTAGCCAAATCTTCCTTGGCTACCTCCATGGTCTCCCCAGCTACTTCCCTGCATACGGAGACTGGGTCGTTGGCAGTCCCCCTGTCTTTAGACAGCGGAGCCCCCGGGCCTCAGGTTACCCCCGCTGTGGTTTCTTCCCCTCCTGGAGGTCCTTCTGAAGCTTCTTTGGAAGAACCCCCCAGGAAAAGATCGTGCAAGAGGAAGCACGTTGACTCCCCTGATGAGTCTCTGACATCCGACACTGATCTCGATGATGCAGAGGGGTCCCCAAAGTCGTCCTCGGATGATGTCTCCTTTGCAGACATCCTGGAAGCCCTAAAACAACGAGGCGGCTGGCAATCCAAACCTCCCTCTGCTGATGAGTCGGTGTTCCTGAAGGCCTTCGGGGCTCAGCCCTCCGCCTCCTGGGTGTCTCCGCCCTTCGACGAGCTCTTGGATTTGATCTGTCGAAGGGTGTGGGAACACCGGAGGTGTTGCAAGGAGCTGATTAACACCCAGACTCTGTGGAACCGGTGCCTGCTCGTCCGAACAAATTTCTCTCGGCGCCCCCTGATAGAGAGTTCCTAACTAAAGGTGTGGCTGTAGATGCTTTGGTGGTGGCATCTGCTACCCAGCAAGATGTAGCAGAGGCTTCTACGTCCGTCCATCCTCCTAATAAGGAGTCTAGGAGCATGGATCGGTACGGAAAGCGCACCCTCAGTTCAGCGGCCTTTACACTGAGGTCCTTGAACTACCTTATGCACTTTACTAGATTTCAGAGGGATCTGATTAAGGAGCTATCCGATACCCTCTTGGGTAACCTGCCTGAGGAGCTGGCCCAGACGGTTGGCTCTCAGCTGGCTACAATGTCGTCCATTTCGAACTCGTCCATGAGGCTCATTTCTTATGCGGCCGAAGGCGAGTAAGCAGCAGTACAGGCATTGCTCTCGGAGACAAGCCTGGCTCCGTCTGTGTCATTCGAGGAGGCCTTTAAGTCTTCATTTGCGGCGCCTTTGATGGGTCCTCCCTGTTTGGACCCAAGGTAAAGGACACACTAACCCACTGTGAACAGGAGGGTAAGACTCTGACTGCCGTAGGGGCACGATTTTCCACTCCCTTTCGGCCTTATCCCAAGGCTAAAAGAGGAGGGAAAATGTGGTTCCGTAGATCTCAGAAGCCTTACCCTTCTCAGCAGGAGGGTTCCCCTTCCAGAGGCAGAGGAGGGGGAAATTCATCCGGAAGACGCCGTCCCAGAGGCGGCAGAGGCCCTCGCAACACTGGAGACCGCGAGTCCTTTCGTGGCTCTTCAGCCTTTCATAGTCCCTGAGGGATTGCCCGGCTGTGCTGCTCCGGAGCCAGTCGGGGGTCGTTTCTCGAAGCACCTAAAGGCCTGGGAAGGGATCACTCAGGACCAATGGGTGCTTCGGATTATCGCCGGAGGTTACTCCATCCCATTCTCTCACCCCCCCCCTCAGTCCAAAAAAATCCCGGACCCGCCACCCAGTCAATGGGATACCGCAGCCTCAGAAGTTTCAAAGCTGCTGCAAAAAGGAGTCATCCAACCGGTCCCCGCAGACCAGATCGGATTAGGGACTTACTCAAGATTCTTTTTGGTGCCAAAAAAGACCGGGGACTTGAGGCCCATTTTGGACCTCAGCATCCTAAACCGTTCAGTCAGAAAGTCCAAGTTCCGAATGGTCACTACAAACCATTCTCCCATTGCTGGAGAAAGGTGTTTGGATGTGCTCCATAGATCTCAAGGATGCTTATTATCATATCATAGTACATCAAGCGTCCAGGAGACATCTGCGCTTCAGCCTAGGAGGCAGTCATTTTCAGTTCCGTGCGCTGCCCTTTGGTCTCACCACAGCCCCCAGGGTGTTCACCAAGTGCTTGGCAGTCGTGACTGCTCACCTGAGAAGTCTAGGATTCCAGGTATTTCCGTATCTAGACGACTGGCTCCTAACTGCCACCTCCAAGCATCTACTTCTGCGGAGCCTACAAGCCACTATATCACTGGGCAATTCCCTTGGAATCACCTTCAGTTGGCCAAAGTCTGTGTTGCTGCCATCTCAACGAATAAGATTCATAGGGGTAGAGATAGACTCAAACCAAATGCGGGTCTATCTACCTACAGACAGAATTCAAACCATACAGACTCAAGTTCGAGCCTTACTTCTCAGGTCCAAAGCCCCAGCCAGAATGGTCCTGCAGCTATTGGGATCCATGTCTGCCATGGTTCTTCTAGTCCCCTTGGCAAGGTTTCACATGAGAATCCTCCAGTGGCTTCTTTCAGCTCAGTGGTCCTTTCAGGAACTCCCTCTCAGTCACCTCATATGGATCATGGAATCTTGCAAACGGGACCTTCGCTGGTGGCTAGTGCCCTCCAATTTGGATCAGGGACGACCCTTTGTTCTACCTCCTCCGGCGGCCACTTTGACCACGGACGCCTCCCAGATGGGGTGGGGGGGGCATTCCCTGGGCAGGTCAGTCCAAGGCAAATGGCACCCGGAAGAGTGTCTCCTTCATATCAACATCCTAGAAATGAGGGCAGTACTCCTGTCCCTTCAAGCCCTTCACGATTATCTCCCTCAGGGCGTAATTGCTGTTCACTCAGACAACATGTCAGTTGTCTGGTACCTGAACAAACAGGGAGGGACCAGATCCTATCCTCTTTGCAGAGAAGCCATGAGAGTTTGGGAATGGGCAGTCTTGACCAAACGCTTCCTAGTGGCTACTCACATACCAGGCAAGTCCAATGTCATAGCCGACAGATTGAGCAGAACCATCCTCTCTCCTCACGAATGGTCTCTGAATATGACAGTTGCAAGTCAGATTTTCAGCAAATGGGGAGTTCCGTGTTGCGACCTCTTCACGACTCTGAATGCGAAGTGCAAAGAATTCTTCTCCCTAACCCCGGTTCCGGGGAAGAGCCCCATGGACGCATTAGTCCATCCTTGGCCCACCGGCTTGCTTTATGCCTTCCCTCCAGTTCCTCTCCTCCCCAGGGTGATTCAAAAGGCATCTCTCTTGGGGAGCAAAATGATCTTAATTGCTCCTTACTGGCCTCGTCAAGTGTGGTTCCCCTATCTTCGGAAACATGCTCTGGAGGGTCCATGGTTCCTGGATCAGGTTCCAGACCTACTGGTTCATCAGTCGGGACTATTCCACCAGTCCCTACACACCTTAAAATTGACGGCTTGGCTCCTCCTCTTCTGACGATAGTCAGGAGTCATAAATTGGATCCAGATGTGCACATATTATCTTCGGCCCATAAGTCTGCTACAAAGAAACTGTATTCTAGCAAATGGAAAAGATTTGCTATTTGGGCTCAACTCCGGGGCCTGGACCCCATTTCTATTCCCGTGGCAGAAGTACTAAAATTTCTGACCTCTCTTTTCAATCAAGGCTCTTCAGTTTCTACCATCAAGGTACAATTGGCAGCAATTTCTAATTTTCACGAATCCATAGACCCACCTTTAATGAGCAACAGATTGTGTAAGACCTTCTTGAAAGGTGCTGCTCTATTAAGACCTCCGATTTCTCATCCTGCACCTCCATGGGATCTCGATATAGTGTTACGCGCCTTGACTTCTTTCCCCTTTGAACCGGCAGCTACATGTGATCTAAAGTTTCTATCATGGAAGACAGCTTTTCTAGTGGCGATTACTTCTGCCAGAAGAGTTTCAGAGCTTCAAGCTTTGTCAGTGAAACCCCCGTACTTGGTTTTTCATAAAGACAGAGTATCCCTCAGACCAAATCCCTCCTTTGTCCCTAAAGTTTGTTCTACTTTCTGCTTACAACAATCATTAGAGCTTCCAGTTTTTTTCCCAAAATACTCTAACAAAGCGGAGTTCATATTTCACACACTAGATGTCCACAGACAGTTACATTTTTATTTAGACAGGACCAAACATACAAGGAAAACGGATCAGTTGTTTGTATCCTTTGCAGATAACAAATTGGGCAACGCTGTCACAAAAGTCACTATTGCCAAATGGATCAGGGACTGTATTACTCAAGCTTATATTTATTCTAACAAAGAGCTTACCACCTCTGTCAAGGCTCATTCTACATGGGCTATGGCCACTTCGGTAGCATTTCATTCTAAGCTTGCTATTAGTGACATTTGTGCTGCGGCTACATGGTCTTCCCCGCACACCTTCATTTCCTACTACAAATTAGATGTGGCATCTAGAGGACGAGCTTCATTTGGTTCCACAGTGCTCAGGAGTGTTTTCCAATGAGCCACCCGGGATTTAGGTGCTAGGGACGCTGTCCCATCAGTTCAGAATGTAGGCGAGATAGGATCACATAACATCTTTTAGTTATGTACTCACCATAACTTCAGATGTTTGGGATCCATCTCACCTACATTCCTAATAACCCACCCTCCTTCCCCCTTCCTTGGAGATCAGAGGATATCAGAAGGTCCGAATCCTGTTGTTTCATCTTGAAACATCTAACAATGTTATATAATCAAGTTGTGCATGTGTGCATGAATGCGGACAAACAAGATCTGGGGGATTAGTGGTGGTGCATCCTGGGATAAAGATAGCTCAGCCAATTAGAGGCCTCGCTCTATAGCATAAGCGTGCCGAGTCGGAGCCGAGGGATCGGCTCCGAACCCATCAGTTCAGAATGTAGGCGAGATGGATCCCAAACATCTGAAGTTATGGTGAGTACATAACTAAAAGTTTTCCTCCCTAGGGGGCTGTCAAGAATACATTTGTTTGGCAGCTGTAGTAGGAAGTCATTGGAGCTGCTTTTTATATGGTTGGGGTCTGTCTTCCCCTTCTTTCTGGCCTGATGCAACCCATTGTCAAGGCCTATAAGGACCTTGTGTTTGACCTCTACCTCTTGGACGTCTATATCTTCCCCTCTGAGGTCTGTCTGTAATTGGAAAGGACCAGTTCTTAGTTGGCCAGTTTCTGCTAAATCTAGGAGGCTGAACCTGTAAGAAATCCTTCACCGTTTGCATAGATTTTTCCTTATCCTCCATTTTCTTTAATACCTCTTCTGCCTTAACTCCAAATAACACATCCTGCTGCAAAGGTGCATCCAATAATTTTGCTTTAACATGAACTGATAACGTATGTTCTTTTAACCAAGCATGTCTTCGAATGACAGAGCCTGTAACTGCTGCTCTGCAGGAGGCCTCTAGAGAATCAAAACCACATTGCAAAGTATGCTTTCCCACTTGTTCAGCTGCATGCAATAAATCCTGCATCTCTTTAAAATTAGGAGGATCCGATTCTGGAAGCATTTTCTGTTTTAACTGAGACAGTAAAAAGTGCTGATATTTTAGCATGTGAAACTGGCAATTTAAGGCTCTCATTGCTAAATTTGCAGACGTATACACTTTCTTTCCCCATCTGTCTAATGCTCTGGAATCTCTGTCAGAGGGGACTGGATTCTTGGCTGATGAGGCCTTAACTCCTTTGGGTCCCTGAGAAATAGTTTCAGGGTCAGCTACAGGGCTTTTATACAGAAATTTATGTGAGTCAGGGACTCTGTAGTATCTGTCAGGTTTAACAGGGGCTGGAGGTAAGGAATCAGGATTTAAGCTGGATTCAGTATACACATCATCCACAATATCTAACACTGGCGGAATAGCAAGGGGTCTGTGTTGAGGTAATAAAAGGAAGTCTCTGAGCCTTTTCTTGGATTCTGAGTAATCCTGGCCTTCCCAGTGGAAATGCTCCCTCTTGGTATGTAGGGTTTCCCCGAAGGAGTAGTCCTCAGGCGGTGAGGCTGATGGAATTGATTCCTCAGCATCAGAACCCTCATAAGGGGGTAAAGAGTATCCTAGGTCTGAGGATGAATCAGAAGAGATGGACACCTGGTCGGATGAGTCATAGTCTGCATCCTGTCTAGGCCTTTTAGTAGGAGGGGGATGGGACCCCCTGATCAGAGTGATTAGGTCTTCGGCCATTTTGAGCATTTGTTTCTTAGGCATGGAGGCCTGTCCTGGAGAATGCTGTATTTGTTTCTTTGATTTTAAAAGAGGCTTAGACTTAGCTGAGGGTTTAATGCTTAACTGAGTAGGTCTGAAGACACCCTCTGAAGCTGTGGGTTGCTCAGCTACTCCGGATCCCTCTGAAAGGTTAGTCTCGGTAGGCTGAATAACTTGTGCGTCTGAAGGCCCAGCCATCTCCACGTGCAAGTCACAGGCGGCCTGTGGTTCTACAGAAGCGGTCATCAGGGGCTGCGAAGGCACCTCGCTGAAAACCGGAGAACCGGCGACTGGCCTAGAAAAGGCTTCGTCGTCAGTTTTAGGCCTCGGATGCCTATCCTTGTCTTTGCGCTTTTTGTGTATTCCGGTCATTGTAAGTTCCGATGGCATGGTATAATTGAATTTTCTACCAAAATAATGTCGGGCAAAATCAAACCGATGTTTAATAGTGCGCTTGTTAAACCTAGCACAAAACCGACAACCAGTGACGTCGTGGTCTGGGCCTAGGCATGGAATACAATAGGAATGGAAATCCTTATGAGGTATTTGCTTCCCACAAGAAATACAGTTATTAACCTTTACTGACATCGGTCTGAGGCAAGAGAAAGTTTCCCCAACGGGGTACTTAGCTTTGTAGAAGACTTCGGTTCTGGATTCGGAATGAAAATCTCAGGAGACGGCTGACCGGCACTTGTGAACTGCTTTTGCTTCGGGCACCGCACGGCAAGAAAGACTGAAGGAAATGTCGTCGGCTGCATATTATATACCCCTGTCGCACTGACGTCAGGGAGGAGGCGACCGCAACCGACGCCGGACAAAGACTTTGGAACTCAGGCCGACTGGGGAACTGCCTGACGGCAGGATAACCCAAGTGTAATGACTGCAGAAGTGTAACACGATGAACATCAGTATAGTTCCCCAGATGAAGGGTTGAAAACACAACTACAAGTGGTTAAAACTTTCTCAGATGATGTAAGAATGACATTTGGTCTTGATAAATGTGCAAAGTGGGAGAGTTGCAGTACCAAGAAAATTATCAGTCTAGGAGAGGAATGTGATATGAAGGAACTTGAGCAGGAAGGAGTGTATAAATATTTGGGAAATGATGAAAAAGCATCAGTAAAACATGAAAAATGTTAAAAAATCTTAAGGAATACTTGCGAAGACTAAAACTAATAATGAAACCGCCTTGACATCTAGGAATAAAGTCCAAACCAATTTGCTCTTCCTGTTTTAACTTACAACTCTGGTGTGACTGACTGGCTCCAAAAAGTATTGGATCAGTTGAAGAGAAAAACAGAAAAAATGCTTCATGCCTATCAAATGATATATAAAAAGAAGGTGGTGTCAGTCTCATAATCTGAAGATTGTAAGTTTGATCTTCACACAGGGCAGTTTCAACTTTTATGTGTATTCAACAATTCAATTAAAAAATAGATTGAGAAAACCAGACATAATACTGCATGAAAAAAGGACTAAAGTAGCATCTTGCTCACTGAAATCGCTACACCAAGCGATTACAGTGTCTCATGTACGTATAGAGAGACACAAAGTCATACAATCTCAGGATTTCCAGACAGAAGAAAGATACCCAATAGTAGCAGGAGGAATGGTCTACCGAAAAAGAATCTCTAGCTGCATTTAGATATGCTACCAATACATGTAACTACCTAAGAATTGCAGGAGTCAGTTCTGGGCACGTTGTAGGTACTGCAAAGAGCAATTCTGGCTAACAGAGATTGAAAGAATACTAATTCCATGAATGTTTAAGTATACCTTGACATAGGAATGGAGTCCATTCATGTCATGCTATTAGAAAACCTAAAATATTTGGAGAAATTAAACCAAAGCCTAACCAAAACTGCGCATATTCTTATATTATGATCACTTTTGTTGCAACATCATCTCCATGCAGACGATTCAATGTCAAATATCAGCAGGTATACTTAAGCCACCTAATAATAAGTAATCCTGTCTTTAATGGCCAGCCACTCAAGATCTTCTTGGAGAAGGACATGAATGACCATTGTGTTTTGCACCTTAAACTCCTTCAGAATAGCCTTGATTTTATATGACTTTATAGGATGTCATAAATGTACTCATACCATGGGTATTTCAACTCTCACAAACTAAACACTGGAAATAAAAAGTGTCTGTGACCACAACAAAGTGGTATGATAAACATCTGCATTTAGAAGCAATCTTTTGCGTCAGTTCGTTCACTGCTGCAGTTGTGCCTTAGACCCACAGAAGGCTTGCCGATTGTTGTATTGCTGGTCACTTTAATGCACACATCCTTGGGGGACTACAAATCCAGGAAATCATAAACCTCCCCCAAGATCACTCTGTGGATGCTGGAACATCTTAAGGATCTATCTAGCAGTGAATGTACTAGCATTTTGCAATCGCCCCCTAATACTATAATTCAAGGGGGCAGGAATATGACCTCTGCATCCAGAGCACACAGAAAAAAAAGCTGACTGCAGGTATTGTTATTGCCACTATGTGTAGCCATCTGCATATATCCCATATGTATCTGATGACCTTGTTGCCTGCAACAGTAGCACAGAAGGATAAAGCCCTGACTATGGCCCGGGTGAGCCAGGTTTATGCAAGGACCCCATATATATCCGATGACCTTGTTGCTGCACTGGTGGCACAGAAGGATAAAGCCTTAACTATGGCCCAGGTAACCCAGGTTTATGCATACACCCCAGAAGAATAAGTGGACTTTTACGATGGAAATGTTCTGAATTGAATAGTTTTGTCATTATTGGTTTGTGCATTTTGTTTCACTACTTACTGGAAAAATGTTCAAAACTACAAATTTAAAACATGCTAACAAAGTGGGCTGTATTATACAAGGAATACAATTTAATATAATCAGGAAGCTGTATCAAAGAACACGTGTGTTTCGTGTGCAAGGGAACTATGATTTGAAAACAACCCAAAGGCAATCTTTATCCACCACTGGCCAGATGCATTTTCTTTGGATGTGGCTTTTAATGCTGTTTCAATAAATGTGAGTTTCAAGGGCAGAGAAGTTTTAATGCTAAGTCTATTTTCATTGTAAGACTGTATTGCTTTGTTTAACAGATGACCAGATGTCTTCATGTTTGTGCTGTAAAATGTAAAATAAACGTTTTAAATGAAATCCAAATAATCACTGTTGAAGTAAAGCAGTATGCACATTGTGTTTATGATAAATGGGGTGAAATAGCCAAGTAATGGGACATTGGAATGGCTGCAGGGGGGGGGGGCTGTGCATGTGGGGCCCCATTCAACCATGATTTTGTGAGGGGGGGGGGGCGACAAACTCAATGGCACCCCTGGGTGGCACAAACAAACTCTAGCTACGCCACTGATCAGTAGGCCATGGAGAATGACTTTTGGAGGTCCTAGCAAACTATAATATTCTTTTGCTAAGATTAGAATATTGCCTACCATTAAATGCCCTACTTTTACTGCAAATCTACAAAATGTACTTAATAAAGGATTTTCAACTGGAAACAGACTGCCTGCCTTGCTTGGATTACTTTTGAATACTTAGTAATTCTGTACAATATTTCAGATTGTATATTTTTTTATTATTTATTTGAATTGACAAGTTTAAGTACGCTACTTCTACTACTATTGTCTGATCTGATTAATATACAGTGATTAACTAGAGATATACTGACTGAAAATCTTCCACACAGAGACGTTTCTTACACTGGTTTGTTTTTGGACCCACTATACTTGTTTAGTGGGTTGTTTGAGACTTTGGGGATACTACGGAGATTACTCCTTTTTTTTTTTTTTTTTTTGGAAAAACTAACTTTACCACCCTTCGAACCTGCTGCTTCAGCAGAACTAAGATACCTCTCCTGGAAGACTGCTTTTCTCCTAGCTATCACCTCAGCCAGAAGGGTTTCAGAACTTCAGGCATTGATGGCCACTGAGCCCTTCATCTTCTTCCATGCAGACAGGGTCTCCCTGAGGACTAATCCCTCCTTTATGCCCAAGGTGGTATCTAATGCAACTCTCAACCAGGTCATACATCTACCCACCTTCTTTCCTAACCCTCAAAACAAGGGGGGAAAGAATTCTGCACTCACTAGACCTGCACAGACAGCTGAGATACTGTCTGGACCGTACTAAACCCTTCAGGAAAACAGACCAACTACTTCTCAGCTTTGCCCCAGGGGCAGAGGGGAAGTCCATTTCCAAACAAACCATTTCCAAATGAATATCGCACTGTATCCATTTCTGCTACAGTTTGCATAGGACTCCCTCCCAAGTCTATTCACACCCATTCCACTAGGGCAGCCTCCACTTCCCCAGCCTTCCTCAGAGGAGTTCTCACCAGGGACATCCTGGAAGCTGCCACCTGGACTTCTGTCCATACCTTTACCAAGCATTACCACCTAACTCTATTTTCTAAGGCTAGGGCAGGGTTTGCCTCTGCAGGGCAAGCTGACCCATTCCTAAGTTTCTTACTAATCCTACCACCCCCTCTCCTCAGCTTTGGGAATCCTCCCACAGGTGTTAACTGCAACAGTGAAACATGAAAAACATAGTACAGTTGTGTACACTTACCATAATGTTCAAGTGCATTCAGTGTTGCAGTCCTGGTTTCCCACCCTTCTTCCCCCTTATATCTTCTGTTTTTAGGGAGACATAAGTTTCTAATGGTGGCTTTTAGCCACCAGGACCACTTTTCCATATTTACTTGGGCCTCTGACTGGTTAGTGCAAGAAAAAGTGATGTAATGGCATCGGCTGCCTTCCTTTATATCACTGACGACCTGACGTCAGACAGCAAGCAACAGCAGCTGACGCAGAAAAACACTGACACTGGTATTCGGGCTGGCAGAGGGCTCCCACAGCAGGGATAACCCACAGGTGATGATTGCATCAGTGAATACACTCCAACATCTACATTTATGGCAAGTGTGTAAGTGTCCACAACTGTACTGTTCCTCTGTCTCCTCAATGCCCTGGACATCTGCTAGGATGAGCCCAGGGGAGGCTAAGGCCAATCCGGTAGACCTAATGAATGAGGACATGACCAAGAAAAACAGAGCTGACCTCGTTTTCCCAGTAGGGCTCAGTCACCAACTTACGGAAATACAACTCTTCCAGCAATGAGTTGCTACCTTGCTACGGCTATGTTAACCACTAACTTCACCTAGAGCAGAAGGCAGAAAGAAAACGGTCCCATCACAATCTGACAACCCCATCAGAGTCTTACCACCACTCTGGTAACTGTACAATCTGACAGCCCCACCACAGTCTCAGCACCCTTCTGGTTCCTGTACAATCTGACAGCCCCACCACAGTCTTACCATCACTCTGGTACATATACAACCTGTTTAACCTGGGAAAGACTGGCTTGGTCACTTGTTTATGCCCAGGTGTATTTGCTGCAATGACATCGGTGGATTACAATGGATTAATCCCTTATCACCATTAGTACCCTTTCGTAGTCTTCCTAAGAATTACCCCTTCTGCCTTGTAAGCAAATTCCGGCACCCTAAACCTTTGCATGGCTTTTACCTCATGATATCCAGTCACTCAAGTAAGATGCAACTGGTGGAAATGCTGCTATGCACTGTATCCTCTGTCCCAGTACACACTGTGCATCCCTTAAACTGTTCCTTCATAGTAAGAACCCAATACACAGTATGCCATCCCTTAAACTGGTCCTTCATAGTCTGAACACCAATACTCAGTACTCCATCCCCTAAACTGTTCCTTCATAGTCTGAACCCTGATGCAGAGTATGCCATCCCCTAAACTGTTCCTTCATAGTATGAACCCCAATACACAGTGTGCCATCCCCTAAACTGTTCCATCATAGTTGTTGTTATTTTTCTTTCGGCTTTTCCCGGATAGGGGTCGCCACAGCACAACAAGTCTGCTAATGATTGGCAGTAGATTTTTACGGTGCCGAGGTGCCAGCTCAACGCCCAACCTTCAACGAAGGCAGGCCCATTCATGCATGTCCATCATAGTATGAACCCCAATACACAGAATGCCATCCCCTAAACTGTTCCAACATAATCTGAATAAGCAGTCCTTCAAGAACTGGTCTGAACTCAGTTTTAAACATGATATTGGAGGTACATCTAAAGCTAAGTTAATAGAACTGCCTTCAGGGTCCCTCCAGGAGGCAGCCTACTAGAATCCTGGCTCCTTGTCCTGCTGCTTCTTGCCTATGCAGTGCAGTTTCCCTCAGTTCATGGCATTTATTAACCCACTATAGCAGCTCCAACTACCTTTGCGTTCAAAATTTGGTCTCTACTGTTTAAAAACCCTTATCCTTAATGTAAAAGCAAGCCTATGACCTCACGACAAAGGTGCCCATCCCACAAATACATATTTGTTCATTCTATACATCTGATATCAAAACAAAACAAAGCAGTACTGTAAACTGTCTAGGGATAAGAACGTGGTTCAAGGTTTTTGCCAACCCATAAAATATCACAATTACTTTTCACTGCTAGTTTGTACATGACATATTTAATTCACCTCTTCAGTATAACACCCTACTATGACAACAGACTTATCCTTAACGTGATCTGGGAAGTGGCCTGTCAACCTCTAAGTGAAAGAAACCTGGACAAAGCCAAGAATAATGGTGAGACAAAGGCCCAAATCAGGGGCACATTTTATATACTGCTCTTATAAACTTAAAAAAATTAGAATCCTGGTTTTGTTTTAGAAAGCATTTTCTGAAGGATACGAAGTCTGAAACTCAAATGTATGTCATTATTTGGTGACTTCAGTCCTCAACGATATGCTAGAAAACCACAAATTGAAACAGACCGCAGATACACGGTTACCCATCATTAAATCTAAGTATAACAGGCTACACTAGGGCATTAACCTCCACTCTGCTATCCAGATAGTACAGTTGTGTACACTTACCACAAATGTAGATGTTTCAGTGTATTCACTGTTGCAGTCATGATTTGTGGGATTTCCTGCCAGGAAAGCCCTTGGCTGGTCTGACTACTAGTGAAAAAAAATCTCCCTCCTTAGGCTGGCGGACATCCTATCAAACATCAGTACGCTTGGGTATATAGGAAGCCAGCTGACACCATATCAGTTTCTTCTTGCCTCCTAGAAAGTAGGAGCCACCAGGATAAACAAAATCAAGGATCTACAACAGAAACCTAGGCCAGGCAGGGGCAACACCCAAGGGGGTCCTCTGGCTTGGGAAGAAGTTAGAAGCAGATTACTATTGTAGGCAAAGAGGGAAGGAGGGAGGAAAAGAAGACTGCAACAGTGAACACACTCGAACATCTACATTTATGGTAAGTGTACACAACTGTACTATGTTCTTTGTATTTCACTGTTGCAGTCCTGACTTGTGGGATGATTCCCAAAGCTGAGATGAGGGTGGAAGGAAGATTAGGGAGGGGAGAGGAGAAGATGCCCTGCAGGATGGCAGTGGCAAATCATGCTCTAGACTTGGAGAATGCTGATAAGTGGTAGTGTTTGCTAACTGTATGTACAGATGACCAGATACCAGCTTCCATAATGTCCTTGGTAGGTACTCCTTTCAGGAAGGCTGTAGAGTTAGAAGTCGCCCTAGTAGAGTGAGTTCTGACAGCTTCAGGTGGCTTTTTATCATGATGGCTGTAACAAATGGAAATACAGTGAGAGATCCACTTGGAAATAGTCTGAAAACTGGTTTCCCTTCAGAGCCAGTGGCAAAGGACACAAAGAGTTGGTCTGATTTTCTGAAAGATTTAGTTCTGTCACAATAGTCGCGGAGCTATCTATGCACATCCAGGGAATGAAGGATTCTCTCCCCTGGTTCTGAGGATTGGAGAAGAAGGTGGGCAAGTGTACAGCTTGATTCAAGGATGTGTCAGTGACCACCATGGGTATAAATGATGTGATAAGTCCTGAGGGATACTCTGTCTGGGTGGAATATGAGAAATGGTTCCACTGCCATGACAGCCTGCAGCTCAGAGACCCTCCTAGTTGAAGTTATAGCCAGTAAAAGGACAGTCTTCCAAGTTAAAAATATTAAGTCAGCAGAATATGCTGGTTCAGAGGGGGTTTACGGTCATTTTTTTCCAGAACAAAACTGAGGTCCCATGGAGGTGTGCATTGCTTCCTGGGAGGCCTGATGTGGATCACTCCTCTAAGGAACTGTTTTAGAAGGGGTGTGAATTGATAGGAGAAAAAGCATGGATGTGGGCTGAAATGGCAGTGGCATGAATCTTGATGGAAGAAAAGGATAAGCCTTTTTCAACTAGGGTAGCTAGGTAATTTAAAATGGCAGATATTTTGGGTGAGTTAGGATTGAGGCCTTGCTGCTGGCACCAAATGGAGAATCTTTTCCACTTGGCTGGGCACGACTTCCTAGTATGAGGTCTTCTGGCCTCTTTGAGAATGTCTTGAACTTTTTTGCTTATGACAGGCTCATTTGCTGGATGCTAAAGGAGTATCCAGGCTGAGAGTCTGAAAGACTGCAGATTGGGACTCATAACCCTCCCCTTGTCTAGAGTCAGAAGGTCTACTTCTCTGAGGTAACTGTGACAGATTTTAGTTGGTTAAACTTAGTAGCAGAGGGTTTCAGTGTTGCCTGGGCCAGTCTGGGGCTATCAGAATGACTCTTGGGTCCTCTTCCCTAATTTTTAGGTGGAACCAAGGAAGTAGAGGCAAGGGGGGATACATAACGGAAAAGGTGGGTCCAAAGGAAGGGGAAAGCATCTGTTTTCCAGACTGAGAGCAGTTTGTTCCTGGAACAGAATCTTTTTAGTTCAGCATTTCATTTTATGGCAAAGAGATCTATCTGTGAAGTTCCCCATTTCTGGACTATGCTGAGAAATATTTCCCGATGCAGATGCCATTTGTATGGATCCATCAAGTTCCTGCTAAGGTGATCTGCTACAGTGTTTTGAATACCTGGAAGGTATTGTGCCATGAGGTGCAACCCCCAGAGAGTGAGCTGTCTCCCACATCTGAGGGTAGGGTCATTGTTTCCAGACACACAGGGTAACAGTGCCGCACTGTTTATGTACTACATCACTGTGGTGTTGTCTGTTTTGACTAACAGGACCCCTGGTTTCCATTCTTCCTTGAAAACTACCAGGCCGTTTTGAAGCACCATTTCTTTCCAGTTTATGTGCTTGTCTCTGACCTGAATTTCCCATTTGCCTTGGGAGTGAAGGTGTTGGAAATGAGCCCCCCCCCCAAGGCTGTCTCTGAGGCATCTGTGGTTGGTCTTTGGCCCCGAGGAGTGAACCTGAAGGGGAGACCCAGGTTCTGGGCACAAGTCTGTGCCCACCATGCAAATTCCTCCTTGTGACAAAGGATCAGCTGAATTTCGGTCACCAGGGATTGTGAGTGCTGGCACAACAGATTGTTGAGGTACCACTAAAGTTTCTTCTTGTGCAGCCTGGCCAGAGGAATCATAAGGATACAAGATGCCATATAGCCTAATGGTCTGAAGAATTCCCTGGCCAAGAGGCATTGTCTCTGCATGATGTTTTGGAAGTACTGTGTTAGAAAGGAGACCTCATCGGGAGAGAGAAAGGCCTTTTGAAGGGAAAAATCCAGAAAAGCCCCCAGAAAAACTAAGCTGGTGGATGGATCTGTGTTGGACTTGTGCAGATTTATGGTGAACTCCAAGGAGGTGAGAAGGTTCTGAGTAAAGTTCCGATCCCTGAGGATCATGGCTTGAATTAGGCAGTTGTCTAGATAAGGGTAAATTTGGTCCCCCTCTTGCTCTGCAAAAGGCTAAGCACTTAGTGAAAACCCTGGGAGCAGTAGACAAGACAGATGGCAGTAGAAAGAATTGAAAGTGACTCGTACCAGCTCTGAAATGTAGAAAGATTCTGCATGACTCCTCTATTGGAATGTGCAAGTAAAGCATCTTTTAGATCCAGGGTGACCACTCAGGCCTGAGGAGCTATAATGGGAAAAAGTTTTTGAAGAGTCAACATTTTGAATTTTGGTACCAGCAGGGACTGATTGAGGGTGGACAGGTCTAGAATAGGGTGCCACAAGCCTTCCATTCTGGGAACCAGAAATAGCCTGGAGTAGAACACCCTTTTCCTTTTTGGTGTTCTGGAACTGGTTATACTGAGCCTTGTTTGTACAAATTGAGAATTTGAGAAAAGGCCTCTGTTCTTTGATTTTGTGGAATATCTAGGTAGCCTGCGTATTTTTAATGGCTCTCTGAAAGCGAGTCTGTATTTGAAATAATATTCAGAACTCCATGAAGTCATGAGGGACCAATTTTCTTTGAACAAGGATAGCCTTCCTCCTACTTTTTGTGGAGGGCAAGAGGAGGGGGAAGGAAAGCTGCACTCTGCCAGGACCCTATGGTCTGCAACTCCCCTGCCTAGGGGTTTCTGAAGACCATTGCCTGGGTGTTTGTGACTGATGCTGCCTTTCAGATCTTTCCCTCCGACGTTTCCTCTGCCTGCTTTTTGACCAAGCGGAAAAGGACCAGTGTCTAGTGGGAAAATTCCTGCTAAACCTAGGAAGCTGAACTTGGAGGACGTCTTTCACAGTCTACATAGATTTTGCTTTATCTTCCACCTTTTTGAGCACAGCCTCAGGTTTTGTCCCAAAGAGGAAATCCTTGTCCAGGGGTGCATCCAGAAGGCTGGGACTTCACATAGTCCGGGAGGGTTTGCTCCCTAAGCCAAACATGCCTTCTAATAACAGAATCAAATACTACAGCTTGGCTGGAGACCTCCAGAACATTACAGCTACAGTGAAAAGAATGTCTAGCCACTTGGAAGCTAGAATGGCAAAGATCCAACAATTCATTAGAAAGTTTCTTGTCTTCCAGGGATGATAGCTTTTGCTTCATTTAATCTAAAATAGTTTGTTGGCATTTGGTCATATGAAACTGGTAGTTAAGGGCCCTATTGCTAGGGTAGCAGAAGTGTAAACTTTTTTACCAAACCTATGAAGGGCCGTGCTTTCTTTGTCAGCAGGTAAAGGATTTTTAGAGGAACATGTCCTTGCTCCTTTGGGTCTTGGTGTGACAACTACTGGATCAGCAGGAGGATTCTTGAAGAGGTACTTATGGGAGTCCAAAACCCTATAAAATCTGTCTGATTTTTGAGGGGCTGGAGGAAGAGATCTGGATTTAAAGACGATTCCATAAAAACATCCTCTACAACCTCCAACACAGGAGGAATAGCCAAAGGTTTGTGTTCTGGCAGGTCAAGGGACTTCCTAACTCTCTTTTTAGATAATGGGCATGCTTAGGCCTCCCACGGAAATATCCCCTCATGTCATGGAGGGTTTCCCTAAAAGTGATGTCCTCAGGTGGTGAAGCAGAAGTCAGATTTTCTCTCTTCAGAATCTGAATCTTCAAATGAAGTAAGGAAGCCCCCCCCCCCTCCTCAAAGGCAGACTCCTCCTGGTCAGAATCCTCATCAGAATCAAGAGGATCAGAAAATACTTCAGGGGTTGGATCCCTCTTCCTTTTCCCTGGGAAGATATCAAAGGGGGTTGCCTAGATCTAACTATAAAAATAAGGTCTTCAGCTTACCTCATCAGGTCTTGCTGATACCCCTGCATGGCAGCCGGTAGGCCTAGGCAGAGTGCCTGAGGTCGTAATCTTCTTAGAGGTAGCTCTGGCCTTGGGCCTAGGTATGACATCAATCCTGATGCCAGTCTCTCTGAAGAATGAGCCACCAATGTAGGCTGATGCTGCAAAGGGATGTTGCTCATAAAAGAGCTCTCATCAGAAGCCGAGGTCTGCTGAGCGACCCCGGACCTGACCATCAAACTAAAAGTCAAGGCCTGTGCAGAATTTTATTTATTTTTTTTAAATTTTACTTTAACATCTGTTTACCGGGAAAGTCTGACTTGGAATTATCCAATTTTCAGGGGAGATCCAGGGATAAATGCTCCAGATACATGTCTTTGTAACGTGGGAGGAAACCCACACAAACGCAGGGGGGACATGCTGACTCCGCACAGAAGGCACCAGCCGAAAATTGAACCAGAGAACCTCTTGCTATGAGGCAACAATACAAACTGCTGCAAAACTGCATCGGCCAAGCTGAGGGAGCCTACGGCATGTCAGACTCCGGACAGGTCTCAACAGAGGCCTGTGCCACCATGTCAGTCACAGAAGGGGGCTGCAAAAGCACCTCTCTTTCCTCTGCGATAACGAGCCCTGGGAGACTGGCTGATGGAGAATGATTGACATCCAAGACCCTAAGCATGGGTCCTTTTTCTTTATCCTTCCTACGCTTAGGGAGCTCAACTTCAGGACGACCGGTGGATGCCATCGGTGATGCAAAGTAGATGGAAGACTAAGGTGTATAGCTAAGGGCTCGGCCCTATGCCTGATAGTCCTAGAGTTCAAAAGGGTGCAGAAATGACAATTAAGAATGTTGTGATCAGGGCCTAGACAGGTGACACGCAGTGAATGGACGTCTCAGTGTGGGATTTGCTTACCACAGTGGAGACAGCTGTTAACCTTATCTGACATGGGTTAACCCAAGAGAAAAAAATAGAGTTCCCAACTGGTACTTCACTTTCAGACAACTTCTCTGTGGTGTAAACTGACCGATGCACTGAAATACTGCTTTGGGCTCTGATGGCAGGAAAAGACTGATACCACAGTGCCAGCTGTATCCTTATATGCCCAAGTGTACTGACATTGGATAGGATGTCCATCAGCCTAAGGAGGAGGGGGATTTTTACTTTGATAGTAGGGCTGGCCAAGGGCTTTCATGGCAGGAAATCCCACAAGTCAGGACTGCAACAGTGAAACATGAAGTGCATACATTAAAACTTCATCTCACATAATGGTAAGCATTTTCATTTACCCTATTTGTTGAATGGTGGGACGGATGTGGTTTGAATCCCATCAATGCCACCTAAATATGTGATGACCCAGTGGCTGGGTGAATGCAGTTTGAAACCTCTCCAATGCCACCTAAAATGTCACCAGCTGATGGCATCACTGTAACCCATGTGAAGAAAAGGTCCTCACTGACACCAGAGCGATGATGTTTTGAGCTGCACTACTGGTGCCATCAGGTTAACTCACTCGAGCTTAAAACACCATTCCTTTACACTTCCAGTTCACACCCCTACCTCCTTATGGCATCCAGAACATTAGTGGGTATGGCTTCTTTAAGTAAGTGACCTCCCAGCTAGTAACAGGCAGTATTAGAAAGGGCAAGCAGTTATTAACAAAATGACAGCAAGACTGTTAGTCTAAGATGTCCTGCAGTGGAGAAATTCATCTTTGCCACTTATTATTCATATTTTGATAACTGAGAGATCTACATTTTATTGAGGTGTATGTGTGGAACACCAATGGGGGAGAGAAGGTAATTCAATGAAAATGCTGGTTTATATCACACTGTATTGAAAATATTGCTAGTTGTTTGTCAGTAATTATGAAAATAAGAAATAAGCAGTATTTCCATGTGTACTTAATACTCCAAAACCAAGTGACTTGTAAACTGTTGAATGACATCAGATGAATCCTTAGATGGTGTTGCGGAGAACTCTCATTAATATTTGCACTCTTAAGTTGCACATCTTGAGAGAGATCCAATATTACACATATTGCTAGTTAAACACGTTTTCATATTTCTGTAAATATCTCAATAAGCAAGCACTTGTAAAGGAATGTCTTCTTGTCATATGAAAGCTTATGTCTGGTTAACAAAAATATTCTAACAGTATAGGCTGTACAGTTTTCAAGATATGAAAATGTGTTTGTGAAAGTTTAGGAAAAATAACATTTGGGTTTGTGTATAATACATTACAGCATTTATGTTACAGTATGTATGGAAAAGACTAGGGCCCGGATTCATGAACAACTACACTAAGTGTACTCGAATTATACACAATCTGTATTCAAGAACATCCCTACCACATTTTTTGTAGTGTTTATTCACTCTGAAAGATTATACCATGTATGCACATGGTCAACACTACACTACTACACGGGGTCAGAGTATCGTGTTAACTGCTGCCATCTCTTTCGATTCAATGCCACAGTATTCCCTTCTCTGACACTCATGCCCGACTGTCGCAGATCTTCTCTCACACAATCCATCCAACCTCTGCTGGACGCCCTCACTTACTCTTATCTTCTTCCTGTCTGTCCCAAATCTTCTTCACCAGATTGCCTTCTGCTTTTCTGCACGTGCCTGAACCAATGTATTCTGTTCTCTTGTTTCTGCAATTGGAGCTATTTTGCCTTAGGGTCACAGGTTCATAGGTAGGTACTAGGTTATCGGCCTTGGGGTCTATATAAGCCTAGCTAAAAAGGTTCCCTGGCTTTCGCCATCCGAGAAAATTATTTTCATGTGCCCCTGTCAAGCAGTGCCGCAGAAGTGATCCCCCCGGGGTGAATGTTCTATTTCCCATCCAATCATCAAGGTTTTTCTTAAAGAGGGCCAATGAGGAGCTTTGCTCGACATGAATGGGTAGTTTGTTCCAGGGTATGGGAAGTCGCTGGGACAGGAATCTATCCCTCCAGCATGTTCTGTTTATTGTGGTGACAAGGTTTAGGTCCCTGGAGCATGTGGTTCAAACAGAGTGGGATTTCTTTAAGTGGAGCTTAAGTCCTCATTTCTTTGTCTGTCTCACAGTGTGCATCCTACCACCCTTCTCAGGCAATTCATTTCCATAACCTCTAGCTTCCTCATCTGCTCTGCCTTTACTGCCCAGGTATCTGCACCATACAGTAGCACAGGTTGTATCACTGTTTTATACACCTTACTTTTCAGCTTCTTTGGCATTCTTCTGTCATACACTACACCTGACACTCTGTGCCAGTTAGTTGCTGCCCCTCTGATTCTACATTTGACCTCTTCATTCAGACTTCCCTTCTCCTCAACCACCGCTCCCAGATACATGAAGCTATTAACCTGTTCCACTATCTTCCTTCTATCTCAATTCTCAGCCTCTTTTGATTTCCCCAATTTGCTGCCATTACCACTATCTTATCTGTACTTAGTTTTATTCCACGTGCCTTGGATTTTGCATTCCATTCTCCTATCCTTTGATGAAGTTCTTGCTCAAAGTCTGCCTGTAATGCCACATCATCTACACACAGCAACTTTCTTGATCTGTCCCCTCTGGCCTGTTTGCCAATGTAGTTCATTACTAGTATGAACAGCAGTGGCCTCAGAGCTGAATGCTGGTGCACACCCACTCCCACTGGAAACTGTTATGAGGCCGAACACTGTTCGTACCTGAGTCATTGGGTCCTTGTACATAGCCTGCGCTAATTCTGCCAATGTTTCTGGGACTCTGAACCACCAGAGGACTGCCCAAATCAGCTTTCTTGGGACACTGTCATATGCTTTCTCCAAGCCTAGGATTGCCCAGCTGCACTCTTTCCTCATCTATAGCTTCTGAACTATCTATCTCATTGCAAACACTGGGACAGTTGTGCTGTAACCGGATTTAAATCTGAACTGCTCATCTCCCATCTTACATTCTACTACTCTGCAGATCAGTTTATCAATCACCCTCTCCAGAACTTTCATACAATGTGACAGGAGTTTAATACCTTTGTACTGCCCACAGTTGTGGATGTCTACTTTGTTCTTGTACACTGGCACAAGTATGCTTACTCTCCAGTCATCTGGGATATACCGCTCTCTCCACACTGCTGAGTACCCTCAGAAGCCATTTCTCCCCTATCTCACCCATCACCTTCATCATATCTGCTGTGAACTCATCTGAGCCTGCTGCTTTCCTGACTTCATTTTCCTTAGTGCTGTTCTTACTTCTGGGGCAGTCTGCTCTTCTTCTCCCATTGTAAGCTATGTTTGGGGCAGTACAGCTTCTGTGGGGTTGTCTTCATTCAGAAGCTGCTGGAAGCAATCCTTCCATCTGCCTTTATTGCCCTATGGACTGGTGAGCAGGTTGTTGCTGGCATCCCTTATGAAGAGTGTCTGATTGTCTTCTTTATCCTTCTGTCTTTGCCTTGCAACCTGATATAGTTTCTTTGTGCCACCTACTGAGTGACTTTCCAGAAGCTGGTAGAATGCCTTCGATGCTCTGTTCTTTGCTACTGCAACTCCTTTCTTGGCTTCTTTGTTAGCCAACCGGTACTCCTTCCTAGTCTGGTCTGTCTTTTCCATCTCCCACTTTTTCCTGCATGCCTTTTGCTTGAGGACTTCCTGGAATTCTGCATTCCACCACCAGCTTTCCTTACGTACCTTATTTCCATACCCGGCTCGGCCACGATATCTGTTCTGTAGTCTTCACACATGCTGCTTTGAGGTGCTGCCATTCTTCTTCATCTCCACCTATTTCCTCCTCTTCTTGGGGTGCTTAAGCCCTGAGTAATTCCTTGAACTGCTGTACTTTCTCTCCAGTCAACTTCCAGGTTTTCAGCCTGGTCTCTGTTGACATTACAGCCTTTTCTGACAACTGCTAACAGCTGATTGTCTCAACCAGTGGTTTATGCTGCAGGCCCACTGTTTCACTGGGGACCACTTTGCAATTACTGATTCTGCCCCAGTGCCCTTTCTCACTAGGAGGAAGTGTACCCGGGTTCAATGTTGGCCAGTCTTGTATGTGATCTTGTGACTCTTTCTTTCTGAACCACGTGTTGCTACTATCAAGCCATTTGCCAGACAGATGTCTAGAATGGCCTCTCCTTTTTTATTCCTGTTGCCCCACCCCTGTGAACCCCAGGCAGTCCTCATATCCTGTTCTGTCTGCCCTGATATGTGCATTCAAGTCACCCATTATCAACACCAATTTATTTTGCCCTGCTTTAACTAGTAGGTCCTGCAGCTGCTGTCTGAATACAGTCTTTTCCTCACTATCACAATCCTGCTGTGGGGCACAGACTGAGATTATGAATACTGCCCTGCCATTACACTGGAGTCAGACTGCCATGAGTCTGTTACTAATTCTGATGACACCCCTCACTGCCTTCTGAAGCCCCCCCACCATAATTCCCACACAATTTCTAGCATGTCCTCCTCCTGAGTAGTAAACTCTGGATCCCAAGTCAAGTGGCTTTACTCTACTGCCCTTCCATCTTGTCTCTTGGATACATAGGATGTCCAGCCTCCTCCGTAAAATCATGTCATCCACTTCCAAGCTGTGTCTTGTCATTGAACCTATACTGAGTATAGCAATTCTTAGTTCATGTTTGGCAAGCTCACCGGTTTTGCATCCAGCTTTCATTCAACAGAGCGATCCCAGGTAACCCAGGCTGGGCAACTGGACACCAGCCAGCCAGTATCTTATTGACCCAGGGCTTGGCTTTATGGTGGTAACACACTGGCAGGGGCACATACAGCCTTTCCTACCATTAGCGTGGGTCCCTTGCGTAGGTTGGAACAGGCAGGGTATCAATGGCAAATATCCATTTCCATTTGGAGACATTAGTCAAAATGACTGAATCACCTAGAGCCATATTTTACACTGTCAAGTGTCTAGCCCTGTGTTGGAGTGCAGCCTGTGATCCGTGTTCTCTTACCTTGAGGTTACTGCACAGCACAACGTTTCTCCTTATAGGGCACCATGTAGAATCTGTGCTGCTGCCCATAGCTCCATTCACTGGTGAGTTTGAAATGCTGTGAACATGGAAACCAGACTGTTTTGGGTTTGAATGAAAAGCTTCATTATGGAAAAGGATAGAGAGGTTTGAGAGTTACTTCTAAGTTTCCTGACATAACTGAAGAAGAACTTGTAGTTCTCCTTTGCTTCAGTTATTAGTCTTAATTCATGTGAGGGCCTCACTGGCCCTCTTCAAGAGAAATCTTGATGAGTGGATGGGAAATAGAAAATTCACGCCGGGGATCACTCCAGTGGGTATTACTTGAGAGAGGCACTGGGAACTAAGGTCAGATGGCACGATGCCAGGGTAATCCTATGGGCTAGGCTTGTGAAGGCCCCAGGGCCATTAGCCTAATACACAGCTATGAACCTATGATGCTCTGCTGGTATTTATAGCTGCTTTCAGTTTCTTGAAGTTAATACCGTTCTGATGCTGTAGGGTTCTGGCACTCCAAGGCAGCTTAAGGGGTCTCTTCATTCTGTTATACAGCATTTTTATATCAACAAACCACCAGGATGGTTTACTTTTTGAATCTGCCACTATATTTGGTTTTGGAAGGAACTGCTAAGGTCAATACATTTATCAAAATCTACATAATATTCATTAGTTTAGCAGGCTGCACAACTGAGGTCAACTGTACAGCTGAAATTGGTACATTTAGAGATTTCATCATACTGCTGTAAGAGGTTTGCCTTTTTGAAGTCCTGAAAAAGCGTGGTACTGGTTTCCAAGGCAGTGGAAATTCTGAGGGTAATGGTAACCATATTAAGGACAGATTTTACTAATAAAAGACTGACCATTCTGGTGGCCTGCTTTTATAAACAAACTATTATACAGCAGTCAAGGGCCAAGTTTGAGAGTACCAAGTCAAGAATGTTTATGTCCCTGGTGGGTTTGAGGACAATCTGATCTGTGGCATTTTTGTTTACCCAATCCAAGAAATGGTGAGCAAACCGAACATCAGAAGTGCAGGTGCTCCAATCAATGGAAGGATAGTCGAAGGCACCAATGATTAAAGATCACTTGATTATAGGAATAGTCTATAAGAATGCCAGGAATTTATCTTGGTCATCAGGAGCCATGGAGAGTGACTGACAGTAGGCTATGCACTGGACATTTGACTTCTTTAAGATCAGCTCAAGTTGAATAAGGTCACTTTGGGGAGGGGGGGGTCCTCTGGATATCTATATTGAAGTGATATTATCCCTAAATGCTGAAATTCTGTCACAGTTACCTGTGTGTTTGAAGGCCTGACAGGCACAAAACTCAAGTAGAGAAGAATTGCTCTCTTAAGGATGCAGAAGTGCCACAAGGTCATGTCGTTTATTGTTAAGGCTCCTGGCATTCAGTAGAGCCCATATGATTTCTTCCAGTTTGGCAACTGAGGTTATGTCAGGTTGGAATATTCACCTAAAAGGCTTTGCAGCCTATAAGGGTGGCATGCACTTTGGCACAGTTTGCTTAGACCCAATGCGCATCAGGACACACAGACAGACAGACAGACAGACACACACACACTCCTGGCGCCTGCTAATTGAAAGTCAAAAGCAATAGTAAACACATGGAAAACTAGAATTGTGGGGTCACCCATGATTCAGCTACACAGATGGCAGCAGTGTGACCTGCACAGCTGAGCGCAGTACAAAGAAGACAAGTATAACAAGCGAGTCAATAAAAACAGCTATAAATTCAGACAATAGTGGTTGGCCATCTAGGAACAGCAGAAATTAATCTACTCATACAACAATATCTTCTACTTTCTCCAAGATGGCCACCACACCATGCTACAGGCTGATACCAAACAAACACTGAACAGAAAATAAGTGAAGCTCAGGATAAAAGCAGTTTAAAATCAGATAAACAGCAAAACAATAACAAAAAAAAAAAAACTTTCCTGAGTTTTTGTGATTTTCAGAAACACCATAAAGCTTCTCAAGTGTTTGCATTCAGGAACCGCTCTATGCATCATTACATATTTGTTTATTTTAATTTATTCCTTGTTTGTTGACCGAGTTAGTCCCACTAGTCCAGGTTCCTCTTCTCAAGGCACACCAGTGGTGGCATCCGTACTAACTAGGAAAAATCTGGCCTGGGCACTGGGGAACTTCCCAGTCTCTCTTTTTTTTTTTGATAAGTGCCATGGAATCTTACAGCCATCTCAGCTATCACCAACTCAGGCAGATAGGACCTCGGTTTAAGGTCTCATCCGAAATACAGTGCACTAAATGCAGCAAACCCCCTTTGGAGTCTGCTTGGGGTAAAAAAAAATACCTATGCAAACACTTCCAAGAAAAAATCCTAATTTTCTAGACTTTGTTGTATCCTTGGGAGCCATACATTGTGAAACAGCTTGTATACTTTTAGAAAATTCTAAGCTTGTTACTTCTGATTTAAGCACTTAGGCTCCAAACTCGTTATCTTACATAAGGCAGGTTTGCAGTCAATACTCTTGTAGCAGGACAGGTAGCTTACATCCTTTATGAGTTGGGAATTGCTGGTTGAAGGCTTATTGTGTCAGTTATGGAAAAGTGTATTAGTTCTGCTTTAAGCATTTGGGCTCCAAACCAGTTATTTTACATTAAGAAAGTTCCTGGTCTATACTCTTGTGGGACAAGAAGGCAGCCTCCACCCTTCTGAGCTGGGAGTTGCTGGTGAAGGCATATTGTGTCTGTTATTCTTAGGGTCTTTGTTCTAGTTAAAGCAAGTGGGCTGTGTGGTCTACCCTTTTATGGCAGGAGAGGATAGTATGCCCTTCTGAGTTAGGAATTGCTGGATGGAGGCTTATTGTGTCTGTTAATCTGAAAGTGTCTTAGTTCTTTTAATTTTTGTAGATGCTGATCTCAAACAATGCAAGTTTTTCTTAAAATACAAAAAAACACTGATGTTATGTGATCCTATCTCGCCTACATTCAATACTGATGGGCTCGGAGCCGATCCCTCGGCTCCGACTCGGCACGCTTTGCTATAGAGCGAGGCCTCTTATTGGCTGAGCTATTTCTTATCCCAGGATGCACCACCACTAATCCCCCAGATCTCGTTTGCCGCTTACAAGCTAAGACGTGGTCTCAACTTGGCTGGGCTAAGTACTACTTTATTTAGGCTTTTCCTGTCAGGAATTTGCTTGTTTTAAACACAAAAGCTGTTTTAACAGCTATTGTTGTGATACGAGTGTGTATTGGATATTTTTGTTGAGAATTTTGTGTTTTTCGTTAAGGGAAGGTTTCCCGTTTTAGTTAGAGGGGCCTTCCCCTTTTGCTATTTGCTATTCTAGCGTTTTATTTGTGGGTCAAGTACCCGTTTAAGTTAGAGGGTCTTGACCCTCCCTTTCTGTGTTTTTTGTGCAACTGTATTGTTTCATAAAAAAAAAAAAAAAAAAAAACTTCATATCTTTATATTTTTTTGAACTTTAAACTGCTAGTTTTTGGTGTGTTATCTATCTTTAGACATGTCTAAAGAGCATAGACCCTCCGGGTTTAAAAAGTGCGCGAGGTGTGGTTATAAGATGTCCATAACGGACGACCACTCCTCATGCATTTATTGTTTAGGCGCCAAGCACCTACAAGAGTCATGTAGCGTGTGTCACGCCTTTTCATCAAGAGTCCTCCAGGAGAGGAAGAACAAATTAATCCTAAAAGGTTTGATAAAGCCATCCTTCGAGGAGGCTTTATCTTCCTCTTCCTCTCCTTCAAAAAAGAAAAAAGCGTCGGCTCCGACCAGTCTGTCGGAACCGACTGCCAAAAAACCTAGGCAGGCTTCTCCATCGGCTCCACGGACTTGGAGCCGAGGCGAATGTCTGCCTCGATGCCTCCAGTCTCGACCCCTCTGGTTTCGGAGCCGAGGACTGGGGCATCGAGAGGCGGGTCACCTTCATCGGCTCCACTGATATTGGAGCCGATAAGGGTTGCCGGCTCAGACTCTTCCCCTTCGGTGCCGAAGTCCTCATCGGCACCAAGGGAAATTGTTTTGAAATCTCCCTCGGAACCTTCGGAGCCGGTCCCCTAGCCCTATGGAGCCGATGGAGACATCGGTTCCGACCTGATCGGTGTCATCTAGATCCTCCAAGATGTCTGATTCGGACATCGACAGGGTGCTCCTAAGACTCTTCCAGTCTCCGGTGTTTCAAAAGCTAGTTTCGGCTCCAGCCCATTCGGCTTCGGAGCCAATGGTCCACCCTGCTTCTTTAGTTCCTCCTCCAACAGCCTCGGCACCGTTGGAGCCGGTGCTGGTGGAACCGATGGGGGTTTTAGGGTTGGGCCCGACCCTTACTCCAACTCCTGCTCTTGAGTCGGAGTTCGGTACACGGACTTCTTCTGTCGGCCCCGGGGGGGATACTTCGGGACTGATGTTTTCGGTCCCAAGCCTTCCTCTTGGCGCGTCGGCTGCGGGAGTGCCGTCCACCATCGTGGCCACGGAGATGGGACCTTCCCAGGATTCTGGTGGTCCTGCCTTCAGGGCTATGAGGAGTGCGCTAGCCAAATCATCTTTGGCTACCTCCACGGTCTCCCCAGCTCCTTCCCTGCATACAGAGACTGGGTCTTTGGCAGTCCCCCTGTCCTTGGAGCCCCGAGGCCTGAGGTTACCCCCGCTGGGGTTTCCCCCCCCTCCGGGAGGTCCTTCCGAAGCTTCTTCGGAAGAACCCCCCAGGAAAAGATCGTGCAAGAGGAAGCACGTCGACTCCCCTGATGAGTCTCTTACATCAGACACTGATCTCGATGATGCAGAGGGGTCCCCTAAGTCGTCCTCGGATGATGTCTCCTTTGCAGACATCCTGGAAGCCCTTAAACAACGAGGCGGCTGGCAATCCAAACCCCCTTCTGCTGATGAGTCGGTGTTCCTTAAGGCCTTCGGGGCTCAGCCCTCCGCCTCCTGGGTGTCTCCGCCCTTCGATGAGCTCTTGGACTTGATCTGTCGAAGGGCGTGGGTACACCCAGACTCTGTGGAACTGGTGCCTGCTCGTCCTAATAAATTCCTCTCAGCACCCCCGGAAAAAGAGTTCCTGACTAAAGGTGTGGCTGTAGATGCTTTGGTGGTGGCATCTGCTACCCAGCAAGATGTAGCAGAGGCTTCGACGTCCGTCCATCCTCCTAATAAGGAGTCTAGGAGCATGGATCGGCGGTAGCGCACCCTAAGTTCAGCGGCCTTTACATTAAGGTCCTTGAACTATCTCACGCACTTTACCAGATTTCAGAGGGATCTGATCAAAGAACTTTCCGATACCCTCTTGGGTAACCTGCCTGAGGAGCTGGCCCAGACGGTTGGCTCTCAGCTGGCTACACTGTCGTCCATTTCAAACTCGTCCATGAGGCTCATTTCTTATGCGGCCGAAGGGGCGAGTAGAGCGGCGGGTACAGGCATTGCTCTACGGAGACAAGCCTGGCTCCACCTGTGTCATTTTGCAGAGGCCTTTAAATCTTCCTTTGCCGACGCCCCCTTTGATGGGTCCTCCTTGTTTGGACCCAAGGTAAAGGACACATTGACCCGCTGCGAGCAAGAAGGTAAGACTCTGACTGCCGTAGGGGCACGATTTTCCACTCCCTTTCGGCCTTACCCCAAGGCTAAAAGAGGAGGGAAAATGTGGTTCCGTAGATCTCAGAAGTCTTATCCTTCACAGCAGGACGATCCCCCTTCCAGAGGCAGGGGAGGGGGAAACTCTTCTGGAAGACGCCGTCCCAGAGGCGGCAGAGGCCCTCGCAACACTGGAGACCGCGAGTCCTTTCGTGGCTCTTCAGCCTTTCACAGTCCCTGAGGGATTGCCCGACTGTGCAGCTCCGGAGCCAGTCGGGGGTCGTTTTTCGAAGCACCTAAAAGCCTGGGAAGGTATCACTCAGGACCGATGGGTGCTTCGAATTATAGCCGGTTACACCATCCCTTTCTCTTTCTCTCCACCTCAGTCCAAAAAAATCCCGGACCCTCCACCCAGTCAACGGGAAACTGCAGCCTCAGAAGTTTCAAAGCTGCTGCAAAAAGGAGTCATCCAACCGGTCCCCGCAGACCAGATCGGATTAGGGACTTACTCAAGATTCTTTTTGGTGCCAAAAAAGACCGGGGACTTGAGACCCATTTTGGATCTCAGCATTCTAAACCGTTCAGTCAAAAAGTCCAAGTTCCGAATGGTCACCCTACAAACCATTCTCCCATTGCTGGAGAAAGGTGTTTGGATGTGCTCCATAGATCTCAAGGACGCTTATTACCATATCATGGTACATCAAGCGTCCAGGAGATATCTGAGCTTCAGCATTGGAGGCAGTCATTTTCAGTTCCGCGCGCTGCCCTTTGGTCTCACCACAGCCCACAGTGTGTTCACCAAATGTTTGGCGGTCGTGACTGCTCACCTGAGAAGTCTAGGATTCCAGGTGTTTCCGTATCTAGACGACTGGCTCCTAACTGCCACCTCCAAGCATCTACTATTGCGGAGCCTACAAGCCACTATATCACTGGGCAATTCCCTTGGAATCACCTTCAATTGGCCAAAGTCTGTGTTGCTGCCATCTCAACGCATAAGATTCATAGGGGTAGAGATAGACTCAAACCGAATGCGGGTCTATCTACCTACAGACAGAATACAAACCATACAGGCTCAAGTTCGAGCCTTACTTCCCAGATCCAAAGCCCCAGCCAGAATGGTCCTGCAGCTATTGGGATCCATGTCCGCCACGGTCCTTCTAGTCCCCCTGGCAAGGTTGCACATGAGAATTCTCCAGTGGCTTCTTTCAGTTCAGTGGTCCTTTCAGGAACTCCCTCTCAGTCACCTCATATGGATCACGGAAACCTGCAAACGGGACCTTCGCTGGTGGCTAGTGCCCTCCAATTTGGATCAGGGACGACCCTTTGTTCCACCTCCTCCTGTGGCCACTTTGACCACGGACGCCTCCCAGATGGGGTGGGGGGGGCATTCCCTGGGCAGGTCAGTCCAAGGCAAATGGCACCCAGAAGAGACCCTACTTCATATCAACATCCTAGAAATGAGGGCGGTGCTTCTGTCCCTTCAAGCCCTTCACGATTACCTCCCTCAGGGTGTAAATTGCCGTTCACTCAGACAACATGTCAGTTGTCTGGTACCTGAACAAACAGGAAGGGACCAGATCCTATCCTCTTTGCAGAGAGGCCATGAGAGTCTGGGAATGCGCAGTGTCGAACAAACGCTTTCTAGTGGCTACTCATATCCCGGGCAAGTCCAATGTGATAGCCGACAGACTGAGCAGAACCATCCTCTCTCCTCACGAATGGTCTCTGAACATTACAGTTGCAAATCAGATTTTCAGCAAATGGGGAGTTCCGTGTTGCGACCTCTTCGCGACTCCACTGAATGCGAAGTGCAAAAAGTTCTTCTCCCTCACCCCGGCTCCGGGGAAGAGCCCCATGGACGCACTAGCCCGTCCTTGGCCCACCGGCTTGCTTTATGCCTTCCCCAGTTCCTCTCCTTCCCAGGGTGATCCAAAGGCATCTCTCTTGGGAGCAAAATGATCTTAGTTGCTCCTTACTGGCCTCGTCAAGTATGGTTCCCCTATCTCCGGAAATATGCTCTGGAAGGTCCATGGTTCCTGGATCAGATCCCAGACCTTTTGGTTCATCAGTCGGGACTATTCCACCAGTCCCTACACACCTTAAAATTGACGGCTTGGCTCCTCCTCTTCCGACTATAGTCAGGAGTCATACATTGGATCCAGAAGTTGTACACATCTTATCTTCGGCCCACAAGTCTGCTACAAAGAAATTGTATTCTAGCAAATGGAAAAGATTTGCTATTTGGGCTCAACTCCGGGGCCTGGATCCCATCACTATTTCCGTATCAGAAGTGCTGAAATTTCTAACTTCTCTTTTCAATCAAGGCTCTTCAGTCTCTACCATCAAGGTTCAATTGGCAGCTATTTCCAATTTTCACGAATCTATAAATCCACCTTTAATGAGCAACAGATTGTGTAAGACCTTCTTGAAAGGTGCTGCACTTTTAAGACCTCCGATTTCTCATCCTGCTCCTCCATGGGATCTCGATGTGGTGTTACGCGCCTTAACTTCCTTCCCCTTCGAACCGGCAGCGACGTGATTTAAAATTTCTATCGTGGAAAACTGCCTTTCTGGTGGCGATTACTTCTGCCAGAAGGGTTTCAGAGCTTCAAGCGTTGTCTGTAAAACCTCCGTACTTGGTTTTTCACAAAGACAGAGTATCTCTCAGGCCAAATCCTTCCTTTGTCCCTAAAGTTTGTTCTAGTTTCTGCCTACAACAATCATTAGAACTTCCAGTCTTCTTTCCGAAGTATTCTAACAAAGCGGAATTCATATTCCACACATTAGATGTCCACAGGCAGTTGCGTTTTTATTTAGATAGGACCAAACAAACAAGGAAAACAGATCAATTGTTTGTATCCTTTGCAGACAATAAATTGGGCAAAGCCGTCACAAAGGTCACTATTGCCAAATGGATCAGGGACTGTATTACTCAAGCTTATTCCTCTTCTAATAAAGAGCTTACGACTTCTGTCAAAGCTCACTCTACAAGAGCTATGGCTACTCCAATAGCATTTCATTCTAAGCTTGCCATTACTGACATTTGTGCTGCGGCTACATGGTCTTCCCCGCACACTTTCATTTCCCACTACAAATTGGATGTGGCATCTAGAGGACGAGCTTCATTTGGTTCCACAGTGCTCAGGAGTGTTTTCCAATGAGCCACCCAGGATTTAGGTGCTAGGGACGCTGTCCCATCAGTATTGAATGTAGGCGAGATAGGATCACATAACATCTTTTAGTTATGTACTTACCATAACTTTAGATGTTTGGGATCCATCTCACCTACATTCCCAATAACCCACCCTCCTTCCCCCTTCCTTGGAGATCAGAGGATATCAGAAGGTCCGAATCCTGTTGTTTCATCTTGAAACATCTAACAATGTTATATAAACAAGTTGTGCATGTGTGCATGAATGCGGACAAATAAGATCTGGGGGATTAGTGGTGGTGCATCCTGGGATAAGAAATAGCTCAGCCAATAAGAGGCCTCGCTCTATAGCATAGCGTGCCGAGTCGGAGCCGAGGGATCGGCTCTGAGCCCATCAGTATTGAATGTAGGCGAGATGGATCCCAAACATCTAAAGTTATGGTAAGTACATAACTAAAAGTTGTTGTCTTTCGGCTTTTCCTGGTTACGGGTCACCACAGCGGAACTCTGGTCCGCTAATGATTGGCAGTACATTTTGATGAACGCCGAGGTGCCAGCTCGACATTCAACCTTTAACGAAGGCACGCCCATTTATGCATGTCTTTCGAACACCCACCCAACTGCGGGGAGGACATGCAGACTCCACACAGCAAGCACTCCCCACACTCCAGCCGAGAATCGAACGGGAGAACCTCTTGCTGTGAGGCAACAACGCTACCGCTGCACCACCGTGGATCTACAGAAAACACCAAAATAGCCAATCCCAAGAGGAAAACGTTATGACGGCTGATAAAATAAAAATAAATCCAAATAAGAAAAACAGTAGCAGCAGTCAAAGATATGGCAATGCTTGAACAACCATGAGAATAAAAATATATAAAAAACAAATTTATTATAAACAGTGAGTGCTTTCACTTAACAGCTTCATCAGACCATACAACACATTGATGGCAGAAGTTTAAAAGGTATGTAAAAACCAATCACAAAAAGCATTAAAAATGACATCATATCCTTTAAGTTAGCTACTTGTTAACTTACAGCCCCTAGTGGATACATTTGTGTCAGTCAGAAATAACCACTGACTCATATATAAAAGCAATATCTCGAACGTTCTTATACAACTTTAGAGCTTATGAAAAATCCTTGTAACATATAATAAAGCATTTAATAAACATTGCATATCCTCAATTATCAATAATTTAGCAACTCTAAATAGTTTAATCTATGTTATAAAATGAAGGGCACATCCCTTGTTGTGACGGAACATTCACTATGGGGATCTTACTCAATATTAAGGTGAAAACACATACTCAAAATGCTTTTATATTCATATTTAAAAATAAGGAGCACAAATAAAAATGAAATGGCCCTATCCTGAACATATAATAAAACAAAAATTAAACAAAAATAAAGATGTCACTATGTATATAGCACATCTTCTTATGTATCATGAAAACATATGTCATTGCAAATATGTTCTGGCATCATTAATAAAAAATATGTGTTACGAATAGTTATAATTCATGTAAACTGGTACATGAAACCCTGGCCCAGCCTCCACTGCTGCACCTTGCTCACACAGTAATAATCCTACCAATATTACTCCGTTTAATAGGCCCTCCCAACTCATTCCTAGCCTGTCATCTAAACATCAGAAGCTTAAATAATATGGTTCACAACCTGCACTCCCTCTTAGCAGTCCATTCCCCAGACATATTATGTCTTACCGAAACCTGGCTAAAACCTGCAACTAAAGATGAGGAATACCCCCTGGGTATCAAAGACATAGACTAGACAGAGGTGGTGGGGTTGCTGTTCTCTATAAATCTACTCTACCAGTCACTGCAGATATCCAACAACCACCCCAAAATAATAAATGCTGAAACCCTGATTACCCTGATTACCAAACTTCAAATTAACAAAAACAAATGTAGATATACTGTCTGTGTAGACATCCCCCCAGGTAAAAATGCTAGCACTCTAGAAGACATCCTACAATGGCTATCTAGTAACTACCCCCAAGAAACCATTGTTCTTGGAGGCTAACACTGATTGGAGCTCCTGCTCCTCTGAATCTCCTTCTACCCACATCACATTAACCTATATGGGTTTTCACAGGTCATTTCCACCCCCACCAGGCTTAATAAATCTAATAACAAAGAAAGTACCCTAGATTGGATACTTATCAATGGCCATCCCCACTTACACAAGTCCAGGACTCTGCCCGATGACCTAAGTGACCACTGCCTCACCTATATAATTAAGCTCAAAGCTGATAACCCCAACTACCCACTTACAAAATAATACGAAACAAAAACTTTAACCTTACCAACTTTCAAAATTAGCTCAGATCATGTAACAGGTCTCTCCTAACACTATTTCCACTGGATGATGCAGTGGAATACTTCAATAACAAATTCCTTGCCATCCTCAACTCGCATGCCCCTACCCGCTTCATCAGAACCAAAACAAAAGCACCTTGGCTCTCAAAAGACACAAAATCTAAAATCATACTTAGAAATAAAGCATGGGCCACTTGGCATGCTACAAAAGACCCACAACACCAACTTAGATATAGGTAATTAAGGAACAATACCAAAAATTCTATTACCCTTGACAAGAAAAACTTCTGTTGTCACCTGCAACAGATAAACCATAACAAACCCCAAAAGTTCTGGTCTGGCATAAATAAACTACTTCACCCAGGACATACTTCTACTCTACCCATGATTTGCCAGTAAACACTGCAAATACCTTCAATAACTTCTTCACAGAAACCAACTCACTCCCATCTCCTCTATCTTAGATAGTGACACACCTAATACTCCCCTCTCCTTTAGCTTTCGACCTGTTCCCATCACTCTACCCGAAGTCTTATCAAGAAATTAAAACCTACCACTCACTGCTGACCTTCTCCCTGCAGAGTATTTGCAAAAGGCTGCTGATGTCATAGACTACCCAATTTCAATCTTGATAAATAGAACTCTATCTGAAGCCTCCACCCCGTCAATTTGGAAAGTATCCCATGTTACACCTCTACATAAAGGCGGAAGCTCCACAGAAATATCAAACTTTATACCCATAGCCATTCTATCTCCACTAGCTAAAATAATGAAAAAATGTGTCCATAAATAACTCATGAACCACCTAATTCAAGGTAAGCTGCTGGCTGACTCTCAGCATGGCTTCAGGCTATACCACAGCACCACCTCAGCTCTTTTTTTTAACCATAACCATAATAGCTACCTACTTTCCTCTGCTCTCTTTCTAGATCTATCCAAATCTTTTGATATGGTTAACCATCAGTTACTCATCCATACCTGAAAGCCTTCTCCTTAGACTACCACTCTCTCCAATGGTTTCAGTCCTATCTACCTGGATGTCAACAGGCAGTCCTATGGCAAGATAAACTATCATCCTGTCTACCCATCAACTTAGGAGTCCCACAGGGCTCAACACTAGGACCCCTTCTGTTCTCCATGTTTATTAATGACCTCTACACCATTATTCCTAATGCAACATGTATTTAGTATGCAGACGACTCCACGTTGATCTGCTCAGCCACCTCACAAGCAGCTCTGCAGTCTTTAACCCAGAGTACTTTCAGTACTATTGAAAATTGTCTCACTAATCACAGCCTGTTATTAAACCCTAAAAAAACAAAGCTGCTCCTGTTCACTCCCACCCGTACATCCAACCCTCCAACCATTACCATAATATCTAACAATGAGACCATTATCTCCCCTGAAGCCCAAACCAAACTCCGGGGAGTCATAGTAGACAATAACCTTACATTTGATGCACATGTCAATCAAATCATCAAAACCATAAACAAAAAACTTGGATCCCTTTACAAGCTCAAACCTTTCCTCACTCCTCTTGATAGAACTGCTATTGCCCATTCTCATCTCCTATCTACCCTCCTTTATGCCTCCCCTCTACTCACAAACTTGCACACAACTGAAATAAAAAATTATCCTGCTGTTATAACCACATCACTAGATTTGCTATGTGTTCAGCCTATAGGGCTCACCACTGTCGCAACCTAAATCTTCTAGGGCGGCTTGAACTACCTTCCCTACTACACATCAACCAGGTCATAGTTGCTCAATAATGCACTCTACCACCCTGAAAATACACCAGCATTCAAAAATATTGTCAGCCCATATAGTAATCACAGAAAACTTCATTCATCCAATGACTATTGGTCCAAACAGTCAAATCCAACAACTCTGCTGGAGACGCCTTGTTTGCCAACTCGGTTGGCAAAAAGTACAGTTGTGTACACTTACCATAAATGTAGATGTTTGAGTGTATTCACTGTTGCAGTCATCACACTTGGGTTATCCTGCCAGGGGTAGCCCTCAGTCGGCCTGAATAACAGAGGCATAGTATTTCTGCACCGGTTGCTGTCGCTCCAGGACTGATGTCAGGTAATCAGTGGTATAAAATCAGGCAGCTGACGCCATTATATCAGTTTTTCTTGCCCCAACTGTCAGGAGCCCCCAAATAGGGATCTAGGTTATGGTGGAAGAACACCACCAGTAGAAAGCAAATGCCAAAAATTCCATGTATGGTGAGAGGAAGAGAGAGAGAGAGACAAGGGGGATAGAGGGTGAGAAACCAGGACTGCAACAGTGAATTCACTCGAACATCTACATTTATGGTAAGTGTACACAAATGCACTATGTTCTTCATGTTTCACTGTTGCAGTCATCACACTTGGGTTGATTCCCAAAGCTGAAAAAAAGGGTGGAGGCAGTAAGACTGGGGGGGGGGGGGCTGGCTACAATGCCCTGCAAGACTGCAGTGGCAAAGCCTACCCTGGATTTGGAGAAGATAGGCAGGTGGTAATGCTTGGTGAAGGTATGAACAGAAGTCCATGTTGCAGCCTCCAGGATGTCACTGGTGGGGACTCCTCTGAGAAAAGCTGCAGAGGTGGAGGTTGCACTGCTGGAATGTGTCCTGATCTCCTTTGGGGGTGGTTTCCTGTGCTGCTTGTAGCAGAAATGGATGCAGTGTGCTATCCATTTGGAGACTGTTTGTTTGGATATGGCCTTGCCCTCTGCCCCTGCTGCGAAGCTGACTAGCAATTGGTCAGTTTTTCTAAAAGATTTAGTCCTATCCAGATAGAATCTGAGCTGTCTGTGCACATCTAGAGAGTGCAGAATCCTTTCCCCCTTTTTTAGTGGGTTAGGAAAAAAGGTGGGCAAATGAATGAATTGGTTAAGAGCCACAGTGGACACCACTTTAGGCATGAAGGATGGGTTATTCCTGAGGGAGACCCTGTCAGCATGGAAAATGAAGAGCTCTACAGCCATGAGTGCTTGTAGTGCTGAACCTCTTCTAGCTGAAGTGATGGCCAGAAGCAAGGCTGTTTTCCAAGAGAGGAATTTTAACTCTGCTGAAGCTGCAGGCTCAAAAGGGGGGTAGGGTGAGCTTTTCCAACACAAAGTTAAAGTCCCAAGCTGGGGTAAGAGCTCTTCTGGGTGGCCTTAAGTTGTTATCCCCTCTTAGGAACTGTTTGATTAGAGGGTATGAGAAGAGAGGTGGCTCTGTGCTGTAATGAGCAGAGATGGCAAGAGGCATGAATTTTAATAGAAGAGAAGGACAGACCCCTGTGTAATAAGTCTGCTAGGTAATACAGGATGAAAGGAAGGGAGGGAGGGCTGTGTTGTTTCAGCTCCCTTAGCCTGGATCCAGGTGCAAAACCTTTTCCGCTTGTCAGCATAGGATTTTCTAGTGCTGGGGCATCTGGCCTCACATATAACATCCAGGACTAGCTTGCTTAGGCTGGCAGCTTGAGGAGAGGTCAGGGAATAAGCCAGGCTGCCAGGTTCAGGGTCTGCAACTGTGGATGCATGAATTCTCCATTCTTCTAGGTCAGGAGTGTTGGGATCTGAGGTAGGTGCCATGGTGGCAGGGGTGACAGGCTGTACAGCAGTGGGTACCAGTGCTGGCATGGCCAGTCTGGGGCAATCAAGATTGCCCTTGTTTTTTTTCTCCCTTATTTTGAGCAGTACCCTTGAAATGAGTGGTAGAGGGAGAAATGCATAGATCGAGAGGTTTACCCATCGGAAGGCTAAAGCATCCACTTTCCAGGCCTTGCTGTGAGGCTCCCTGGTGCAGAATTTACTGAGTTGATGATTGGAGTGGGAGGCAAAGAGGTCCACCTTCAGGGTGCCCCATTTCTGGGTTACAAGGTTGAAGGTTCTGAGGTCTAGCTGCCACTCATGTGGGTCTAGCAGGTTCTTGCTTAAGTTGTCTGCGAGACAGTTTAGGGAGCCTGGCAGGAATTGTGCTAGCAGGTGTATTTGCATGGCTGAGGCCGTGTGCCAAAGGGTCATGGCGAGCCTGCAGAGAGGATAAGAGTACCTTCCTGCTTGTTGATATACCACATCACTGCGGTGTTGTCTGTTTTGATCACTAGAGGCCCCAGGGAGAGTAGGGGTCTGAAAGCTGTCAGGGTGTGCTGAACAGCTAGCATCTCTTTTTGATTGATGTGCAGATGTATTTGATTTGGGATCCAATGGCCCTGAATGCACCTGCCATCCAGGTGTGCACCCCAGGCATAGTCTGATGTATCTGTGGTGAGGGTCTGGGTGGCGTGGGGTTGTGAGAAGGGAAGTCCCTTGTTGGGGTAGCATGCTGTTGCCCATCAAAGAAAATATTTCCTTAAACAAGGTATCATTGGTGTAAGAGTTTCCAGGTCTTGAAAGATGCTGACACCAAAGGCTTTTTAGGTACCATTGTAGTTTCCTCATATGGGGTCTGGTGGCTAGTTTAGAGAAGTAAATTTTCTTACCGCAAAGGTAAAAGTATAAGAAATTTTTTAGTAAGAAGTAGGTTTAGTTTTCCTATATCTAGAATATCTAAAAATATGAGTACTATGGGCACACATCAGTGTGGCAAATGTAAAGCCTGTCAGTTTGTTACGTTATTTTTTCCATCCATTAATAACATTTCATTTAAAGTTAATAATAGTTTTCACTGTAATTCTGAGGGTGTGGTTTATGCCCTATGTTGCCCTTGTGGAAAATTGTATATAGGTGAAACAAAGAGATCATTTAAAATAAGACTTTTAGAACATGTGAGAGATATTCATAATAAAACACAGAAAGCCCTGTGGCTGTGCACTTTCTGAAGCGTCATAAAAGTGATAGCGAAGGGCTAAAAGGATGTGTTCTAGAACAAGTTACGTATTCTAAATATGATAACATAAATATTAAGCAACGTTTGTTACATAAAGAAGCGGTTTATATTCTTAAATTTAAAACTTTGTGTCCTAGAGGTCTAAATGAAGATTTTAATTGGAAAATGCTGTTGAATTAATTGGTGTGATTAAGTTAATTGACTGATTGTTATATGTATATATAGGGATGCAGTGTTTTGTGTTTTGTACTCCTTGAAGGCTGTGGCCGAGACGTCAGAGATACAATAATACTGCTTTGATTTACTATGCTGGTGGATTTTCCTTTGTTGCTGCTATTTCTTCTGGAATTCAGCTGTTATTCACTAGTTTAGAGAAGTAGCCTGTCAGGCAGGTTTGTTTTTCTGGAGTAAGGAATGCCATCTGGAATGCTGTGTCCAGGCATGCTGCCAGGAATACAACTTTTTGTGTGGGGACTAGTTTTGATTTCTTTTCGTTGATAGAATACCCCAGGGAGGTCAGTAGGTCCTTTACAAAGGTCAGGTGCTGCAGCAGCTTTTCCTGACTGTCTGCCTGAATCAGGCAATCATCTAAGTAAGGGTAAATTTGAATATTTCTTTGTCTGCAAAAAGCAACGGCTGGAGCCAGGCATTTTCTGAAAACTCTGGGAGCAGTGGATAAGCCAAAGGGAAGCGCAGAGAGCTGAAAGTGCATAGATCCTGCCCTGAAACATAGATATTTCCTGCAAGATTCCCCGACACAGATATGTAGGTAGGCCTCTTTTAGGTCTAGGGTGGCTAACCAAGCATCCTTGGAAAGCATAGGAAGAAGCTGCTGGAGGGTGAGCATTTTGAATTTTGGTATCACCTTAAAGGTGTTTAGAATGGATAGGCCGAGGAATGGGCAACCCGGTGCCCTCTTTTCTGGGTACCAGGAAGTGTCTGGAATAAAAACCTTGGCCTATCTGTTCTGCAGGAACATGCTGTATTGCTCTCATGGATAGCAGGGAAAGGACTTGCTTTTTGGCCTCTGCCCACTAGTTTGGATGAAGATCTGGGAAACCTTTTGGGGTTGGCAGAGTGTAGAAATAAAATTTGTATCCCTGGGACACTATGCTGAGGACCCATCGGTCGTTGGTAATACAAGCCCAGTTGTTTGCATGGAAGGAGAGTTTTCCTCCTGGGAGCACAAGCAGGTGGGCAGAGGTAAGGGGTGGAGGTGTAAAGTCATTGTGAGTTCTTACCATAAAGGGGTGGCTTAGCACTCCCTGTTTTTGAAGTGGAGTAACTCCATTGCTTAGATCTCTGCATTTCCTGGGACTGCTGTCTGGGGGGGGGGTCTGTTTCCCCTGGGTCTGGGATGAGCTGATCTGGAGGGGGCCAGAAAGGACTAGTGCTTGGAGGGGCAATGCCTACTGAACATCAGAGGCTGGTCCTGTAAAAAGTCTTTAACTGTCTGCATAGATTTAGCTTTTTCTTCCATCTTTTTTAAGACCTCTTCTGCCTTGGTGCCAAACAAATTGTCTTTGTTCAATGGTCCGTCCAATAATTTTGATTTGACATGGTCTGGTAAGGTCTGTTCCTTAAGCCAAGCATGCCTTCTAAGGACAGAACCAGTGACTGCTGCCCTGCAAGATGCTTCTAGGGCATCAAAGCCACATTGCAAGGTGTGCTTAGTAACTTGGCTTGCAGAATGCATAAGCTCTTGTAATTCTTTATTTTCTACACAAGCCAGAAAGGAAGATATTTTTTGTTTGAGGAGTTCCACGGCATGCTGTTGATATTTCAGCATGTGGAACTGACAATTTAGTGCTCTAATAGCAAGAGTTGCAGAGGTGTACACTTTTTTACCCCATCTGTCTAAAGCTCGGGAATCCCTGCCTGAGGTGGTGGGATTCTTAGCTGATGTTGCTTTAATTCCTTTTGGTCCTTGGGAGATGACCTCTGGGTCAGCAGTAGGATTTTTGAAAAGGAATTTGTGAGAGTCAAGGACTCTGTAGTACCTATCAGGTTTCCTAGGAGCAGGAGGAAGGGTGCCAGGAGTCAAAATCAATACCATAAAAACATCCACAACATTCAGGACAGGAGGAATGGCTAAAGGTCTGTGCTGTGGTAAATCTAAGAATTCCATGAGACACTTTTTTTGACTGAGGATAGTCCTGACATTCCCATTGGAAATGCTCCCTTAAAGTATGTAGGGTTTCACTAAATGAAAAATCCTCGGGAGAAGAGGCAGAAGGAATAGATTCCTCTGCATCAGAATCCTCATAAACAGAGAGAGGTTGCATGTCTTCATATTCAGAAACCTCAGAGTCATCAGACTCCTGTTCAGATAAAACTACTGGGGAAAAGTCTCTTTTTCTTTTGGAAGGGGTAGCCTGGCTTCCCCTAATAAGAATAATAAGGTCTTCTGCCATTTTAAGCACTTGAGATTGAGGCATGGAAGCGGGTGCCTGAGCTTGGGTCATTGGGTTTTTAGGCGAAGTTCGTACCCTGGGCCTTAGAAACTGGGTAGCTTTAGAAAAAAGGGAAGACACAAAAGAAGTCGTCAGTTTGTATTGACTACCGGTACTGTAAAGAACTTCCTCGGAAGCAAGTGCCTGCTCAGCAGCTACAGACCCATCCAAGGTAGAGACATCCACAGGTGCCTTAATTGAAAAAGAGTCTCGCATCATACCTGACTCCGAATGGGTCTTGGTAGCGGGCTACAAATCCACAGAAGGGGCTGCAAAAGTGCCTGACTGAGGACCAGAGAACTGATGACTAGCTTAACGGAAGCATCGTCGGCAGTTTTGGACCTGTGCGGTCTGTCTCCGTCTTTATCCTTACGTTTGTTCAGAAGATCGATAGTTGGATGGCTTACCGAAGCCATATTGGAATAAGAGGACTGAAAGTGAAAATATTTAGCTACAATAAGGACCTGATGACGTATAGCTCTGGCATTGAACAAAGCACAAAAGCGGCAGTGAGGGACATCGTGGTCTGGGCCTAAACAGATGACGTAGTAAGAATGGAAGTCTCGGTGCGATATTTGCTTTCCACAGGTGAGACAATTGTTAACCTTTTCTGACATAGGTTAGGGGAAGAAAAAAAGGATCCCCAGCGGGGTACTTAGCTTTAGAAGACTTCAACTTCAATTTGGAAACAAAGTCAAGTAGCGGCCGACCGGCACTTATGCGAACTGCTTCTGCTTCAGGCTCCTCGGCAAGAAAGACTGATGTAATGGCGTCACTTGCGTTACTTTATACTACTGATGACCTGATGTCAGTCCTGGAGCAACAGCAACCGATGCAGAAATACTAGGCCTCTGGTATTTGGTCCAACTGAGGGCTACCCTGGCTGGATAACCCAAGTGTGGATGACTGCAACAGTGAAATACGAAGAACATCCTGGAATCAGCTCCCTGATGACCTTACTCTTGTACCCTCACTTATATTATTCAAAGAAAATCTCAAAAAATATATTAAATCACACTGGCTGTGCCCCTGCTCTAATCCTGACTAGCATCATCTCTGTGTCTTAAGAACTTTACCACAATTGTATTATGAATACTAAATGTTCTAATGTAGAATTTCATTCTATCTTTTATTCCACACTTTTATAGTGCTCATTTCCGATTTAAAAAAATTGTAAAAACTGTGTGCCTCATCTATTCTACAACTGTCTGTTGTACTGTATATATCACATTACTGTGTGGTGTGTGTCTCCCTGGGGCTCAGCTGAAAATGGACATGTATCCAGTCGGACCACCCCGGCCAACAAATGTAAAATAAAATAAATAAAATAAAATGAATAAATCTTTGGGCCTAGGACTCTGACTCCACCCCTGCCCATAATTCCCGTAGCATCCTAAGTTACCCCAGACCTTGTTTGCTACCTCTACCAGTCACAGAGGCTCTAACCTCTATGTTGGGATAAGTGTTTTTGTTCACTTTCATAGAAAATAACTATATTTTATTTATTTATTTTAGTTTGATGACCGGGGAAGTCCAGTGGGGCATGAAGAGCCCATTTTCAGTGGAGGCCCAGGGAGAAAAGCTCCAAAAGAATTTATTGTACATAAATTATATGTTGCAAAAATAAAATTATTGAGAAATATACAGTGAGTAGATTTAAAAACATACAGTTGATAAAAAAACATATAGTCATTGCACACAAGTATTGAGAAGTAAACAGTACGTTAGACTTAAAACATATAGTTATTGCACATAGTAAGTTAGGCAAATATTGAGAATTGAAAAGCAAGTGTATTACGTACATGAACAGAAATACATCACTAGAGGGGAGTGTATCTGTCCCTAGTATGGGAGAGGTCTTCCCAGGTCATGCGGTAAGTATTGAATTAGTGTTGATTACAGTGGAGAGTAGCAGCAGAGGGGGTTAGAGGGTTGCTTAAGTTGGAGCATGACATGGGCATTCCCATTTAGAGGACAGACGAGAGAACAGGTGACACTTCAAATTGTTATGGTTAGATAGGTTGCATGGGGGGGGGGGTTCCATTGTTTAGCTATGGAGCAGGATAGTAGTACTTGGCCAGGAGGACTTGAGGGTTTGTGGACTAGTAGGAGCTTTTGGTTTTCAGATCTGAGTGAGTGGTTAGGTATGTAGGTTTTTAAGGATGAAACGAGAGAGGGGCAGTTAGTGGGTTTGAAGATGAGCTTGTGGGCAGTGGCAAGTTGTAGATATCTCAGGTAGTTGGGAAGTTCAAACCAGTTTAAGGTGTGGAGGGAGTGGCAGTGATGGGATGAATTTTTAGAACTGGTTGCAAATTTTGTGGTAACAGCATCTGAGTTTGGATCATAGACCAAGCTGGAGATTGGAGTACAGGGGAGTGATACATAAGAGAGGGGAGAAGAAAGGTGGATGCAAGAGTTTGTCAGGTTGAGGGGCTGAGGTAGCGGTTGTGTCTGTAGAGACCGATTTTTGATGGGTTTTCATGACTGCGGACTGAATATGGGTGTCAAATTTTAGGTCTTCATCAATGATGATGCCTAGAAGCTTAGTAGTGGGGTGTTATTCTGGCTAAGGATGGTGAATGAGGTTTTGTTGATGTTGGATTTTCTAGCAGGAATAAAAAGCATTAGTTTAGTTTTATTTGCGTTTAGGGCCAGATGGTTGTAGTGCATATCCAGGTTTCTGTTTTGGAGAAGGCTAATTGGGTTTTTGATAGGAGTTTGGAGGGTGAGAAGGCTGAGCAGATGATAGTAGAGTAATCTGCATATTGGATGAGTGAAGATTCAGGGATGGAGTGGCGGAAGTTGTTAAAGAAAATGTTAAACAGAAGACGACCAAGAACAGAGCCTTGGGGTATGCCAATGGGTGTAGGAAGGAAGGGAGAGGTTGAAGTTTTTCACTGGATAGCCTGTTGGTGGTTGGACAGGTAGCTGGAAAACCGGGCAATGAAGGTGGGACAGAGATGTTGGGCTAAGAGTAGGGTGTGAGAGATGGTGTCAAAGGCCTTTGAGAGATCTAGAAACAGTGTAGATATGAATTTGCCAGAGTTGCATGCTAGGTTCATGGTTTCAAGAAAGGAAAGGAGGGCGGTCATGGTACTGTGACCAGGGCGGAAGCTGTGTTGAGTCGGGGAGAGGAGATTGTTTAGGGTATATATGGCATGAGTTGTGCTTGGATAGTTTTTTCTAGTATTTTAGAAAGAGGAGAAAGGAGAGCAATAGGTCTGAAATTGGTAGTGTCTGTTTTTGCAACCTTTGTGGAGAGGGATGATGTAAGCGTGGTGCCAGATAGATGGGACATATGATTCTTATATGGACCTATTGATAAGAATATAGATGGGATACGCTATGCTGTCTGCAGATTCTTTGAGGAGGGTTGATGGAAGATTGTCAGGTGCTTTGCGACAGGGTTTGAGTTTGAGGGGAAGTCTTTTGATTGTACTTGTGGGGGATGGGAGTTAGGCTGAAAGGTGAGGAGGGTGGTAGGTGATTGGGGGGGTGGGTGGGCAGGAGGGGATGGAGATGGAGGGGGGGGTGAGGGAAAGAGGTGGATAGTTTTGCAATACAGTCCACGAAGAAGGAGTTGAATTGGGTGACAGTTTCAAGGTGGGTAAGGGTGGGAGTTGGACAGGGGTTTTCTTTATTACCAGAGTGGAGAATGGAAGAGATGTAGTCCCATTATTTTTGGGATTTGATGAGTGCATGGATTGAAGTTTGCAGTAGTAGGCTTTGTGGTCTTTTGTAATTAGCTTTTTGTGGCGCTCCATGGGAGGTGGGGGTTTTATGTTTTTTATATTGCTTCCATTTTTTTGTTTCTTTTGTGCATAGCTAGTTTACTTTCTTTTGTTAACCAGGGGCAGGGATTGGTTTTGATGCATTTGGTTCGAAGGGGGGGCTTGCTGGTTAAGAAGGGTTAGGAATGACTGGTTGAAATAGGATATGGCATCATCTAATGGAAGGGTTTTTAGAGGGGTCCAGTCAGTATTCTTTAGACATTCTGCGAAAGTCAAATAGTTGAAAAAGGAAAGGTTGCCTGTTTGAGTGTAGTGGTGCTGTTTTTGTAGAGGAGAGGGGAGTCAGTCAGAGAAGGCTGGTAGGTAGTCACTGAGAGGGTCTGGTCGTATTCTGGCATTTGAGGTAGGATTTGGATGAGTTGTTAGGATCCAATCGATGATGGTTCTGGAGGCACCATCTTTATTTGGTCTGTTTGGAGAGTTGATATGTTGGGAGAAATTGTACAGGTTAATTGTGTGGGAAGGGGCTTCAGAGTTAATAGAGGCCCAGTTAATGTTTGTATCACTGAGGATATAGGTTTCATTTCTGATGTTGAAGAAAAACCAGGAGAGGATGTTTTCAAGTGTTTTGACGTTATCGCCTGGGGGGAATATAGGGGGCGATGATGCACATGGACTTGTGGTTGTTTATTTTTAATAGACCTATTATATTTATTACTCTATTTTCTGCTGTTCTCACACCCCTGGATCCAAAGTCAGATAAGAGTCCTACTCACTGAACCACATAAAAATAGGACAACACATATTGTTACGGGGAGTACATAACATTTTTTTTCAGCTTCTCTTTCAGGTTGCAATAGAGGACTACATTTTTCTTTTTTTCCTCTTACTTTTCCATGGAGGCAAGCTGAAAACAGGGCAATAAAAGAAAAAGAAGTTATGTACTCACCATAACATTCCATGTGTGTTGTCCATCTTCGCCTTTATTCTTACTAGGTTGGGCTCGGATCTGACTCGGCCTTTATTTACAAGCTCGAGGCTCTCTGCCAACTCATGGCTAAAATCCCTATCCCAGCATGCACTAGAACCGTCCCCAGATTTTGTTTGCCCTAAATGTAACTTTATATGTACTTTATGGAAGGACTCAGAGGCTGCTGAAGAAGGACACAGGTCAACGCAGTCCAATTTGTACAGACTCAGTCTTCTAGGAATAAGAAAAGGGAAGGAGGGCAGGATGTAAGAATGAAGGCGAAGATGGACAACACACGTGGAACACTACGGTGAGTACATAACTTGTTTATGTGATGTTGTCCTATCTCACCTTCATTCTTAATAGGTCGGGACAGTATCCCTAGCACACTGAATCCTGGGTGCCTCATGGGAGAATTTTCCTCAGAACCATGGATCCAAAGGAGGTTCTATTCCTGGAGGCCAAATTGACTTTGTAATAAGTGATAAAGGTATGTGGTTTAGCCCATGTTGCTGCAGTGCAAATGGTTGTCAATTGGTAGCTTAGCCAGAAAGGCTGAAGAAGTTGCAATGGTTCTTGTAGAATGGGCCTTAACTTTTCTTGGAAGTTCTTTATTTTGAGACTTGTAAATAAAAGTTATGCAGTCTGATAGCCATTTGGAAAGTGTAACTTTAGAGACAGGCGATCCTTTCTTGGAATCTGAAAAAGAAACAAATAACTGATCAGATTTTCGGAATTCTGCAGTCCTATGTAGGTAAAAATGTAACTGTCTATGTACGTCAAGCTGATGTAACATGTACTCTGCCTTGTTTTCAACATTTGGAGGGAAAACTGGTAATTCTATACTTTGGTTTAAATTTGTCTCTGAATCCACTTTAGGTAAAAGGAGGGATTAGTTCGCAAAAACACCCTGTCTTTATGGAAAAGCAAATATGGAGGCTTTATGGACAACGCTTGCAACTCTGACACTGTTCTAGCAGACGTCATTGCTATCAAGAAAATAGTTTTCCAAGTCAAAAATTTTAACTTGCAAGACGATGCTGGTTCAAAGGGAAAAAAAAAATATGTGGTATAGAACTAAATTTAGGTCCCATGGTGCTGGAGGGGCTCTGATAAGTGGTCGTAATAACATAGTCCCTTTGAGGATGGCCTTGCATAGTTTATGACACATTATGATGGAGCCAGTGTCTCCCACATGAAAATTGGAGATCGCTGCTAGCTGAACCCCAATAATGGCTGCAGGTGCACCATCGCCAACAAGTTTTGCTAGGAAGTCTAGGATGAAATTAATAACAGCAGAAAAAGTATTGACATGGCTACTGGCAGCCCACAGGCAGAATCTTTTCCATTTGCTCTTATAAATCTTCCTTGTTGATGCCTTATGGGAAGAGATAAGGACGTGTTTAACTCAAGAGGAGAGGGTTGGAAACCTGGCCATCATGGGAAATGGAGCAGCCATGCTGTCAGTTAGAGGGTCTGAAGGGCTGGATGAAGATCCCCTGATGCACAAGTCAGGAGGTCTGGAACTGGCTCCAGAATCTACAGCTCTTCCCAAATATGAGGCCACAGAAAGGGGAACCAGATTTGTTGAGGCCAGTATGGACCGATGAGTATCAAGTCCCTTCCCAAAGAGCTAGCTTTCTGAAGGACTTTTGGAATTAGTGGAAAAGGAGGAAAGGCATAGAGAAGGCCCGGGGGGCCAATCGTGAATAAGTGTATCCCTTGGTGACTCCCCTGGAGGGGGGATGACGGCAAAGTAGCTGCTGCATTTGGCATTCATGGATGTCGCAAAGAGGTCGCATCAAGACTGGCTCCATTTTCGGAAATTTTTTTTCTGCTGCGTCTTGTTTCAGAGACCACTAGCAAGGCATCAAAATTGCCCTGTTGAGCCTGTCTGCTATCACGTTTGATTTCCCCGGGATGTGCATTGCATTCAGAAAATATTGGGAAGAGGTTGCCCATTGCCATACTCTCAGAGTCTCTCACCAAAGGAGTAAGATCTGGTCCCTCCTTGTTTGTTTTTATACCATACAACTGATGTTGTCTGCCTGTATTACAATGGTTCCCAGAGGAAGAGAGTCCTGAAGTGCTTGCAATGCTAAAAGCCCTGCTCTCATCTCTAGGACACTGATGTGCAAGTGGGCCTCGTGATCCTGCCAGGTGTCTTGGACAGTCTTTCCCAGATAATGCCCCCCCACACATCTGAGAGGTGTCCATGGTCACTGTAACTACAGGCTGGGAAAAAAAATGGTCGACCTAGAGATACTTGAGAGGAGCGTAGCCACCATCAAAGATCCTTCTTGCAAGTTTCTGTTATGATTATTTTGTGAGACATCGACAGTTCTTGCATTGACCATAGCAACCTCTGAAGAATCCTCATATGTAGACGGGCTAGGGGAACTAAACGTATCACTGCTGCCATTATCTCTAGAGCTTTGAGGACCATCTTTGCTGGGGCTTTCTTCCTTTTTAAAAGACATATCACCTGGTATCTTGTATGTTTTCTAGTGGAAGTCTCGCTACCATTTGTGTTGAGTCTATTTCTGCCCCTATAAATACCACATGCTGAGAAGGCTCTAAGGAGGATTTTTCGAAGTTTATCATAATCCCTAGGCGGGAGCAGAGTTGCAAGGTTGTGTTTCTGGCTTTGATTAGCTGATGCCTGGTCATGGAGGTTAACAGACAGTCATTTTAAGTATGAAAACACCCGGAACCCTAGTCGTCTCAAGTGAAACACTACTTATGCTATACATTTGGTGAACACTCTAGAGGCTGTAGTGAGACCAAAGGGCAGAGCTCAAAACTGGTAGCGACTGGCTCCCAGCCAAAAGCCCAAGTGTTTCCTGGATCGCCTGTCCATTTTTATGTGGTAGTATGCATCCTGGAGATCTGTCAAGCACATCCAATTGTCTTTTCCCAAAAAAAGGAGTATAGACTGCAGTGTCACCATCCGGAACTTGCTCTTCTTTACTGACTTGTTTAGAAAGCTGAGATCCATAATTGGTCTCCAGTCCTCTGTTTTCTTTGGAACTAAAAAGAACCTCGAGTAACTTCCAAATCCTACTTGGTCTGCGAGGACCTTCTGGATGACTCTTTTGTCTAGCAACTTTTGAATTTCTTGAGTTGCCTGTTCCCTCTGTCTGGGTGGAACGTCTGGAAGTTTTTTTTTATCTTTGGGGGAAGAAGGGAGAATGGGATGATGTAACCTCTGGATATGATGCTTTGTACCCATTTGTCTTTTGTTATTTGTCACCAGGCTTCTGGGTACAAGGATAAATGACCCCCGACTACCTCCAGAGCTGGACAATTGGGCCTCCTTTCAGGAGCACTGAAAGGGCCTACCAAAGAAAGATTCTCTGTTGCCCTAATTTTGCGGACCTCCTCTGCCTTGAGGTCGGTGTCTTCCATTATTACTCCCACCCCCCCCGGCCTCTGGGGGAAGGTTCACCACGTGTCCTGAAAAGATTTTTGGAACCACATTTTACCACTACCTCTCTGACCTTTGGGATACGGTCTACTAGGCATGGAAAAACAAACTCCGATGGCAGAGTCTTTCCCTCCCTTTCAAACCTGGTCAATGTGTCCTTTACCTTAGGCCCGAACAAAGATGAGCCGTCAAATGGGGCATTTACAAAGGAAGACCTAAAAGGGTTCCGCAAAGTCACATATGCGCATCCAAGAATGCCTCCTTAAGGAAATTCCAAAACCTGCTGCTCTACTCGCTCCATCAGCTGCATAAGATATGAGCCTCATGGATGCATTAACCACTGAATTTAAGGTAGTGAGTTGAGAGGATACCTTGTCAGAAATCCCTTCAGCTACTGGAACCTTGGCGTGCATCTCCTAGCTCCTTCAGAAGATCCCTCTGCAGTCTTATAAAATGGGTAGGATAGTTCAGCAATCTGAGGGAAAAGGCTGCTGAGGAAAAGATGCGCTTTCCATATCTGTCCACAGTCCTGGCCTCCTTGTTAGGGGGAATGGAGAGAAGAGGTCATCTCTGAGAGTTCCTTCTTCATGGCCACAGCCATGACCATGTTATCAACTGGGACCTCCTTTAGTTAAAAAAGTTTTGTCAGACAGAGGTGTGAAAAATTTGTTTGGCCTCCTAGGAATAGGCTCCATGGAATCTGGGCACTCCCACACATTTCGAGAAACCAGATCTAGAAGTTCTTCGAAATGTGGAGACATCCAAGAGGTGAAAGGGTGAGACCCAAAGGCCTACAGGTATAGAGACTCTTCCTCCGAATGGTTGGAGGACTTCCAGCCACCTAAGTATTTCCAGGACATCTCCAAAGGAGACATCATCAGGAGGAGACCATGGGGACCCATCAGCATCATTGAGGTCCATATCAGAAGTGACAGACTCCTCTGGGGAGTCTAAGTGCTTCCTCTTGCACAGTTTCGTCCGAGGGACCTCCTCAGAAGGGTATTCTGGGGTGGTTTCAGAAGAGTAAGGGGTGCTCTGTGGGGCATCCTGAGACCTAGGGTCACTGTGTCCCTGTGGAGGTGGATGTAAGGGGGTAGGCTCCGGTACTCTGAGGGGAGGAATATCCAGAAAGGACTGTAGACCTGTCTTTGGAGACAGTACGCTCCTAATGACCTTGAAAGCCCCCCATCCCAGATTGGAGGATATCCCTGGATCTGAAGAAGCTGAAGGACCTCCTGGAACCAAGGACAACAGACCCAAGGCAGAGATGGGAAACAAACTCACTTAAGCCAAGGTCCAGAGAAGCACAGTCAGATCAGACAGCTATCCAATCCAACTCGCCTCCCCAGACCCGACTGGAAAGTGTTGGCTCCTAGACTCCTCCAGCTCTGATGGAGCAGAGGATGTCTATGCCATGGTCAGATCTGTAAAACCCAAAGTGGGTGTTGGATCTAAGAACTCCACTAGTACCAACTCTGGTTCTTCCAACTCTGAAGCCAGAGGTTGGATTGGAGGAGAACATGGAGCATAGGAGGTGGATATCATAGGATCCGAAGCCCTGGGAGTTGGCTCCAACAGTAATTTGGTCAGCGCCGGTGTCTGCAGTAATCTCTGTACCACCCGATCAACTTCATCATCTGAAAGACTCCTAGAAGACCAAGTCGATGGGGGTGGGAGATTTTGCCTTTTGAAGAATAGGATACCTTAAAATAGGAGATACCAGCTCCAAGGTTGGGGACTGGCTCCTTAGTTCGAATTCCACTGGCACAGAGCAAGGAGCAGTCAGACCCGATAGGGCTTTGTCTGATCCGGCAGCTCTTGGACATGAAGAGGAAAATTTGGGTATTTTATATGCTGGATCCAAGGAAGTAGACAGGGAAGGTCTCAACAGATTTTTCTGACTTATCTGATTTAGTCGAGGAAGACTGGTCTGATTTAGGTGAAGCCATACGTTATTCCAGCACCTATGAGAAGGGGGTTTTGAGAATTCCTTTTAATATCAGTTTATTCCTCCACTCCAGGAGGGCTCTATGATTAAAGGAATGAGATAGAGCATGACTCCTGGAGATGGACAGCCCCAAGACAATAAACACAAAGGATGCGTTTATCACTAAGGGGCACATTTTGCTGCACTATTCACATTTCTTAAAACCCATTGGCCTAGACTCTTTACCTGACATTATTAAACCCAAAAGGAGAAGAACAATGAAAAACAAGGGATTTTTTTTCAATACTGGACCTTCTAACTTAAATGGGTCAAGCTACTGGGACACAACACACACCAGGAATTAATAAAACTATGCCCTCTAACTTAAATGGGCCCACACAGAAAACACAGAAGGGGGGAACTAGTCCTCTAACTTAAACAGATGGTACCACAAAACTGCACTAGATAAAAAACTGTGAAAAAGAACAGCAGAAACACTAGGGATGAAGCCCTCAAACTAAAATGGGCTAATTAATAGTTCTCTAATTTAAATGAACTATGACAGAACAGGACAAGTATAAAAAAAACAGATGCTGGGAAGGGATACAAGGCCTAGCAGATAAACGATGGCTAAGTCAGCAAATAAACAGTTCAACGGAAAATATTCAATAACAAGAAAGCACTCAGCTATAAAAGCTAAACAATCTCCGTTATTCCAACAAAAAACTCCAAGAGTTATAGTGAAAGGTAAATCTAAAAAGATTATACTTAGCCAGAGTTAGCAGACAAACACCCAATCTGTTTTAGCGGCAAACAAGATCTGGGGATGGTTCTAGTGTATGCTGGGATAGGGACTTTAGCCATGAGCTGGCAGAGAGCCTCAAGCTTGTAAATAAAGGCCAAGTTGGATCTGAGCTTTGGATCAGAACCCAACCTAGTAAGAATGAAGGCGAGAAAGGGCAACATCACATTACTAGTTTCTGCAAGGTTAAAAATTAATGACTTCTGAAAGTATGCAAGTAGTTTTCACATGAGGGGATAAAGACAAAAAAAGAACAGACACCAATTAGTGTAAATAGAAGCACAAGGAATGCATGCATTTTGGCATGGATAACCTGAATTTTAGGTTAATTAGTGTTTGTGTTAGCAATTATTTGGCACAAATGCATCTATTAGGATGGTTAAACTTTATTAGCTGAAGATGTACATAGTTATGTTTGTTTATATTAAGTTAAAAGATTATGGTAGGGCTCTGAGGTGTGTGTGTGTGTTTTTTTTTGTTTGAGGGTTTATTTACTAAAAACAGTCTTGTAATGTGACATAGGTTCGAGTTTTGATGATGAGAAAAACCTGCATAAAGGATTACCCTGCCAAACATTAATGGGTTATGCATCACAAAAGCTAGAAACAGATATTTAAAAAAGCTGCTATATATAATACATTGGAATAATGACTTCTTACCATAATGGTAACACTTTTCATGTTATCTTGGAATGTGAATGGTCTTGCAGGTATAGACCAAAATGAAAGAATACTTAATTATATTAAGAAATGCAAAGTGCAAATAGCAATGCTACAGAAAACACACTATGAATGAGTTCATACTCATGACTGAGCATGTGAATTTGATATTTCAGGATGGATATTTTGGAGAATGTCAGGGGAAAAGGAAAAGAGGAGTATTTACATTAATTACTGGACAGGTTCACAGGAGGTTACTAGGCTAATGGTCCTTGAGCCTTTACAAGCCTAGCCATATCAATCCCAAGTTGTCTTAATTGTTGGTGGCTAGGTGAGTGAAGTTTTCAGAGGTAAGGGTCTATGGTAGTTAATGCCAACTTCCTCTGTCCAGGAGGGACATGGGTGCCACCCCAGGAGTGAATTTACTGTCACCAATCCACTGATTCAGGTTGTGTTGGAAGAGGGTCAGGGATGATCTCTGTTTCATGTGAACTGGAAGCCTGTTCCAGAGAAGTGGCAGTCTGTAGGAGATGCATCTCTCTCTCCAGCATAACCTCCATGTCAAAAGCTAGGTTAAGAGCCCTGGAAAGAGTGACCCTCGTGCAGTTTAATTTATGAATCTGTAGCATTTCCATTAGGGCTGGGTCAGAGACTGCCCTGAAAGCCAGGAAGAGGTCACCCCTTAGCAAGCTGTAGGAGACAGAATACAGTGACACGGCTTTCAGTCTTTGTGAGTAAGACTTCTTTTGTGTACACTGTAATTTCTTGGTGAGAAACCTCTGTGGTCTCAAATTGTTCCAGGTGTCTAGTGTGGTACATGCAAAAGGGAGCACTGTACTCAATTATTGTCTGATGAGGGCCAAGTGTGATAGAATTATAACATTCTTAGATCTAGATGAGATGCCTTTACTTATAAGATGTGCCACATACAAGGATTTTCTAACTACTGTGGATACATGGTGGTCAAAGTTCAGATTGCTATCAACCCGAGTAATCAGATCACATACCACTGGGCCTTCACTTGGGGGGGGGGGGTTGCTGTCTGTAATTTAATTAGCAAGAATGTCAGCATTCCCTAAGGGAATAATAATACATTTTTTTGCATTTAGCTTTAATCCCTGGCTTTGGTACCAATCATTTGTGTGTGTTAACCCTGTTTGCAATAGTCACCAAACTTGGTTAACCACACGCCATCCAAGTTTGCCTGGACTTCTGAAAAATAAATTCTGAACAGTAAGGAGCCCAGCAAAGAACCCTGTGGTATGCCACAAGTAAATGGTCTTTTGCTAGAGGTGAAGTCACCCACTTTGACAAAATATGTGTCCCATTGGTGAGCTAGTTGGCTATCTGCTAATGTAGGGGTTAATTCCCAATTGCAAGAGTTTCTCTATAATACCCGAGTGCAGGATTGTGTCAAATACCTTGACTAGGTCAAGACAGACAGTAAGCACCGTCTTTCCCTCGTTCACAGCCTTAGTGACTTTCTCCAAGAACTCAACCATGTTTAACAGGCATGATCTACTTTCAACGAATCCGAACTGGGTTGGGTCCAGGGTTTGGAAATTACGTGTCACTGTTAATAAGGTCCATAATGATTCTTTCCATGGCCTTACACATGAGGCTAGTCAAGCTTATGGGCCTATAACTCCCAAGGTAAGTTGATGGTCCTCCTTTGTGTAGAGGGATTACTGTTGCTGTTCTTCAATTTGCTAGAACATAACCAGTTCACAGGGTGTGGTTAAACAGGGATCTAAGTGGGTCTGCTAGGTACTGTTTTACGTTGTTTAAAAGGCAACCTGGGATGTTGTCTGGTACCACTGATGCCATGTTTTTGGCCTTGGAGAGCGTCAAGATGACCTGCTGTCTTGAGACAATAGGCTGAGGAATGGTGGCAGGTATACTTTGGGGAATAACTGGAGGGAACGGGGGGGTGAGGTTTGCTTCAAATCAGTCAGCTAGCAGGTTGGCTATTACCTCCAGTTAAGTATGGGTGGTGCCATCCACAACCAGTTCAGCACATGGCTGGGTATTCCCTTTTAGATTTTGAACGTAGTTAAAGAATGCCTTGTGATTATCCTTAGCTAGGGAGGCTATTTTTGCTTCGTAATTAGCTTTAGAGGACTTGGCAAGATCAATAATTTGTTTACGCTAGAGATTTCTGTCTCTGCTGAGCCAGTTCCCTCTTGTTCTTGGACATTAGTTTCTTTCTCTTGTTGTATTGCCCGTTTATACTAGAGGTCTAGCAGGGTGGCCTATTTTTCAGCAAGAACTGGTTTTAATCTGGTCAGGTACAGCCAAGTCTATACAACTGCTTAAGTGGTTATACATGGCAATGGTGTACACTTCTGCATAGGAGTCAGTGTTATAGTTTCATAGTATAGTACTAGGCTATCTGCCCTGGGGCATTTGTAAGCCTAGCCATAGTGATGTGGCTTTTGCCACCCCATGAAATGGTACAAAAAATGTACAGAATAAATTAGAATACTGTGCCTCTGTCTAGTAGTGACACAATGAAGGTCCCCTTATATAATAGAATTAGTTTACTGTGCTCATGTCTAGCAGTGACACAGATGTGACCCCTGGGGTAAACTTACAATCTCCCATCCACTCATCAAGATTTCTCTTGAAGAGAGTCAGTGAGGGGCTCTGCCTAATATGAACTGGGATCTTGTTCCAAGGCATGGGAAGCCTCTGGGTTATGAATCTATCCCTCCAGCATGTCCTATTCATACTTGTGCCGAGGTTTAAGTCTTTAGCTCTCGTGGTCCTGATGGATTTGGATTTTTTGAGGTGGAACATGTCCATCAGATCCTGATTGGACATGGCCTTGTACGTCAGGCAGAGATCACCTCTGAGCAGGCGGTATGCTACTGAATAGAGCTGAAGTTTCTTTAGTCTGGCAGAATAAGACATATGTTAGAGACCCTTGATCCCTCTTGGTGAGGTACTTTTGTGGTCTCTCCAGCTGTTGCAAATGCCGGGTGAGGTACATACCAAATAGGGCATTGTACTCAATCATGGGTCTGATGAGGGAGGAGTATAGGGGTACAATGACATCCTTGGATCTGGATGTGAATCCCTTCATGATGAGGTGTGCGAGGTAGAATGTTTTTCTAACCACTTTGGCAACGTGGGTGTCAAATGAGAGGTCGCTGTCGACTTAGGTCCCTAGGTCTCTGATTACTTTTTCTGTACTCAGTGGGTTGCTGTCTATGTGATAATTTGTGGGTACTTTGTTTTTCCCAAAGGGGATGACTATACATTTTTTGGCATTTAGTTTAAGGCCATGACTCCGGCACCAGTTGTCCGTTTCTGTGAGGACTTTTTGTAGGATGTATGTGTCCGCTGGTGTATCGACTATGGCGCCTAGTTTGCAGTCATCTGCAAACTTTGTCAGCCACAGCCCTTCCGTGTTTGCTTTAACATCTGAGAAATAAATGCCGAACAAGAGGTGTCCCAGGACAGATCCCTGTGGGACACCACTTGTGACTTGCTTTGAGTCTGACATTGCTCCAGCGATTTTAACTTTATGGGTTCTGTCCTTTAGCCAGTTTGCAACCCATCTAGTGACATAAAGGTTTACGTTTAAGCTGTTGAGCTGATCTATGATGCCTGAGTGGAGTATTGTGTCGAAGGCCTTAGCCAAGTCCAGGTAGGCTGTATGGACAGCTTTGCCCTCATCAATGGCTCTAGTGACTGTTTCGAAAAAGTCAACCAGGTTCAAAAGGCAGGATCTGCCCTTTACAAAGCCGAACTGGGTGGGGTCAAGTGTCTGTAGGTTCTCAATGTCTCTGTTTATGAGTCCCACAATGATTCTTTCCATAGCTTTGCAGACCAGGCTGGTTAAGCTTATGGGGCGGTAGTTTCCAGGGTCTGTAGAGGCACCCCCTTTGTGTAGTGGGACCTCTGTTGCTGTATGCCAGTGTTCAGGTACATATCCCGAAGTAAGGCTAAGGTTAAATAGCATTTTTATGTGTGGGTTTAGCTCCTCTTGGAGTTCACGTAACACGCAACCCGGGATACTGTCAGGTCCCATTGATGCTGTGTTTTTAGCTTTGTTTAGGGCAGTTCTCACTTGGACATCTGAGATGACAGGGAGATTACATTCAGCTGAGATAAGTATTTCTTCTTTTGGGGGTGAGGGAGGGGAGACATTTGCACTGAACCTGTCAGCCAGAATGTTGGCAATATCTGTGGGTTCAGTATATTTTTTGTTGTTTTGAACCAACTCTGAGCATATCTGAGGGTTTCCGCCCAGGTTTCTAACATAGCTGAAGAAGGCTTTGTGGTTATCTTTAGTGTCCTTAGCGATTTTTCTCTCAAAGTTGGCCTTGAATGTTTTTATGAGAGAACGTAGTTTTCTGCTAATGTTGATCAGAGATGTCTTCCCTTCATGGGATTTTGCTCTGACGTGCAGTAGCTTCCTTCTTTTGTTATACAATTTAATGGCTGAGGTCCACCAGACAGGATGCTTGCCTTTGGTGGAGAGGGACTTGGATTTATTTGGGATTGCATGATCCATGCATTCTTGGAGATGTCCATAGAAAGCATTTGTGAAGGATTCAGCATTGTGGGATGTGGTATCCACTGGCACAGTGGGCTTAAAGGATACCATCTCAGTCTTAAGAAAAGTAAAGTCTGCTTTTGAGAAGTTTTTCACTGTGGTCTTTTGTGCTGGGGATGGAGGTGGGATATGTATATCCAGGGTGATTAGTTTGTGGTCAGATCTCACTAGTGAGGGGCATACTTCCGATGTGGAGCATTTTGTCCCCATGTTTGTGATGATCAGGTCTAGTATATTATCTCCCCTAGTGGGAGAGGTGACTAGTTGTTCCAGTGCATTTGAATTTATGAATTCCAGGAACCTTTGGGCTAGGGTATTAGGGCTAGAATAATGTACCCAATCTATGTTTGGGTAGTTGAAGTCTCCCAGTATGATGGTATTTTGTGATACATTCATATCCTCCAATGTCTTCAGGAAGGCTGAGTGGGGTTCTTGAGATTGGGAGGGTGGTCTAACATGCTACCAGTTGTATAGCAGTTTTGCCTATGGTTAGTTGCACCTGTATGGTCTCTGATGCTTCATGTGTTGCTACTAACCTGGGGGTGTGGGTGTCCTTGATGAATATGGACACTCCCCCTCCCTTTGTGGTTCGGCCCGGGTTTTGGGGCCGAAAAGCATGATACGAGGTACAGCCTGGTAGCGCTGGGGTGCTCTCAGCAGCCTTGAACCAGGTTTCAGTTACTGCACAGACATCGATGTTCTCCATGCTGAGGAGTGCATCAAGTGCCTGCATCTTGAGATTTAGACTTCTGGCATTGAGCAGCATTACCCTTAGTTTTTTTCCATTTTTGTTTTCTAAGGAGGTGGGTTTGTCTTTTGAGCCTTGCCTAAAAAAAGCACTATGGGGGTGGCAAGAGCCTTAGCCAATATCTGGAAGCCCAGTGGTGACAGGTGTAAGCCATCCCTTGCGAAGCAGCGTGGCTTGTCCAACATGTCATCCCAGGCAGACAGACATTGGATCCCCTTAGAATGACACCAGTACTTGAGCCAATTATTAAAGCTGATCATCTTGTCTTTGTATTGTGGTATCATTCTTGGTGAGGGCAAGATGCTGCTCAGGGTCAGGGTCATACCAGCCTGGGCTACATAATTGGAGAGCTCCTCTATGTCTCTTTTCATGTAGTCCAGGGAGGTATGTCTCAGGTCATTCACACCAGCGTGGACAATGACGGAGTCATATTTGTACTTGCTTTGGAGTGACTTGAGTGCGTGTGTTATGTGACGGATCCTAGCTCCTGATAGACAGCTCACAGTCACCCTCTCCTTGTTCAGCCTGGTCAGCGGGACATCAGTGTGTCTGACTATAGAGTCACCTATTACTAGTGTATCAGGCATGGTGTTTGGCCTTAAGGGCTGTGATTGGTTGACACACTGATTTATTGAAGTATGTGTTGCATGTGTTTTGTTTTGAGGTGGTGGATTTTTGGATGGCTGCTTTGGGAGCCACTGTTGTTTTGGTAAGTTTTTTATTAGAGCCTCCGAGTATGTCTTTGTGTTTTTATGTGTTTGGTTTGCAGTTATGGTGGGACTATGTGGGACTGGGATTGTTGTGTGTGTGGTTACCATCTCCTCCTGTCTGGTCATGCCAGCCCTGAGTTGAGAGAGTTCAGCCTCCAGTTTGGCTATATAGTTGCATCTCTCACATGTATTTGTGTTTGTTGGGAGGAGGAGAGGGTTGTCTGTGTACATGAGACAATTGTAGCATTGTCTCAAGATACCCATATTGACCAGCTGAACTGGAGAGGACGCCAGTAATCTACCACTCGACATGCTAGAACAGTATAAGGGAGTGCTGTACCTTTAAGGGAAGTGGATATTCACAGGGGTGGTAAGTAGATGTAGTGCTTTACTTAGTACGAGAGTGCTTACTTAGTAGAGAAGTATTGAGAACAAGTGCTAGGTTTATAATACAGTGAGTAGTCTGGTTATACTAAGAGTAGAGCTTCCTTAAGGGAAAATTTGAAGAGCAGACCTGGCGGAGCCCGAAGAAGTTTAACCGGCGCTGCGCTATGCGCACAACCATGCAAAGCCGTGCAAATGCGGATTTTAAACAGTGAACTACAAAAGAGCTAGAAATGGTCCAAAACAACCAATTACTACAGCTTCTTGTGCTGAGGTCACTTCCTACAGGGACAGGTAGGCTGCTCAAGGCTCCCCATTCCCACTGGTGAGCAAGAAACTTCCTTCTATCCAAGTAAGGTAATGGACAACGCAGGAACTACACCACAGCCCAGAATACAGCAAAGCCTGTAAAGTGGTCTAAACTTGTCGAGGAGAGGCGGGAAAACAAGGATTATTTTTTTGATAGAAACACACAGAAAATGCAGAAACAGTGATAAATCAGTTACACAGGCTAGCACACTTTAGTGGGCAGCCTCCACAGTTAAATTAAACAAACAAACTTTCAATCAAATTAGACTAAAATGTAACCTTAAGTGCAGATTTTAAAATAATGCGGCAAACAGTTAAAAAACAGTTCAAGCTAGTTCAGGGTAAGCTACAGAAGCTATTCCAAGTGAAAAAAAAGCAAAGATACTTAAATCCAGAAAGTAGTTGCTTTTCTGAGTTCCCTGTAGCTAGGACCACTCTGCAGGACCACGAGGAGCTTGTCTGAGCAGTATAGCCAGAAAAAAACGCCCAGAGGCGGATTTTAAACAGTGAACTACAAAAGAGCTAGAAATGGTCCAAAACAACCAATTACTACAGCTTCTTGTGCTGAGGTCACTTCCTACAGGGACAGGTAGGCAGCTCAAGGCTCCCCACTCCCACTGGTGAATCTGCATTTAAGGGGGCTTTTAAATTTCTTATACCATCACTTAGTAAGAGGTAATTTATCTTTGAAAAATTCTTAAGTTTTTTTTTAGCTTGATGGGGTAATCTGGTCTTACAATTACATCGAACAAAAATGATTTATGGCCCAATCTTACCAAGGTCATCATCACATGGGGGGAGGGGTGCAATGCTCTCACGACAGTATTATGTCCAGGACATTTGAGCCTCTTGTGGGTGTGCTATCTGTTCCAAAGCATTTGCACTGACAAAGTCCAAGAACCTCTGAGCCATCATGTTTGTGGTTGTATAAGTTTCCCAGTCAATGGGAGGATAATTAAAATCACCCATGAGTAAAGTGTTGGGCTGTATGGCAAGTGACTCCAGTAAGTCCAGGTAAGCAGTATGCTTTTCCTGTTTTATGGTGGAGACCTATAACTAGCTATGATGTAGTAGGGGACTTTGCCTATAATTAATTGGATATAGAGTAGCTCAAGAGAGTCATACTGCTTGACCAGTCTCAAGGTATACTTATCCTTACCGAAGTTGGACACACCTCCCTCCTCCTTTGGTTCTTTCACACTGTTTGTGGTCTGAACATATGGAAGTATTATAGCCCTACACGAATGGGGTACTTTCCATACCTTTGAACCATGTCTCAGTGACTGTACAGAAGTCAGCATCCACAGTGAGGAGGCTTCCAGGGAGTGCAATGTATTGTTTAGATTCCTAGCATTAAGCAGCAGTAGCATGTGCTTACCTACAGAGGATATGGATATGTTGGGAGGTTGGTTATTTTGACACAGCCTAAAAAAGCTAATGCCTTTGCCAGTACCCAAAAGCGTACAAGATACAGGTGCTATCTTCTCAGGCAGACAGATACTGGATCCCATGGACTGACACCAGAAGCTAAGCGAATTGTTAGTCAATCAATTTGTGTCTGTATTGTGGCATCATCCTTGGAAAAGGCAGAATGCTGCTTAAGGCTAGGCTTATACCCTCCTGTGACACAATCTGAGAGCTCAGTCATGTCTCTCTTCATATGATCCAGTGAGGTACGTCTCAAGTCATTCAACCCCACATGGACTATGACGGAGTCATACCCGTACTTGTGGTTGAGTGACTTGATGGATCCTGGCACCTGACAGGCAGCTAACTGTAACCTGCTCCTTATCCAGCCTTGTGAGGGGAACATCCGTATGTCTCACAATAGAGTCACCTATGACCAATACATTGGTTTTGTGGTGTTACACCTTATGGGCGTATTTGTTGAGACACTGGTGTGTGTGTGTTATGTGCTGTGGTTGTTTTTTTGCATTATGTCATGTCTGTAAGTGGTTTCCATTAGAGATACCTCTGATCTTTTCGTAAGTTACTAGTCAGTACCTCCGCATATGTGGGTTTGTGTGTTGTGTCCTTATTTAGTGTGGGAAGTGTGTGTGTGCCGACAACCTGTTTATCATTTGATTTGTCCTTCTGTAAGAGTCTTGCCTCCAATTTCATAGTGTAACTACATCTCTCACATAAAGTATTTGTTTGTTTCATGAGTAAGTGGGAAAACCACCCACAACCCTCTTGGACATGGGGAGTCATTAATAAATACAATCCTGGATATTGATTAGAGCATCTATAGTATTACATCAGGATGAAATGGCTATGCTTGAAATGACCTCCAGGTCGACAGCCTAGTAACCTCCTATGATCCTACACATGAGACAATTGCTGCACTGCCTCAGGAAGCCAATGCCTATCAGGCTGGCCACAGAGATGATAGGAAACTGCCGTCCAGGATAGCAGCTGGCTCTTACTGTATCCCAAAACAGTAAATTAGGCACTAGGAATGCTCCCAAAGTCCAAGCAAGGTTATTTATTTTTCACAGACTGCCATAAACAAATAAAACAAACACTAACTTTGTCACTGCATTTTTCATTCTATGTTGAACTTCATTAGATTAAAAGAGTTTTCCATACAACAAATTCTTTTATATACTCCCAAAAAGGAAGTAACCAATCAGTTATCATACCCAGTTAACAACATTAAACATTTTGGCAAATACATTAAATACAACTTCAAATACGTTTACAAAAACACTTTTTTCTATTTGTTTGTGGCAGTCTGTGAACAATAAATAAACTTGCATGGACTTTCGGAGCGTTCCTAGTGCCTAATTTACTGTTTTGGGATTGACTGGAGCATTTTGCTCTCTTTGGACACTGACCTTTGATTATTATTGCTGTTAGGCTCTTACTGTACGTTATTAGGGAAGGGAATGGGTTAATTTGACAGGACTGTGCTGGTAGCACCAAGACTACATGAGGGACCTATACTTTATGTAGGCTAAGGTTGAGTTGCTCATAAAGCAGCAGAAAAGCACTGAAGGGTTTCACTGACAGCTGTTTATGGAAAAACTGAGCTTCTAGGCATTTGTGTCTATATAGAGCACTGCTAACAGCCACTGTGCAAAAAGCACCACCATACAAACATGATGCTTAAATACAAACAAACAGAAACAATCTTTAAGCTAACTACCAACCAGGAAAGCACACAATACGCCTTCCACCAGTAATCTGCAACTCAGACAGGTTAGATAAGCACACTTCTGCCACAAGGGTGCAGAAAACACTTTCTTAAATGTAGAACAGCTGGGTTTGGAGCCCACATGTAACAAGACCACAAAAATTACCTACAACAGCCCTACAACTAACAGGTACAATGTAAACAGTGCAATTAACTACTTAAAGTAGCAGCAGACAGAACATTTTTTTGAAACTGCTAAAATACAGTCACTGTACACAAGAGAAGTTAAAAAAAAATACTTGGAGCCCTTCTGTGTGCTTCCCAGCTTAGCTAGATCAGGTAAGCACCTACTGCTACTAGATGAATAATCCCAGTCCTCCTAACGTAAAAAGCACAGCAAAGAAGTGTCCAGAGTGAAAAGCTACCACAAACAAACTTAAAGATATGGATACAGCAGTGTACTGTAAACAGCTTAGAAAAATGTGACTATTAAATAAAAGTACTTCACTTTGTATAAAAGTTTATAAGATACTAAAAACAAGACAATGTGATTAATAAGCTCTCCAGGCAATAACATTGCATGCAGAAATCTCAGGAATGTCCCCAACCTAAACAGACCAGGTTAACTCCCAGTGCATTACATGGGAAATCCCCTGGCCTCTTGATGTAAAAACAAGTGCTTGCTAGAGTGTAAAATACCCTATTTTATCCAACAATAATAATGCTGGATTTGTAGTGGTAAGGGGTTACTGGCAAGGGATGAGTATTACCCTATTTTATCCAACAGCTAGATAATGAGCTCAGGGCAAGTAAATCAGTAGAACAGACAATGAGAGGCAAGATACACAGTTTCAATACAGGTGCAATTAAAGGCAAATAAATAATTCAAGATATCAACAGCAGTGTAAAAAGGGAGAAACTTATTAAGCTTAATTTACAGTAAGGGTGGTAGCTTAAAATCACCAGGCTTAAAAAGCAGATCACCGAAGGAGAGTGAATGGGTAGGAAAAACTGACAGTAAATCACCAGCAATTTCAGGAAAAAGACAAAGACCCAGAAATTCACTGTGTATTTAAGTATCACTCAAGAAACAATTTAACCAATGAAAAAAACATTTGAAATGTGCAGCCTAGATAATTTAAGTGTGTACCTCTTACATAGAACAAAAACACCAGGTCAAGCAGACTTATTAAAACAGAAAAAAATGTACAGGTACAACAGAAAGCAGCTCCATCACTCACAGACAAAAATATATATAGGTTTACTTTCCTCACCCAGCAGGAATTATCAACAGTGCTTTCATTTATGCAGTTCTTGATCTTTTCAGAAAAAGGCCAGAATAGAGGAGCTCCAGTAGTGACAGAAGAGGAAAATAATAAAGGTTGATTTGTAGTGGTAAGGGGTTACTGGCAAGGGATGAGTATCATACTGGAAAATAATAATGGTAGATTTGTAGTGGTAAGGGGTTACTGGCAAGGGATGAGTATCATACTGGAAAATAATAATGGTAGATTTGTAGTGGTAAGGGGTTACTGGCAAGGGATGAGTATCATACTGGAAAATAATAATGGTAGATTTGTAGTGGTAAGGGGTTACTGGCAAGGGATGAGTATTATACTGGCATGCATTTATATTCCACCTAAAACTGCTGTTTTGGAGCTTAAAAATGCTTGGGAGATTTTGTACATCAGTGTGCATATCTCTTTAAGAAACCTCCTGTGGGCAAGTACTAAGTGTATTGATTACTGAGCATGTGCAGGGACAGAGTGCTATTTTGTAGTAAGCTGTTGAGATGTAAACATGTATGTGTGTCAACTGTCTGTTCATAGGTTCATACTAGGCTATCTGCCCTAGGGCATTTATAAGCCTAGCCAGAGTGTGTTTGGCTTTCGCCACCCATTTTAAATTAATTTTGCTATGCCCTTTTTCGAGGTTAAGTTTGTTTATATTTACTGATGCAGTTATCCATCCTTATGTGTTTCTATATAATAAAGCATCTTAAACAAACTGCCCTGCCTGTTTGTCTTCCATGGATTAGGGGATGAGTGACATGGTGTCAGAAGTGGCATATCTAAAAAGGACATGGTGTCAGAAGCAGCACATCTAATGGCCAGAAAGAACTCCAGATGTTATGTTGTCCTATCTCACCTTCATTCTATGCTGGTTGGCGTTTGGAACTGAGCATCGGTTCCGACTTGGCCTAATTCAAAAGCTCGAGAGCTTCCACTGGCTCGAGGCTATGCCCTATCCCATGATGCTCAGGTATGATTACCCAGATCAAGTTTGCTGCTCAAGCAGACTGGGTGATTTCTAAACTGGCTCTTGGCTAAGTGACTTTTCTTCTTTACCTTTTCTGTAGTTTTCTTATATTTAGATAGTTATTTCTTTAGTGTTTTAATAGTTTTGTCATTAAAAGGGTTACTAGTGTGATTCTTCACTATTATCCCCTGGTTTTTGGTGGTGTTGGCCATCATCGTTTTTCTAGTCAGGCCTGTTGTGTTTCTTGTTGTTACCCTCCCTATCCCTTTGTTGTAAGCTCGTTTTACTTAGAGAGCTTTTTACCCCCTTATAGGTAGCTCGTTTAAGTTAGAGGGCTCCTTGTGGCCTATTTAACTTAGAAGGCCGCTCCCCTACTCCTTTGTTTTTTTCCCATTGTTGTTTGTGAGGAGAGTCCATTTGAGTTAGAGGGCTTCTCCTCTGGTTACCAGACTAGCTGTTTCTTAGGCTTTAAAGACTTTTTTCCTTAAAAAATAAAACTTGAATTGTTCTTAGACAATTTTTTTCTTGTGTGTATAGTAAATATTGTTAAGTTTCCGTTGTTGATACTGTAGCGTTGCATTGCACTGATTTTTAAATTGTGAGCGCTATCCTTTTTATAGGGTTACATAGCTGTATAGTTTTTATATAAGTCCTTATCAGACATGTCCAAAGATCCCAAAGAACCAAAACCATCTGGTTTTAAAAAATGTGATAAGTGTAACCAGATGATGTCCCTTATAGAGGGGCACACCAGTTGTGTTTATTGCCTGGGTGCCCTTAATTTGCAAGAATCTTGCGCTTTTTGTCATGCCTTCAGCAGTAGAGTGCTCTTAGAATGTAAAAACAAGTTAATAGTGAGAGGGCTGCTTAAGACCCCTTTCTTAGAAGTTTTGGAAGGGTCTCAGAGCTCTAAATCATCTGAAAAATCACCCTTTTCTTCTAAATCAGAGAAGTCGGAGAAAAGGACTGCTACTTCAGCTCGAGCATCGGAGCCGCCTAAAAAAACTTGTGGCAAAAGAATCTGGCTCAGAACCAAGGGTTCTTGGTTCCAAAATGCCTCCCTCTTCAGTTCCAACTGTAACTACGGAGCCGACAAAGTTTCTTCTTGGAAGCCAGTCCCCAGTATTGGAACCGGGCACTCCTACAAAGAGCGAGATCACCATCTTTATCCTCTTGGTCCTCCAGGAGTTTATCAGATGATAATGTGGAGCGCGTGGTGAACAGACTCCTTCGAACACCGGCGCTGGCAAAATTTCTGTCGACTCCGACCCAAAAGGAACCGGAGCTGACAAGGACATCTCCCCCTTCTTCAGTTCCTCCTCCGACCTGACCTGGGATTTTGGAGCCAGAGCACTTGGGGCTGATTGTAATGGAACCACTGGAACCGAGACCTCCAACAGGATAGTTGGTTCAGACATTTGCTCTGACTACCTCAGTTCCGTTGGAATCTGAGCAGTCTAGAAGCCGACGTTCTCCTGTCAGGTTCGGGGAGGGGAGTCGGATCGGACAGCTGTCCGAGCAAATTCTACCTCTCGGGGCTTCGGTGTGGCTGAGCTCAGCTCCTACATCGGCTTCGGAGCCAACCACTGTGCTTCAGGGTCAGTCCTTTGGTTATTCAGAGCTGGGGACCTCCTCGAAGCGGGGTGAGGGGGCTTTTGAGCGGAAGGAGAGAGTGCTGTGACATCAGACTGCTCCACTCTTGGTTTGAAGTACTCTTCCCCCAACAGCGTCTCTGTCAGTCTCAGTACTATCACTCCCCCCCTGCGCAAAGACCCTAAGCCCCTGGATACCCATGTGGGCGAGACTATCTTTTCCAAAACTTCCCCGGAGTACCCCTCTAAGGAGGTCCCTCGGAAGAGATTGTGCAGGAAGAAGCACATAGACTCCCCGGATGAGTCTATCACCACAGACACTGACCTGGATGAATCAGAAGGCTCCTCACGGTCCCCCTCTGAAGATGTCTCCTTTGCAGACATCCTGGAGATTCTTAAACAGAGGGGTGGCTGGAAGCCCACCAATCCTTCTGAGGATGAGTCGATATACCTGGAAACTTTTGGGTCTTGCCCTACCACTTCTTGGATGTCTCCACCTTTTGGTCAATTGATAAATGTTATTGCTCGGAAGGTGTGGGGCTCTCCAGATACAGTAGAGCCTGTTCTGAGGAGGTCTAATAAATTCATTACAGCACCCACAGAAAAACAATTTCTAACCAAAGGCATCCCAGATGATGTTGTGATGGTGGCGGCGGCCACAAAGAAGGAATTGTCAGAAACCTCCTCATTTGTTCATCCATCAAATAAAGAGTCTTGGATGATGGACAGATATAAAAAGTATCTTTTCTTCAGCAACACTTACGCTTTGATCGCTGAATTACTTGACCCATTTTACGAGACTACAAAGGGATCCCCTGAAAGAGCTAGGAGATACCCTTCAAGGTACTGTAGCTGCTGGGGTTTCAGATAAAGTTCCCTCTCAGCTCTCCACCCTAAACTCCTCCATGCGACTGATTTCATATGCAGCTGATGGAGCAAATAGGGCAGCAGGAACAGGAATTTCCTTAAGGAGACATTCCTGGCTGTGTCTATGTAACTTTGCTGAACCCTTCAAGTCTTTCTTCACTGATGCCTCTTTTGATGGCTCGTCATTGTTCGGGCCCAAAGTTAAAGAGACCTTAACCAGGTGTGAACAGGAGAGGAAAGACTCTGTCTGCTGTAGGAGTCTATTTTTCCATCCCCACTAGAACTTATCCCAAGGTCAGAGAGGGGGAAACAAATGTGATTCCGCAAGTCCCAAAGAGCATTTCCTGATGCACATGGTGACTCTTCCCCCAGGTGCAGAGAGAGAAGTTATAATGGAAGACGCCAACCTCGCTACAGAGGGAGTCTGCAGAATCAGGGTAACAGGGATTCTTTCCTTGGAAAGCCCTTTCAGTGCTCCTGAGAGGAGGCCCACCTGTCCGTCTCTGGAGGCAGTCAGGGGACGCTTATCATTGTACCCAAATGCCTGGCTAGAAATTACACAAGACAAATGGGTACAAATTATCATATCCAGAGGTTATTACATACCCCTTTCTACTCCCCCTTTGGAGAAACAATCCATCCCAGATATTCCACCCAGTCAAAGGGACTATGCAACATTAGAGGTACAGAACTTGCTAAAAAAAAAAAAAAAAAAAAAAAAAAAAAAAAAAAACAGTCATCCAAAATGTCCCTGCAGACCAGACTGGATCCGGAACTTACTCAAGGTTCTTTTTAGTTCCAAAAAAGACAAGGGACTGCAGACCCATTTTGGATCTCAGCAGATTAAACAAGTCCATCAAGAAACAAAGTTCCAGACAGTGACACTGCAATCAATATTTCCCTTTCTGGGGAAAGATGATTTGATGTGCTCAGTAGATCTCCAGGATGTGTACTACCGCATAAAAATGGACAGGCGATCCAGGAGATGCTTATGCTTTCGGCTGGGAGCCAGTCATTACCAGTTTCGAGCCCTACCCATTTGGTCTCACTACAGCCTCCAGAGTGTTCACCAAATGCATGGCAGTGGTTACGGCTCACTTGAGGCGTGTAGGATTCCATGTGTTTCCATACCTAGATGACTGGCTCCTAACTGACACCATCAAGCATCTACTAGTACAGGCAAGAGACAAAAAACATTCATCTCTGTTCCAAGCTAGGCATTACAGTAAATTTCAAAAAATCTGCCATGATGCCTTCACAGCATCTTATATTCTTAGGAGCAGAGTTAGACTCAAGGAAAATGTTGGCCAAACTTACCCCCGAAAGGATTCAGTCCCTACACCACCAAATAAAGAACTTGATATCCAAAAGAAAATTACATGCAAAGATTGTATTGCAGGTTCTGGGCACTATGGCAGCTGCAATCATTTTAGTACCTCTATTGCATTTGCACATGAGAGTTCTTCAGTGGCTACTGTTCTCCCAGTGGTCCATGCAAGATCTACCACTGTCACACAAGATCATTATATCACAGAGTCCTGCAAAAAGGACCTATAGTGGTGGCTTCAAACGACTCAGCTGACCATGGTTCATCCATTTGTTTTTCCACAACCAACAGCCACACTGACCACGGACACGTCTCAGATAGGGTGGGGGGGGCATTGTCTGGGAAAGACTGTCCAAGGCATCTGGCAGGAACACGAGAACCACTTGTATATCAATGTCCTAGAGATGACAGCGGTGTTCTATGCGTTGCAACCATTCCAGGACTCTCTCCAGATAGCAGAACTATTCTGATGCCTCAAGAGTGGTCCCTAAAACAAGAGGTTGTGGAAGAGATTTTTTGCAAATGGGGCCAGCCCTGCTGTGACCTTTTTGGCATGTCCATGAACGCCAAATGCGGCAGCTACTTTGCCCTGATTCCCCCTCTGGGGAAGTCACCGAGGGATGCGCTCATACACGATTGGCCCCCGGGACTACTTTATGCCTTCCCTCCCTTTCCCTTCATACCAAAGGTTCTTCAGAAAGCCAACATGTTGAGAAGAACATTGATTCTCATTGCACCATACTGACCTCGGCAAATCTGGTTCCCTTTTCTGTGGACCCATCTCCAGGAGGAACTGTGGATCCTGGTGGACCCAGTTCCAGTCCTTCTTCGTCGGGAATGTTCCATCCAATAAATCCAGACCCTAAAGTTAACAGCATGGCTGCTGCAGTTCCACAAATAGCCAGGCTCCATGACATCTCCCTGCCAGTTAGACATGTTTTGATTTCTTCTCATAAGCCATCTACCAGAAAACTATACTCTAGCAAATGGAAAAGATTTTCACACTGGGCCTCCAAAAACAATATAGATCCATTTACATCTCCCATCACAGCAGTGCTAGAATTTCTCGCTAAACTTTTTAATGAGGGTGCAGCAGCAGCAGCTACAATTAGAGTCCAGCTAGCCATGATATCCAACTTTCATACTGGGGAAATGTGACTGAAAATCATGTCCCACAAACTCTGTAAGGCCTTTCCTGCTAAGACCTCCAGTCAGAGAACTTCCAGCTCCATGGGATCTAAATTTTGTTCTATCCTCCTTAATTTTTCCTCCCTTTGAACCTGCATCATCATGTGACAACATTTTCGTTATGTAAGACACTTTTCTTGGTGGCCATTACCTCCACCAGATGAGTATCTGAACTCCAAGCTCTATCTATACATCCTCCTTACATAGTTTTTCACAAAGACAGAGTCTCGTTATGTACTAATCCTTCCATTCTACCAAAAGTGTGCTCAGAGACTAATCTAGCTCAATCTATTGAATTACCAGTGTTCTTCCCAAACTATGGCAATAGGGCAGGATATAGATTACACCAGTTGGATGTACATAGGCAGTTGCGCTTCTACATGCATAGAACTAAAGATTATACAAAGTCAGACCAATTTTTTTATGTCCTTTTCAGAAAAAAGAAAGGATTACCAGTCTCAGATGTGACACTGTCAAAATGGCTCACAGACTGTATTTCCTTCACATATAGCACTCAAAACAGACAATTACCAGGCAAAGTGAAGGGCCATTTCACAAGAGCTATCCCAACTTTCCCTGCCTTTCAGGCCAGACTCCCTTTAGATTCTATTTGTGCAGCAGCCACATGGGTAAGACCTCATACCTTTATCACTCATTACAAAGTAGATGTGGCCTCCTGGAACAGGGCTTCCTTTGGGTCCACTGTTCTGAAGAGTTTATTCCCTTGAGCCACCCAAGAAAGAAGGTGCTAGGGACACTGTCCAAACCAGCATAGATGAGATAGGACAGCATAACATTAAGCAGTTATGTACTCACCAGAACATTCCATGTTTGTTGTCCATCTCGCCTTCATTCTTGTGTCCCACCCTCCTTCCTCCACCTTCGATCCTGGAGGATAGGGCGGATAATTATATTTATAATTGGATTATGGAGTCTCTGATTCCCTTCTGGGTCTTATCTACACAAGTTGATTTACTGTTACATGATATTTAAGCTTTCTTTTGCAAACAAGATCTGGGTAACCTTCCCTGAGCATCATGGGATAGGGCATAGCTTCGGGCCAGTGGAAGCTCTCGAGCTTTCGCATTAGGCTGATTAGATACCGATGTTTGGTTCTGAATCCCACCCAGCATAGAATGAAGGTAGGATGGACAACAAACAATGAACGTTATGGTGAGTACATAACTTATTTCTCTAATTTGACTTTGAGAGGCATTCAGCTATAGTTGAAGGTATATACAGGAGTGGACTGTCCTTTGCTCCACGCATGATTCGCAAAACAGGTCAGAAAGAAATTTTTCATGTTAAAACTTGCTCAAACTATTTCTTATTTGCAAAATATGAAACAAAGCATACAGAATGCTCTAAACAATATTAAAATAAGTCAAAATGACCAATATTGCTAGAGTTATTCAAATTACTACGGAAAATGTTTGAAATAAAAACTGAATTGTATGTATTTACTGAGGCTATCCAAGTTATCAGAAGTGTTATGAAGTGCCCGCATGTTTGTGCAGTGTTACAGTAAAGTTATTTTGCAAAATACAGCCACTTTGGGGCATATTTTGCAAAGTACAGTGTTTTGAAGAGTTTATTGTGCATTTGTGTGTTACTGCAAGCTGAAGAGAGGCAATTTGTTTGCACATAATTACAAGGGTCATATTTTCAGAATGTTTGTGCATACTTTGTTGGCATGACTGAAGGATTTCGAAAACCAGGTCCACTAGTGTTTAATAACAATATAGCAGAGAACTGGAGAGTGTTTAAGCAAGAGTACATTTTCATACAGGCTGCATTTTCTGATAAAGATAACCATACAAAGGCATTTATTCTACTTAATTTTAGCTGGGTCAGAAGCCATTGAAAGGGAATGTGTATTTGTGTATGTACCTGCTATCTTTACTGGAGAGGGGGAAACCGTCATATTGTTGTACTGGCTGAGTCAAGGGAGGACCCTGAGTGCTTATTAGAGAAATGTGTAACCTCCAGACCAACATTACAATGGAGAGGCACTTATTTTACAAAAGGGATCAAAAGCCTAGTGAAACTTGTGTTGCATATAACTGACTTGAGAAATAAAGCTAAAACATGCAGATTTGGTGATTTAAGAGATCAGTTGATAAAGGATAGACTTGTGTGTGGTATTAAAGATGATGCTGTGAGAAAGATTTTGCTTTGTGACAGCGATTTAACTTTGAATAAGGTCATTTATATTTGTCAGATATATGTGCTCACAGAAAAGCGCACAAATATACTTACAAATGAGAAAGGCATGTTTCCAGTAACTTCTAAGCCTCACATTGATAGTATGCAGCACTTTGTTAAAAGAAGCAGGCCCAAGCACATGGCAGCTGTAGCCCCTACCACACTCACAGGTAAACCCCAGAGCTTTCTAGCAAGTTGCAGAATCTGCACAGCCTCAGACACTGAAGGATAAGAGTGAGTCAGCAAACTCAAGGCATGGGCCCCAACCAAGTTTCATTGTTATCCGTCGTAATTGTGATAGAAGTCACAAATCTAAGAGAGAGAAATGTTTAGCTTTTGGTCAACAATGGTGCAACTGTAATACATTGAATCATTTATGCATCAAAAGCCACACATTCTTTTACTAAAAAGGAACATTTTAATAAACAAGATGATCAGTTAGAAAGCCATGACCCAGAGTTTCATTCTTTTTATGTTGATGGTGTATCAGTGTTTAGTGAAACCTGTCAATGCAGTTGATTTATGGGCCAAGAATTAAGTATTTTGTAATGTTCGGATAAATGGCAAACCCACAGAGCTCAAAACTGATACTGGCTTAAAGTGTAATGTTATGTCTGTAGAAACATTTGTTAAAGTTTGTGCTGCTGAAAGGCTTGATTTGACAAAGTGTGCGTATGGTGCATATGGTGGTGAAGAAATTAAGACTGAAGGCTCAGTAAAGCTTTCGTGTTACTCTGCTGGAAGAAGCTACGACTTATTACTTGATGTGGTCAAAAGGCATGTCCAGTCATTATTAGGCTTCAGAGACTCTGAAAATGGGACTGCTTTCATTTAACAAGGAAGTTCCCCATGTTAGCTTAAAAGACTGCTACTCTAAGTTCGCCCAGTCTGTTTTTTCTACCTATGCTGATCTTTTCGAAGACAAACTAGTGAAGCTTCCAGTTGTGTATTCCATGATGTTAGACCCAAATGTCAGTCCAGTTGTCAGGCCAGTCAGAAAAGTTCCAATAGCCATGTAGGCTAGAGTCAAACCCAAACTAGACAAAATGGTGCAACAAGGTGTGATTTGTCCAGTTAGTGAACCGACAGAGTAGGTATCTTCCATGGTGGTAGCTCATAAAAAAGCACAGACAACATCAGAATATGTACTGACCCCCAATATTTGAACAAGGCACTAAAAAGACCTCATCATCCAGTGTGCACAGTCAAAGAAGTCACAACTCTCATGCCAAATGCTACTATTTTTTCTGTCTGAGATGCAGAGAGTTCATTTTGGCAAATTTTGCTTGACAGGAAATCTTCACTGCTCACTACTTTCAGTACTCCGTTTGGAAGGTACAGATTTCTGAGAATGCCATTTGGGATAAACCCTGCAAGTGAAGTCTTTTGACGTGCAATGGAGCAAATTTTTTTCTGGGTATCCTTGTGCTATTATAGTAGACATACTAGTAGGAGGTAATGGTGAAGCAGGGCATGACAGAAACCTCAGAAAAGTTCTGGAAAGGACATGTCAAGCGAATCTTAAACTGAATCCACAGAAATGCAAATTCAGGCTATGAGAAGTCATTTACGTTGATCATTTATTCACCAGTTCAGGGCTTACGAACTGACCCTTCTAAGCAAACTGCTATTCTGGAGATGCCAGCGCTAGACGATGTTCAATCCCTGCAATGTTTTCTTGGCATGGTTAACTACCTAGGCAAGTTCAGTCCAGACTTTAGTGAAATATCAGCACCACTCAGAAAGCTAACACAAACATGTAACCTTGGTCTTGGTTAGAACACCACCAGACAGCATTTGATGTTCTGAAACAGAGAATTGTTAGTCCACCTACTCTCAGATACTATGACATCCACAAGCCAGTTACTTTTTCATGTGAGGCTTCAAAAGTTGGTCTTGGTACAGTCATTCTACAAGAGGGTCAACCTGTTGCTTATGCATCCAGAACTCTTACCCAAACGGAAATGCAATATGCTCAGACAGAGAAAGAGCTTTTGGCAATTGTGCTTGCATGTTCCAAGTTCATGATTATGTGTATGGTAAACCTATCCAGATCGAAACAGATCACCAACCTTTAGTCACTATTTTGAGAAAGCCTATGTATACAGCTCCAGCCAGATTTCAATGTATGATGCTGAGATTGCAAACATATTTCAATCTTGTCTACAAGAAAGGCAAACTTCTTTATCTTGCTGATACGTTATCCAGATCACCCAGAAACACCACAGAACAGCATGAAAATCAAGTTGCTCATTCGACTGATGATTTAGAAGTCATGGAGGTGAGAAATTTTTCTTCCAGACATCTTGATGAGCTCAGAGATCATACAGCTGCACATTCAGTTTTATAGAAGTTGAACTACTTTCTCAGAGAAGGATGGCTGTCAAAGCAATCTAGTTTACTTCCAGAAGAGCAACCTTATTTTCCATGCAGAGATGAGATTTTGTCAAACCATGGTATTGTCATGAAAGGTCCTAAAGTTATTGTTACAGTCTTTGCAACAAGAGCACGTTACTGTCTTACACTGAGGTCGCCCAGGAGCAGACTCTACCACAAGAAGTGTGAGAGGACTAGTATTTTGGCCTTCTATGTCACAAGATACTGAGACAGCACTTTCATCTTTGTCTGTGTGTAATAGTACAAAGCCACATCAACAGACAGAACCACTTCAGCTGAACCAGATTCCTGAATCACCTTGGTCGACAGTAGCCACAGACATTTTCGAGTGTAATGGTCAACATTATTTGGTGCTAGCCGACTCTTATTCCAGTTGGTTTGAGACTGATTTACATCCTAATCTAGCATACATTACTATCATTACTAAGATGAAGAGTAATTTTGCAGTTCGTGGATCGCCACATAAAGTTATTTCTGACAATGGTATGCAGTTTACAAGCCAACAGTTCAAAAGATTTGCAGTATCCCTGAGTATCCTCAGTCAAATGGTTTGGCAGAACGCCCATTACAAAGTTCAAAGCAGTTACTAGAGAAGTCAAAACTAGACAACAGTGATGTTTTCCTAAATCTCTCGAATCTCAGAAACTTTCCTTATGATAAACATCTTGGTTCACCTGCTCAGAGAATTCTCTTGAGACAAACCAGAACCACATTACCAATCAGTAGTCAATTTTTGGTTCCATGTGTCAAGTACAACAGGTCAATGAAAGCCAATTTGTTGAAGAAGTGTCTAACCCAAAAGTCCTACTACGATAAGACCAGCAAACCGCTCTATCCATTACGAGAGGCAGAAGTAGTAAGGAACAAACGTCCAAAGGTTATGACTGGAATGAAGTCATGAAGAACATCTGTCCAGTGCCGAGTTCATACATTGTGGAATCATAAGGAGCAGAATTCAGGTGGAATCGTAAGAATTTGATACCGGTATCCGAACCTGTACTACAGCATATAGCCTCTAAAAAACATTCTTTATCTCAGAGTGAGTTGTCCGGTGTTTCAGTTCCTAAGGAAGTTCTAGAAGCAATTTCCGTTCCTGTGATGAATTCTGAGATGGGCTGTTCACTGAAACCTGTTCCTGTTGTTAAGTCCAGTCCTGATGGTTATGTCACAAGCGTCGGTCGACTCTCCAGACCATGTTCCAGATATACAGCGACTTGGACATAAACAATATGAAAACCTGAGCATTGTATTTATTTTTCTGATTGTCTATATTGATGCATGCCTAACTGCAATTTTATTTTGATAAAGGGCGATCGTTTTTTTAACAGGGAAGATGCAGACCAGTGTGCATATATCTTTAAGAAACCTCCTCTGGGCATGTTCTAAGTGTACTGACTACTGAGCATGTGCAGGGACAGAGTGCCATTTTGTAGTAAGCTGTTGAGATGTAAGCATGCATGTATGTCAGCTCTATCTGTTAATCAGTTTGTTTATATTTACTGATGTGTTTCTGTATAATAAGGCATCTTAAACTAGCCCGTCTGCTTGTCTTCCATGGATCAGGGGATGAGAGACAAATAATCAGCTTTCAGCAGGGAATATTACTTATATGTGAGGACTGGAATTTGATTTTCAACAGTAAAGCTATATCTGGGGGGCCAAGAAAGGAAAATATAACAGAAGAGGGTATATATCTAAAGGAATTTATGAAAACATTTGCTAAAAGATGTGAATTCAGTAGTAGGAACTGAGAGAATTTACATATTATTCCCCAAGGTACAACTGGGCTAGACTTGACAGAAATTATATTTCTCTGGAAGATGTTCATTTAATTGAGAACTTTGATACACATCCACTGACTATTTCAGATTGTGGGCCAATAATTACTAAGATAAAAAGGCAGGGTAATGAAGCAAAGGTGAAACACTGGTGCTTCCCCATCTACCTGTTAAAAGGAGTAGAACAGGAAGTGGAAATTACTTGGGAGTTATTAGAGAAGATAGAAAGTTCTCCAGAAGTTATAGCTAATGAGTGGGATAAAACGACAGTGAAGTTTAAAAATCGGGTAGAAATAAAATAAAATATAAAGGGATTTGGCTAAGAAGTAATAAGAATTATTTAGAGGGACTGACAAAGATTAAAGTATTACCAAACAGAGGGAACCTCACAGGATGAGAGGAGGTACACTTGCAGAGAAACTAAGGGGGTACCTGGATAATACGCACAAGGTTAGAAAGACTACTGTTAAGCAACTGCTTGTTGATAATAACTCCAGAGCACAAACATTTCTGGCACAACGATTTAGGCAACATTAAGTCAAAAGTGTTGTTGCCAAGCTTAGGGAGACTACAACAAGAAAATAACCAGACATCACGTAGAAATAATTAGGGATATTTAGGAAATTGTATGAAAATTTGTATAAAGCAGAAAAGTGGGAATTCAAGAAAAAGTACAAATGGAAACATTTACGGAACACTTAAAAATGCCAAGGTTAGAGGCAGATGAAGTTCAGCAACTAGCACTTAAGATAGGAGTTGAGATAAAATGGTGATGTACAACTAATCTGCAGGAAAGTCTATAGGAAGAGATGACATTTCAGTAGAAGTTTGAAAGTTACGAGGGAAGAAAGTGACAAAGATCTGGAAGGTTTTATTTAACAGTATTTTGAAAGGAGGGGAAGCAGCAACCTCCTAGAAAAAAGTGGTAGTAGCTGTAAAACCTAAAGAGGGTACAGATCCATTGGCTCCAGCTTCACACAGGCCCATTTCAATACTAAACCACAACTATAATGTGTTTATGTCTATAATGGCTAAAATAATGGCAAAGGTGATGCCAAAATTGATAGATATGAACTAATACGTTTTTGTGGAGGGGGGCAAAAAAGAAGTTATGTACTCACCATAACATTCCATGTTTGTTGTCCATCTCGCCGTTCATTCTTACAGTGATGGGTTCGGAGACTATTCTCGGCTCCGACTTGGCCGAATACATAGCTGAAAGTCTCAAACCTGACTCGTGGCAAGAAGGTATCCCACAATGCAGTGGTGCAATTCCCCAGATCTTGTTTGCTGCGACTACTGAATATGTACACTATATACATATATATATATATATATATATATATATATACACATATATATATATATATATATATATATATATATATATAAAATATACAAATATATACTACACCTAATAGAAGGAGAAACTGAAACAATGAGCTCCTGAAGGTAATAAAAACATTCACCAGGTCCACAAGGAGTCTTTGGCAGGGGAAGGAGGGAGGGTTCAAAAGAATAACTGCGAGATGGACAACAAACATGGAACGTTTTGGTGAGTACATAACTTCTTTATGTTATGTTGCCCTATCTCGCCTTCATTCTTACAATGATGGGACAGCGTCCCTAGCACCTTTACCCTGGGTGTCTCATGGGAGTACACCTTTAAGCACCGTGGAACCAAAGGAGGCCCTGTCCCTGGAGGCCAAATCCACGTTATGTGTGATAAAAGTATGTGGAGTGGTCCAAGTAGCTGCTGCACAGATATTATCCATGGGAATTCTGGCTTGAAAGGCAGATGATGTAGCCACTGCTCTAGTGGAATGAGCTTTCACTTTGAAAGGTAAATCTCTGTGATTTGAGGTATAAATGAATGTAATACAATTTGAAAGCCAATTGGAAAGAGTAGTTTTAGAAACTAAACTACCCTTTTTTGCATCGGAGATGGATACAAATAGTTGGTCAGGTTTTTTAAAGTCTTTGGTCCTATGCAAATACAATCATAGTTGTCTATGCACATCTAGTTGATGTAATTTGTATTCTGCCTTGTTGTTATGATTAGGAAAGAACACTGGAAGCTCTACAGATTTATTTATGTTGTTTGGAGAAGAGACTTTGGGTAGGAAAGAAGGATTAGTTCGCAAGGATACCCTATCCTTATAAAAAAATCAAATATGGAGGTTTAATAGAAAGAGCTTGCAACTCTGATACTCTTCTAGCAGAAGTTATAGCCACTAGAAACAAGGTCTTCCAGGAAAGGAACTTGAGGTCTGAAGATGATGAGGGCTCAAAGGGTGGTAACGTGAGATGAGACAGAACAAAATTTAAATCCCAAGGAGAAAGGGGTTCCTTAAAGGGAGGTCTTAATAAGGAGGCACCTTTTAAGAAGGGTCTACACAGGCTGTGTGACATTAAGTTGGAGACAGAATCACCAATGTGAAAATTTGATACTGCAGCGAGTTGAACCTTGATGGTTGCTGCAGCTGAACCTTGCTGGAAGAGTTCCGCCAAAAATTCCAAAATAGAATGGATAGGTGCAGAAAAAGGATCAATGTTCCTCTTCTGAGCCCAAAAGGAAAACCTTTTCCATTTGCTAGAATACAGTTTTCTAGTGGAAGCTTTATGAGAGGACATTAAGATATGTTTGACTGCAGGAGTGAAATTGTGAAGCCTGACTAAATAGAGCAGCCACGCTGTCAATTGTAGGGTGTGGAGAGAAGGATGAAGCTCCCCTGACATATGAGTCAGCAGATCTGGCACTGGGTCCAGAGTCCAAGGCTTCTCCTGAAGATGAGGCCAAAGGAAGGGGAACCAAACTTGGCGAGGCCAATTAGGAGCAATGAGAATTATCCTGCTTCCCAAGTACTGTGCTTTCTGAATGACTCTGGGTATGACAGGGGATGGAGGACAAACATACAGATGTCCCGAGGGCCAATTGTGAGCAAGTGCGTCTCTCTGAGTCTCCCCCGAAGGAGGGATTAGGGTAAAGAAGTTGCTGCACTTGGCATTCATGGGAGTGGCAAAGAAATTGCAGCACGGCTGACCCCATGTTCAGAAAATTATTTCTGCTACATTCTGATTGAGAGACCACCTGTGAGGCATTAAGGTTGATCTGCTCAGCTTGTCCGCTATCACGCTGGGACTTCCCGGAATGTGCGTTGCTATTAGAAAGTGCTGGGAAGAAATTGCCCATTGCTAAACTCTTAGGGCCTCTCGACAAAGGGGGTAAGAGCTGGTTCCCCCCTGCTTGTTTATGTACCAAACCACAGACATATTGTTGGACTGTACTGCAACTGTCCCTAGAGGGAGAGTGTTGTGAAGTGCTTGCAACTCAAGAAGCACTGCTCTCATTTCTAGGACATTTATATGCAAGTGAGCCTCGTGCTCTTGCTAAGTACTTTTGACTGTTCTTCCCAGATAATACCCCCCCACCCTATCGGGGAAGCGTCCGTGGTCACTGTAGCTATGGGTTGATGTGAAACAAATGGTCTCCCTATGGTCACATGAGTGGAGTGTATCCACCATCTTAAGTCTTTCTTACATGATAGGTGAGACATCGTAAATTCTTGAAGTGACCACTGGAAGAACAACAGCCAGTGAAGGATCCTTTTGTGGTGATGAATGGGAAGACAACACACTCCTCATCAGCTCAAAGGCAGATCCCGCTGGCTCCAAAGACTCCCTCAGCTCTGAAGAGACAGAGGAAACCACCAGAACCAATGAGATCAGGTCCAAGACCGATGTGGGAGCAGAGCTAACCCGGGCCAACGTCCTGAGGGGTAGACTCAGCACCGAAGATCGGGGCCAACCGGGGAACCCTCGGCTCCCAGACTCCCTGGACGGCACCGAGAGAATCAGAGCAAATGTCAGCTCCATGAACACCAAAGGGGGTCCCAGAACTGACGGATCCACAGTAAGCGGTACGAAGCACTCTGGCTCTGAAGGACCAGCTTGGCTCAGAGGAGGAATAACAGTGGGTATAACTGGTACAGTAGGCTCAGAGACCAAATGGGTGGGAGCTGAGAATAATTTAGTCAGCGCAGGCGACTTCAGGAGTCTGCGCACCAGCCATTCCACGTCATCATCTGATAAGCTCCTGGTGGACCTGGAAGATCGGGATGGAGAGCGAGACCTGTGCAGAACTGGAGATCTCAGCATCGGCAAAACTGGTGAAATATCAGAGTAGAGGTATCTTATGGCTCTGAGGACTTTGGAGCCAAAGTACCAGGCTTGCCAACTAATATGACCGACGGCTCTGAGGACTGTGGAGCCAAGGAGGTAGTGGTCCTGGAAATTTTTGGTAGTTTCACTGGAGGCTCCGACTGAGGCGATGTTGCAGGTGAATGTTTTTTTTTGGGACTTTTCCTTTTTAGAGGAAAGAGAAGAAGAACTGTGGATAGCTTCCTCAAAAGTCAGCTTTAAGAGCCCTTTCAGAATCAGTTTGTTTTTCCTTTCTTGAAGAACTCTTGCACTGAAAGAGTGACAAAGTACAGTCTTCTTGTAGATGAATAGCACCAAGGCAATGAACGCATATAACATGTCCATCAGTGATGGGCATTTTTTGTGAGCAATTCTGGCATTTTTTAAAGCCCGTAGGCTTATGTTCTCTCTCTCTTTTGGGTCTTTAGACATAGTTATGGTAAGACCACAAAAGCAACAGCAAGAAAAATTCTGCTATTGAACAGCTAAAGCTACACTGAACAGTAACTATGGGAAACTTAAACAGTCCTATTTTCTAGATAAGACAACAATTAACTACATGCCCTCTAACTTAAATGGGCAAATAGCTCTCTAACTTAAACGAGCTACTGAAAAAATTAACAGACACAAACAACAACCACTAGAAGGGATACCAAGTAGGCCTACAAGGCGATGGCAAAAGCTGTGCCAAAGGGAATAAAACTATCACTATCTAACAGTAATGCAATAAAATGCACAACGAATTAAATATAATTAGAAGATAAGCTATCTATTAGCAAATATAACAGTTTAGAGGAAAAATAACAGAAAATTTGTCACAACTTAAGCAATGGCCAAGATGAGAACATCCAACCTCGTAAAGCTGCAACCGAGGTAGTACAGTTTTGTACCTACCATAAATGTAGATGTTCGAGTGTATACACTCTGCTGCAGTCATTACACTTGGGTTATCCTGCCATCAGGCGGTTCCCCAGTCAGCCTGAGTTCCAAAGTCTTGGTCCGGCGTCGGTTGCTGTCGCCTCCTCCCTGACGTCAGTGCGGCAAGGGTATATAAGATGCAGCCGGCGCCATTTTCTTCAGTTATTCTTGCCCCAGATGTCAGGTGCCCCCAAATAGGTAGGCAATTCAAATTGCTAATAAAACATACATAATAAAAGCAAACAACTTTCAGCTACCAGCAAATACTCCCCATCGGTAGTAAAAGGTAGAAGACATAGGTATGTACCAGCAAGTAAGAGGGGAAGGAGGGAGGGCAACCTGGACTGCAGCAGTGTCTACACTCGAACATCTACATTTATGGTAGGTACAAAACTGTACTATGTTCATCGTGTTACACTGCTGCAGTCATTACACTTGGGTAAAATCCCAAAGCTGAGGTAGGGTGGCTGGTTCTATAAGGCATTAGGGGTGGCTATAAGGCCCTGCAGCACTGCAGTGGCAAAGCCAGCTCTGGATTTAGAGTATAGAGGCAGATGGTAATGCTTGGTGAAGGTATGCACAGAACTCCAAGTTGCTGCTTCCAAAATATCCTTGGTAGGTACTCCTCTGAGGTAGGCAGTTGAAGTGGCTGTTGCCCTAGTGGAGTGAGATCTAATGCTGCTAGGTACAGGTTTCCCATGGTGTGTATAGCAGAAACGTATACAATGTCCTATCCATTTTGAAATAGTCTGTTTTAAAATGGCTTTTCCCTGGGCTCCTGCAGCATATGCTACCAATAATTGCTCAGATTCCCTGAAAGCTTTGGTTTTGTCCAAGTAGAAGCGTAACTGCCTGTGAATGTCCAAGGAATGCAGTAGTCTCTCCCCTTTATTCTGTGGTTTTGGATAAAAAGTTGGCAAATGAATAGTTTGGTTTAGAGCCACACTGGATACCACCTTTGGCATAAACGTAGGGTTAATTCTTAAAGACACCCTGTCCTGGTGGAAAATGAGGAAAGGCTCCACTGCCATTAGTGCATGTAATTCTGAAACTCTTTGTGCTGATGTTCTTGCCAGGAGTAGAGCAGTTTTCCAAGAGGTAAAATCAATTTTTCCAAAACAAAGTTGAGGTCCCAAGTTGGAGTAGGTGCTCTACGGGGCGGTCTTAGGTTTTTAGCCCCTCTGAGGTACTGTCTTAGCAAAGGATTAGAGAAAATTGGTGGATCCATGTTGTAATGAGCAGAGATTGCAGAGGCGTGGTTCTTGCTGGATGAGAAGGAGAGTCCCTTGTCCAGCATCTCAGTTAAGTATTGTAGTATCTGAGGAATGTTTGGAACATGAGGGTCAAGGCTGTGTGCTTGGTTCCAGGCACAGAATCTCTTCCATTTATCCAAATAGGCTTTCCTGGTACTAGGCCTTCTGGCCTCCAGAATGACATCCATAACAGCTTTGGAGAGCGGCATTGCCTGTTTGACTAAGGAATCTTCCATGCGGCTAGGTTTAAGGTCTTTAGCTGGCTGTGTAGTATCTGATTGTTGTGCTGAGTCAGAAGATGTGGGATTTGAGGCAAAATCCAGGGTGGTCCTTATGCTAAGATCTTTAAGCTTGGGTACCAGTGCTGGCGTGGCCAGTCTGGTGCAATCAGGATTATCTTTGGCTCTTCTTGCCTGGCTTTTATGAGTACCTTTGGCAGGACAGGTGGTGGTGGGAAAGCGTATACTTGTAGGTTTTTCCAGCTAAATGAGAGGGCATCCACTTTTCATGCTTGTGGATGGTAACCCCTTGTGCAGAATTTCTGTAGCTGGCAGTTCATTGGGGATGTAAACAGATCTATGTCTGGGCTCCACCATTTCTGTGTTATTCTGAATATCTGTGGATTCAATTCCCATTTGTGGGGATCCATGCTGTGTCTGCTTAAGTCATCTGCCAGTGTGTTTTTCTCTCCTGGCAGGAATTGTGCTTGCAGATGAACTTGATGGTTTAGAGCGGTGTTCCACAAGGTCATGGCTTGACTGCAGAGGGGGTAGGAGTGTGCTTGTTTATGTACCACATAACTGTGGTGTTGTCCGTCTTTAGTAGTAGTTGTCCTGGATGCAGCAGGTCCTTGAAAGCTATAAGGGCATTTTGTGCAGCTAGCATCTCTTTTTGATTGATGTGAAGATGCCTTTGTTCTGCGGGTCACTTGCCCTGAATACAGTTGCCTGCCATGTGTGCTCCCCAGGTGTAATACGATGCATCTGTTGTCAGTGTTTGCCTGGCTGTGGGTTGAATAAAAGGCTGTCCCTTGTTGAGGTGACAAGCTTGAGCCCAACATTGAAACTCCTGTTGAAGGCAAGGAATTAGTGGTATAACTGTTTCCAAACTTTGACAGTGTTGAGACCATACATTCTTTAGGTACCATTGTAGTTTCCTCATATGCAGTCTGGCATATGGAATTAGTAGTATGCAAGATGCCATGTAACCCAAGGCCTGCAGAATTTTTCTTGCAGGGAGTTGAGTCTTTGTTGCCATCAATTGAAAGTATTGAGTCAGTTGTCCTTGCTTGTCTGGCGTGAGATAAGCCATCTGGGCCGTTGTGTTCAAGCTGGCACCCAGGAATATTATCTCTTGTGAGGGCACTAGTTTTGATTTCTTTTCATTTACTGTGTACCCCAGGCAACTTAATAATTTTTTTACAAACGCCAGACACTTTAGAAGAATGTCCTTGCTCTCTGCTTGAATCAGGCAGTCGTCCAGGTACGGATACATTTGAATTCCTTTCTGTCTGCAAAATACAATTACTGGTGCCACGCACTTTGTGAAGACCCTGGGCGCAGTAGATGAGCCAAAGGGCAGTGCAGAGAATTGATAATGCATTGAACCAGCTATGAATCTGAGGTATCTTCAGCAGTTTTGTCTGATAGGGACATGCAGGTATGCCTCCTTGAGGTCCAATGTCACGAGCCAAGCTTTCTTGCCCAGCATGGGAAGAAGCTGCTGTAGTGTCAACATTTTGAATTTCAGAACATCCAGATAAGTGTTTAAAAGATCCAGAATGGGCCTCCAGGCTTTGTCCTTCCTGGGAACTAGAAAGAGTCTTGAGTAAAATCCATGTCCTTGTTCCTGTGGTGGTACCTTTTGAATAGCTCTCATATCCATGAGTGCTGTAATTTGTTTTTGAGCCTCTGCCCATTGATTTGGTGGCAGATTGGCATTCCTTTTAACCTTGGCAGAGTGTGAAAGTGGAACCTGTAACCTTGAGATACAATGTTGAGAACCCATTTGTCTTTGGTGATCATATGCCAATTGTGATAAAAAAGTGCCAGTTTTCCTCCCAAGGGGGCTGCCAAGAGAGGGTTGTTTGGCAGCTGTAGCGGGAAGTCTTTGGGGCTGCTTTTTATATGGTTGGGGTCTGTCTTCCCCTTCTTTCTGGCCTGATGCAACCCATTGTCGAGGCCTGTAAGGACCTTGTGGTTGACCTCTACCTCTTGGATGTCTGTATCTGCCCCTTTGAGGTCTGTCTGTAACTGGAAAAGACCAATTCTTAGTTGGCCAATTTTTGCTAAATCTAGGAGGCTGAACCTGTAAGAAATCTTTCACCGTTTGCATAGATTTTGCCTTATCCTCCATTTTCTTTAATACCTCTTCTGCCTTAACTCCAAATAACACATCCTGCTGCAAAGGTGCATCCAATAATTTTGCTTTAACATGGTCTGGTAACGTATGTTCTTTTAACCAAGCATGTCTTCTAATGACAGAGCCTGTAACGGCTGCTCTACAGGAGGCCTCTAAAGAGTCAAAACCACATTGCAAAGTATGTTTTCCCACCTGTTCAGCTGCATGCAATAAATCCTGCATTTCTTTAAAAGTAGGAGGATATGAATCTGGAAGCATTTTTTGTTTCAACTGAGACAGTAGAAATTGCTGATATTTTAGCATGTGAAACTGGCAATTTAAGGCTCTCATTGCTAAAGTTGCAGACGTATATACTTTCTTTCCCCGTCTGTCTAATGCTCTGGAATCTCTGTCAGAGGGAACTGGATTCTTGGCTGATGAGGCCTTAACCCCTTTTGGTCCCTGGGAAACAATTTCAGGGTCAGCAACAGGGCTTTTATACAGAAATTTGTGAGAGTCAGGGACTCTGTTGTATCTGTCAGGTTTAACTGGGGCTGGAGGTAAGGAATCAGGATTTAGGCTGGATTCAGTATACACATCATCCACAATATCTAACACTGGTGGAATAGAAAGGGGTCTGTGTTGAGGTAATAAAAGGAAGTCTCTGAGCCTTTTCTTGGATTCTGAGTAATCTTGGCCTTCCCAATGGAAATGCTCCCTCATGGTATGCAAGGTTTCTCCAAAGGAGTAGCCCTCAGGCGGACAGGCTGATGGAATTGACTCCTCAGCATCAGAATCCCCATAAGGGAGTAAAGAATATCCTAGGTCTGAGGATGAATCAGAAGAGATGGACACCTGGTCGGATGAGTCATAGTCTGCATCCTGTCTAGGCCTTTTATCAGGAGGGGGATGGGACCCCCTGATCAGAGTGATTAGGTCTTCGGACATTTTGAGCATTTGTTTCTTAGGCATGGAGGCCTGTGCTGGAGAATGCTGTATTTGTTTCTTTGATTTTAAAGCTGGTTTAGGCTTAGCAGAGGGTTTAATGCTTAACTGAGTAGGTCTGAAAACACCCTCTGAAGCTGCGGGCAGCTCAGCTACTCCAGATCCCTCTGAAGGGTTAGTTTCGGTAGGCAGAATAACTTGAGCGTCAGAAAGCCCAGCCATCTCCACATGGGAGTCAGAGGAGGCCTGTGGTTCTACAGTAGCGGTCATCAGGGGCTGCGAAGGCGCCTCGCTGAAAACCGGAGAACCAGCGACTGGCCTAGAAGAGGCTTCGTCATCAGTTTTGGGCCTCGGATGCGTATCCTTGTCTTTGCGCTTTTTATGTATTCTGGTCGTCGGAAGTTCCGACGGCATGGTATAATTGAATTTTCTACCAAAATAATGTCGGGCAAAATCAAACCGATGTTTAATAGTGCGTTTGTTAAACCTAGCACAAAACCGACAACCAGTGACGTCATGGTCTGGGTCCAGGCATGGGATACAATAAGAATGGAAATCCTTATGAGGTATTTGCTTCCCACAAGAAATACAGTTATTAACTTTTACTGACATCGGTCTGAGGCAAGAAAAAGTTTCCCCAACGGGGTACTTAGCTTTGTAGAAACTTTGGTTCTGGATTCGGAAGGAAAATCTCAGGAGACGGCTGACCGGCACTTGCGAACTGCTTTTGCTTCGGGCACCGCGTGGCAAGAAAGACTGGAGGAAATGGTGCCGGCTGCATCTTATATACCCCCTGCCACACTGATGTCAGGGAGGAGGCGACAGCAACAGATGCCAGACCAAGACTTTGGAACTCAGGCCGACTGGGGAACCGCCTGACCGCAGGATATCCCAAGTGTAATGACTGCAGCAGTGTAACACAATGAACATCTGGGGAATTGCACCACCGCATTGTGGGATACCTTCTTGCCATGAGCCAGGTTTGAGACCTTCAGCTATGTATTTGGCCGAGTCGGAGCCGAGATTCGGCTCTGAACCCATCATTGTAAGAATGAAGACGAGATAGGACAACATAACATCATCTGACTACATTAATTGAACTATGATGATCCAGAGAGAAGCAGAATATAAGACAATACAGCTGTTCTGGTTAGTCTTAATGCAGAGAAAGCATTCAGAGTATGCTGGGATTTTATGAGAAGGGCAATGGAAGTATCTGCATTTCCTGATACAATAATAGGGTTAATTAGAATGCTATATGAGCTGGTCCAGCAATACCCATATTTACAAGGACATGATAAAATGAAGTATTTAGGAGTAAGAATTAAAAAGGATTCAGTTATGGCAGCTATGGATATGTGGGAAGAAACTAAACAAAAGTTAATACAAAAACTGAGAAATTTGAAGCTCTTGCCTATGGATATAGATAAGATACAAGCAGTAAAAATGTTTTTAGTCCATTTAATTTTACACACAGCGTAGTCATATTTTTATCAATCAGAGGTGGAGAAGATGTGGGCAATAATTAATGAAAAGTTGAAGGACTTTATCTGGGAGGGGAAGAGGGCAAGAATCATGTGGGATAAGGTGATCCTCCCAACAGAACAAGGAGGTTTAGGATTACCTGATTTGCAGGGATATTTTAGAGCTACACAGTTGAGGCTCTTGTGCACAACACAAGCAGAAAGCTACAATTCAAAGTGGAAAGTGATGATAAAGTACGGAGATAATTCCAGAAATAAGGAAAGAGTGGGATTTTGGATGCAGACCCTTAAGGAGAATAACAACAGTCATACAGAATATTATATTCATAAGTTAGCAGAAAGTATACTAATAACTACGCCAACAAAGGAATGCAGAATGGAGATTCTGACGATAGTGGTGACTACAATTAGGGGTACAGAGAACAGGTAAAAGGGGGCTGGAATTTACTGGAAGAAAATGGCAAAGGAACTAAAGAATTAGAAAAGGAAAGGTAATAGAATGGGAAGAGACAAAGAAGACATCTGGACTGTAGCCTACTGACTGCCTTCCCCATTGGGGATATTAGAATACAGACAGAAAGCGAGAGGGGAATCCTAAATAAAAGATCTGCACTGGCAGAGTTTTTAATTGTATCTAGAACAGAAGCTGTTATAGGGTCATAGGTAGGTACTAGGCTATCTGCCCAAAGACATTTATAAGCCTAGCCGGAATGTGTTGGCTTTCACCGCCCCCTTAGATTAGCTCCCTGTGCCTCTGTCCAGCAGAGCCATTGAAGTGATCCCCGGGGGAAACGTTCTGTTTCCCATCCACTCATCAAGGTTTCTCTTAAAGAGGGTTAGCGAGGAGCTCTGCCTAATGTAGAATGGAATCTTGTCCAGAGCATGGGACTTCTCTGGGACAGGAATCTATCCCTCCAGCATGTCCTATTTATTATTGTGGTGAGGTTTAGATCCCTGGAGCATGTGGCTCAAGGGGATATGGATTGTCCATCAATTCTGGGTTGGACATGGCCTTGTATGTCAGGCAGGGATCACCTCTGAGTAGGCGGTATGCAACCGAGTACAGCTGGAGTTTCTTCAGTCAAGCTGCATAGGGCATCTGCTTGATGAGGTACTTCTGTGGTCTTTCCAGTTGTTGCAGGTGTCTTGTAAGGTACATCCCAAATGGGGTATTGTAGTCTATGATGGGTCTGATGAGTGATGCGTAGAGGGGCCCAATGACCTCTTTTGATCTGGATGCAAACCCTTTTGTGATTAGGTGGGCCACATAGAAGAATTTTCTAACCACTTTGGCAATGTGATTATCAAAGGAGAGGTTATTATCTACTTGGGTCCCCAGATCCCTTAATTACGTCTTCCATATTTAGGTGATAGTTTGTGGGTACTTTGTTTTTTCCAAAGGGGATAACTATGCACTTTTTGGCATTTAGCTTGAGGCCATGGTTTTGACACCCGGTATCTGTCTCAGTAAGACCCTTTTGGAGGATATCTGTGTCAGCCGGAGAGTCAGTTATAGACCCTAGTTTGCAGTTGTCTGTGAACTTGGTCAGGCACAGTCCTCCTGTGCTTGCTTGTACCTCTGAGAAGTATATGCCAAACAGAAGGGGTCTGAGGACTGAGCCCTGGGGAACGCCACTTGTAACCTGTTTAGAGTCAGACCTATCTCCCGCAACTCTTACCATGTGGGTTCTGTCCGTGAGCCAGTTGGCAACCCATCTCGTGACGTAGGGGTTTATGTTCCGGCGGGTGAGCTTGTCTATAATACCTGATGTCAAAGGCCTTTGCAAGGTCTAGGTAAGCTGTGTGGACCAAATTCCTTCGTCTATAGCCTTGGTAACTGTCTCAAAGAAGTCCACCAGGTTTAGGAGGCATGATCTGCCCTTAACAAAGCCAAACTGGGTAGGATCCAGTATTTGGAGGTTCCCAATGTCTCTGTTAATGAGATCCATGATGATGCGCACCATAGCTTTGCAGACCAAGCAGGTCAGGCTTATAGGGCGATAGTTCCCAGGCTCCACTTTTGTGGAGGGGAATAACTGTTGCTGTGCGCCACTCTGTGGGCACCTAGCCTGTGGAGAGGCTGAGTTTAAACAGTGTGTTTAGGTGAGGGGTTAGTTCATCTTTGAGCTTGTGTAGGACGCAGCCTGGGACACCGTCCGGTCCCACTGATGCTGTGTTTTTGGCTTCGGAGAGGGCTGTTTTAACCTGAGTGTCTGTGATTTCAGGGGCACTACCTTCTTCTGGTATAGTTATGGGCCCTTTTGGGCGTGAGGGGGGGGGTGAAGTTTGCACTGAACCTGTCTGCCAGGATATTGGTGATATCGGTCAATTCAGTGTATTTTGTGCCATTCTGCACTAACTCCGAGCAGATCTGAGAATTGCCACTTAGATTCCTGACATAGCTAAAGAATGCCTTGTGGTTATCTTTGGAGTCTTTGGCAATTTTTCTTTCGAAGCTAGCCTTGCATGATTTTATGAGGGAATGTAGTTTCTTGCTGATACTGATCAGGGATGTCTTCCCTTCTTGGGATTTTACTCTTTGAAAAGGGATAATTAGTAGGGCACATGAAATATTGCATGATAACTATCGGAATCAATCAGAAGAAATTAGAAAAGATTGTGAATTTCATAACTAATCTCTCTTCCCAAAGAAATAATGGGAGGACATATGCATGGCTCCCAAATATGCAAGAAATTCTAGAAGATTTAAGATTTTTGCCTAGAAGTGTCTGCACACATACTTTTATATCCCAAATAATTTTTGCTCAGGTAGATGGGAAATGTTGGAGGTATGATAGGGAAGAAAGAAGTAACTGGGAACATGAGTTGGTAAACTTTATAAATTCTCTACAGAGTACTCTGTCAGGAATACTAGGCGAGCAAATGACTGTAACTAAGGAATTTTTTTTTTTTTCAGCTGGGATACGGAATCTGAATTGCCTAGACACATTAAGGGCTTGTGAAGTTTAATTCCGGTTGCTTCCAAAAAAGCAATTACTAGAAAGTGGAAATCAAAATATGAACCAAATGTACTTGAAATGAATACTGTAACAGAGATAACAGAAGAGGAATTGGGATCTCTAGAAAAGGCAGGAGTAAATTACATGCAAAAAATTGAAATTGTGGGAACAATACACACAGAAAAATGTTTTGCAGGAGGAATGAGGTTTAAGAGAAGACAGGAATTAAATAATCTGTGTAATGTTGCTTTCATTGGGGGATATGTAGCTATATATGTGATGCATAGTGTTTGTAAATGTGGACTTAACATGGTTTGATTATTAAAATAACGGTGTTTTAAAAAACATTATACTGTAGATACAGCAAGCAATAAGACAATGTACAGATAAAAAATGTGACCTTTTAGTGCAATATCTTTTAATAACTGTTTATAATATAGTAAATGAGCCGTTAACTATGCTAAGACTGAGATAAACAGCTGTTGTTCAATATTTAAATAGACCCAAAACAATACCCACAAACATCTGGACATCAGATGATTTTCCAGCATAAAAAAAATCAAACATCCATACAAAAATTGCAAATAACACAGCTGTAAGTGTAGTGAAGCAACACAAAGTCATTACAGAACACTGATAAAGCATTTATATAACTAGTGAAACTCTAAACAGAAGCTGAACAACAGATACAAAACAATGTTTTTTAATAACTGTGTGCATATCACGCTATTAAAGTAGGGAAGCTTTACCATAATAGTGACACGTATTCCCTGACAATTGTTAGTCTGACTGGAAAATGTCAGAAACTGCACTTTGTAAAACTCCACTTTGTGGTGAGGAGGAAAAGCATTCAAACGTACCTAGAAGACATCCTGGTAATACTATTATCATCCCGAGAGATGGAATGAGACAGGATTTCTCCTCAAACGTACCTAGAAGACATCCTAGTAATACTATTATCATCCCGAGAGATGGAATGAGACAGGATTTCTCCTCAAACGTACCTAGAAGACATCCTAGTAATACTATTATCATCCCGAGAGATGGAATGAGACAGGATTTCTCCTCAAACGTGCCTAGAAGACATCCTAGTAATACTATTATCATCCCGAGAGATGGAATGAGACAGGATTTCTCCTCAAACGTACCTAGAAGACATCCTAGTAATACTATTATCATCCCGAGAGATGGAATGAGACAGGATTTCTCCTCAAACGTACCTAGAAGACATCCTAGTAATACTATTATCATCCCGAGAGATGGAATGAGACAGGATTTCTCCTCAAACGTACCTAGAAGACATCCTAGTAATACTATTATCATCCCGAGAGATGGAATGAGACAGGATTTCTCCTCAAACGTACCTAGAAGACATCCTAGTAATACTATTATCATCCCGAGAGATGGAATGAGACAGGATTTCTCCTCAAACGTACCTAGAAGACATCCTAGTAATACTATTATCATCCCGAGAGATGGAATGAGACAGGATTTCTCCTCAAACGCATCTAGAAGACATCCTAGTAATACTATTATCATCCCGAGAGATGGAATGAGACAGGATTTCTCCTCAAACGTACCTAGAAGACATCCTAGTAATACTATTATCATCCCAAGAGATGGAATGAGACAGGATTTCTCCTCAAACGTACCTAGAAGACATCCTAGTAATACTATTATCATCCCGAGAGATGGAATGAGACAGGATTTCTCCTCAAACGTACCTAGAAGACATCCAGGTAATACTATTATCATCCCGAGAGATGGAATGAGACAGGATTTCTCCTCAAACGTACCTAGAAGACATCCTAGTAATACTATTATCATCCCGAGAGATGGAATGAGACAGGATTTCTCCTCAAACGTACCTAGAAGACATCCTAGTAATACTATTATCATCCAGAGAGATGGAATGAGACAGGATTTCTCCTCAAACGTACCTAGAAGACATCCTAGTAATACTATTATCATCCCGAGAGATGGAATGAGACAGGATTTCTCCTCAAACGTACCTAGAAGACATCCAGGTAATACTATTATCATCCCGAGAGATGGAATGAGACAGCATTTCTCCAAGTTCACTTGAAATCGCAAACTGAGAAAAAGATTACTTGCCCAAGGAATGGACTTATGGCACATTCCAAGGCAGTCTGCAGAAGTAAAGAGTCATCTAAATACAGAAAGATGTGACACTCTAACCTGCAATGAGGTACTCTGCATTTTTAAGCACTCGAGAACCCTAAGGTTAAGGCACTAACAAAGGCCCATTCTCTTTGAGATAGCCAAATGAAAAGTACAGTTTTGTACCTACCATAAATGTACATGTTCGAGTGTTCACACTGCTGCAGTCATCACACTTGGGTTATCCTGCCGTCAGGCGGTCCCGCAGTTGGACCAAATTCCAAAGTCTTGGTCCGGCGTCGGTTGCTGTCGCTTCTTCCCTGACGTTAGTGTGTCAGGGGTATACAAGAGGCATCCAACGCCATTTTCTTCAGTTTTTCTTGCCCCAGATGTCAGGTGCCCCCAAAAGGTAGGCAATATAAAAATAAAACAAAACCCTTAGGTACAAGCAAATACACCACAGAGGTAGTATAGGATAAATTGGTAGAGATAAGTTCAGCTAGTTCAGAGGGGATGGAGGGAGGGTAACCTGGACTGCAGCAGGGTGAACACTCGAACATCAACATTTATGGTAGGTACAAAACTGTACTATGTTCATCGTGTTATCCTGCTGCAGTCATCACACTTGGGTTGAATCCCAAAGCTAAGGAGAGGAGGTGGAGTCAAACAGGGTTAGAAGAGGCTAGTAGGCCCTGCAAAACTGCAGTGGCAAAATCAGCTCTAGTCTTAGAGTAAAGAGGTAAGTGAAAGTGTTTGGTGAAGGTGTGCACTGAACTCCAAGTAGCAGCTTCCAGAATATCCTTGGTTGGCACTCCCCTGAGAAAGGCTGCTGATGTAGCTGTAGCCCTGGTGGAGTGGGACCTAATGTTAGCAGGTACAGGTTTCCCATGATGTGTGTAGCAGAAACGTATGCAATGTCCTATCCATTTAGAAATGGTCTGTTTTGAGATAGCTTTTCCTTGTGATCCCATAGCATAGGCTACAAAGAGCTGGTCAGTTTTTTCTGAAAGCCTTAGTTTTATTCAAGTAGTAACGTAATTGCCTGTGAATGTCCAAAGAGTGCAGGAGTCTTTCTCCTTTATTCTGGGGATTTGGGAAGAATGTGGGCAAGTGAATGGTTTGGTTTAGGGCCACACTGGATACCACCTTTGGCATAAAGGAAGGATTAGTCCGTAGAGAAACTATGTCTTGATGAAAAATGAGGAAAGGTTCCACTGCCATTAGTGCCTGTAGCTCTGAGACTCTTCTAGTTGAGGTTATTGCTAGTAGCAGGGCAGTTTTCCATGAAAGACATTTTAAATCAGTTGAAAAAGCTGGTTCAAAGGGTGGCAGTGTAAGCTTTTCCATGACAAAGTTGAGATCCCAAGTAGGTGTTGGAGCTCTCCTTGGCGGCCTTAAGATCTTAGACACTCTGAGGTACTGTCTTAGGAGTGGATGTGAAAATAAAGGAGGATACGTGCTGTAATGAGCTGAAATTGCTGAGGCGTGGATCTTAATAGATGAAAAGGAAAGTCTTTTGTGTAACATCTCAGTTAAATATTGTAGAATCTGAGGAATGTTCGGCTCCAGGGGATTTAGGCCTTTAGCCTGGTTCCAGGAGCAAAATCTTTTCCATTTGTCTGAATAGGCTTTCCTGGTGCTGGGCCTCCTGGCCTCCAGAATGACATCCATAACAGCTTTGGATAAAGGTGTTGGCTGGTTGTTTAGGTAATTTGCCATGCAGCGAGGTTTAAAGTCTTGAGCTGGCTGTGTAGAATCAGAATGTCTCACTGGGTGAGCAGGTGTGGAATTTGTGGCAAAATCCATGGTGGGCCCTGGGCCATGGTCCTTAAAATTGGATGCCAATGTTGGTGTGGCCAATCTGGTGCCACGAGAATCATTTGTGGCCTCTCTAATCTGACTTTCAGCAGTACCTTTGCTGGAAGAGGCAGTGGAGGGAAGGCATACACTGTCAATGTTTTCCAACTGAATGAGAGAGCGTCCACTTTCCAAGCTAGTGGATGGAAGATCCTTGTGCAAAGTTTTTGAAGTTGGTGGTTTTGGGGGCTTGCAAACAGATCTATGTCTGGGCGTCCCCATTTTTGAGCCATCATTGCAAATACTTGTGGATCTAGATTCCATTCGTGTGGATCCATGATGTTTCTGCTTAGGTCGTCTGCCAATGTGTTTTTCTTTCCTGGCAGGAATTGTGCTTGTAATTGAACCTGGTAAGACAGTACAGTGTTCCACAAGGTCATTGCTTGCCTGCATAGAGGGTAGGAATGTGTGCCCCCTTGCTTGTTTATGTACCACATAACTGTGGTGTTGTCTGTCCTTATTTGTAGTTGTCCTGGGTATAGAAGGTCCTTGAAAGCTGTTAGGGCATTCTGCACTGCTAGCATTTCTTTTTGATTGATATGCAGGTGTCTCTGATCTGTAGTCCATTTGCCCTGAATGCACTGTCCTGCCATATGTGCTCCCCAGGCATAGTCCGATGCATCCGTTGTCATAGTTTGCCTGGCTGTGGGTAAGGTGGAAGGCTGACCCTTGTTGAGGTGACATGCCTGTGCCCACCATAGAAACTCCTGTTGAAGGCAGGGAATGAGTGGAATCATTGTTTCCAAGCTGTGGCTGTGCTGAGTCCATACACTTTTCTGGTACCATTGTAATTTCCTCATATGCAGTTTTGCAAATGGTATTAGTAGTATGCAAGATGCCATGAATCCCAAGGCCTGCAGAATTTTTCTTGCAGGGAGTAGGGTCTTTGTTGCCATTATTTTGAAATATTGAAACAGTTGTCGTTGTTTGTCTGGCGTGAGATAAGCCATCTGGGCCGTTGTATTCAAGCTGGCACCCAGGAATGTTATGTTTTGTGAGGGCACTAGTTTTGATTTATTTTCGTTTACTGTGTACCCTAGGCAACTTAGGTGTTTGACAAATGCCAGATGCTGTAAAAGAATGTCCTTGCTTTCTGCTTGAATAAGACAGTCGTCCAGGTATGGGTATATTTGAATTCCTCTTTGTCTGCAGTATGCAATTACTGGTGCCAGGCATTTTGTGAAGACCCTGGGTGCAGCAGATAAGCCAAAGGGCAGTGCAGAGAATTGATAATGTGTTGAACCTGCAATGAAGCGGGGGTATCTTCTGCAATTTTGTCTGATAGGGACATGCAGGTATGCCTCCTTGAGGTCCAAAGTGACTAGCCAAGCTTTCTTGCCCAGCATGGGAAGAAGCTGCTGTAGTGTTAGCATCTTGAATTTTGGTACTTGCAGATAGTTGTTCAGAATTGAAAGATCCAGAATGGGTCTCCATGCTTTGTCCTTTCTTGGAACTAGGAAGAGTCTTGAGTAAAATCCTTGCCCTGCTCCTGTGTAGGTACCTGTTGAATGGCTCTCATGTTCATGAGAGCTGTAATTTGTTTTTGTGCCTCTGCCCATTGATTTGGTGGCAGGTTTGGCATTCCTTTGATCCTTGGTAAGGTATGAAAGTGGAATCTGTATCCTTGAGAGACAATGTTTAGAACACATTTGTCTTTTGTGATGATGTGCCAGTTGTCTGCAATAAATGTTAGTTTTCCTCCCAAGGGTGGTTCCTGGAGAAATTTGCTTGGTAGTTTGAGGATACAGTCATTGTGTCTGCCTTCTGCTAGCTTGGGGCCTGTCTTCTTCTCCTTTCTGGGTAGCAGAACCCCATTGGCGAGGTTTGCAAGGGCCCTGTGACTGACCTCTGCCCCTTGGGTGTCTGTATTTGCCCCTCTGTGATCTGTCTGAAGCTGGAAAGGTCCAATTTTTTGTTGGCCAATTTCTGCTGAAGCGAGGGGGTTGTACCTGCAAGAAATCCTTGACCGTTTGCATAGATTTAGCCTTATCCTCCATTTTCTTTAAAACCTCTTCTGCTTTGACACCAAATAATACATCCTGTTGTAAAGGTGCATCTAATAATTTTGCTTTAACATGGTCAGGGAGGGTTTGCTCTTTTAACCAAGCATGTCTACGAATGACTGAGCCAGTAACAGCTGCTCTACAGGAAGCTTCCAGTGAATCAAATCCGCATTGTAAAGTATGCTTGCCCACCTGTTCAGCTGCATGCAACAGATCCTGCATTTCCTTAAACTCAGGCTGTTCTGAGTGTGTGCTCATTTTTTGTTTTAACTGAGACATCAGGAATTGTTGATATTTCAACATGTGAAACTGGCAATTTAATGCTCTCGTAGCCAGAGTTGCTGAGGTGTATATTTTCTTTCCCCATCTATCTAGGGCTCTGGAATCTCTTTCAGAGGGCACAGGATTTTCAGCCATAGAAGCCTTTGCTCCCTTAGGACCCTGGGATATGGTTTCTGGGTCAGCTACAGGGCTTTTATAAAGGAATTTGTGTGAGTCAGGTACTCTGAGTATCTGTCTGGTTTGGCTGGAGCAGGAGGTAGAGAGTCTGGATTTAAACTAGACTCCAAGTAGACATCATCCACAATATCTAAAACAGGAGGAATAGCAAGTGGTCTGTGCTGGGGTAATAGAAGGAACTCTCGGAGCCTTTTCTTAGAATCTGAGTAATCCTGGCCTTCCCAGTGGAAAGTTCCCTCATGGTATGTAATGTTTCCCCAAAGGAGTAGTCTTCAGGGGGAGATGCTGAGGGAATAGAGTCTTCAGCATCAGAATCCTCATAAGGTGGAAAAGTGTAATCCTGTTCCTCAGAAGAATCCGAGGAGAGAGAAATCTGGTCAGAGGATGCATAATCCTTCTCTTGTCTTGGTCTTTTATCAGGAGGGGGTTGGGAACCCCTGATAAGGGTAATTAAATCTTCAGCCATCTTAAGCATCTGTTTCTTAGGCATGGGGCCTTGACCTGTAGCCTGATGAACAGTTTTCTTAGGTTTTAAAGGAGTTTTAAGTTTAGCATAAGATTTAATGGTGAGTGTAGTCGGTCTGAAGACACCTTCTGCAACCAAAGGTGTTTCCTCTGCACCGGTGTCTAAATCTGCTCTGGTGTTGGTAGATGGCTGCGTCGGCCTAGTAGACTCCGCGTGGGAGTCGGCAGCTGTCTGGGGTTCCAGCTCTGCGGTCATCACGGGCTGCGTAGGTGCCTCACTGAAAACTGGAGAACCGGCGACAGGCCCAGCTGAGGCCTCGGGGTCAGGCTTATTCCTAGGCTGCCTGTCCTTATCCTTGTGTTTTTTATGAATTGCGGTCGTCGGCTGCTCCAACGGCATGATATAACTGAATTTCCTACCAAAGTAATGCCGTGCGAAGTCAAAACGGCGTTTGATAGTGCGTTTATTAAACCTAGTGCAAAACCGACAACCTGTGACGTCGTGGTCTGGGCCTAGGCAAGGAATGCAATTGGAATGGAAGTCCTTATGAGGTATTTGCTTCCCACAAGAAATGCAATTGTTAACTTTTTCTGACATCGGACTGAGGCAAGAAAATGTTCCCCAATGGGGTACCTAGCTTTATTGAAGACTTTGGACTGAAATTTAAATCGAAAATCTCAGGTGTCGGCCGACCGGCACTTGCGAACTGCTTCTGCTTCGGGCACCGCGCGGCAAGAAAGACTGTAGAAAATGGCGTCAGATGCCTCTTATATACCCCTGATGCACTGATGTCAGGGAAGAAGCGACAGCAACCGACGCCGGACCAAGACTTTGGAATTCGGGCCGACTGCGGGACCGCCTGACGGCAGGATAACCCAGGTGTGATGACTGCAGCAGGGTAACACGATGAACATCCGCATTTTCACCAGTGTTAGCTGAGCTTCAGGAATTCAGGAATTATGTAGTGCATGGGGTACCGTGACTATGCTCCAAAACTAGGGGAAAAAAACAAACCTGTATGGCGCTTCTGTATTGCGAAATCTGACTGCAACAATATTTTCAGGGATGTATAACAACACTGTTATTCAGCCCCTACACACTGTTACAGTCGGCTCTCAAGAAAGGGACATTCCTTCACTCTCAAATGGCCCTAAATATCTTGCCTCATATTTTCATTCTGGGAAGTTTACAGACAACAGTCTGTAACTTATTTAACTAAATAAACTATACCGGACTTTCTTGCATGTATACTTACTTGCAGTCTATGTGACAGCACTTGCCAAGTGCTGTACTAGCCTTCAAAGCTGGTAATACAACAGAAGAAAAAAACAGTGTAACTGATAGCACATACAGCAGATAAAAACTCCATGCACTACAGAGTTATGGTTGGGTCTCACCAATCGTAACCATATTACTGTGTGTTCTTGACGTGGATGCCAAGATTCATCTCTTGAGCTTTGCTCCTGAAGTGAATTGCTTGGCATCTCTTGACCTTTGCTCCTGAAGTGAATTTCTTGGCATCTCTTGAGCTTTGCTCCTGAAGTGAATTGCTTGGCATCTCTTGACCTTTGCTCCTGAAGTGAATTTCTTGGCATCTCTTGACCTTTGCTCCTGAAGTGAATTGCTTGGCATCTGTGTCTTGACCACATAATAACATGGTTACACCTGGGGACTGAATCATAACCCTGTAAACAAATCTCGTGAGACTTCAAAAGTAACATTTATCTAGTTACTCTTTGTTAACTAGGCCACTCCTACTGGGACATTCTCCTCTTTTTAGGGAAGACCTGAGGGGGGTGTTCATATGGACTAGGGGAAATCTGGCCATGGCACCAGGGAAAGAAAACTTGTGTAAAATCTTACCACCATAGATGTGCTTCTCTTCACTGCTGCAGTATTCTTCACTTGAGGAATATCCCTGCCAGATGACGCCCCCAGCATTGGGCAGTATACTACAGACCTTTTTCACTGCTGTAGGATATGTAGTACATCCGGAGTTGGCTGCAGTCATATGTAGGCCATAAAACAGATATACCCACGTACCATCCTCAGAATTGAATGTCCCGGGAGGAAAGGCTGTCTAAGGAAGAAGTGGTGTGAGTATCCAAGAAAGACAAGAGTCCAGTAAGGAAAGTGGGAGGGATAGAATATTGGAGCAATGAAGAGAAGGACATCTATGGTTATGGTAAGATTTTACACAACTTTTCTATGTCCTTCTATTCACTTGCTGCAGTATTCTTCACTTCAGGGAGACTGACAAAGCTGAAGAGGAAAGGGGGGCAAGAACAAAGGAGCTTTCAAGGAAGCTAGGAAAGATGGCTCTGGCAAAGGCATTTCTGGATCTGGAGACAGTATCCAGTTTGTAATGTCTGGTGAAGGTATGAATGGTAGACCAGGGTAGCTGCCTCAAGAATGGCACTGTTATCCAAGCCTTTGAACAAGGCCTTGGAAAAAGCCATGGTTCTGCTAGAGTGGCCGTTTACAGGGGAGAAAAGAGCCCTGCCATGGTTAGTGTAGCAGAAGGAGATGGTTTTGGACATCCGGGACAATATGGTCTACTTGGAAGCAGGGAGGCCCAATGCCCTGGTATGGAAATTAATGAAGAGCTGATCAGATTTCCTGAAGGGTTTAGTCTTGTCCAGGTAGAACCTCAGTCGACTGTGGGCATCCAAGGAATGTTGGATCCTCTCACTGTGGTTTTGTGGGGTGGGGAAGAAGGTGGGGAGTTGAATGGATTGGTTGAGAAAGAGTTCATTAACCACTTTTGGCATAAAGGATGGGTTGGTCCTCAGAGACACCCTGTTCTTATGGAAGACTAGAAAAGGGGGAATAGCCATAAGGGCTTGGAGTGCGGACACCCTTCTAGCTGAAGGCAAGGCAAACGGCAAGACCATTTTTCCAGGTACAATGCTTGAGGGAAGTGGACACTGCTGGTTCAAAGGGGGCAGAGTCAGTTTCTCCAGTACAAAGTTGAGGTCCCAGGAGGAAGAGACAGATTTCCTGAGAGGTCTAATGTGCAGGACACCTTTAAGGAACTGCTTCACCTAGAATTTGGAGGTGAGAGGGGGAGATAAGGGCAGACATGTGGGCTTTGACTGATGACTTAGCCAAGCCAACATTGAGCAACTGAGGCAGGTAGGATAAAACATCTGGAATATCCATGGTTAATGGATTCAGATCCTTAGATTGGCACCATAATGAAAACCTTTTCCATTTGGAAACATATGATTTTCTAGTGTTGGGCTTTCTGGCCTCCTACAAAACCCTGAGCACATCTTCGGACAAAAGATGTCTGAAAGGGTTTAGAACCCTATCACCCACAAAGTCAGTTGAAGAGTTGATAGATGAGGGTGAACAAGGGATCCTTTTTTTTGCGTGAGAAGGTCCATTCTGTGGGGTAACATGTAATGGCCCTGGACTAATTGGAGAAAAAGGGAAACACCAGCAAGATTTGTTGTCAGTCCAGCCTGATTATAAGCAGGACTTTTGGTATTACAGGAAGGGGGAGGGAATGCGTAAAGAAACGTTTCCTTCCAACAGAATGAGAGGGTGCCCACTTTCCATGCCAGAGGACTTGGGTCTCTGGCACAAAATATTGGAAGTTGTCTGTTCAGAGGGGAGGCAAATAGGTCTATTTTTGAGGTATCCCATTAGTGGACCATGTTTACGAACACATCTCTGTGAAGCATCCATTCATGGGACTGAGTTCTGCTAAGAGTGTCTGCCACACGGTTTCTGTTGGAGGGGATGTACACTACCTGAATGGTCATGTTGTGCTTTTCAAGGAAGTCCCATACTGGGAGGGCCAACTTTCAAAGGAGGTAGAATCTGTCCCCCCCACTTGTTCACATACCAGAGCACCATCATGTTGTTGGTGAACAACTTCAGTGGGCCTGGACCAAAAGGGGTCCGAAGGTCTAGGAGCAATGCTCTCATTTCCCTTATGTTAATGAGTTCTCTTTTCTGGCAGGGGGACACCTTCCTTAAATGGTGTATTTTCCCATGGCCACGCCCCACCCCATGTCTGAGGCATCTGTATAAATTTCGTGGACTTTATCCAGAGGATGGACAGGTAGTCCTGGATTTAGGCTTACCTGTTGAGACCACCAGAGAATTCCCTTTTTTAAGCAAGGGAGTAGGGGAACAGGGAACTCTACAGGATGTGAATGTTGTGCCCAGACTGATCTGAGGAACCACTGGAGCTTCCTCATGTCTAGTCTTGCCAGAGGTAGCATGGGAATGGCAGAAGCTATAGACACTAGCACCCTGAGAAATTGCCTGGTTGTGATGTGGTGTAAATGCAGAAGAGACAGGAAGTACCAGTGAAGGTCCTCTGCTTTGTGTGGTGGTAGAAATACTCTTATTATGTCTGTGTGAATTCTGCTGCCAAGGAAAATGTGGTCTTAGGTTGGAGGGAGGGGATTTTTTGTAGTTTATTGTGAACCCCCAGATTTCCCAGCAGGGAAATGGTGGTTTGTACATTGTGTTGCAAGATCTGTGGGCTCAGGGTCTGCATCCAGGTATGGGAATAGCTGGATTCCTAGTAGCCTGCAATGTACAATGACTGGATCCAAGCATTTGGTAAAAACACTTAGAGCTGTAGAGAAACCAAAGGGCAAGGCAGAGAATTGAAAATGCCAGGAACCCACAGAAAAACGCAGATATTTCCGGGAATTTGGGTGAATTGGGATATGGAGTTAGGCATTTTTTATGTACAGAGATGCCATGAAATCCTGAGGAAGGAGCACAGGTAATGGGGTCTGGAGGGTAAGCATTCTGAAAGAAGGGACTTTTAAAAATGTGTTGAGGTACGAAAAATCCAGAAATGGCCCCCAGCGGCCATCCTTTCTGGGAACCAGGAACATCCTTGAATAGAAGCCTTTTCCCTTAGAGTTGGCAGGGACTTTTTGAATGGAACTCTGTAATTACATGTCTGAAAGGAGGTTGAGGAAGAGATGCAGCTGATCCCAGGGGGTGTGGAATACCTCGGAAAGTGGGGATGGAGTGCCAGATAATGAAATACCCATTTCTTATGATGGAAAATACCCAGCTGTCTTGGGTAATTCCTTCCCACACCCTGAGAACCCTGGATAGGTGGAGGAGAACAGACCCCCTGCTCTGTCTGGAAAGGACTGCTTTTGTTGAGGAGGGTTCTGAGAAGGCCTGGTCCTCTGAGGTCTTTTTCCTCCCCTTAAAGATTTAATGGTTTGGTGTTGGGATCAACTATAGATAAAGACAAGTTTTGAAGGAAAGTTCATATGGAACCTTGCCACTGTTAAACTAGGAGGTGTTTTAACTCCTTGAGTTCCTTGGGCTTTTCCTGTAGGTACTTGAAAAGCTTTGCAGCAGCCAGGACAAACAGAGAAGAGTTATCTAAAGGGGCAACGCTGAGTTTGGCTATGAAATCATTCTGAAATGGTTGAAGTCTGAGCCAGAAAATCTTCTGAGCACAGACCCTGTGGCAGCTACCCTAGCACAAGCTTCAGCAGCATCATAGCTGCATTTTATGGAATGTTTAGCCACTTGGGAAGCAGCTCCCAACCAGAACAGGGCTAAGGTTTTCCCCTCTAACTATGGGAGGTCTGAGAGGGCAGCAGTAGCCTGAGACAATAGTTCTAGAGAATATTTAGTCATGTGTGTCTGGTAGTTTATAGCTCTGAAAGCTAGGGCTGCAGAGGCATAGATCTTTTTACCTAGCCTTTCCAAGGCCCTGCTTTCCTTGTCAGAAGGTAACAGGGAAGAAGAAGGGACCATCCTGGATGGCTTGTCAATATTGAGTGATATGACTGCTGGGTCTGCTGCAGGGAATCTGGAAAGGAAAATCTGGTCCTCTAGGACTTTATAAAAAAACAAGTCAGTCTTCTCAGGAGCTGGGGCCTGAGAATCTGGATTCTGAGGTACTGTGGAATGCATTTAAAAAGGCTGGGTGGACAGGTGGAACCAAAGAAAAACCTGGCAAATTCATTTGTAGCAATGGGTAGTACCTTTTTTGTACATCTGAAATTTGAGTAGTATCCCACTTAAAGTGCTGCCCCATCTTCAAGATGGTTTCTCCAAAGGAAATTTCTTCCATGGGAGATTCAGCACCTACAGACTCCTCTTCAGGAGATACATATTCAGAAGGGGAGGGTATTTGATTAGAGTAGTCTAAGGATTCCTCTGATGATTCAGACTCCCTAACCCTTTTCTGTGAAGATCGAAGGCCTGGAGAAAGGGATATTGTAAAAGTCTGTTTAAAGGCCATGAAGGCCTGTAAAAGACTTTGGGAGAAGGCCTGCCATACAGAAGGGGCCTCTGTATTAGTGGAAAAATGTTTTGTCTTTTGCTTTTTCTCAGCTGGAAACTGTTTTTCGAAGGGTTGGAGGGCCAGTCCTTGGCCTAGTATCAGATAGCTGAGACTCCTGGATCAGGTGCAGAGCTGGAAGGAAACCCCCTAGGATCTTCCATGACTCGAGCCTTAGTTCCCTGTCAATGTCTAAATTGGACATCTGCTCAATCTCTAGCAACGTGGTTGTGGCTGAAGGCAAGGTGACCTCAGAAGTGGGTTCTGCCTGTGACTCCAACCCACAGTTCCCATGTACCTCCAGGTCGACAAGTGCCTCGGGAGGGATGTCAGATGGGAGAGGTGCAGCCGAAGGCATAGGCCAAGCTATTTTGGCCTTATGCTTCAGAGTCTCTGTACTGTATCCCGGGGCACCCTCCATATATTTAGTTAGTAACTTTAAACGTTGATTTCCCACATACAAAGCTAAGGAATTAAGTCTGCTTCTAAGAGTCTCTGGAACAAAAGATTGGCAGATACTACAAGACCTGTGGTTGTGACTGGGGCCTAGGCAGAAGAGACACTGGGTATGGCTGTCCTTATGCGAAATTTGTCTTCCAAACTGGCACTTGCCCTTCATGTATGACATAACAAAAAGGAACAAAAAAAATCACCAATGGGGCTCTTGTCTGAGAAATCTACAATGAAATCACTGAAAACTGCAAAACCGACGTTCAGTAGCTGACTTTCTGACTGGCGGCAGAAAAGTTCTGAGAATGGCACGTGCATACATGTGTTTTATGGCCTACATATGACTGCAGCCAATTGCAGACATACCACTTAACCTAAAGTGGTGAAAAATTGTTTTGTATATTGGTTGACATCGGAGCGCCATCTGGCGGGGATATCTCTCAAGTGAAGAATGCTACAGCAATTGAAATGAAGGACATATTTCTCTTTTTCTACAGTGCGGTAGCATTGTCGCCTCACAGTAAGACGCTGTCCTGTTCGATTCTCAGCTAGAGCGTCTTCTGTGTGGAGACATGCGTGAATGGGCTTACCTTCGTTGAAGGTTGTGCATCAGAGCTGGCAACTCGGCACGTAAAAATCTACTGCCAATCATTAGCGGACCGGAGTTCTGCTGATGCGACCCCTAACCGGGAAAAGCCGAAAGACACAACAACAACAACAACAAGTGCCATGGGATCTTTTACATCTACCTGAGCCACTACCAACTCAGGCAGGTGAGACCATGGTTTAACATCTCATGCAAAGGACAAAACACCCAGGAGCGTGGCATCTCCTTATGCTACACTGCAGTGTCAGTACTGAGAAATTAGTTCCTAAAGTAGGAACAGAACCCACAGCCTTCTGATCTTACTGCACAAAGGACAAGTGTGCTACCTGTTGGCACACCTACACTATGTATACTTAATTAACAGCATCTGCATCTCTACAGAAGCAACAACCATGAACAGTATATGCTGGTGAAAGCGTGAGGATATGTTAGTCCACAGGACTGGCAGACTGGCCTGCTCACTACAACCTGACTCTACTAGAGGACAAAAGGACTGGACGCCTCTTGTCCTAATAGATGAATAAATGAGTCAACTGTATGCAGGGAGTAGGAGCAATTTGACAGATCTGTGAAAAAAAACAAAGTTCTGTCTAAGAAGGTGTGTCAGGTGAACAGGATGAATGCAATAACCATCTTGTGAAACAGAGGCAGCCACCTTGTTTTTGCATTGGAGACTCAGGCACACTGACCAGAATTTTATCGAAGCCACACAGACCAGAATTTTATCGAAGCTCTGGGCTGTTATGAGGTTTCAACAGCGAGACTTCAGTCATCCCTAGTAAAACCTTACAAACAGCTGAGTGATGAAAGGTAATAAATGCAGGACCTCACACAGTTTCAAGAACGCATCTATAGCCCTACTACCCCTTCCTTACTGGAGGGAGCAGACATTTGGTAAGAGTGTATTTGCTCTACAATGAACAAGTGACATCTGTGAATGCTCTGCCTTTCAATGACAGTAAACAATTCTGTTCCTCTTAACTAGAAGCTGTACAGAGCAGTTCAAGATGTGAGTCAGGGGCTTTGGCCACGCTTCCAGTTCTCCAAGGATACGGACTGTTACAAGCTAGGTGTCTTGGCAGATGGACCCTTCCCAAACATGGATGATTTCCATGCAGGGAAACAATGAACCCTAACCTGCTTGCTCAGGTACCACACCAATGCAAGAATGATAACCTTGATTAAATACAAAAACAAAGACTCTTTGTACTAAAGGCAAGCGTCCAGTCTGGTGGACCCCAGCCATAAACAAACTCTACAACAAAAGGAGGAAGCTACTACAAGATAGAGCAAAATCCTTAAAAGGTAAGACACCCTTGATCACTATAAGTAAAAAACTAAGAGCTCTCATAAAATCACCCAAAGCAAATTTCGAGAGAAAAATAGCTAAAGACTCAAAAGACAATCATAAGGCCTTCTTTAGCTATGTTAGAAACCTAGGAGGAAACTCCCAGATATGCTCAGAACTAGTTCAAAATGATGTGAAGATTACTGATCCTACAGACATTGCCAACATACTGGCTGACAGGTTCAGTGCAAACTTCACCCCCCCCTCCGACCCAAAAAGAGAGATATCTATAACAAATGAGTGCAGGCCCCCAAACATCTCCAGCCCAAGTGAGAACTGCTCTCTCCAAAGCAAAAACACAGCATCCATGGGACCCGATGGTTTCCCCGGCTGTGTGCTCCACGAACTCAATGAGGAATTAAACCCACAGCTAGGACAGCTGTTTAATCAAAGTCTTACCTCTGGATACGCACTCCAGGAGTGGCGCACTGCAACTGTGGTCCCACTTCACAAAGGCGGTGCCTCCACAGACCCTGGAAATTACCGCCCATTAGCTTGACAAGCCTTATCTGCAAAGCCATGGAGAGGATCATAATGGACCTCATAAATAAAGACATAGGGAATTTGCAGACTTTGGATCCAACCCAGTTTGGCTTTGTCAAAGGCAGATCATGCCTTTTAAACTTGGTTGACTTTTTGAAACAGTCACCAAAGCCATTGATGAGGAAAGGCAGTCCATACAGCCTACCTCGATCTGGCTAAGGCCTTGATACAATACCCCACTCGGGTATCATTGAAAAACTCATCAGCTTAAATGTTAACCCATACATCACAAGATGGGTTGCAAACTGGCTGAGTGACAGAACCCACAGGGTCAGAGTTGCTGGCGCCATGTCAGACTCAAAGCCTGTCACAAGTGGTGTCCCACAGGGCTCAGTCCTGGGCCCACTCTTGTTTGGCATCTACTTTTCCGAAGTACAAGCAAACACAGGAGGGTTATGGCTGACAAAGTTTGCAGATGACTGCAAACTGAAGCCATAGTAGAAAACACATCTGACACAGATATCCTTCAGAAGGGTCTCACAGAAGCGGATAACTGGTGCCAGAGTCACGGCCTAAAGTTAAATGCCAAAAATGCATAGTCATACCCTTCGGGAAAAACAAGGTTACCCCTAGCTACCAAATAGGTGGCAATCCACTGAGCACAGAAGAAGTTATCAGGGACCTGGGGACCCAGGTTGATAGTAGTCTGTCATTCGACACCCATGTAGCTAAAGTAGTTAGGAAGTCCTTCTACATTGCCCACCTTATCATGAAGGGATTCTCATCTAGATCAAGGGAGGTCATAGTCTCCCTTTACTCATCACTCATCAGACCAATGATTGAGTACAATGCCCCATTCGGAATGTATCTGACCCGACACTTGCAGCAGCTGGAGAGGCCACAAAAGTTCCTCACCAAAAGGATAAAGGGTCTCAAAAATCTGTCCTATGCTGCCCGACTGAAAGAACTCCAGCTCTATTCAGTCGCCACACTTGCTCAGAGGTGACCTTTGCCTAACATACAAGGCCATGTCAAACCCAGACTTGATGAATATGCTTCACCTCAAAAAATCTAGATCCATCAGAGCCACAAGGGCGGGAGACTTAAACCTCGACACGGCTATTAATAGGACGTGCTGGAGGGATAGATTCATCACCCAAAGACTCCCTATGCTGTGGAACAAAATCCCGGTACATGTGAGGCAGAGCACCTCGCTGGCCTTGTTCAAGAGAAATCTTGACCAATGGATGGGAGATCGCAGATATACCCCAGGAATTACCTCAGTGTCACTGCTCGACAGAGGCACAACAAAATAATGGGTATAGTTCCCCATACTAAAGGGGTGGCGTAAGCCACAAAACAATGGGCTAGGCTTATAAATGCCCTCGGGCAGATAGCCTAGTATGAACCTATGAACCTATACTGGTGACCTTGTCTCATTCTAGACAGACTACTGTCCTGGGTACTCTTCAGTCCAGTGTGGTAAGACACAGGTCTTCAACACATACCATTCTCCCCTCACCTGTATGTTACAATAGGGTACCTCTTGCAGTTAGTCTCAGTTTTATGTGGCTGATCAGAGTACACCTGTTTAGGACTCATATAGCTTTCACTTCTTTCATTGCATGACATGGTGAAGTTTGTCATTCTTCCTGTTGGTTTTATTTTGTCCTCTCCCAGGCAAGGTTTGAAAGCCAGGATACTAGTGCAATGCCACACATAACCTTTCTGACACTGTTATTTACTTAGGACTGGACATATGCTATCACCTAACATATGCAATTAAAGAAAGATTAGTTAGGTATCTCTGGGGGACATTCATTCTGACATTGGTTATTTACTTAAGACTGGACATATACTACCACCTAACATATACAATTAAAGAAAGATCAGTTAGGTATCTATGGGGGACATTCATTCTGACAGTAGCTATTATCTTAGGACTGGACATATGCGATCACCTAACATATGCAATTAAAGAAAGATTAGTTAGGTATCTATGGGGACATTCATTCTGACATTACTATTTACTTAGGACTGGACATATGCTACCACCTAACATATGCAATTAAAGAAAGATCAGTTAGGTATCTATGGGGGGACATTCATTCTGACATTGGCTATTTACTTAGGACTGGACATATGCTATCACCTAACATATGCAATTAAAGAAAGATCAGTTAGGTATCTATGGGAGACATTCATTCTGACATTGCTATTTACTTAGGATTGGACATATGCTACCACCTAACATATGCAATTAAAGAAAGATTAGTTAGGTATCTCTTGGGGACATTCATTCTGACATTGGCTATTTACTTAGGACTGGAAATATGCTACCACCTAACATATGCAATTAAAGAAAGATTAGTTAGGTATCTCTGGGGGACATTCATTCTGACATTGGCTATTTACTTAAGACTGGACATATGCTACCACCTAACGTATGCAATTAAAGAAAGATCAGTTAGGTATCTCTGGGGGTCAATCATTCTGACATTGGCTATTTACTTAGGACTGGACATATGCTATCACCTAACATATGCAATTAAAGAAAGATCAGTTAGGTATCTCTGGGAGACATTCATTTTGACATTGCTATTTACTTAGGACTGGACATATGCTATCACCTAACATATGCAATTAAAGAAAAATTAGGTAGGTAGGTATCTCTGGGGGGGCATTCATTCTGACATTGCTATTTACTTAGGACTGGACATATGCTACCACCTAACATATGCAATAAAAGAAAGATCAGTTAGGTATCCATGGGAGACATTCATTCTAACATTACTATTTACTTAGGACTGGACATATGGTACAACCTAACATATGCAATTAAAGAAAGATCAGTTAGGTATCTATGGGGACATTCATTCTGACACTGCTTTTTACTTAGGACTGGACATATGCTACCACCTAACATATGCAATTAAAGAAAGATTAGTTAGGTATCTCTGGGGGACATTCATTCTGACATTACTATTTACTTAGGACTGGACATATGCTACCACCTAACATATGCAATTAAAGAAAGATCAGTTAGGTATCTATGGGGACATTCATTCTGACATTGGCTATTTACTTAGGACTGGACACATGCTACCACCTAACATATGCAATTAAAGAAAGATTAGTTATGTATCTCTGGGAGACATTCATTCTGACATTGCTATTTACTTAGGACTGGACATATGCTATCACCTAACATATGCAATTAAAGAAAGATTAGTTAGGTATCTCTGGGGGACATTCATTCTGACATTGGCTATTTACTTAGGACTGGACATATGCTACCACCTAACATATGCAATTAAAGAAAGATCAGTTAGGTATCTCTGGGGGTCATTCATTCTGACATTGCTATTTACTTAGGACTGGAGATATGCTACCACCTAACATATGCAATTAAAGAAAGATCAGTTAGGTATCTATGGGGACATTCATTCTGACATTACTATTTACTTAGGACTGGACATATGCTACCACCTAACATATGCAATTAAAGAAAGATTAGTTAGGTATCTCTGGGGTACACTCATTCTGACATTGCTATTTACTTAGGACTGGACATATGCTACCACCTAACATATGCAATTAAAGAAATATTAATTAGGTATCTCTTGGGGACATTCATTCTGACATTGGCTATTTACTTAGGACTGGAAATATGCTACCACCTAACATATGCAATTAAAGAAAGATTAGTTAGGTATCTCTGGGGGACATTCATTCTGACATTGGCTATTTACATAGGACTGGACATATGCTACCACCTAACATATGCAATTAAAGAAAGATCAGTTAGGTATCTATCGGGACATTCATTCTGACATTACTATTTACTTAGGACTGGACATATGCTATCACCTAACATATGCAATTAAAGAAAGATCAGTTAGGTATCTATGGGAGACATTCATTCTGACATGGCTATTTACTGAAGACTGGACGTATGCTACCACCTAACATATGCAATTAAAGAAAGATCAGTTAGGTATCTATGGGGACATTCATTCTGACATTGCTATTTACTTAGGACTGGACATATGCTACCACCTAACATATGCAATTAAAGAAAGATCAGTTAGGTATCTCTGGGGGACATTCATTCTGACATTACTATTTACTTAGGACTGGACATATGCTACCACCTAACATATGCAATTAAAGAAAGATCAGTTAGGTATCTATCGGGACATTCATTCTGACATTACTATTTACTTAGGACTGGAAATATGCTACCACCTAACATATGCAATTAAAGAAAGATTAGTTAGGTATCTCTGGGGGACATTCATTCTGACATTGGCTATTTACATAGGACTGGACATATGCTACCACCTAACATATGCAATTAAAGAAAGATCAGTTAGGTATCTATCGGGACATTCATTCTGACATTACTATTTACTTAGGACTGGACATATGCTATCACCTAACATATGCAATTAAAGAAAGATCAGTTAGGTATCTATGGGAGACATTCATTCTGACATGGCTATTTACTGAAGACTGGACGTATGCTACCACCTAACATATGCAATTAAAGAAAGATCAGTTAGGTATCTATGGGGACATTCATTCTGACATTGCTATTTACTTAGGACTGGACATATGCTACCACCTAACATATGCAATTAAAGAAAGATCAGTTAGGTATCTCTGGGGGACATTCATTCTGACATTGGCTATTTACTTAGGACTGGACATATGCTACCACCTAACATATGCAATTAAAGAAAGATCAGTTAGGTAACTATGGGGACATTCATTCTGACACTGGCTATTTACTTAGGACTGGACATATGCTATCACCTAACATATGCAATTAAAGAAAGATCAGTTAGGTATCTCTGGGAGACATTCATTTTGACATTGGCTACTTACTTAGTACTGGACGTATGCAATCACCTAACATATGCAATTAAAGAAAAATTAGGTAGGTAGGTATCTCTGGGGGGCATTCATTCTGACATTGCTATTTACTTAGGACTGGACATATGCTACCACCTAACATATGCAATTAAAGAAAAATTAGGTAGGTAGGTATCTCTGGGGGGCATTCATTCTGACATTGCTATTTACTTAGGACTGGACATATGCTACCACCTAACAAATGCAATTAAAGAAAGATCAGTTAGGTATCTATGGGGACATTCATTCTGACATTACTATTTACTTAGGACTGGACATATGCTACCACCTAACATATGCAATTAAAGAAAGATCAGTTAGGTATCTATGGGGGACATTCATTCTGACATTGGCTATTTACTTAGGACTGGACATATGCTATCACCTAACAAATGCAATTAAAGAAAGATCAGTTAGGTATCTCTGGGGGACATTCATTCTGACATTACTATTTACTTAGGACTGGACATATGCTACCACCTAACATATGCAATCAAAGAAAGATCAGTTAGGTATCTATGGGGACATTCATTCTGACATTACTATTTACTTAGGACTGGACATATGCTATCACCTAACATATGCAATTAAAGAAATATCAGTTAGGTATCTCTGGGGGACATTCATTCTGACATTACTATTTACTTAGGACTGGACATATGCTACCACCTAACATATGCAATTAAAGAAAGATTAGTTATGTATCTCTGGGAGACATTCATTCTGACATTACTATTTACTTAGGACTGGACATATGCTACCACCTAACATATGCAATTAAAGAAAGATCAGTTAGGTATCTATGGGGGACATTCATTCTGACATTGGCTATTTACTTAGGACTGGACATATGCTATCACCTAACAAATGCAATTAAAGAAAGATCAGTTAGGTATCTCTGGGGGACATTCATTCTGACATTACTATTTACTTAGGACTGGACATATGCTACCACCTAACATATGCAATCAAAGAAAGATCAGTTAGGTATCTATGGGGACATTCATTCTGACATTACTATTTACTTAGGACTGGACATATGGTATCACCTAACATATGCAATTAAAGAAAGATTAGTTAGGTATCTCTGGGGGACATTCATTCTGACATTACTATTTACTTAGGACTGGACATATGCTACCACCTAACATATGCAATTAAAGAAAGATTAGTTAGGTATCTATGGGGACATTCATTCTGACATTACTATTTACTTAGGACTGGACATATGCTACCACCTAACATATGCAATTAAAGAAAGATTAGTTGGGTATCTCTGGGGGACATTCATTCTGACATTACTATTTAATTAGGACTGGACATATGCTACCACCTAACATATGCAATTAAAGAAAGATCAGTTAGGTATCTATGGGGACATTCATTCTGACATTACTATTTACTTAGGACTGGACATATGCTACCACCTAACATATGCAATTAAAGAAATATCAGTTAGGTATCTATGGGGACATTCATTCTGACATTGGCTATTTACTTAGGACTAGAAATATGCTACCACCTAACATATGCAATTAAAGAAAGATTAGTTAGGTATCTATGGGGACTTTCATTCTGACATTACTATTTACTTAGGACTGGACATATGCTACCACCTAACATATGCAATTAAAGAAAGATTAGTTAGGTATCTCTGGGGGGCATTCATTCTGACATTACTATTTACTTAGGACTGGACATATGCTACCACCTAACATATGCAATTAAAGAAAGATTAGTTAGGTATCTCTGGGGGACATTCATTCTGACATTACTATTTACTTAGGACTGGACATATGCTACCACCTAACATATGCAATTAAAGAAAGATCAGTTAGGTATCTCTGGGGGACATTCATTCTGACATTGGCTATTTACTTAGGACTGGACATATGCTACCACCTAACATATACAATTAAAGAAAGATCAGTTAGGTAACTATGGGGACATTCATTCTGACACTGGCTATTTACTTAGGACTGGACATATGCTATCACCTAACATATGCAATTAAAGAAAGATCAGTTAGGTATCTCTGGGAGACATTCATTTTGACATTGGCTACTTACTTAGTACTGGATGTACGCTATCACCTAACATATGCAATTAAAGAAAAATTAGGTAGGTATCTCTGGGGGGCATTCATTCTGACATTGCTATTTACTTAGGACTGGACATATGCTACCACCTAACATATGCAATTAAAGAAAAATTAGGTAGGTAGGTATCTCTGGGGGGCATTCATTCTGACATTGCTATTTACTTAGGACTGGACATATGCTACCACCTAACATATGCAATTAAAGAAAGATCAGTTAGGTATCTATGGGGACATTCATTCTGACATTACTATTTACTTAGGACTGGACATATGCTACCACCTAACATATGCAATTAAAGAAAGATTAGTTAGGTATCTCTGGGGTACATTCATTCTGACATTGCTATTTACTTAGGACTGGACATATGCTACCACCTAACATATGCAATTAAAGAAAGATTAGTTAGGTATCTCTTGGGGACATTCATTCTGACATTGGCTATTTACTTAGGACTAGAAATATGCTACCACCTAACATATGCAATTAAAGAAAGATTAGTTAAATATCTCTGGGGGACATTCATTCTGACATTGGCTATTTACTTAGGACTGGACATATGCTACCACCTAACATATGCAATTAAAGAAAGATCAGTTAGGTATCTCTGGGGGTCATTCATTCTGACATTACTATTTACTTAGGACTGGACATATGCTACCACCTAACATATGCAATTAAAGAAAGATCAGTTAGGTATCTCTGGGGGACATTCATTCTGACATTGGCTATTTACTTAGGACTGGACATATGCTATCACCTAACATATGCAATTAAAGAAAGATCAGTTAGGTATCTCTGGGAGACATTCATTTTGACATTGGCTACTTACTTAGTACTGGACGTATGCTATAACCTAACATATGCAATTAAAGAAAAATTAGGTAGGTAGGTATCTCTGGGGGGCATTCATTCTGACATTGCTATTTACTTAGGACTGGACATATGCTACCACCTAACATATGCAATTAAAGAAAAATTAGGTAGGTAGGTATCTCTGGGGGGCATTCATTCTGACATTGCTATTTACTTAGGACTGGACATATGCTACCACCTAACAAATGCAATTAAAGAAAGATCAGTTAGGTATCTATGGGGACATTCATTCTGATATTACTATTTACTTAGGACTGGAGATATGCTACCACCTAACATATGCAATTAAAAAAAGATCAGTTAGGTATCTATGGGGACTTTCATTCTGACATTACTATTTACTTAGGACTGGACATATGCTACCACCTAACATATGCAATTAAAGAAAGATTAGTTAGGTATCTCTGGGGAACATTCATTCTGACATTACTATTTACTTAGGACTGGACATATGCTACCACCTAACATATGCAATTAAAGAAAGATTAGTTAGGTATCTCTGGGGGACATTCATTCTGACATTACTATTTACTTAGGACTGGACATATGCTACCACCTAACATATGCAATTAAAGAAAGATCGGTTAGGTATCTATGGGGACATTCATTCTGACATTACTATTTACTTAGGACTGGACATATGCTACCACCTAACATATGCAATTAAAGAAAGATCAGTTAGGTATCTATGGGGACAGGGACATTCATTCTGACATTACTATTTACTTAGGACTGGACATATGTTACCACCTAACATATGCAATTAAAGAAAGATTAGTTAGGTATCTCTGGGGGACATTCATTCTGACATTACTATTTACTTAGGACTGGACATATGCTACCACCTAACATATGCAATTAAAGAAAGATCAGTTAGGTATCTATGGGGACATTCATTCTGACATTACTATTTACTTAGGACTGGACATATGCTATCACCTAACATATGCAATTAAAGAAAGATCAGTTAGGTATCTCTGGGGGACATTCATTCTGACATTACTATTTACTTAGGACTGGACATGTGCTACCACCTAACATACGCAATTAAAAAAAGATCAGTTAGGTATCTATGGGGACATTCATTCTGATATTACTATTTACTTAGGACTGGACATATGATACCACCTAACATATGCAATTAAAGAAAGATTAGTTAGGTATCTCTGGAGGACATTCATTCTGACATTACTATTTACTTAGGACTGGACATATGCTACCACCTAACATATGCAATTAAAGAAACATCAGTTAGGTATCTATGGGGACATTCATTCTGACACTGCTTTTTACTTAGGACTGGACATATGCTATCACCTAACATATGCAATTAAAGAAAGATCAGTTAGGTATCTTATATTAGATATATGTCAGCAATTCCACTCTATTCACAGAGTGCACCACATCAAGCATCTTGTTTCTGTTGGTTCTTGCAGTTTTAAAGCTGATGTCCCAAAATATAGCCAGCTGTAACCCCCTACAATGTACAACAGGGCATTAACAGTCACGATTAACAAACTAGGCTGTACTATAAAGCACGTGGTTTATAATGCAAGGTCGATATATTTTCTGACAAAGGAAGGTCATTTCCTCATTAAATAATGTCTGAATGTTCATAATTTTACTGCCTTTCCTGTTCAGCTAATAATTTCAGTACCACTCTGTTCCATTTCAGTTCAATTTACTGATGTAACCTCCCTTATACGTATTCTGCAGAGGAATGGGACACTTCTTACCTCATAATCTCCTGGACATTTAAATGGCGGTTCCAAAGCTTTTCGATGCCAGCTACATGTCCCATTCCTACCACTCCGACGACAACAGATGGCACAAGTTGTCCATGGACATCTGTGAAAAGAACAGCAAAAATATTAAACAGCTTACAATAAATGTCAGATGTGGCACGCTTCATAAAAATATAATTAAATGGCTTACAATAAATGTCAGATGTGGCACGCTTCATAAAAATACAATTAAACAGCTTACAATAAATGTCAGATGTGGCACACTTCATAAAAATACAATTAAATGGCTTACAATAAATGTCAGATGTGGCACGCTTCATAAAAATACAATTAAATGGCTTACAATAAATGTCAGATGTGGCACGCTTCATAAAAATACAATTAAATGGCTTACAATAAATGTCAGATGTGGCACGCTTCATAAAAATACAATTAAATAGCTTACAATAAATGTCAGATGTGGCACGCTTCATAAAAATACAATTAAATGGCTTACAATAAATGTCAGATGTGGCACGCTTCATAAAAATACAATTAAATGGCTTACAATAAATGTCAGATGTGGCACGCTTCATAAAAATACAATTAAACAGCTTACAATAAATGTCAGATGTGCATGCTTCATAAAAATACAATTAAACAGCTTACAATAAATGTCAGATGTGGCATGATTCATAAAAATACAATTAAACAGCTTACAATAAATGTCAGATGTGCATGCTTCATAAAAATACAATTAAACGGCTTACAATAAATGTCAGATGTGCATGCTTCATAAAAATACAATTAAATGGCTTACAATAAATGTCAGATGTGGCATGCTTCAAAAATACAATTAAATGGCTTACAATAAATGTCAGATGTGGCATGCTTCATAAAAATACAATTAAACAGCTTACAATAAATGTCAGATGTGGCACGCTTCATAAAAATACAATTAAATGGCTTACAATAAATGTCAGATGTGGCATGCTTCATAAAAATACAATTAAATGGCTTACAATAAATGTCAGATGTGCATTCTTCATAAAAATACAATTAAACAGCTTACAATAAATGTCAGATGTGCATGCTTCATAAAAATACAATTAAATGGCTTACAATAAATGTCAGATGTGGCATGCTTCATAAAAATACAATTAAACAGCTTACAATAAATGTCAGATGTGCATGCTTCATAAAAATACAATTAAACAGCTTACAATAAATGTCAGATGTGCATGCTTCATAAAAATACAATTAAATGGCTTACAATAAATGTAAGATGTGGCATGCTTCATAAAAATACAATTAAATGGCTTACAATAAATGTCAGATGTGGCATGCTTCATAAAAATACAATTAAACAGCTTACAATAAATGTCAGATGTGGCACGCTTCATAAAAATACAATTAAATGGCTTACAATAAATGTCAGATGTGGCATGCTTCATAAAAATACAATTAAATGGCTTACAATAAATGTCAGATGTGGCACGCTTCATAAAAATACAATTAAACAGCTTACAATAAATGTCAGATGTGGCAAGCTTCATAAAAATACAATTAAATGGCTTACGATAAATGTCAGATGTGCATGCTTCATAAAAATACAATTAAATGGCTTACAATAAATGTCAGATGTGGCACGCTTCATAAAAATACAATTAAATGGCTTACAATAAATGTCAGATGTGCATGTTTCATAAAAATACAATTAAATGGCTTACAATAAATGTCAGATGTGGCATGCTTCATAAAAATGCCATTAAACAGCTTACAATAAATGTCAGATGTGCATGCTTCATAAAAATACAATTAAATGGCTTACAATAAATGTCAGATGTGGCACGCTTCATAAAAATACAATTAAATGGCTTACAATAAATGTCAGATGTGGCAAGCTTCATAAAAATACAATTAAATGGCTTACAATAAATGTCAGATGTGGCACGCTTTATAAAAATACAATTAAATGGCTTACAATAAATGTCAGATGTGGCACGCTTCATAAAAATACAATTAAATGACTTACAATAAATGTCAGATGTGGCACGCTCCATAAAAATACAATTAAATGGCTTACAATAAATGTCAGATGTGGCATGCTTCATAAAAATACAATGAAATAGCTTACAATAAATGTCAGATGTGGCATGCTTCATAAAAATACAATTAAATGGCTTACAATAAATGTCAGATGTGACACGTTTACTAAAAATACAATTAAATTGCTTACAATAAATGTCAGATGTGCATGCTTCATAAAAATACAATTAAATGGCTTACAATAAATGTCAGATGTGGCATGCTTCATAAAAATACAACTAAACAGCTTACAATAAATGTCAGATGTGGCATGCTTCATAAAAATACAATTAAATGGCTTACAATAAATGTCAGATGTGCATGCTTCATAAAAATACAATTAAATGGCTTACAATAAATGTCAGATGTGGCATGCTTCATAAAAATACAATTAAACAGCTTACAATAAATGTCAGATGTGCATGCTTCATAAAAATACAATTAAATGGCTTACAATAAATGTCAGATGTGGCATGCTTCATAAAAATACAATTAAACAGCTTACAATAAATGTCAGATGTGGCATGCTTCACAAAAATAGAATTAAACAGCTTACAATAAATGTCAGATGTGGCACGCTTCATAAAAATACAATTAAATGGCTTACAATAAATGTCAGATGTGGCATGCTTCATAAAAATACAATTAAACAGCTTACAATAAATGTCAGATGTGGCATGCTTCATAAAAATACAATTAAACGGCTTACAATAAATGTCAGATGTGGCATGCTTCATAAAAATACAATTAAACGGCTTACAATAAATGTCAGATGTGGCATGCTTCATAAAAATACAATTAAATGGCTTACAATAAATGTCAGATGTGGCATGCTTCATAAAAATACAATTAAACAGCTTACAATAAATGTCAGATGTGCATGCTTCATAAAAATACAATTAAACGGCTTACAATAAATGTCAGATGTGCATGCTTCATAAAAATACAATTAAATGGCTTACAATAAATGTCAGATGTGGCATGCTTCATAAAAATACAATTAAACAGCTTACAATAAATGTCAGATGTGCATGCTTCATAAAAATACAATTAAATGGCTTACAATAAATGTCAGATGTGGCATGCTTCATAAAAATACAATTAAATGGCTTACAATAAATGTCAGATGTGGCATGCTTCATAAAAATACAATTAAACAGCTTACAATAAATGTCAGATGTGGCACGCTTCATAAAAATACAATTAAATGGCTTACAATAAATGTCAGATGTGGCATGCTTCATAAAAATACAATTAAACAGCTTACAATAAATGTCAGATGTGGCACGCTTCATAAAAATACAATTAAATGGCTTACAATAAATGTCAGATGTGGCACGCTTCATAAAAATACAATTAAATGGCTTACAATAAATGTCAGATGTGGCACGCTTCATAAAAATACAATTAAATGGCTTACAATAAATGTCAGATGTGGCACGCTTCATAAAAATACAATTAAATGGCTTACAATAAATGTCAGATGTGGCACGCTTCATAAAAATACAATTAAATGGCTTACAATAAATGTCAGATGTGGCACGCTTCATAAAAATACAATTAAATGGCTTACAATAAATGTCAGATGTGGCATGCTTCATAAAAATACAATTAAACGGCTTACAATAAATGTCAGATGTGGCATGCTTCATAAAAATACAATTAAATGGCTTACAATAAATGTCAGATGTGGCATGCTTTATAAAAATACAATTAAATGGCTTACAATAAATGTCAGATGTGGCAAGCTTCATAAAAATACAATTAAACGGCTTACAATAAATGTCAGATGTGGCATGCTTCATAAAAATACAATTAAACGGCTTACAATAAATGTCAGATGTGGCACGCTTCATAAAAATACAATTAAATGGCTTACAATAAATGTCAGATGTGGCACGCTTCATAAAAATACAATTAAATGGCTTACAATAAATGTCAGATGTGGCACGCTTCATAAAAATACAATTAAATGGCTTACAATAAATGTCAGATGTGGCATGCTTCATAAAAATACATTTTCCTATTAGTTAAAACTTCAAAACCAAAAATGTGCACAAAGGATCCAAAGCAGCTATAGGCATTGGAAAAAATACATCTCATCAAAATATTAACAGGAGAAACCCAAAAAGCTTTACTGTTAATATTGTTCCTTACAGATTTTTAAAGAAATGTAGGAATCAGAAAATGTCCTTTTAAAGTTTTTACAGACTAGGCCAGAAGGAAATTGTATGAGCCTTTGGAAACCGCACACACGTCTCCAGAGTACCATCCTTGTCAGGCACTACAGCAAAGTTTGTTATGACTACATACCGCTTTCACGTCTTACCCTGATGAGCCTTTGGAAACTGCACACAAGCCTCCACAGTACCATCCTTGTCAGGCACTATAACAAAGTTTGTTATGACTACACACCGCTTTCACGTCTTACCCTGATGAGCCTTTGGAAACTGCACACAAGCCTCCACAGTACCATCCTTGTCAGGCACTATAACAAAGTTTGTTATGACTACACACCGCTTTCACGTCTTACCCTGATGAGCCTTTGGAAACTGCACACAAGCATCCAGATTACCATCCTTGTCAGGCACTATAACAAAGTTTGTTATGACTACACACCGCTTTCACGTCTTACCCTGATGAACCTTTGGAAACTGCACACAAGCATCCAGATTACCATCCTTGTCAGGCACTATAGCAAAGTTTGTTATGGCTACACACCGATTTCACTGAATTTCCTGTTTGCACTTATTTTTAAAATAGTTTTTTTCCCAAAACTTGCATTTTATCTGTCTCTGGCCTGGCACCCAAGTGTGGGGTCATTTACTGCACTGTTATAACTTGTTGATACCTGTGAACCTCTCCTATCTCTGAAAAAACAAAAAAATCTTGCTTTTTTCCCACTTTTCTGAGATTTTTTTCAGTTACAGACTTGCTGTTCTGAACTGTTTGTAAGTTTCTTGGAGGACATTTTTTGCTTGGGCTAAAGGTAAGTCTCTCTCTTCATCAGTGGCAGTGATAAACATTGAGCAGCTGCCCCTGTGGGGGTGGTTACTGACTTGAAACTGTAGTTTTATTGGCCATTTTGGGTCAATTCCTAACTCCTTGATCTTCCTCTCTTAAATCCCTCTTTTGCGCGGTTTTGCAAACTATTCCTGGCTCCACAAAGTCTGCTCTTCACTTTTTCCCTTAGAACTGCTCTATCTCTCAATTTAAACACCATATTCTCATTCTAAGGCCCTTCACTGGTCCAAATAAGTAATCTTACAAGTTAGCACTATTAAACCATAAGCACTACTTACTCTTATACTCTCTACGATTACCTTGTCCCCTATTGGTCCGTCTTAATTCAGTTTCCCTATATTACTTTAGCATGTCCAAAGGTCAGTCAATGGTTTCCTCTCCAGTCCAGCTGGTGAATCTGGGAATTTTGAGGCAATGTTACAACTGTCTCATGTACACGGACAACCCTCTCCTCCAAACAGGTTTCAAATATATGTGAGAGATGCAACCATATAGCCAAACTGGAGGCTGAGCTCTCTCATCTCAAAACTGATGAAACCAGTCAGGAGGAGACGGTAACCTCACACAACACAATTCCAGTATCACATAGTCCCACCACATCAGCGAACCAAACACATAAATACACAAAAACATACTCGGAGGCTCTAAATAAAAATCTACCTAAGCAACAGAGACCTCCAAAGCAGACATCCAAGCAAACGCTACCCCAAAACAAAACACACACAACACATAGCCCACAAAGTCATTGTGCCAAGCAGCCACAGCCCTTAAGGCTGAATAACACACCTGATACTATTGTAATAGGTGACTCTATTGTCAGACACACTGACGTCCCGCTCACCAGGCTGAATAAAGAGAAGGGCACAGTGAGCTGCCTGTCGGGCGCTAGGATCCGCCACATAACGCAAGCACTCAGGTCACTCCAAAGCAAATACAAATATGACTCAGTCATTGTACATGCTGGTGAGAATGACCTGAGACGTACCTCCCTGGACTACATGAAAAGAGACATAGAGGAGCTCTCTGATCATGTAGCCCAGGCCGGTATGACCTTGACCTTGAGCAGCATCTTACCCTCACCTAGAATGATGCCACAGTACAAAGACAAAATGATCGATTTTAACAATTGGCTAAAATTTTGGTGTCATTCTAAGGGGATCCAGTGTCTGTCAGCCTGGGATGACATGCTCGACAAGCCACGTTGCTTCGCTAGGGACGGCTTGCACCTGTCACCACTGGGCTTTCGGATATTGGCAAAGGCTCTTGCCACCCCATAGTGCCTTTTTTAGGCAAGGCTCAAAAGTCAAACCCACCTCCATAGACAGCACAAGAAACAAGAAACTAAGGGTAATGCTGCTAAACGCCAGAAGTCTTAACCTCAAGATGCACGCACTCGAAGCTCTCCTCAGTATGGAGAGCATCGATATCTGTGCAGTGACAGAAACCTGGTTCAAGGCCCCAGAGAGCACCCCAGCACTACCAGGTTATACCTCATATCATGCTTTTCGGCCCCAAAACCTGGACTGAACCACAAAAGAAGGGGGAGTGTCCATATTTATCAAGGATATCCACACCTCCAGGTTAGTGGCATTGCACGAAGTATCGGAGACCATCCATGTGCAAATACCAGTGGGCAAGACTGCTTTTCAGTTTATAGCATCCTACAGACCACCCTCTCAAAGTCAGGAATCCCACTCGGCTTTCCTGAAAACATTGGAGAACATGAAGATCTCTCCGAACACCATTATATTGGACGACTTCAACTACCCAAACATAGACTGGGAGCACTACTCAAGCCCCAGCACCTTAGCCCAAAGGTTCCTGGAAATTATAAACTCAAATGCTATGGAACAACTAGTCACCACTCCCACAAGAGTGGATAACATACTAGACCTGATCATTACCAACATGGGGACTCTATGCTCCACACCTGAAGTATATCCCTCATTGGTAAGATCAGACCATAAATTAATTTCACTGGATGTCCACATCCCGACCCCACCCCCAGCCCAGAAAACCACAGTGAAAAACTTCTCAAAAGCGAACTTCTCACTTCTCAAAACCGAAGTGGAATCCTTCAAGGCCCCAGGGCCAGTGGAAACTATGGCTCAAACTGCAGAATCCTATATAAACGCATTCTACGGACATCTCCAGGAATGCATGGATCATGCTATCCCAAACAAAACCAAAACCCAAACATCCAAAGGCAGGCGTCCAGTCTGGTGGACCCCAGCCATAAATAAACTGTACAACAGAAGGAGGAAGATACTACATGATAGAACAAAATCCCTAACAGGGAAGGCATCCCTGATCAGTACTAGCAAAAAATTACGATCCCTCATAAAGTCCTCCAAGGCCAGCTTCGAGAGAAAAATTGCTCAGGACACTATAAAGACAATCATAAGGCTTTTTTCAGTTATGTTAGGAACCTGGGATGCAACTCCCAGACTTGTTTTGAGTTGATTCTAAACGACAAAAAATACACTGACCCACAGACATCGCCAATATCCTGGCAGACAGGTTCAGTGCAAACTTCTCCACCCCCCCCACCCCCAAAAAAAAGAGCAAGTATATTTCCCGGCAGAGGGCTGCCTCCCAAACATCTCTGATGCTCAGGTGAAGGCTACCCTCTCCAAAGCAAAAAAACACTGCTTCCATGGGACCAGATGGCATCCCGGGTTGCGTCCTACATGAACTCCAAGAAGAACTAATCCCTCAAATAAAACAGCTGTACAATCTCAGCCTCAATACAGGATATGTGCCCACAGTATGGTGTACAGCAACAGTGGTCCCACTCCACAAAGGTGGAGCCTCCACGGACCCTGGAAACTATCGCCCCATAAGCCTGACTAGCTTAGTCTGCAAGGCTATGGAGAGGATCATCATGGAGCTCATAAACAAAGACATTGGGGACCTACAGACACTAGATCCTACCCAGTTCGGCTTCGTCAAGGGCAGATCCTGCCTTTTGAACCTGGTTGACTTCTTCGAAACAGTCACCAAAGCCATAGATGAAGGGAAGGTAGTCCACACAGCCTATCTGGACCTAGCAAAGGCATTTGACACAATACCCCACTCGGGCATCATAGATAAGCTATCCAGCTTAAATATAAACCCCTATGTCACAAGATGGGTCGCAAACTGGCTCAAAGACAGAACCCACAGAGTTAGAGTTGCTGGAGCCATGTTGGACTCAAAACCGGTCACAAGTGGCATCCCACAAGGTTCTGTCCTGGGACCGCTCTTGTTCAGTATATACTTTTCCGAGGTACAGGCCAACGTGGGAGGACTATGGCTCACCAAGTTCGCAGACAACTGCAAACTAGGCGCCATAATCAACTCTTCAGCTGACACAAACATCCTTCAAAAAGGTCTCACAGAGACGGATAACTGGTGCCAGAGCCATGGTCTAAAGCTAAAAGGCAAAAAGTGTATAGTCATGCCCTTTGGCAAAAACAATGTGCCCACAAATTACCACATAGGCGGTAACCCATTAAGTACAGAGAAAGTAATTAGGGATCTGGGGACCCAAGTTGATAGCAATCTCTCCTTTGACAACCACATTGCCAAAGTGGTTAGAAAGACCTTTTACATAGCCCACCTCATCATGAAAGGATTCACATCTAGATCAAGAGAGGTAATCGTGCCCCTTTATTCATCCCTCATCAGGCCCATCATGGAATACAATGCCCCTTTTGGGATGTACCTTACCCGACACCTGCAGCAATTAGAAAGACCCCAAAAGTACCTCACGAAGAGGATCAAGGGACTCAAACAGATGCCATATGCTGCTCGGTTAAAAAAACTCCAGCTCTACTCAGTTGTATACCGCCTACTTCGAGGCGATCTATGCCTGACATATAAAGCTATGTCCAATCCAGAATTAATGGACATGCTCCACCTCAGTAAATCTAAATCCCTTAGAGCCACACGCTCGAGGGACTTGAACCTCAGCACTGAAATAAATAGAACTTGCTGGAGGGGCAGATTCATAACCCAGAGGCTCCCTTCGCTCTGGAACAGAATTACAATTCATGCTAGGCAGAGCACCTCACTGAATCTCTTCAAGAAGAATCTTGATGAGTGGATGGGGGGTCGTAGGTTTGTCCCGGGGATTACTTCCATGTCACTATTAGACAGAGGCACAGCAAACTAAACCTTAAAAAGGGCACAGTATACTCAAATCAAGGGGTGCCGTAAGCCAAACAAAATCGGGCTAGGCTTATAATTGCCCCAGGGCAGATGGCCTAGTATGAACCTATGAACTACGATAATTAGTACGGCATATAAAATACTGCATGATAGCTATAAGAATCAATCAGAGGAGGTTAGAAAAATTTGAGAAGAGAGATTGGATAAGCAATTCACAAGGAAACAATGAGAGAGGACATATGCATGGTTCCCAAGTATGCAACAAAGTCTACCAGGTTAAGGATTTTTGCTTGAAAGTGTTTGCACAGATATTTGTATACCCCAAACAGACTCCAAAGAATTTTTCCTCAGGTAGATGGCAAATATTAAAAGTGTGATGGGAAAAAAAAGAGGTAAATTGGATCACTGTATAGAAACAAGACATTTTTAACCCCACTGGCTAGGACTGCAATCGCCCAATCACACCTACCCTCTACTCTTTTATATGCCTCGCCTGTACTCTCAATCCTCAACAAATCCAAACTAGGTAAGCTGTCCCATAGCTACAATCATATTGCCAGATTCGCCACTGGCTCCACCTATAGAACTCACCACTGCCAGAACCTTAAACAACTAGAGTGGCTAGAACTGCCCAGCTTAATTCAATTCAATCAACTCTTAATAGCACACAAAATTTTGTACCACCCTGAGGATACCCCCCTCACTTAAAAATATTATTAAGCCACATAGCAACCTAAGATCCCTACGGTCAGCCGATAAACTACTGGTCCAAACCCACAAAGCTAATAACTCTGCTGGTGAATCCCTGTTTGCCAAATTCATTGGCAAAACCTGGAATTCGTTGCCAAACTATATAACCCTACAATCCTCCCAAAAGTCTCTTAAAAAAAAAACCTCAAACAGTATCTCAAAGTGAATTGGCTATGCCCATGTACCATCCCTGATTAAGTTATAAACTAAAAGCATATTCTGCAATTATCATAACTTGTAACTACATCGCCAAGCTCTGCTTCCAATCTGATGTCTTTTACTTTTAACTGTCTGTCCATGAGAATTGGGAGTCCCTACTAGGGAACACTACTAACCCATTGTATATAATCACTTTGTTTTTATAATTGTTTGCTAACTTCTGTGTAATCTATGTAAGTTTGTCTATGTGGAGCTTTTCTCCCCGGGCCTCTGCTGAAAATGGACATGTATCCAGTCGGACTATCCCAGTAAACAAATGTAAAATAAATAAATAAATGGGAACATATACTTTGGAATTGTAATGACTTGGCAGACTTTAAAAATTCCCTACACGGTGCTCTTGTCAGAAATATTGGGTGAGAAAATGGGTGTAAGTAAGGAGATTAATTTTTTTTTTTTTTTTTAGCTGGAACACACAATATGAAATGGCTAGGCACAATAAGGTCAGGCCTTGTTAAGTTTAACTCTGGTGCTGCCAAAAAAGCAATTACTAGAAAATAGAAATCAAAGTCTAAACCAACTGTATTTGAAGTACCGAATAATGTAAGAGAGATAAAAGAACTGGAAGTGGGATCTTTTCAAAAGAGAAGGAGCAAATTACATAGAAATAATTAGAAATTGTGGGGACAAAACATGTAAAAATAGTTTAGGAGGGGGAGTGAGGTTTAACGGAAGGCAGTAATTGAACAATTTATGTAATTTTGGATTGATGATAGTCATAACAAAGAACATATGTGGTATATAATGTAAGCAACTGGAAACATGCTATTATGTTATTTATTTTATTTTAATGTATGTTTATGTATTAAGTGATAATTTAATACAGGTGTTAAAAATATATTATGGTTTCATTAGGGATTTTTGGGGAGGCCCAGGAGAGAATAGCTTCCATTTCTTTGATATTATTGCCATACTCTTATGCTTGAGATTGCTTTGAGAGTGTAGTTTTAGCAAGTATGATTTCTAAGTTACATAAAAAAAACAATTCTTCATTTTTTGTTTCCTGCAGAGCCAGGATTCTGTGGCAACAAAGATCTCTGGAGTGTGTAGTGATGTTCATGCATGTACTTCAGGGAGTTTGTTGTACCTACTTAGTACACTGGTACAGTATATGTGAAGGATGTACTTCAGGGAGTTTGTTGTACCTACTTAGTACACTGGTACAGTATATGTGAAGGATGTACTTCAGGGAGTTTGTTGTACCTACTTAGTACACTGGTACAGTATATGTGAAGGATGTACTTCAGGGAGTTTGTTGTACCTACTTAGTACACTGGTACAGTATATGTGAAGGATGTACTTCAGGGAGTTTGTTGTACCTACTTAGTACACTGGTACAGTATATGTGAAGGATGTACTTCAGGGAGTTTGTTGTACCTACTTAGTACACTGGTACAGTATATGTGAAGGATGTACTTCAGGGAGTTTGTTGTACCTACTTAGTACACTGGTACAGTATATGTGAAGGATGTACTTCAGGGAGTTTGTTGTACCTACTTAGTACACTGGTACAGTATATGTAAAGGATGTACTTCAGGGAGTTTGTTGTACCTACTTAGTACACTGGTACAGTATATGTGAAGGATGTACTTCAGGGAGTTTGTTGTACCTACTTAGTACACTGGTACAGTATATGTGAAGGATGTACTTCAGGGAGTTTGTTGTACCTACTTAGTACACTGGTACAGTATATGTGAAGGATGTACTTCAGGGAGTTTGTTGTACCTACTTAGTACACTGGTACAGTATATGTGAAGGATGTACTTCAGGGAGTTTGTTGTACCTACTTAGTACACTGGTACAGTATATGTGAAGGATGTACTTCAGGGAGTTTGTTGTACCTACTTAGTACACTGGTACAGTATATGTGAAGGATGTACTTCAGGAGTTTGTTGTACCTACTTAGTACACTGGTACAGTATATGTGAAGGATGTACTTCAGGGAGTTTGTTGTACCTACTTAGTACACTGGTACAGTATATGTGAAGGATGTACTTCAGGGAGTTTGTTGTACCTACTTAGTACACTGGTACAGTATATGTGAAGGATGTACTTCAGGAGTTTGTTGTACCTACTTAGTACACTGGTACAGTATATGTGAAGGATGTACTTCAGGGAGTTTGTTGTACCTACTTAGTACACTGGTACAGTATATGTGAAGGATGTACTTCAGGGAGTTTGTTGTACCTACTTAGTACACTGGTACAGTATATGTGAAGGATGTACTTCAGGGAGTTTGTTGTACATACTTAGTACACTGGTACAGTATATGTGAAGGATGTACTTCAGGGAGTTTGTTGTACCTACTTAGTACACTGGTACAGTATATGTGAAGGCCAGAGTGGGACTGGGAAAGGTGTTAGCGATAAAGGAGCTGATGTGGATATGCTGTTCAGCGTGAGTCTACAGTAGTTTGCCAAAAGATATTTCCAGTGAACACGCCTTCATCAACACCTATCACTTCCATGATTCACAGAATTTTCCCGAGGCAAAGAAAAGTACAATAGTGTACACTTACCATAAATGTAGATGTTCGAATGTATTCACTGCTGCAGTCATTACATTTGGGTTATCTGCTGGCAGGTTGCCCTCAGTCGGCCTGAATAACAAAGTCTTGGGTCCTGCGTTGGTTGCTGTCTCCTCTTCCATGACATCAGGTCGTCAGGGGTATAAAACATGCAGCCAACACCATTTTATTCAGTTTTTCTTGACCCAGATGTCAGGTGCCCCCCAAATGGGAAGCAAAAATATATATATATGTAAATGCACTTTTAGTAACATAAACTTTACCTTCATCTAAAAGCAAATACACCACAAAGGCTTTAGAGTATATTGAAGGAAAGAGAAGTTATAGAAAAGGAGGATGGCGGGAGGGTAACCCGGACTGCAACAGTGAATACACTCGAACATCTACATTTATGGTAAGTGTACACAACTGTACTATGTTCTTTGTGTTTCATTGTTGCAGTCATTACATTTGGGTAGAATCCCAAAGCTATGGATGGGAGTTGGAACTAAATAGCATTAGGAGCGGCTATAAGGCCCTGCAGAACTGCAGTGGCAAAGCCTGCAGTGGATTTGGAGAAGAGAGGCAAATGATAATGCTTTGTGAAGGTATGAACAGAGCTGCAAGTAGCAGCTTCTAGAATGTCTTTGGTTGGAACTCCTCTGAGAAAGGCTGCCGAGGTAGAGGCAGCCCTGGTGGAATGTGACCTGATTCCCTTGGGCACAGGTTTACCATGGTGCAAGTAGCAGAAATGAATGCAGTGGCTTATCCACTTAGAAATAGTCTGCTTTGATATAGCCTTCCCCTCTGATCCTGAAGCAAATGCCACCAGTAGTTGCTCAGACTTTCTTAGAGATTTGGTCCTGCTTAAGTAGAATCTTAGTTGCCTGTGTACGTCCAATGTGCAGAATCTGCTCCCCCTTGTTTTCCGGATTTGGGTAAAATGTTGGCAGGTGAATTGTTTGGTTAAGAGCCACACTGGATACCACCTTAGGTATAAAGGAAGGACTGGTCCTGAGGGACACCCTGTCCAGGTAAAATGCAATAAAAGGCTCCACAGCCATGAGAGACTGTAGTTCTGAAACCCTTCTTGCTGATTGCCAAGAGGAAAGCTGTTTTCCAAGATAAAAATGTTATATTCGCAGTAGCTGCTGGTTCAAAAGGAGGCAGGGTGAGCTTTTCCAGCACAGAATTGAGGTCCCATGCAGGAGTTGGTGATCTTCTGGGAGGCTTTACATTTTTGGCCCCTCTAAGATACTGTTTTAGCAAGGGATGAGAAAAGAGGGGAGGCTCCATGTTGTAATGAGCCGAGATGGCAGAGGCATGGATTTTTATTGAAGAAAAAGATAGGCCCTTGTCAAGCATCTCAGTCAAGCACTGTAAAATCTAAGGGATATTTGGTTTTGCTGTGTCTGTTCCTTGTGCTTGCTTCCAAGCACAGAATCTCTTCCATTTATCAGCATAAAATGTTCTAGTACTAGGCCTTCTGGCTTCCAAAATGACATCCATCACAGATTTACTGAGAGGTGTTGTTTGAATAATTAAATGATCAGCCATGCTGCAAGGTTCAGAGTTTGGAGCGGAGTGTGCAGAATTTGATTGTTCTGCTGAGACAGCAGATGAGGTATTTGAGGCAAGTACCAAGGAAGGAGTTGAGACATATTCCTTAGAATTGGGTACCAGTGATGGCGAGGCCAGTCTGGAGCAATCAGGATCATTTTTGGTCTTTCCTGCCTGACCTTTAGCAAGACCTTGGAGAGAAGTGGCAGAAGGAGAAAGGCATAGACTGATAGGTTTTTCCAACTGAAGGATAGGGCATCCACTTTCCATGCTTGTCTGTGATAAGTCCTTGTGCAGAATTTGTGCAGTTGATAATTTTGGGGAGAGGCAAATAGATCTATGTCTGGGCTCCCCCATTTTTGTGTTACCATGCAGAAGATTTGTGGATCCAGTTTCCACTCGTGCGGGTCCAGAAGATTTCTGCTTAGGTCGTCTGCCAGAGTATTTTGTTTTCCTGGCATGAATTGAGCTTGAAGATGTACTTGGTAAGCCAAAGCTGTGTTCCACAATGCTATAGCTAGTCTGCAAAGGGGGTAGGAATGTGTACCCCCCTGCTTGTTTATGTACCACATAACAGTGGTGTTGTCCATCTTTATCAGTAGTTGTCCTGGATGAAGTAAGTCCTTGAAGGCTGTCAGAGCATTCTGAACAGCTAGCATCTCTTTCTGGTTGATATGCAGATGCATGTGTTTTGGGCTCCATATGCCCTGAATGCATATCCCTGCCAGGTGGGCCCCCCAAGCATAGTCTGATGTGTCTGAAGTAAGGGTTTGGGTGGCAGGGTGTAGAGTGAATGACAGTCCCTTGTTTTGGTGACATGTCTCTGCCCACCAAAGAAAGTCCTGTTGTAGGCAGGGAATGAGAGGAATCATTGTTTCCAGACTGTGACAATGTTGACTCAAACGTTTTAGGTACCATTGAAGTTTCCTCATATGCAGTCTTGCATATGGAATTAGTAGAATGCAGGATGCCATAAACCCCAAAGCCTGCAGAATTTGTCTTGCAGATAACTGGGTTTTTGTTGCCATCTGTTTGAAGTATGCTGTCAGTTGCCTTTGTTTGTCTGGCGTAAGGTAAGCAATCTGGGCAGTTGTATTCAAGCTTGCATCCAGGAATGTAGTTATTTGAGAGGGTACCATTTGGGATTTATTTTCGTTTATTGTGTACCCTAGGCATGTTAATAGCCTTTTTACAAATGCCAGATGTTGAAGATGAATGTCCTTGTTCTCTGCTTGAATGAGACAGTCGTCCAGGTAAGGACACATTTGTATGCTTCTTTGTCTGCAAAATGCAATTACTAGTGCCAGGCACTTTGTAAAGACCCTGGGCACAGTAGATAAGCCAAAGAGAATTGGTAATGCAAAAAACCTGCCTTGAAGCAGAGGTATCTTCTGTATGATTCCCATATTGGGATAAGTCTAGAGTCACTAACCAAGCATTCCTGCCCAGCATAGGCAGTAGCTGTTGTAAAGTCAGCATTTTGAATTTTGGAATGTCCAGGAACGCGTTCAAAATCTATAAGTCCAGTATTGGACGCCAGGAATTGTCTTTTCTGGGTACCAGGAAAAGTCTTGAATAAAAACATTGTCCTTTTTCCTGTTCTGGTACTGGCTGAATAGTCCCCATATCAATGAGGGACGTAACTTGCTTCTGAGCTTCTGCCCACTGATTTTGTGGCAGATCTGGCTAACCGTTTGGAATTGGCAAAGTATGGAAATGAAATCTGTACCCCTGGGATACTATGTTTAATACCCACTTGTCCTGGATAATTAACTGCCAATTCCGAGCATGAAGTGCTAATTTTCCCCTCAAGGGGGCTGCCAAAAGATAAGTGCTTGGTGAAGGAAGAGGGAAGTCATTGAGACTGCTTACTGTAGGGTTGTGCTTTGTGTCCTCCAGATTTGGAGTTGGAGGCACCCCATTGCTTTGACCTGTAAGAACCCTGTGATTGGTATCTAGAGCCTTTTAAGTGCCTGGATTTGCCTTGAGAGGCTCTGTTGGACACAGGAAAGGACCAGTTTTTAGTAGGCCAGTGCCTACTGAACCTGGGTGGCTGCACTTGTAAGAAATCTTTTACAGTTTGCATAGATTTAGCTTTGTCTTCCATTTTCTTTAAAACCTCTTCTGCCTTATTACCAAACAGAGTATCATGCTGTAAAGGGGCATCCAACAATTTAGCTTTGACATAATCAGGCAGATTTTGCTCCTTGAGCCAGGCATGCCTTCTAATCACACATCCAGGCCCTGCAAGAGGCCTCCAAGGAATCAAAACCACACTGCAAAGTATGCTTTCCAACCTGTTCTGCTGCATGCAATAATTCCTGTAATTCTTTATTTTCCACATAATCAGAAATCAACATAATGTTCTGTTTCAATAAGCCCATAACATGCTGTTGATATTTAAGCATATGAAACTGGCAGTTTAAGGCCCTAATTGCTAAGGTAGCAGATGTATAAACCTTCTTTGCCCATCTATCCAGTGCCCTGGAATCTCTATCAGAAGGGGTAGGATTTTTGGCTGTAGAGGCCTTTACACCTTTGGGACCCTGTGAGATAGTCTCAGGATCAGCAGCAGGATTTTTGAATAGAAATTTTTGGGAGTCAGGAACCCTGTAATATCTGTCTGGCTTACTAGGAGCCAGAGGTAGGGAATCAGGAGCCATGCTTGATTCCGAAAACACATCAACAATGTCTAATACAGGAGGCATTGCCAAAGGCCTATGCTGAGGAAAAAGAAGAAAATCCCTAAGCCTCTTTTTTGATTCAGAGAAATTTTACATTCATCCTCAAAATCACTCTCCCTTGATGTTGATGTTGAAACTTTTAAGTACCTTCACGTTGAGAAACCTAAGGTCCCCACGATTGTTGGGATACCAAAAGTACATAAAGACCTGGAAGACCCCCCCTTTGAGACCTATTGTTGCTTCGGAGGGCTCGGTTACTGCACCATTGGTGAGATGGTTGGATGTAAAGCTAAAGTCTTTATCTATGGGAGGCCAGGGGACTGTGAAAGATTCTTGGGACCTTTTGCGTAGTATAACTCAGGATTTGTATGATGATAATATTACTTTTATAACTATTGATATAGTGGACCTTTTTTCATCTATACCCCACAATGAGGGGATGATGTGGTTTGAAGAAGCCCTGATAAATTATGGTAAATTTAATAATAATGAATTTTATTTGATCTTAGTTTTTATGGAATTAGTTTTAAATAACAACTTTATTCATTATGAGGGAGAATTTTTTAAGCAGATTCAGGGAGTAGGGATGGGTGCAAGATGTGCCCTCACATATGTTAATATTATTTTAACAGCTTGGGAAGAAAAATTTATTATTAATTCAAAATATGCCCATAATTGGAAATTTTATAAGCGTTTCTTGGATGATATGTGCTTTTTATGGGTGGGCACAATGGACGAATTTCATACATCTCAGAGTCCACTGATTTTTTAAAATTGACTTATAATAAGGATAAAGAATTTTTAAATTATTTGGATATTACTATAGGCAAAAGTGATAGTTGTTTTTATTCCTAGATTTTTATTAAGCCAACATTTTCGAATTCTTATTTGGCTTTTAATAGTGCTCATCCCTACCATCAGAAAAAAGGTATTGTTAAGGGACAATATGTGAGGTGTAGCCGTATGACATCAAGGGAGAGTGATTTTGAGGATGAATATAAAATTTTGCACAATATGTTTATGGATCGAGGCTACCCTAAAGATCTTATTGAGCCTATAGAAAGAGAAGTTAAGGAAGGTAGATATGACAAATTTAAACCCATTTTGGGTTTAAATTTTGCCTTGAATGAGATGAAATCTACAAAGCTTAACAGTGAGGGTACAGGCAATTTTGTAGTTGATTATAATGGTAGTGCACCTAGAATTAGGAAGATTTTGGAGGAAGAATGGAGTAGGTTTGGTCAGATTTCGGACTTGAAATGTATCTTTGAAGAACCTTTGAAATGTACATATAGAAGGGGCAAAAGCTTAAAGACTATCCTGGAGGATACCCCTCACATATTGCTCACTTTAACTCCACTTTCTTAAGAATACTTGATTCCCAAGCCCCTCTAAGAACAAAAAGAATCAAAACAAATTCAGCCCCCTGGCTAACCAAAACCACACTATCAACTATGCGCCTTAGAAACAAAGCCTGGGGACTCTATCTGAGAACTAAGACCCCAGAACATCATATTGCATTCAAAACCCTTCGAAATAAAGTAAAAAAGCTAATAACCTCAGATAGACAAAAATACTTCTTCACACTCCAAAACAATAATAAAACCAACCCTCAAAGATTTTGGAAGGGGATATCCACCCTCCTTAACCCCAGCAAACCACACACCCCAACCCCAGACCCAAACAGTCCCGACTTAGATTTAGCTACGCAGTTTAACTTCTTTTTCATCGACTCCATTAGCAAACTCACCTCCTCCTTCACATGCCCCACCTCACTATCTAATACACCCCCTCCCTCTCCCACCCACAACCCTATCCCCAATTCCACCTCACACGGCCTATCTTCCACCTTATCCACTACTCCAACTGCCTCATCATTCACACCCCCCTCAAACTCTCTCTCTCTCCACATTCCTCTCTATTCTCACTAAAACCTACGCCCACTTCCGCTATAAAGAAACTTCTTCAGAAACTGAAGCCTTGTACTAATGCCCCTGACACCATTCCCTCCTACTTCCTAAGCATAGCTGCAGATGCTATTGCTTATCCCATCAGCATTCTAATCAACCGCTCTATTCATGAATGCACTGTGCCCCAACTGTGGAAGCAAGCATTCATCATCCCTCTACATAAAGGAGGCAACAATTGTAGCATCAACAACTTTCGTCCTATTGCTATCCTGTCCCCTATTTCTAAACTTCTGGAAAAGTGTGTCCACCTTCAACTCTTGCCACATCTCTTAGACAACAACCTTATAACTCCTACACAGCATGGATTCAGGCCAAATCACAGCACTATGACAGCCCTCTTATCCTTCCTTGAGACTGTTAACACAGCACGTGATTCCGGCCACATTGTCTCTACCCTACTACTTGACCTCTCCAAGGCCTTCGACACTATCTCACACAATCTTCTCTTAACCAAACTGTCAAAACTTAACCTCTCTCCTTCTTCCATAAATTGGTTCTCCAGCTATCTATCAAATAGAAACCAAGCTGTAATATGGAAAAAGGCCACTTCCCCTTTCCTTAGTACCCCACTGGAGTCCCTCAAGGATCTATTCTTGGTCCCCTCCTCTTTAATATATTTATAAACGATTTCCACAAATCAATTCCTTTTGCAAACATCATCCAATATGCAGATGATTCTACCATTATCTGCTCTGCCACCTCCTCCTCTCAGCTCCAAACACTTACCCAGGAAGCTTTTTCAATTACCGAACAGTGGATGAAAATAAATCACTTGGCACTCAATGCCTCCAAAACAAAACTTATGGTATTTACCCCCTCCAAATCCACTTCCTTCAATATAAACTCTTTCTCAATTACCAGCCAAAATAACTTACCCCTTGAACTAGTGACTGAAACTAAGCTACTAGGTGTACAAATTGATAATAGGCTTAGCTACAACTCCCATCTACAACTAAATATTAAAAACTCACCAAAAACTAGGTATGCTCTACCGTCAGAATCAGTACCTTACAAGATCCTCCAAAATCACACTCGCTTCCTCTTTTCTCATCCCCTCCCTTCTCTATGGGGCCCCACTACTGACCAATCTTCAGACCTCTCTAAAACCAGCTTTCCTCCTGCTATAATAAAATCGCCAAATTCAAAAATGGACACAGGTCCTCCACCCACCACTGTTCCTCTCTCCAAACCCTAAACTGGCTCGAACTACCTAATCATCTCACTTATATACAGCTGACTTTCGCTCACAAGCTCATTCTTAGTCCTTCTCTTTGTCCCTCCCTGTCTTCTGCCTTCAAAATGCACCTACCAAATAGAGTATTAAGGTCTAACAATCAAAACCTATTAGAAGTCCATAAACCATCTCATCCCCCAGGTAAACACTTACTATCCTTCAACCTTGCCCGCCTCTGGAACTCACTCCCACCATCCATTCGTACCACCTCTAACCAGTACACGTTCAAAAACTCTCTCCATACATACCTGAGGTCCCAATGGGATTGCTCTTGCTCCCTCCCCTCATAAATTTATTATATCTCATCATCCTTTACACTTTTGATACGTATCTCTACCTAACAAACCTAATGTTCCTTCAGTATATCTACTCTGTAAGGTTATTTGATGTCTGCTTGAATAACTCCTCTAAATGTATATCACATTACTCTTTCAATTTTCTTACCTCTCATTTATCCTCATCATACTGTATTGATTTGAATGCTTTTGAATTGTGAGCTTAAATCTTTTATGTTTTACTCTGTACAATCATTTTTGTAATTTTTGTAATTTTTGTATGCACCTAATTTTGTCTGTATTGGAGCTTTTCTCCCCAGGACTCCATTGAAAACGGGTTCTTTTGGCCCAATGGACTATCCTGGTAAACCAACTGCAAATAAATAAAATAAATAAATAAAATAAATATGGTATGAAAAAAGTTAAGGAAGGGAAACTAGGAACCTTTAAATGTGAAAGGTGTTCCCAATGCCCATTTATTTGTACTAAGCAAACAATTTTTTTAGAGAGCAGGGACAGTTTGATCCAGAGCAAATATTTTGCGAACTGTCACACCTCTGGGATAGTTTATTTAGGTTTGTGTGATCATTGTGATGCATTTTATATAGGGAAATCAGAAAGAAAGTTAAAGAATAGAATTTATGAGCATTACTATGAGATAAAAACAAAATGTACTAATAATGCTTTATACCGACATAAATTAATTTGCCAGGAAGCCAAATTTAGCTTCTTTGTGTTGGAAGTAGTGGAAAAGGATGTAAGAGGTAGGCTATGGGAAACTTCGATTGAGTATAAAGAGCTGTTGTGGCTGCTTTCCTTGGAGGCGAATAAACCTTCAGGTTTAAATGATGCCATCTCTTTAGCACCTGTACTTAAGCTGAGATCAGCTAAGCTTTAAGTGTTTCCATTTTATGCATTTTAATTCCTCTATATTTTATCTTATTTTAAATGTGTATTAAAATCAGTTTACATTATAAAGTGTTGGTAGTATAGGGTACCACAAGCTGTAATGCTTTAGCTGGGTGTATTAAAGAATTTAGTTTGTTTTTATTAGATTAAGTCATTATAAAGTTTTTATTAATTTATGAATTTTTGATATTAATATTAATTTATTAATTCACTAATATAATAGGACAGTTTGGGGGGAATCCATTATATTTTAATGTATGTGTTGAATGTATTATGAGTCTTACCCCTTTAAATGTTTAAGTACCTTGTTCATTTTAATTAACTAATTGTTTAATTATTCTGATGCGTATATAAGGAGTGATTTTGTGTAGGTATGCATTTGTCTCCATCTGATGAAGTTGCTTAAACGAAAACGCAGTGCTGGTGTAATCACGTTAGTGGACTGTATAGTAAAATTTCATTATTTCTGCGTTTTATTGGACTGAAGAGTCGTTCTAATAAAGGATTTCGAGTGGATTACGGATTTGTGCCTCCTTCAATCTGTTCTGTATTTTTGGTGTTTTGGTGAACTTTGGAACAGTGATTCTTTTTGGTTTGTGCATTTGACACAATACCCCACTCGGGCATTGCTGACAAACTCTTGAGGTTAGGTATAAACCCTTACGTCACCTGGTGGATAACCAGGGGTCTTACAGACAAGACCCAGGATGTTAGAAATGGGGAGTCCACCTCTAGAAAGAAGCTTCTCACAAGCTGAGTCCCTAAAGGATTGGTTATAGGGATGATCATTTTTGGCATTTTCTCTCTGAAATCAAGGTCAATGTCAAGGGTCTCTCGCGATCTAAATGTGCAGTTGATTGCAAATTAGGAGTAGCTATATAATTGCCCTACCAATGCTAATATTTTCTAGAAAGGGCTGACGCAGACAAATAAATTGTGGCAGAGCCATGGACTAAAACTAAATGCTGGGAAATGCATAACTGTATCCTTTGGGAAGCCATTCTCCACTGGTAACTATTATGTTGAGAACTCATTCCTAAGACTTGCCCCCAATGGTCAGGTACTTGGGGAGATGCACAACCTTTGACCATCACGTGTCTACAGTAGTAAGGAAATCATTCCATGTTGTACAACTTATAAACAAAGGTCCAGGGTGGTCATTGTTCCACTGTATTCATAAAACCTATCATTGAGTACAATTCCCCCTTTGGTATGTACCTAACCTGGCACATCCAGCAACTACAATATCCACAAAGTCTCCCCACTTAAAGAATACAGGGAGTTCGTAACATGCCCTATACAGACTGCCTTAAAACCCTATCCCTTTATTTTGTCTCCTACAGGCTGTTGAGGGGGAGACCTATGCCTTGCATACAAGGCATTGTCAGACCCCCTTACTGATGGGCATTCTGCATATCCACAAACAAACAGCACTAGAATTACCTGTTCTGAAGATTTAAATGTTGCCTGTGATATAAATAGGACCTGCTGGAGAGTCAGGCTTGTATCCCAGCGACTACCCCGTCTCTGGAACAGGCTCCCCATCCATGTGAATCAGAGTTCCTCCCTAATCCAATTCAAGTTAATATTAAAATTTTTCTGGCATGCCCTTCACTTGTTTCTACCAGGTATAGCCACAGCTGTGCAGCTGTTATGTACTTATTTTTTGTCAAATCACTTATGACTTTAGTTTTTTACTTCACGTACATTTCCACATATTCAGTACAGTTAACTGGGTTTTGTGGAGATTCAGAGCTTGCCAATGTATCACTTAGGAGTAGCTGGTTTGTCTTGGAGAAATTTTTAAAAATACCATGGGAGGAAATGATCCCTGGATTTAAGTTTATTTTGAAGGAGACAGCTTTATTGTCAGACCTAACAAGTGACAAAGATATGCAATAGATGGTACAAGATGCTCCCCTATTAGTTAGGATAAGGTCTAAAATGTTAAGCTCTCCATTGAGTACCCTAATTGTTCCAGGGCGTTTGTCTTGACAAAATCCAGAAATCTCTGTTCTTGTGCAACAGTGGTGGTGCAGGTTTCCCAGTCTACAGCTGGATAGTTTAGAACATTCTGGTACTGGGTTTAATATTGAGTGACCCTACTGTTTGTAGATAGGCACTGTGGCTTGTGATATGGACATGAAGAAGTTGTAGTTCATCACGCTGCTTAACCAGCCTTGATGGGAGTCACTTGTCCACCTTTTCTTCCCCAAATCTGCAAACTGTGCAGTGGTTGGTATAAAGGTCAGGAAGGCATTTCAGCCCTGTCCCCCTTTTTAAACCATGTCTCGGTCACTTACACAGACGTCCATTTTTTTCAAATGCACAGACCGAGAGGTTTACTCACTGGAAGGATACAGCATCCACTTTCCAGGCCTTGCTGTGAGATTCCCTGGTGCAGAATTTGCTGAGCTGATGACTGGAGTAGGAGGCAAAGAGATCCACCTTCGGAGTGCCCTATTTCTGGGTTACAAGATTGAAGGTTCTGTGGTCTAGCTGCCACTCATGTGGGTCTAGCAGGTTTCTGCTTACGTTGTCTGCCAGAGAGTTTAGGGAGCCTGGCAGGAATTGTGCTAGCAGGTGTAGTTGCAAGGCTGAGGCAGTGTGCCAAAGGTTCATGGCGAGCCTGCAGAAAGGATAAGACTGAGTCCCTCCCTGCTTGTTGATACACCACATCATTGTGGTATCTGTTTTGATCAGTAGAGGCCTCGTGGAGTGTAGGGGTCTGAAAGCTGTCAGTGTGTGCTGAACAGCTAGCATCTCTTTTTGGCTGATGTGCAGATGTAGTTGACTTGGGCTCCAATGGCCCTGAATGCACCTGCCGTCCAGGTGTGCACCCTAGGCATAGTCTGATTCGACTGTGGTGAGGGTCTGGGTGGCATGGGGTTGTGAGAAGGGTAGTCCCTTGTTGTGGTTGCATGCTGCTGCCCACCAAAGAAAATCTTTTCTTATGCAAGTTATCACTGGTGTAAGAGTTTCCAGGTCTTGAAAGTGCTGACACCAAAGGCTTTTTAGGTACCACTGTAGTTTCCGCATATGCAGTCTGGCATATGGAAGGAGTAGAATGCAGGAGGTCATGAACCCTAGAGCTTGCAGGATTTTCCTTGTGGATAACTGGGTTCTGGTGGCTAGTTGAGAGAAGTAGCCTGTCAGGCAGGCTTGTTTTTCTGGATAAGGAATGCCATCTGGGATGCAGTGTCCAGGCTTGCTCCCAGGAATACATTTTTTTGTGTGTGGACTACTTTTGATTTCTTTTCATCGATAGTATACCCCAGGGAGGTCAGTAGGTCCTTTACAAAGGTCAGGTGCTGTAACAGCTTTTCCTGACTGTCTGCCTGAATCAGGCAATCGTCTAAGTAAGGGTAAATTTGAATATTTCCTTGTCTACAAAAAGCAATGGCTGGAGCCAGGCATTTTGTGAAAGCTCTGGGAGCAGTGGATAAGCCAAAGGGAAGTGCAGAGAACTTGGAAGTGCATAGATCCTGCCTTAAAACAAAGATATTTCCTGCAAGAGTCCCTGATTGGGAAGTGTAGGTATGCCTCTTTTAGGTCTAGGGTGGCTAACCAAGCATCCTTGGAAATCATAAGAGGAAGCTGCTGGAGGGTGAGCATTTTGAATTTTGGTATCACCTTAAAGGTGTTTAGAATGGATAGGTCAAGGATTGGGCACCCAGTGCCCTCTTTTCTGGGTACCAGGAAGAGTCTGGAATAAAAACCTTGGTCTATTTGGTCTGCAGGAACATGCTGCATTGCCTTCATTGACAGCAGGGAAAGGACTTGCTTTTTGGCCTCTGCCCACTGGTTTGGAGGAAGATCTGGGAACCCTTTTGATGTTGGCAGAGTGTGGAAATAAAATTTGTATACCTTGGACACTATGTTGAGGACCCATCGGTTGTTGGTAATAGAGGCCCAGTTGTTTGTATGGAAGGAGAGTTTTCCTCCTAGGGGCACAAGCAGGTGGGCAGAGGTAAGGGGTGGAGGTGTAAAGTCATTGTGAGTTCTTACCATAAGGGGATGGCTTAGCACTCCCTGTTTTTGAAGAAGAGGAACTCCATTGCTTAGATCTCTGCATTCCCTGGGGCAGCTGTCTGGGGGGGGGTCTGCTTCCCCTGGGTCTGGGCTGAGCTGGCCTGGAGGTGGCCTGATAGGACCAGTGCTTGGAGGGACAATGCCTACTGAACCTGGACCTGTAAAAAGTCTTTAACTGTCTGCATAGATTTAGCTTTTTCTTCCATCTTTTTTAAGACCTCTTCTGCCTTGATGCCAAACAAATTGTCTTTGTTCAATGGTACGTCCAATAATTTTGATTTGACATGGTCTGGCAAGGTCTGTTCCTTAAGCCAAGCATGCCTTCTAAGGGCAGAACCAGTGACTGCTGCCTTGCAAGATGCTTCTAAGGCATCAAAGCCACATTGCAAGGAGTGCTTAGTAACTTGGCTTGCAGAATGCATAAGCTCTTGTAATTCTTTATTTTCTGCACAAGCAGGAAAGGACGATATTTTTGTTTGAGGCTCCATGGTATGCTGCTGATATTTCAGCATGTAGAACTGACAATTTAATGCTCTAATAGCAAGAGTAGCAGAGGTGTATACTTTTTTACCCCATCTGTCTAAAGCTCAGGAAATCCTGTCTTGGGGGGGGGGGGGATTCTTAGCTGAGCTTGCTTTAATTCCTTTAGGTCCATGAGAGATGACCTCTAGGTCAGCAGTAGGACTTTTGAAAAGGAATTTGTGATAGTCAGGGACTCTGTAGTACCTGTCAAGTTTCCTGGGAGCTGGAGGAGGGGTGTCAGGAGTCAAAATGGATTCCATACAAACATCATCCACAACATCCAGGACAGAAGGAATGGCCAAAGGTCATTTTAAGCATTTGAGATTGTGGCAAAGAAGCAGGTGCCTGAGCTTGGGTCACTTTTTAGGTGTAGTTTGTACCCTGGGCCTTAGAAATTTGGTAGTTTTAGAAAGAACTGAAGACACGAAAGTCGTTGGTTTGTGTCGAGTATCGGTAGTGTGAAGTACTTCCTCAGAAGCTGGTGCCTGCTCAGCAGCACTGAACCCATCCAAGGTAGATACATCCACAGGATCCTTAGTCAAAGAACAGTCTTGCAGCATACTGGACTCCAAAAGGGTCTCGGTAACGGCCTGCAAATCCACAGAAGTGGGTATCAGGGGCTGCAAAAGCGCCTCAGTGAGGACCGGAAAACTGATGACTAGCTTAACGGAAGCATCATCGGCAGTTCTGGACCTGTGCGGTCTGTCTTTGTCTTTGTCTTTATCCTTACGTTTTTTTGGAAGATCGGTAGTCAGATGGCTTACCAAAGCCATATCAGAATTTGAGGACTGAGAGCGAAAATATCTAGCTACAATAAGGGCCCGACTACGTATAGTTCTGGCACTGAACAAAGCACAAAAGTGACACAAGGGACGTCATGGTCTGGACCTAAACAGGTGACGCAGTAAGAATGAAAGTCTCGGTGTGGTATTTGCTTTCCACAGGTGAGACAATTGTTAACTTTTTCTGACATCGGTTAGGGCAAGAAAAAAGGATCCCCAATGGGGTACTTAGCTTTAGAAGACTTCAGCTTCGATTTGGAAAAGAAAACTCAGGTAGTGGTCGACTGGCACTCTTGTGGAACTACTTCTGCTTTGGGCTCCTCGGCAAGAAAGACTGGTGTAATGGCATCGGCTGCCTGATTTTATACCACTGACGACCTGACGTCAATCCTGGAGCAACAGCAACTGACACAGAAATACTAAGCCTCTGGTATTTGGGCCGACTGAGGGCTACCCCTGGCAGGATAACTCAAATGTGATGACTGCAAAAGTGAAACACCAAGAACATCATGCTGGAGGGACAGGTTCATAATCCAGAGACTGTCCATGCTATGGAATAGACTTTCACATACATGTCAAACAGAGCACCTCACTGGCTCTCTTCAAGAGAAATCTTGATGAGTGGATGGGAAATAGAAAATTCACACTGGGGATCACTCCAGTGGCTCTACTCAACAGAGATACTAGGAACTAAGGTCGGGTGGCATGATGCTGGGGTAATCCTATGGGGATAGGCTTGTAAAGGCTCCAGGGTCATTAGCCTAGTACACACCTATGAACCTTTAAACATGTTATTGGGTGAATCCAGAAGGAGGCCACAGGCCTCGTAAGACCCAACACAGACCCCCCCCCCCCAAAAAAAAAGAGAAAGAAAGAAAATGGAACATTGTTAATCTGAAAGGTACGAACTAAATTATGCTTTGTCTTCTCTTTATGTACTAGCAAAATGCACCTATTGAACTCAATCAGAATGAAAACATTTACCTACTTAGAGTTTATTGGCTACCAAACCATGTATAAACAACTTACAGAATAATTGTCCTAATATTATTAATAAAAATGCTTACTCTTAGAAATATGAGGTAGTTCAATTTGTTTTGCTGCCTGCTTCAACATGAAAGTAAGGAAGATATCCCGTTCTGAGACAATGGTACGATGAAGGTCAGGGAACTCTCCTATCAGTTCAGACATCATCTGCTCCAACAAATCCTTCTGCTTGCACTTTTCAACATCATCTTTACTGAAAGATTAACAAGAAACTCTCATTAGAATGACTGCAAGATACTGCACCACTGGTGATGCACTTAAATAGATTGCGTACAAGGAAATCAGGAGCCCAAGACTCCAGCACATGCCATCTGCATACTATGGGACAGATACAGTACAGCTATGTTAGACAAGCCCCACAAATAACAGCAAGTAGATTATGTACAAGGAAATCGGGAGCCCAAGACTGCAGCACATGCCATCTGCATACTATGGGACAGATATTGTACAGCTATGTTAGGTAAGCCCCACAAAGAACAGTAAGTAGATTATGTACAAGAAAACCGGGATCCTAAGATTCTAGCACATGCCATCTGCATACTATGGGACAGATACGGTACAGCTATGTTAGGCAAGCCCCACAAATAACAGCAAGTAGATTACATGCAAGGAAATCAGGAGCCCAAGACTGCAGCACATGCCATCTGCATACTATGGGACAGATACGGTACAGCTATGTTAGGCAAGCCCCACAAAGAACAGCAAGTAGATTACATGCAAGGAAATCAGGAGCCCAAGACTGCAGCACATGCCATCTGCATACTATGGGACAGATACGGTACAGCTATGTTAGGCAAGCCCCACAAAGAACAGCAAGTAGATTACGTACAAGGAAATCGGGAGCCCAAGACTCCAGCACATGCCATCTGCATACTATGGGACAGATACGGTACAGCTATGTTAGGCAAGCCCCACAAAGAACAGCAAGTAGATTACGTACAAGGAAATCGGGAGCCCAAGACTCCAGCACATGCCATCTGCATACTATGGGACGGATACGGTACAGCTATGTTTGGCAACCTTGCAAATAACACCTGCACTCACTACGTCAGTTCATCTGCGATTCTTCTCTGGCTACCAATCTCATAAGCACTCATACACTCTTACACCATCCCATAGCACATCCTGATGACATGTGCCTGACCAGAATGTTGTGCCAGTATTTTATGTGCACAGTTTTAAGATATTTGTTTTTTCTAGCCTCTGTCAAAGTTAACATACATCATGTGGTCTGGTATCATGCAAAAACTGCAAAGTCTGAAATATCCAGCTGTATGCAAATGATGTTTGCCAATTCTGTCACAAAGACATGTCAGATATTATAAGAGATCAGAAATAAAGTTATTTCACCTTCCACTTAAGAAATGCCTGAAATACAGACACTTGAAAATAGTACTTCAAGGTAATCTGCCTGAGTAGTGGAACTTGTGGATTCAGAAATTCAATTTATTTTGAGTGCGAGTGGAATATTCACGAAACCTGAAAAAGTACTGTGGTACATTTATGCATGGAAAAAGGAAAGAAGCCAAGAAACTTTATAATACATTTAAGTTACAGGAGGGAAAATGAAAATTGTTGCTGTGATGAGGTGAATATTTTGGTGCTGCTGTGCAGAGACAAAATCAAACATTCATTCTTTTGCTATTCACAATGGTAGAGCCCTGCAGAGAACACTGAAACTAAAGACTGTGAATCTGGTGACTTACATGAGTTACTGCTTTGATTCAAAATCACATGTAGCATCAGGAATGAACAGACAAGGGTCATACTGCTAACAGAACCAGATAATCTTTAATAAAGTCAATTGCAACTTCAGACTGGGTGAAATTAACTCAACGCAAGAACAGCTTGTGAGACAAGCTGAAAACAAGTAAAAGTGTAAAATGAGTCACGAAGCATCTGGCAAATATGAGAAGCACGAACATCATGGCAAAGATGTGACTATTAGCATGATACAAAGAAATGTCCAGCTATTAATACAGTATGTACAACATGTGCAAAAACATGCTTTTGCTAAGCTGTACAAAATGTACTAAGCAAATTAACAGCTGAAGAATGCACATACTGGTGAATAAGTCTTGAAAGTTTTGTTTATTTGTATTTTTTTTTTCAGGGTAGAGCACAGCTACCAAAATCTTGGGAGGTCTCATGAAAGAATATTCCTGAGCAGGATCGAACCGAATGATGCTTGTCCCCTAGAGACCAGATCCAGCTTGTAATGAGTAATAAAGGTATACGGGGAAGCCCAAGTAGCTGCAGCACATATGCCTTCTATAGAAGCTCTGGAATAAAAAACTGCAGAAGCGGCTACTGCCCTCATAGAATATGCCTTTACAGTTGCTGGCAGTTGCACTTTCCTTTTGTTATAAATGAAGGCTATGCAGTCCTTGAGCTATTTAGCCAGAGTATCCTTATAAACTGGCTTGTCCAAAGCAGTAGAAGAGAACAAAGCAAACAACTGATCAGATTTTCTGAATTCTTTTGTTCTGTGAAGGTAAAAACGTAATTGTCTGTGAACATCTAGCAAATGCAGACAATATTCACCTTTGTTTGAATATTTGAGATAAAATATGGGAAGTTGAATAGTCTGGTTGATATTAGTCTCAGACACTACTTTTGGCAGAAAGGAAGGATTTGTTTACAAGGACATCCTGTTCTTATGAAAAAACTAGGTACAGAGACTTGCAAGATAAGGCTTGTAACTCAGATATTCTCATAGCAGAAATAATAGCAATCAAAATTAAGGTTTTCTAGGATAAATAGTTTAAATTGAAATTTGCAGATGGTTCAAATGGGGAATTAATTACAGATTGTAGCATCTGATTAAGTCCCAAGGTACGGAAGGGTCCTTGAATGGAGGTCTCAGCATTAAGGTTCCTTTCAGAAACGTTTTACAAAGTTTGTGGACATTAGAGCTGAATCATTTACACCATTATGAAAGTTTGAAATTGCAGCTAGATGCACTCATATAGTTGAGGACACTCCTGCATCAAAAAGCGATGCCAAAAACTCCAAGACCCTATCAACTGGTGCAGAGTATGGGTCAAGGTTACCCTCTAAAGTCCATTATGAAAATTTTTGCCACTTGCTTATGCACAATCTTCTAGTTGAAGGTTTGTGGGAGGCTAGAACAATTCGGTGAACTGGGGCGATAAGACTAGTATGCCTGGTGTGGGAGGCTAGAACAATGCGGTGAACTGGGGCGATGAGACTAGTATGCCTGGTAATCACTGGAATTGGGGAAGCCATGCAGTGAGCTTGAGATTTTGAAGATGTGGATGATGAGTCCATCCGGGTGGGACAACAGGTCTGGAGCTGGGTCCAGCATCCCAGGTTTCTGAATTAAGTGAGGCGAAAGAAAGGGAAACCATATCTGTCGTGGCCAGAATGGGGCAATGAGAATTATCCTGTTCTTTGACCTGATGGCTTTCTTCAGAAATTGAAATAACTTAGAGAACCATCCGTATAATAAATGTACTCAGGAAATAAAATTAAAAAAAATGCAGTAATTTATTGATATTTAGTGCTTTCATCTCCTTTTAGAGACTTCATCAGAATATAACATCCTACATAAAATAATCCATTTAAATTCTTCAAATGAATACATCATAACTGAACCTCATTAGCCCCAGGAACTTGTACATAACATTAAAGGAGCAATTTCTAGTCTCCCACCAGGACACAAGTGCTCTTCAGCAATTATGTTCTGCTTGCTGAGGACACTCAAGAAAATCTGCAGTCTGCGGCTACCACTCCACCCATACACTATAAGAAGGAATCAGTGCTGCAAACTAAACAATGATATATATTTTGAGCCTCAAGAGCAGGGTCAGTCCACCCAGGCATTCTACTTGTATGATTTATGAGAGTGAAGCTATTTCATTAGCAGTATTTCTTAGTAGTTCTCAGCTTGCTAATAAAACTGACTGTTGTAGCCTTGTGTCCACCCCCCCACTAGTACAGTAATCCTAACTGTCCAATAGACAGTATACATTTAATTCACATCCCTGTGACTAAATTAAGCATCACACAGCCCTCTCAGTGCTTTCTGCCTTAGTTTGTATCACTTGGAGGCCTACCTGTTTATTTGCATCTCTATACATTCCCCTTCATTGCTAATGTATCTCCCTACTCTAATCTGTGCACAAACTGGTTACTAATCAGCAAGTCAATGTGAAGACACACTCCCAACCTTAATAAACTTTGCTGTCTCTTCTCTCCTTCACTTTACAGGTAGTTTGAATTATTACTTACCCCCTCTGAGGTCTTCACTGATTTCATCTCTGGTTTCTTTGCATTCCACCTGGTTTACACTCCTTGTGTTATCTCCCTCCCCCAATACAAAGTCTATATTACAATCCTGCTGAACATGGAGCCATCTTTAAATTTCTAGTCTCCCACCAGGACACAAGTGCTCTTCAGCAATTACATTCTGCTTGCCGGTAAGCCATTAGACCTCAGGAATTTGTTTAAAGTGTTCAGATTTGTAAAGTAATACTTACTTTTTTCTCTTGTCTTGGTTGGCTCTGCCCCGCTCCGTTTGCGCTCGGGCTCTCTCCACTCCCCTGCCCTGCCCCCTATTCCCTCCTGCCCCCACTACCTCTACATTTATAGTAATCACAGCCACACCCACAGCTCACCCTCACATCACCTCCACCAATCACAGCTCCTCAAGTCATATCACATTATACCACACCAACTTGCTCCACACAAAATACTCCCAATCACTCTCATTCCCACTAGGCATTTTGTACATCACCCACACTACTTCCCCATCCACATATAGTGCAACCATTTAATTCCTATTCAGACCCCCCCACCTAGAAACAACTTAAACTGTATAACCATGACCATCATTCAACTAAGTCTAGTCTGTCTTCTCATAATTCTTTACAACACCACAAGATGTTCATCGTGTTACACTGCTACAGTCATTACACTTGGGTTATCCTGCCGTCAGGCGGTTCCCCAGTCGGCCTGAGTTCCAAAGTCTTGGTCCGGCATCGGTTGCTGTCACCTCCTCCCTGACGTCAGTGCGACAGGGGTATATAAGATGCAGCAGACGCCATTTTCTTCAGTCTTTCTTGCCGCGCGATGCCCGAAGCAAAAGCAGTTCGCAAGTGCCGGTCAGCCAACTCCTGAGATTTTCATTCCGAATCCAGAACCGAAGTCTTCTGCAAAGCTAAGTACCCCATTGGGGAAACTTTTTCTTGCCTCAGACCAATGTCAGTAAAAGTTAATAACTGTATTTCTTGTGGGAAGGAAATACCTCATAAGGATTTCCATTCCTATTGTATCTCATGCCTAGGCCCAGACCACGACGTCACTGGTTGTCGGTTTTGTGCTAGGTTTAACAAGCGCACTATTAAACGTCAGTCTGATTTTGCCCGACATTATTTTGGCAAAAATTTCAATTACACCATGCCGTCGGAACTTCCGACGACCGGAATACATAAAAAGCGCAAAGACAAGGATAGGCATCTGAGGCCGAAAACTGATGACGAAGCCTCTTCTAGGCCAGTCAACGGTTCTCTGGTTTTCAGCGAGGCACCTTTGCAGCCCCTGACGACCACTTCTACAGAACCACAGGCCGCCTCCGACTCCCACGTGGAGATGGCTGGGCATTCGGACACACAAGTTTTTCAGCCTACCGAAACTAACCCTTCAGAGGGATCTGGAGTAGCTGAGCTACCCACAGCTTCAGAGGGTGTTTTCAGACCTACTCAGTTAAGCATTAAACCCTCTGCTAAATCTAAGCCTCCTTTAAAAACAAAGAAACAAATACAGCATTCTCCAGGACAGGCCTCCATGCCTAAGAAACAAATGCTCAAAATGGCCGAAGACCTAATCACTCTGATCAGGGGGTCCCATCCCCCTCCTGATAAAAGGCCTAGACAGGATGCAGACTTTGACTCATCCGACCAGGTGTCCATCTCTTCAGATTCATCCTCAGACCTAGGATATTCCTTACCCCCTTATGAGGATTCTGATGCTGAGGAATCAATTCCATCAGCCTCTCCGTCTGAGGACTACTCCCTTTGGGGAAACCTTACGTACCATGAGGGAGCATTTCCATTGGGAAGGCCAGGATTACTCAGAATCCAAGAAAAGGCTCAGAGACTTCCTTTTATTACCTCAACACAAACCCTTTGCTATTCCGCCAGTGTTAGATATTGTGGATGATGTGTATACTGAATCCAGCTTAAATCCTGATTCCTTACCTCCAGCCCCAGTTAAACCTGACAGATACTACAGTGTCCCTGAGTCACACAAATTTCTGTATAAAAGCCCTGTTGCTGACCCTGAAACTATTTCTCAGGGACCCAAAGGGGTTAAGGCCTCATCAGCCAAGAATCCAGTTCCCTCTGACAGAGATTCCAGAGCATTAGACAGATGGGGAAAGAAAGTATATACATCTGCAACTTTAGCAATGAGAGCCTTAAATTGCGTGTTTCACATGCTAAAATATCAGCAATTTTTGATGTCTCAGTTGAAACAAAAAATGCTTCCAGATTCAGATCCTCCTAATTTTAAAGAAATGCAGGATTTATTGCATGCAGCTGAACAAGTGGGAAAACATACTTTGCAATGTGGTTTTGATTCTTTAGAGGCCTCCTGTAGAGCAGTAGTTACAGGTTCTGTCATTAGAAGACATGCTTGGTTAAAAGAACATACATTATCAGGTCATGTTAAAGCAAAATTACTGGATGCACCTTTGCAGCAAGATGTGTTATTTGGAGTTAAGGCAGAAGAGGTATTAAAGAAAATGGAGGATAAGGCAAAATCTATGCAAACGGTGAAGGATTTCTTAAAGGTTCAGCCTCCTCGATTTAGCAGAAATTGACCAACTAAGAACTGGTCCTTTCCAGTTACAGACAGACGTCAAAGGGGCAGATACAGATGTCAGAGGTAGAGGTCAACCACAAGGTCCTTACAGGCCTCGACAATGGGGTGCATCAGGCCAGAAAGAAGGGGAAGACAGGCCCCAACCATATAAAAAGTAGCCCCAATGACTTCCCACTACAGCTGCCAAACAGCTCTCTCTTGGCAGCTCCCTTGGGAGGAAAACTGGCACTTTTCTATCACAAATGGCATATGATCACCAAAGACAAATGGGTTCTCAACATTGTATCTCAAGGTTACAGGTTCCACTTTCACACTCTGCCAAGGTTAAAAGGAATGCCACATCTGTCACCAAATCAATGGGCAGCGGCTCAAAAACAAATTACAGCACTTATGGATATGAGAGCTATTCAAAACGTACCACAGGAGCAAGGACAAGGATTTTACTCAAGACTCTTTCTGGTTCCCAGAAAGGACAAAGTCTGGAGGCCCATTCTGGATCTTTCTTCTCTAAACACTTACCTGAATGTTCCGAAATTCAAAATGTTGACACTACAGCAGCTTCTTCCCATGCTGGGCAAGAAAGCTTGGCTCGTGACCTTGGACCTCAAGGAGGCGTACCTGCATGTCCCTATCAGACAAAGCTGCAGAAGATACCTCAGATTCATAGCTAGTTCAATGCACCATCAATTCTCTGCACTGCCCTTTGGCTTATCTACTGCGCTCAGGGCCTTCACAAAGTGCCTGGCACCAGTAATTGCATTTTGCAGACAGAAAGGAATTCAAATTTATCCGTACCTGGACGACTGCCTGATTCAAGCAGAGAGCAAGGACATTCTGCTAAAGCATCTGGCGTTTGTAAAAAAGTTATTAAGTTGCCTAGGGTATACGAAAAGAAATCAAAACTAGTGCCCTCACAAGAGATAATATTCCTGGGTGCCAGCTTGAACACAACGGCCCAGATGGCTTATCTCACGCCAGACAAGCAAGGACAACTGACTCAATACTTTCAATTGATGGCAACAAAGACCCAACTCCCTGCAAGAAAAATTCTGCAGACCTTGAGTTACATGGCATCTTGCATACTACTAATTCCATATGCCAGACTGCATATGAGGAAACTACAACGGTACCCAAAGAATGTATGGTCTCAACACCGTCTAAGTTTGGAAACAGTTATACCACTAATTCCTTGCCTTCAACAGGAGTTTCAATGGTGGGCTCAAGCTTGTCACCTCAACAAGGGACAGCCTTTTACTCAACACACAGCCAGGCAAACACTGACAACAGATGCATCGGATTACGCCTGGGGAGCACATATGGCAGGCAAATGTATTCAGGGCAAGTGGCCCGCAGAACAAAGGCATCTTCACATCAATCAAAAAGAGATGCTAGCTGTACAAAATGCCCTTATAGTTTTCAAGGACTTGCTGCATCCAGGACAACTACTACTAAAGACAGACAACATCACAGTTATGTTGTACATAAACAAGCAAGGGGGCACTCATTCCTACTCCCTCTGCAGACAAGCCATGACCTTGTGGAACACAGCTCTAAACTATCAAGTTCATCTGCAAGCACAATTCCTGCCAGGAGAGAAAAACACACTGGCAGACGACTTAAGCAGAAACATTATGGATCCCCATGAATGGGAAATGAATCCACAAATATTCAGAATGATAACACAGAAATGGTGGAGCCCGGACATAGACCCGTTTGCATCCCCAATGAACTGCCATCTACAGAAATTCTGCACAAGGAGTTACCATCCACAAGCATGGAAAGTGGATGCCCTCTCATTCAGCTGGAAAAACCTACAAGTATATGCTTTCCCACCACTACCTCTCCTGCCAAAGGTACTCATAAAAGCCAGGCGAAAGATGATCCTGATTGCACCACACTGGCCACGCCAGCACTGGTACCCAATCTTAAAGAACTTAGCACAAGGACCACCCTGGATTTTGCCTCAAATCCCACATCTGCTGACAGCACAACAATCAGATACTACACAGCAGCTAAAGACCTTAAACCTAGCTGCATGGAAGATTCCTTAGTCAAGCAAACAATGCCGCTCTCCAAAGCTGTTATGGATGTCATTCTGGAGGCCAGAAGGCCTAGTACCAGGAAAGCCTACTCGGATAAATGGAAGAGATTCTGTGCCTGGAACCAATCTCACAGCCTTGACCCTCTTGTCCAAAATATTCCTCAGATACTACAATATTTAACTGAGATGCTGGACAAAGGCCTCTCCTTCTCATCCATCAAGATCCACGCCTCTGCCATCTCTGCTCATTACAACATGGATCAACCAATTTTCTCTAATCCTTTGCTAAGACAGTACCTCAGAGGGGCTAAAAACATAAGGCCACCCCGTAGAGCACCTACTCCAACTTGGAACCCCAACTTTGTTTTGGAAAAATTAACTTTACCTCCTTTTGAGCCAGCTAACACAGCAGAATTAAAATATATCTCTTGGAAAACTGCTCTGCTCCTGGCATCAGCGCAAAGAGTTTCAGAATTACAGGCACTAATGGCAGTGGAACCTTTCCTCATTTTCCACCAGGACAGGGTGTCTTTAAGAACTAACCTTACGTTTATACCAAAGGTGGTATCCAGTGTGGCTCTAAACCAAACTATTCACTTGCCAACTTTTTATCCAAAACCACAGAATAAAGGGGAGAGATTACTGCATTCTTTGGACATTCACAGGCAGTTACTCATCTACTTGGACAAAACCAAAGCTTTCAGAAAATCTGAGCAATTATTGGTAGCATATGCTGCAGGAGCACAGGGAAAAGCCATTTCAAAACAGACTTATCTCAAAATGGATAGGACATTGTATACGTTTCTGCTATACACACCATGGGAAACCTGTACCTAGCAGCATTAGATCTCACTCCACCAGGGCAACAGTCACTTCAACTGCATACCTCAGAGGAGTACCTACCAAGGATATTTTGGAAGCAGCAACTTGGAGTTCTGTGCATACCTTCACCAAGCATTACCATCTGCCTCTATACTCTAAATCCAGAGCTGGCTTTGCCACTGCAGTACTGCAGGGCCTTATAGCCACCCTTAATGCCTTATAGAACCAGCCACCCTACCTCAGCTTTGGGATTCTACCCAAGTGTAATGACTGCAGCAGTGTAACACGATGAACATAGTACAGTTTTGTACCTACCATAAATGTAGATGTTCGAGTGTAAACACTGCTGCAGTCCAGGTTACCCTCCCTCCTTCCCCTCTTACTTGCTGGTACGTACCTATGTCTTCTACCCTTTACTACCTATGGGGAGTATTTGCTGAAAGTTGTTGTTTGCTTTTCTTATGTATGTTTTTTAGCAATTTGAATTGCCTACCTATTTGGGGGCACCTGACATCTGGGGCAAGAAAAACTGAAGAAAATGGCGTCGGCTGCATCTTCTATACCCCTGTCGCACTGACGTCAGGAAGGCGGCGACAGCAACCGACGCTGGACCAAGACTTTGGAACTCAGGCCGACTGGGGAACCGCCTGATGGCAGGATAACCCAAGTGTAATGACTGCAGCAGTGTATACACTCGAACATCTACATTTATGGTAGGTACAAAACTGTACTTTATCACTCTAGCAATATCCATAAACATAGTAGCACAACACTACATTATGCACTCTCGTATACAAACACCACACATTATAATAATATCTGCCCACAGTTATTCAAGAACTACATAACAGACCAATTCAGAACTAAACACATATGCTCTCATTCCTACTCCAAAAAAACACAATACTTTCTCACACTCCTCACCAAACTCCAACATCTGTATCACCATTTTAACAGCAGGCTCACCATAAGTGGGGATATCCACCCCAACCCAGGCCCAAATCCATCTGGTCCAACACAAACTGCTCCAACACAAATGTCAGAACATAACACCCCCACTTTCTTCATCCCTGGGCAAATCAGCAACAGCAGCAAAACCAACCATCTTTTAATGATAAATATTAATATTAGAAATATCAAAAATAAAATACCTGAACTCCAGGCCACAATAGCACACTACTCCCCAGACATAGTTGCTTTAACAGAAACCTGGCTTAATAAAAACATAGCTAACTCAGAAGTTCTCCCTACCGGCTACAATATCATTAGACAAGACAGACCACTGCGTAAAAGGGGTGGAACTGCCTTACTGTACAAGTCCAACTTAACTGTCCGTCAATTACCAAACTCCTACCCCTCCCCCAATAATTGGGACATAATTATCTCACAACTTCAACTTCACCCTAAAAAGGTCATCACCACAATTGTGATCTATATTCCACCTGGTAATACATCTGCTAGCCTTGAAGACTTCTTATCCTGGTGTTCTTCTACATACTCACAAGAAACCCTTATTCTAGGGGACTTCAATCTAGACTGGTTCACCTGTATATCAGAACCACCAAATAATCTAATAAATCTCCATGGCTACCAGCAGCTAGTCCAAATTCCAACTAGATGTAATAAAAAATCTAAAAGGGAATCCATCCTTGACTGGGTCTTAACTAACAACCCCACATTGTACCCGCACACAGGCAATCTCCCAGACACCTTAAGTGACCACAATATAATATACTTTATACATAGTAAAACAAGCATATGCAAAACCACTAACTATATATCCACTAGAAACACAAAAAAAGTCTCTCCTGAGGTCCTCAACACTTTACTCTGTAACTGTGACTGGACCCCCTAAAAACCCTCCCACTTGACCAGGCTGTAGCATATTTCAACAAAACATTTCTACAATACCTAGACACTGTCACTCCATTGCGCAAAATCAAGGTTAGAACCTCTGCAAACCCCTGGCTCAGTAAAGAAACCAAACAAATCCTCAAGTCCAGAGACATTGCCTGGCTTTACTATAAAGAAACACAAAGCCTTACTAAGTACCAAGAACTGCACAACCGTGCAAAAAAATGCATTACGCTGGACAAAAAAAATCCTGCTACACAACATTACAAACTAAATATCAACACAACCCGCAAAAATTTGGGAAAAATGTAAACAAGCACTAAAATCCACCCAAAAGGCTACCCTCAAACCAACCACCCCTGACACTAAAGTTCCCATCTAAACACAATTCAACTCCCACTTTGTGAACTCAATTCTATCCTTAGTATCACAGGACAGTTCCTTCCTCACTACCCCCCCCCCAACACAAATAACACTAATACAAGCTTTACCCTCAAAACAGTTTCCACCACTTCAATCAAAAGCATGCTCTCCAAACTAAAAACCTCATCAACAGCAGCCGACCTACTCCCCAGCGATTTCTTGAAACTCACAGCAGATGCTATTGCTATCCCAGTCTCCACTCTCATAAACAAATCAACTGTTGAAAACTATGTGCCCAAACTCTGGAAAATATTGTATGTTACACCCATACATAAAGGCGGGACCTCTACTGAACTTAATAACTACAGACCCATTGCTTTACTCTCTTCCCCCCCATGGCCAAAATCCTAGAAAAATGCATCCATACCCAGATGCTAAACTATCTCCTAGACAGCAACATCCTGTCACCTACTCAGCATGGTTTCAGACCCGCCCATAGTACCACTACAGCCCTCCTCTGCTTCACAGACACAGTAAACAGTCTCAAAAATGAAGGCCTACAGGTGTCAATTCTTTTTTTGGATATGTCCAAAGCATTTGACACAGTCTCACACCAAATCCTGCTAAACAAACTAAACCAATATCATCTATCAAATTCCACTCTTACCTGGTTCCAAAGCTACTTAACTGACAGGTACCAAGCTGTGAAATGGGAAAATTCTCTCTCTCCTCAGCTGCCCATAACTATAGGAGTCCCACAGGGTTCATTCTTAGGACCACTATTATTCACAGTCTTCACAAATGACCTCCATACCTCCACACAGCATGCATCTATAATTCAGTATGCAGATGACACTACCTTAATCTGTGCTGCACAAAACATTCCCACCCTCCTGCAAACAACTCAGCTAGCATTCTCTGACATTGAAAACTACCTTACCAAAGCCCAACTTATACTCAATACAAAGAAAACTCAGCTTATGATTACAACCAGTTCTAACAAAAACATTAACAGTCAATTCACTATCTACTCTACAAATGCTACTCCAATTGTTCCAGTGGCACAGGCTAAGCTATTGGGAATAACCATAGACTCCCACCTAAAATTTGATAGTCATCTCAACTTAACCATTAAACAAGTACATGCCAAACTGGGGTCACTCTACTGTATCAAACAATTTCTTACCAACAACACAAGATCAGCCATTGCTCGCTCCCAACTTCTATCCACCCTACTCTATGCATCTCCCATTCTGACTAACCTCAACAAAACTGAACTAAGCAAAATGGATGCCTACTATAACAGAATTGCCCGCTTTGCTGCAAATTGCTCATATGGAACTCATCACTGTACTGCTTTGAGACAGCTCCACTGGCTTGAACTGCCCAACCTCCTAACCTACAATCAGCTCTGCCTCTGTCATTCTATCTATTACCTCCCCAATAAGTGTCCTGCCCTCAAAAACCTAGTACATCATCACTCAGCCAAAAGGCCTCTTAGATCATCAAGCAAACTACTACTAGAAGTCACCAACAGCTACAATAGCTTTGGAGATGCACTATATAGTAGTTCAGTGGCTAAAAAATGGAACGCTGTCCCCACTAGCATTCAAAACACATCATCCAAAGCCTCCTTTAAAGACCTCATCAGGCAACATCTCAAGCAAAGTTGGCAGTACCATGATTGCTCCCCAGGCTAGTGAAAGCGGATAACATATGCATACTAAATCTAGAGCACTTGATAATAGTTTTCAATCTTACTCACAAACACTGGCTAATCTACAATGTATGTACTGTACCTGTGTACTATGTATGTATTCTGCCTATGTTCCAAATTTCAGCTGTACACCACAAATCTATTAATTACCTTTATTTTTAAAATTAATATATTTTTGTTTGTTCTCTCCACTGTAACTGTTTATGTGCCGCATACCACTGTAAAAACATGTCTCTTGTAATTTGAGTGTATACTGATCATGTCTAAATAACTAAATGTGTCTGTAATTTTTCTTTGTGGAGCTTTTCTCCCCAGGCTTCTGCTGAAAAAGGGCCTTTTCGGCTCAGTCAGACACCCCCGGTTAACAAATGTAAAATAAAATAAAAATAAATAAAATGTCTTAAAATAATAATAAATTAATTGAACAAACATTACAAAAATTTAATACATATATTTTCATATAAATATCAAACCTACATGTAATAATATAGCAAACCACATACCATAATAACATAACATAAATATATATATTTTATTATTAAAAAAATTTTGTATTAAATCACACCCAAAATACTAAAAACTATTTGCTCTTTTCAACAACATGGGAGCAATGGAACAGTTTCGTTCAAACCAGGTGGAAACATGGCAGCTAACCTGAGCTGCCGTTGAGTTTCTCTTTTCTTTAAAAGATTCTTGCAATCTCCACCCCTTGGATTCATCTTAACAATGTCCAAAATTCCAAACATAAATTTCACAAAACCTGGGCAAGTAAGGGAAAGGTTATATAAAGTACTGGATAATTTATTATTCTTTACACTCTGTTTTTTAACATACGTTCTGTTTTACCCAAATAATAATGAGTACATGGCATACAAACTGCCAAATATACTAACCCAGTGGTATTGCAATTTCCCTTCTTAAATGTTATTCTAGTCTTCAGACTATTACTAAGAACAATACTGCCCTGCTTAAGGATATGTGGACATTGTGCAAACATCCCACATGGTCTGGTCCCTACACCTACCACATTGATCCCATCTATTTTCATTTCGAATACTTTTTTTAGGTTTAAATCCATCTTGTTAATAAACATAGGTTTTTCACCCACTTTATTAAAAATCTCCCTATTAGTTCTAAAAATGTTCCAGTTGGATTCCATTGCTTTTTTTATTTTATTAGTATTACTATTGAACTGCAATACACAAGTTTTTTCAAACTTTCTATTCTGATGACCATCCCCAGAATCATTAGCATTTTTGGTAAAACCTACCCCTACAAGTGGTTTGTAAAAAACACCCCATTTAACATATATTTCCTTTAAAATTTCTTCCACCAAATATTTGGGGTATCCTCTCTCTTGAAACATACTACAAACCATTTCAATTTCAGGGCCCAGATCTTCCAAATGTGAGGTCATACGGGACAGCCTAATGGCCTGATCCTTCACAATGCTTTTCTTTTATTCCATAGGATGATTGCTTTCAAAATGCAAATATGCATTACAATAGTATCCTTTCTGTATATCTTGGACCTGAAAGCATCAACCTCTTTAAAAATATAAGTATCCAAATAATTTATACCTTTTATATCGTACTGGTGTGTAAAATCTAGGAAGTCCGTACTAGAATTCAAATACTGAATAAACCTAGGGATTTCAGACTTACCACCCTCCCAGAGGATACAAATGTCATCCAAATAGCATACATACAACTTAACATTACCCCAAAAGGATATTTTTTTGCATACTGATTCTCCCAACCCAGAAGAACCAAATTGGCATACACAGGTGAGCACAATTAAATGCGAGTCTGCTCACCAGGTTAACTGCTATCATGTTGCACAGCCATCTCCAGATAGGTCAGCTTTTTTTCACTCTCCGAGTTACAGAATGAAATGGTGAGTCCCCTGCTTAAATAGCCCTGCAAAGTTGTGCTTCGGCAGTTGTTAATGGGTCAGGCTCAGATGGAGCTATTTCCTAGAGGGGCCTTAAAGTGTCAACAAACACAAGTACATAACCATTATTTTGATTTTAGCAGGAAGCAGTATTTGTGTGGTATGGGATGTTGTCTAAAGTTTTTCTTTCTTTTTTATGAGAAATGTCGCACTAAGTTTTTACATTCGTGTTTTTGTTAACTTGTGAATTTTTGCATTAAATCAGCCCTGGACAGAGATCACTGAGGGACGTTACAGATGTTTAAATGACTATTTTATCCTAAGAAGTGGCTATATTCAGTGGTTTAATTTATTCCGGAACATTTCCTTTTTGAAGCAGTCTTGGGTTTGCCAGAGCTCACTGATGTGATGTGTCTCGTGCATTTTTCTTATGGGTGTATGGCTTTACTGCCCATTGTTAAAACACCTTATATTAATATTGTGCAATCACTGAAGCAATGAACTACTGCATATTAACAGAATGATAGATCTGAATTTTGGTAATGCTATCGATTGTGCAATAGTTGTGTAGTCTGTTAGATAAATTGACATTTTACTGTCACGACTGTTGATTTACAGTAAAAGTCAAATGACTGAGTAAGAAAGGGCTAATAATAACGAGTAAGAAAGGGCTAATAATAACGAGTAAGGAAGGGCTAATAATAACGAGTAAGGAAGGGCTAATAATAACGAGTAAGGAAGGGATAATAATAACGAGTAAGGAAGGGATAATAATAACAAGTAAGAAAGGGCTAATAATAACGAGCAAGAAAGGGCTAATAATAACGAGTAAGGAAGGGCTAATAATAACGAGTAAGAAAGGGATAATAATAATGAGTAAGGAAGGGATAATAACAAATAAGAAAGGGATAATAATAACAAGTAAGGAAGGGCTAATAATAACGAGTAAGAAAGGGATAATAATAATGAGTAAGGAAGGGATAATAACAAATAAGAAAGGGATAATAATAACAAGTAAGGAAGGGCTAATAATAACGAGTAAGAAAGGGATAATAACAAGTAAGGAAGGGATAATAATGAGTAAGGAAGGGATAATAACGAGTAAGAAAGGGATAATAACTAGTAAGGAAGGGATAATAATAACGAGTAAGAAAGGGATAATAACGAGTAAGGAAGGGATAATAATAATGAGTAAGAAAGGGATAATAATAATGAGTAAGGAAGGGCTAATAATAACGAGTAAAAAAGGGATAATAACAAGTAAGGAAGGGCTAATAACGAGTAAGAAAGGGATAATAATAACGAGTAAGAAAGGGATAATAACAAGTAAGGAAGGGATAATAACAAGTAAGGAAGGGATAATAATAACGAGTAAGAAAGGGATAATAACTAGTAAGGAAGGGATAATAATAACGAGTAAGAAAGGGATAATAACGAGTAAGGAAGGGATAATAATAACGAGTAAGAAAGGGATAATAATAATGAGTAAGGAAGGGCTAATAATAACGAGTAAGAAAGGGATAATAATAACGAGTAAGAAAGGGCTAATAACGAGTAAGAAACGGATAATAACGAGTAAGGAAGGGATAATAATAACGAGTAAGGAAGGGCTAATAATGAAAATAAATGAAGAGGTGTTTATGTACTGTTTGTGTGTGTGCCTGTGAATGGTGAAATACTTTTGGAATGACTACGAATAAACAAAAGCTTGTGGCTTACAGCTTTTCTGATCAGGCATGCAGGGTAGTAGCTAAGCTGTAGACTGGGTCTGTTGTTTTTAAATAATTTTTACAGTAAGAGAAACATATTGCAGTGCTGTCGTACGTACTTTGTAAATCATTCTTCAGTTATGGCCTTTGCTATACTGCTTGTTTTTTAAGCCCTAAAGTTTTTCGACGCTTTTGTTTGCTAATGGCAAAATCTGTTAAGTGTCCGAAGGATATGGGGGAGGGGGTTAGTGCTCCTATATAATTAATGTATTCACAGTTATCTTGCTGAACCCTTCAAGAAGGTAGTTACAGTAAGTGCATTAAATCAGCCCTGGACAGAGATCACTGAGGGAAGTTACAGATGTTTAAATGACTATTTTATCCTAAGAAGTGGCTATATTCAGTGTTTTAATTTATTCCGGAACATTTCCTTTTTGAAGCAGTCTTGTGTTTGCCAGAGCTCACTGATGTGATGCGTCTCGTGCATTTTTCTTATAGGTGTATGGCTTTACTGCCCATTGTTAAAACACCTTATATTAATATTGTGCAATCACTGAATCAATGAACTACTGCATATTAACAGAATTATAGATCTGAATTTTGGTAATGCTATCGATTGTGCAATAGTTGTGTAGTCTTTGTTAGATAAATTGACATTTTACTGTCACGACTGTTGATTTACAGTAAAAGTCAAATGATCGAGTAAGAAAGGGCTAATAATAACGAGTAAGAAAGGGCTAATAATAACGAGTAAGGAAGGGATAATAATAACGAGTAAGGAAGGGCTAATAATAATGAGTAAGGAAGGGCTAATAATAACGAGTAAGAAAGGGCTAATAATGAGTAAGGAGGGGATAATAATAATGAGTAAGGAAGGGATAATAACGAGAAAGGAAGGGATAATAATAACGAGTAAGGAAGGGATAATAATAATGAGTAAGGAAGGGATAATAATAACGAGTAAGGAAGGGATAATAATAACGAGTAAGAAAGGGATAATAATGAGTAAGAAAGGGTTTAATAACGAGTAAGGAAGGGATAATAATAACGAGTAAGGAAGGGATAATAATAACGAGTAAGGAAGTGTTAATAATAACGAGTAAGGAAGGGCTAATAATAACGAGTAAGGAATGGATAATAATGAGTAAGAAAGGGTTTAATAACGAGTAAGGAAGGGCTAATAATAACGAGCAAGAAAGGGATAATAATAACGAGTAAGAAAGGGATAATAACGAGTAAGAAACGGATAATAATAACGAGTAAGGAAGGGCTAATAATAACGAGTAAGAAAGGGATAATAATGAGTAAGGAAGGGCTAATAACGAGTAAGGAGGGGATAATAATAATGAGTACGGAAGGGATAATAACAAGAAAGGAAGGGATAATAATAACGAGTAAGGAAGGGATAATAATAACGAGTAAGGAAGGGTTAATAATAACGAGTAAGGAAGGGCTAATAATAACGAGTAAGGAAGGGCTAATAATAATGAGTAAGGAAGGGATAATAATGAGTAAGAAAGGGTTTAATAACGAGTAAGGAAGGGCTAATAATAACGAGCAAAAAAGGGATAATAATAACGAGTAAGAAAGGGATAATAACGAGTAAGAAAGGGATAATAATGAGTAAGGAAGAGATAATAATAATGAGTAAGGAAGGGATAATAATGAAAATAAACGAAGAGGTGTTTATGTACTGTTTGTGTGTGTGCCTGTGAATGGTGAAATGCTTTTGGAATGACTACGAATAAACAAAAGCTTGTGGCTTACAGCTTTTCTGATCAGGCATGCAGGGTAGTAGCTAAGCTGTAGACTGGGTCTGTTGTTTTTAAATAATTTTTGCAGTAAGAGAAACATATTGCAGTGCTGTCGTACGTACTTTGTAAATCATTCTTCAGTTATGGCCTTTGCTATACTGCTTGTTTTTTAAGCCCTAAAGTTTTTCGACGCTTTTGTTTGCTAATGGCAAAATCTGTTAAGTGTCCGAAGGATATGGGGGGGGGGGGGTTAGTGCTCCTATATAATTAATGTATTCACAGTTATCTTGCTGAACCCTTCAAGAAGGTAGTTAAAGTAAGTGCATTAAATCAGCCCTGGACAGAGATCACTGAGGGAAGTTACAGATGTTTAAATGACTATTTTATCCTAAGAAGTGGCTATATTCAGTGGTTTAATTTGTTCCGGAACATTTCCTTTTTGAAGCAGTCTTGTGTTTGCCAGAGCTCACTGATGTGATGTGTCTCGTGCATTTTTCTTATGGGTGTATGGCTTTACTGCCCATTGTTAAAACACCTTATATTAATATTGTGCAATCACTGAATCAATGAACTACTGCATATTAACAGAATGATAGATCTGAATTTTGGTAATGCTATCGATTGTGCAATAGTTGTGTAGTCAAATTGACATTTTACTGTCATGACTGCTGATTTACAGTAAAAGTCAAATGACCAAGTAAGAAAGGGCTAATAATAACGAGATAGGAAGGGATAGCAACGAGTAAGGATGGGCTAATAATAATGAGTAAGGAAGGGATAATAATAACGAGTAAGAAAGGGCTAATAATAACGAGTAAGGAGGGGATAATAATAATGAGTAAGGAAGGGATAATAACGAGAAAGGAAGGGATAATAATAACGAGTAAGGAAGGGATAATAATAACGAGTAAGGAAGGGTTAATAATAACGAGTAAGAAAGGGCAAATAATAACGAGTAAGGAAGGGATAATAATGAGTAAGAAAGGGTTTAATAACGAGTAAGGAAGGGCTAATAATAACGAGCAAGAAAGGGATAATAATAACGAGTAAGAAAGGGATAATAACGAGTAAGAAAGGGATAATAATAACGAGTAAGGAAGGGCTAATAATAACGAGTAAGGAAGGGCTAAATAATAACAAGTAAGAAAGGGCTAATAATGAGTAAGGAGGGATAATAATAATGAGTAAGGAAGGGATAATAATAACGAGTAAGAAAGGGATAATAACGAGTAAGGAAGGGATAATAATAACAAGTAAGAAAGGGCTAATAATAACGAGCAAGAAAGGGATAATAATAACGAGTAAGAAAGGAATAATAACGAGTAAGAAAGGGATAATAACGAGTAAGGAAGGGCTAATAACGAGTAAGAAAGGGATAATAATAACGAGTAAGGAAGGGATAATAACGAGCAAGGAAGGGCTAATAACGAGTAAGAAAGGGATAATAATAACGAGTAAGGAAGGGATAATAACGAGTAAGGAAGGGATAATAATGAAAATAAATTAAGAGGTGTTTATGTACTGTTTGTGTGTGTGCCTGTGAATGGTGAAATGCTTTTGGAATGACTACGAATAAACAAAAGCTTGTGGCTTACAGCTTTTCTGATCAGGCATGCAGGGTAGTAGCCAAGCTGTAGACTGGGTCTGTTGTTTTTAAATAATTTTTGCAGTAAGAGAAACATACTGCAGTGCTGTCGTACGTACTTTGTAAATCATTCTTCAGTTATGGCCTTTGCTATACTGCTTGTTTTTTAAGCCCTAAAGTTTTTTGACGCTTTTGTTTACTAATGGCAAAATCTGTTAAGTGTCCGAAGGATATGGGGGGGGGTTAGTGCTCCTATATAATTAATGTATTCACAGTTATCTTGCTGAACCCTTCAAGAAGGTAGTTACAGTAAGTGCATTAAATCAGCCCTGGACAGAGATCACTGAGGGAAGTTACAGATGTTTAAATGACTATTTTATCCTAAGAAGTGGCTATATTTAGTGGTTTAATTTATTCCGGAACATTTCCTTTTTGAAGCAGTCTTGTGTTTGCCAGAGCTCACTGATGTGATGTGTGTCGTGCATTTTTCTTATGGGTGTATGGCTTTACTGCCCATTGTTAAAACACCTTATATTAATATTGTGCAATCACTGAATCAATGAACTACTGCATATTAAAGTACAGTTGTGTACACCTACCATAAATGTAGATGTTCAAGTGTCTTCACTGTTGCAGTCATGACTGTAGGGTTCTCCCCTGCCAGCAGGCAGTCCTCGGTCGGCCAGAATCCCAAAGTCTGGGTCCGGCGTCGGCTGTTCAACCATGCTCCCTGATGTCAGAGCGCCAGGAGTACAAAGCTGACAGCCGACGCCATCTTCTCCAGTTTTTCTTGCCCCAGATGTCAGGAGTCCCAAAATGAGAAAAGTCCCATATCCTTTGCAAATACACCTCAGATGAATGGTGAAAAAAGAAACCACACAAAAGTAAAAATAAGAGGGGACAGGAGGGAGGGAAACCCAGACTGCAACAGTGAAGTCACTCGAACATCTACATTTATGGTAGGTGTACACAACTGTACTATGTTCATCGTGTTTCACTGTTGCAGTCATGACTGTAGGGTAGAATCCCAAAGCTGAAAGAAAGGGAGGTGGTCATAAAGAAGAAGGGGCGGCTAAAAGGCCCTGCAAGACTGCAGAGACAAAGCCTGCCCTAGACTTAGAGTAGAGAGGTAGATTGTAGTGCTTAGAAAAAGTATGCACTGAACTCCAAGTTGCAGCTTCCAAAATGTCTTTGGTAGGAACTCCCCTGAGAAAAGCCGCAGAAGTGGCAGCAGCTCTGGTGGAATGAGTCCGTATACTCCCTGGGATTTGCTTTCCATGGTGAGAATAACAAAATCTGATTCCATGAGCAATCCATTTAGAAATGGTCTGTTTTGAAATGGCTTTACCTTGGGAACTTGAAGCATAAGAAACAAACAATTGTTCTGATTTTCTGATGTCCTTGGTTCTGTCCAGGTAAAAACGTAGTTGTCTGTGTACATCCAAGGAATGTAAGATCCTTTCCCCTTTATTTTGAGGAGTGGGGAAAAAGGTTGGCAAGTGGATAGTCTGATTTAAAGCCACTTTGGAAACCACCTTAGGCATGAAGGTAGGATTAGTCCTCAAAGACACTCTGTCTTGATGAAAAATAATATAAGGTTCCACAGCCATAAGAGCTTGTAACTCTGAAACTCTCCTGGCAGAGGTTAGGGCTAACAGAATAGCTGTCTTCCAAGATAAAAACTTGATGTCAGAAGAGGCGGCAGGCTCAAAAGGAGGCAAGGTTAGTTTTTCCAAAACATAGTTGAGATCCCAAGCAGGAATGGGAGGAGATCTAGGAGGTCTTAAGTTCTTAGCTCCTCTGAGAAACTGTCTCATGAGCTGGTGGGAAAAGATTGGAGGGTCTGTATTATAATGAGCAGAAATAGCAGAGGCATGTATCTTAATGGAAGAGAAAGAGAGGCCCTTATGTAAGAGATCTGTCAAGTAAAGTAAAATTAAAGGAATTTTCGGAAGAAGAGGATCAGAAACATGAGCCTGCATCCAGGAACAAAATCTTTTCCATTTTCCTGCATAAGATTTTCTAGTACTAGGACGTCTGGCTTGTAAAATGACATCCATAACCTGCTTGGGTAGGAAAAAAGAAATCAAAGGCCTTGGATTAACCAGGCCGCCAGGCTGAGAGTTCTGACATGAGAGTGTAGAACCTGACCCTGATGTTGGGACAGTAGGTTCGGAGACTGAGGTAAAACCCAAGGGGGCTCCAGACATAGGTTTTTTAGAGTTGGGTACCAAAACTGTCGAGGCCAATTTGGGGCCAGCAAGATTATCATCTTGGGCTTGTCCTGTTTTATCTTTAATAATACCCGTGGAAGAAGAGGAAGAGGTGGAAAGGCATATCCCGAGAGGTTCCTCCAACTGAATGATAGGGCATCCACTTTCCAAGCTTCTTTGTGGAAAGTCCTGGTGCAGAAATTCTTTAGTTGATGATTGAGGTGGGATGCAAAGAGGTCTATGTGAGGACATCCCCAGACTGCTGTCATCATCCTGAATATTTTGGTGTCCAGCATCCACTCATGTGGATCCGAAAGGTTTCTGCTCAGACTGTCTGCCAGGAAGTTTAGCTTTCCTGGTAGAAACTGAGCTTGAAGGTCCAAATTGCAAGCTAGAGCTGTGTTCCATAGATCCATGGCTAGTCTGCAAAGGGGGTAGGAATGAGATCCCCCTTGCTTGTTTATGTACCACATAACTGTGGTGTTGTCTGTCCATATTAGTAGTTGTCCTGGATGTAAAAGATTCCTGAAGGCCAGTAGAGCTTCCTGGACGGCTAACATTTCCTTTAAATTGATATGCAGGTGCTTCTGATCCTTTGTCCAAAGGCCCTGCAGACAGTTGCCCTGAAAATGGGCTCCCCAAGCATAATCCGAGGCGTCCGTGGTTAGAACCTGAGTGGCAGGAGGCAGACAGAAGGGTTTCCCTTTGTTTAGAGTACATGCCCTGGACCACCAAAGAAATTCTTTTTGAAGGCAAGGCAGGACAGAGATCAGTATGTCTAAACTGTGGCAATGCTGAGACCATACACTTTTTAGGTACCACTGTATTTTCCTCATGTGTAGTCTTGCATATGGTACGAGAAGGATGCAGGAGGCCATGTAACCCAAAGCCTGAAGGAATCTCCTTGCAGATAGCCGAGTTAAAGTTGCCAAGGTTTTGAAAGTTGAAGCCAGCTGTAATTGTTTTTCGGATGTTAGAAATGCCATCTGGGTTGTGGTGTTTAGAAGAGCACCCAGAAAAGTTATATGTTGTGAGGGTGTCAAATTTGACTTTTTTATGTTTACAGAGAATCCCAGGAACTTGAGGAGGTTCTGAACAAATTCTAGATGCTGGAGTAAGACATCCTTGCTGTCTGCCTGAATTAGACAATCGTCCAGATAAGGGTAAATTTGAATTCCCTTGAGTCTGCAGTAAGCTACTACTGGAGCCAGGCATCTGGTGAAGACCCTGGGCGCAGTAGACAATCCAAAGGGCAGTGCAGAGAATTGAAAGTGCCTCGATCCGGCCTTGAACCTGAGGTATTTTCTGCGTTCCTGCCTGATGGGAATGTGTAAATATGCCTCCTTTAAATCCAAAGTTACCATCCAAGCATCTTTGGACAGCATTGGAAGTAGCTGCTGTAGAGTAAGCATCTTGAATTTTGTAATCTCTAGAAAGGTGTTCAAGACTGACAGATCCAGAATGGGTCTCCATGAGTTTTGCTTCCAGGGGACTAGAAAGAGCCTTGAGTTAAAACCTTGTCCCCTCTCTGAAAGTGGAACCAGTTCTATGGCTTTCATAGCCAAAAGAGCTTCCACCTGGTTTAAGGCCTCTGTCCATTGATGTATTGGAAGGTCTGGCCATCCGCTTGGCCTTGGCAGGGTATGAAAATGGAATTTGTAACCTCTTAAAACCACATCCAGAACCCACTTGTCTTGGGTTATATGAGTCCAATTTTGATAAAAAAGAGAGAGTTTTCCTCTGAGAGGGGCTTCCAGGCAAGAAGTTCCTGCAGCCCAACAGAGGGAGTCATTGAGCTTGTTTCCTATGAGTTTCTGTCCTCTCCTCCCCTAGGGGTGGAAGCAGTCCACTGTCTTGGTCTATAAGAACCTTGTGTTTGAGGCCTTCCTCTGGAACGTCTATATCTACCCCTCTGAGGCCTGTCTGAAGTGGGAAAGGACCAATTTTTAGAAGGCCAATTTCTGCTAAATCTTGGTGGCTGTACTTGTAAGAAATCTTTAACTGTTTGCATGGATTTCGCCTTATCCTCCATCTTTTTAATCACCTCTTCAGCTTTTGATCCAAACAAAACATTATGCTGAACAGGAGCATCCAATAATTTAGCTTTTACTTGTTCTGGCAAATTTTGTTCCTTTAGCCATGCATGCCTTCTAATGACTGTGCCGGAGGCAGCAGCCCTACAAGAAGCCTCCAAGGCATCAAATCCACAGTGTAAACCATGCTTCCCAACTTGCTCAGTGGCATGCAGTAAGTCATGTAATTCCTTATCATCTGCACAGGCAGAAATGGAAGTAAGCTTTTGTTTTAAAACAGACAAGAGAAATTGCTGGTATTTCAGCATATGAAACTGACAGTTTAAAGCCCTAATGGACAAAGTAGCAGAAGTGTACACTTTTTTGCCCCATCTTTCTAAAGATCTAGAATCCTTTTCAGTGGGAATGGAATTTTTGGCAGAAGCGGCCTTAACTCCCTTAGGACACTGAGAAATGGTTTCAGGGTCAGGAGAAGGGTTCTTGTATAAAAACTGGTGGGAATCAGGAACCCTGTAATATCTATCAGGCTTGACAGGAGCAGGAGGAAAAGAATCAGGGGTTAAGTTAGCCTCCGAAAAAGCATCATCCACAATATCCAAAACAGGAGGAATAGCCAGGGGTCTATGTTGGGGGAGAAGAAGAAAATCCCTTAGTCTTTTCTTAGATTCCGAATACTCCTGTCCTTCCCAGTGGAAATGTTCCCTCATTTCATGCAAAGTTTCCCCAAAAGAGAAATCCTCAGGGGGAGAAGCTGAAGGAATGGATTCCTCAGCATCAGAATCCTCATAAGGAGGGAAAGAATATTCCTGGTCAGAAGAGGAAACTGAAGAACAGAAGCCTGATCAGAGGAATCATAATAAACATCCTGCCTTGGCCTTTTATCTGGAGGGGGGATGTGAACCCCTAATCATAGTAAGTAAATCCTCCGCCATCTTGAGTAACTGTTTCTGTGACTTGGGAGCCGGTTCAGAAGAGGCCTGTGTTGCAGTCTTTGATTTAGAAGGAGTCTTTGCCTTTGTCTTTGGCTTTGCCTTTATTAGAAGCTGAGTAGGCCTGAAAACCCCTTCAGAAGCTGGTACCTGCACAGTGGCTCCGGAACCATCCGAAGGTCCTGCAATAGAGATATTTAAAGGCCTGGTTGGCTCCTCATGAGAGTCCGTTTCGGCCATCGGTTCTGAAATGGCCAACGACAGGGGCTGCAAAAGCACCCCACTGACGACGGCCGAACCTGAAGCTGGCTCCGCTTGTGTGCTATCATCAGATTTGGACCTCAGAGGCCTGTCTTTATCCTTGCGACGTTTGTGAACTCCGGTAGCCGGAACCGTATCCGACGACATTTTGTAGTTAAAGCGCCTACCGAAGTAATGAAAAACAAAATCGTACCTTCGTTTAATTATACGTTGATTGAATCTAGCACAAAACTGACAACTAGCTACGTCGTGGTCAGGGCCTAAGCAAGGAATACAGTAAGAATGAAAATCGTTATGAGGTATTTGCTTCCCACATGAAATACAATTATTAACTTTTTCTGACATCGGACTGGAGCAAGAAAAAGTTTCCCCAACGGGGTACTTAGCTTTGAGTGGAGAAGAAAGTCTTCGGACTGAAGTTTATCAGAAAATATCGCCAGGAGTCAGCCGACTGGCACTTGCGAACTGCTATCACCGCACGGCAAGAAAGACTGGAGAAGATGGCGTCGGCTGTCAGCTTTGTACTCCTGGCGCTCTGACGTCAGGGAGCATGGTTGAACAGCCGACACCGGACCCAGACTTTGGGATTCTGGCCGACCGAGTACTGCCTGCCAGCAGGGGAGAACCCTACAGTCATGACTGCAACAGTGAAACACGATGAGCATCAGAATGATACATCTGAATTTTGGTAATGGTATCGATTGTGCAATAGTTGTGTAGTCTTTGTTAGATAAATTGACATTTTACTGTCACGACTGTTGATTTACAGTAAAAGTCAAATGACCGAGTAAGAAAGGGCTAATAATAACGACTAAGAAAGGGCTAATAATAACGAGTAAGGAAGGGATAATAATAATGAGTAAGGAAGGGCTAATAATAACGAGTAAGGAAGGGATAATAATAACGAGTACGGAAGGGATAATAATAACGAGTACGGAAGGGATAATAATAATGAGTAAGGAAGGGATAATAATAACGAGTAAGGAAGGGATAATAATAACGAGTAAGGAAGGGATAATAATAACGAGTAAGAAAGGGATGATAATAACGAGTAAGGAAGGGATAATAATAACGAGTAAGAAAGGGCTAATAACAAGCAAGAAAGGGATAATAATAACGAGCAAGAAAGGGATAATAACGAGTAAGGAAGGGCTAATAACGAGTAAGAAAGGGATAATAATAACGAGTAAGGAGGGGATAATAATAATGAGTAAGGAAGGGATAATAATAATGAGTAAGAAAGGGATAATAACGAGTAAGGAAGGGATAATAATAACAAGTAAGAAAGGGCTAATAATAACGAGCAAGAAAGGGATAATAATAACGAGTAAGAAAGGGCTAATAACGAGTAAGGAAGGGCTAATAACGAGTAAGAAAGGGATAATAATAACGAGTAAGAAAGGGATAATAATAACGAGTAAGGAAGGGATAATAATGAAAATAAACGAAGAGGTGTTTATGTACTGTTTGTGTGTGTGCCTGTGAATGGTGAAATGCTTTTGGAATGACTACGAATAAACAAAAGCTTGTGGCTTACAGCTTTTCTGATCAGGCATGCAGGGTAGTAGCTAAGCTGTAGACTGGGTCTGTTGTTTTTAAATAATTTTTGCAGTAAGAGAAACATATTGCAGTGCTGTCGTACGTACTTTGTAAATCATTCTTCAGTTATGGCCTTTGCTATACTGCTTGTTTTTTAAGCCCTAAAGTTTTTTGCAGCTTTTGTTTGCTAATGACAAGATCTGTTAAGTGTCTTAAGGATATGGGGGGAGAGGGTAGTGCTCCTATATAATTATTGTATTCACAGTTATCTTGCTGAACCCTTCAAGAAGGTAGTTACAGTAAGTTCTGTTTTTAATCATTAAGGTGGCTGTTTGTACATATGTTGCAATTATTAATTTAAGGGAGTTTAATTTAGGTAAGAATACAAAAAGGTTGAAACTACTGCGTCAGCAAGATATTGTCAAATCCACCATGCTAGTAGTTTATATTACTGTGTTTAGTTCTAGTTTTAATCATTGAGGTATCTGCCAGCACATGCCTTATAATTAAGTGTAGGATATTGTATTGTCGAATATACAGAACAAGTTAAGTCACAGTGACTTGTTTTCATCCCTGCCTTGCGCCGGTTACTTGCTGCTGTACACTCCAGCCCCTTCATCCTGAACACTCCAGCCCCTTCATCCTGAACACTCCAGCCCCTTCATCCTGTACACTCCAGCCCCTTCATCCTGAACACTCCTGCCCCTTCATCCTGAACACTCCTGCCCCTTCATCCTGAACACTCCAGCCCCTTCACCCTGAACACTCCTGCCCCTTCACCCTGAACACTCCAGCCCCTTCATCCTGTACACTCCAGCCCCTTCATCCTGTACACTCCAGCCCCTTCATCCTGAACACTCCAGCCCCTTCATCCTGTACACTCCAGCCCCTTCATCCTGAACACTCCAGCCCCTTCATCCTGTACACTCCAGCCCCTTCATCCTGAACACTCCAGCCCCTTCATCCTGAACACTCCAGCCCCTTCATCCTGTACACTCCAGCCCCTTCATCCTGAACACTCCAGCCCCTTCATCCTGTACACTCCAGCCCCTTCATCCTGAACACTCCAGCCCCTTCATCCTGAACACTCCAGCCCCTTCATCCTGAACACTCCAGCCCCTTCATCCTGAACACTCCAGCCCCTTCATCCTGTACACTCCAGCCCCTTCATCCTGAACACTCCAGCCCCTTCATCCTGTACACTCCAGCCCCTTCATCCTGAACACTCCAGCCCCTTCATCCTGAACACTCCAGCCCCTTCACCCTGAACACTCCAGCCCCTTCATCCTGAACACTCCAGCCCCTTCATCCTGAACACTCCAGCCCCTTCATCCTGAACACTCCAGCCCCTTCATCCTGAACACTCCAGCCCCTTCATCCTGAACACTCCAGCCCCTTCACCCTGTACACTCCAGCCACTTCACCCTGAACACTCCAGCCACTTCACCCTGAACACTCCAGCCCCTTCATCCTGAACACTCCAGCCCCTTCACCCTGAACACTCCAGCCCCTTCACCCTGTACACTCCAGCCCCTTCACCCTGAACACTCCAGCCACTTCACCCTGAACACTCCAGCCACTTCACCCTGAACACTCCAGCCACTTCATCCTGAACACTCCAGCCCCTTCACCCTGAACACTCCAGCCCCTTCATCCTGTACACTCCAGCCACTTCATCCTGAACACTCCAGCCACTTCATCCTGTACACTCCAGCCACTTCATCCTGTACACTCCAGCCACTTCATCCTGAACACTCCAGCCACTTCATCCTGTACACTCCAGCCCCTTCATCCTGTACACTCCAGCCCCTTCATCCTGAACACTCCAGCCCCTTCATCCTGAACACTCCAGCCCCTTCATCCTGAACACTCCAGCCCCTTCATCCTGAACACTCCTGCCCCTTCATCCTGTACACTCCAGCCACTTCATCCTGAACACTCCAGCCCCTTCATCCTGAACACTCCAGCCCCTTCATCCTGTAAACTCCAGCCCCTTCATCCTGTAAACTCCAGCCCCTTCATCCTGAACACTCCAGCCACTTCATCCTGAACACTCCAGCCACTTCATCCTGAACACTCCAGCCACTTCATCCTGAACACTCCAGCCACTTCATCCTGAACACTCCAGCCACTTCACCCTGAACACTCCAGCCCCTTCATCCTGAACACTCCAGCCCCTTCATCCTGAACACTCCAGCCCCTTTATCCTGAACACTCCAGCCCCTTCATCCTGAACACTCCAGCCCCTTCATCCTGAACACTCCAGCCCCTTCACCCTGAACACTCCAGCCCCTTCACCCTGAACACTCCAGCCCCTTCACCCTGAACACTCCAGCCCCTTCATCCTGAACACTCCAGCCCCTTCATCCTGTACACTCCAGCCCCTTCATCCTGAACACTCCAGCCCCTTCATCCTGAACACTCCTGCCCCTTCATCCTGTACACTCCAGCCCCTTCACCCTGAACACTCCAGCCCCTTCACCCTGAACACTCCAGCCCCTTCATCCTGAACACTCCAGCCCCTTCATCCTGAACACTCCAGCCCCTTCATCCTGAACACTCCAGCCCCTTCATCCTGAACACTCCAGCCCCTTCATCCTGAACACTCCAGCCCCTTCATCCTGAACACTCCTGCCCCTTCATCCTGAACACTCCAGCCCCTTCATCCTGAACACTCCAGCCACTTCATCCTGTACACTCCAGCCCCTTCATCCTGTACACTCCAGCCCCTTCATCCTGTACACTCCAGCCCCTTCATCCTGAACACTCCAGCCCCTTCATCCTGAACACTCCAGCCCCTTCATCCTGAACACTCCAGCCCCTTCATCCTGAACACTCCAGCCCCTTCATCCTGAACACTCTTGCCCCTTCATCCTGTACACTCCAGCCCCTTCATCCTGAACACTCCAGCCCCTTCATCCTGAACACTCCAGCCCCTTCATCCTGAACACTCCAGCCACTTCATCCTGAACACTCCAGCCACTTCATCCTGAACACTCCAGTCACTTCATCCTGAACACTCCAGCCACTTCACCCTGAACACTCCAGCCCCTTCATCCTGAACACTCCAGCCCCTTTATCCTGAACACTCCAGCCCCTTCATCCTGAACACTCCAGCCCCTTCATCCTGAACACTCCAGCCCCTTCATCCTGTACACTCCAGCCCCTTCATCCTGTACACTCCAGCCCCTTCATCCTGAACACTCCTGCCCCTTCATCCTGAACACTCCTGCCCCTTCATCCTGAACACTCCTGCCCCTTCATCCTGAACACTCCTGCCCCTTCATCCTGAACACTCCAGCCCCTTCATCCTGAACACTCCTGCCCCTTCATCCTGAACACTCCAGCCCCTTCATCCTGAACACTCCAGCCCCTTCATCCTGAACACTCCAGCCCCTTCATCCTGAACACTCCAGCCACTTCACCCTGAAGTTTTTTTTTCTTATTTTCTTTGCAGTTACTACTATTTACAAAACAGAACCAGGAACCTAGTCCTTTAAACTGTAGACAGCTTACTTATTGGTGAGGAAAACCCTTTTATGCCGAACTGAAGAACTGCAGAACTGTTACTGATGCAGTATATTGTGTTACTGATGCAGTATATTGTGTTACTGATGCAGTATATTGTGCTACTGATGCAGTATATTGTGCTACTGATGCAGTATATTGTGCTACTGATGCAGTATATTGTGTTACTGATGCAGTATATTGTGCTACTGATGAAGTATATTGTGTTACTGATGCAGTATATTGTGTTACTGATGCAGTATATTGTGTTACTGATGCATTATATTGTGTTACTGATGCAGTACATTGTGTTACTGATGCAGTACATTGTGTTACTGATGCAGTACATTGTGTTACTGATGCAGTATATTGTGTTACTGATGCAGTACATTGTGTTACTGATGCTGTACATTGTGTTACTGATGCAGTATATTGTGTTACTGATGCAGTACATTGTGTTACTGATGCAGTATATTGTGTTACTGATGCAGTACATTGTGTTACTGATGCAGTATATTGTGTGTTACTGATGCAGTATATTGTGTTACTGATGCAGTACATTGATGACCTGCATTTCTTGCTTCTGTCTTCGCATCCCTTTATATTTTGTCTTTCATTTACATGCTGTTAGGATGCTTTGCTTCTGACAGTAAATGTGGCTACATGCAGATGAATAAAACAAAGCACTCTGTGTCCGTTCTTATGAAGGGAGAATAGAAATGTATACCGTAACTGTGTGTAGAATGAAATAGCACTTTTATTATTTGTGAAAGTGTTAAAAGTATGGCAGTGGGAGGGCATCACGGACTGGTTCTTGAGCCATACTGGTTTACAATATTTATGTTTGGCTTTCCAGTTCAAAGTAAAACATAGGTCAGCAAATTTGCTGATGTTATGAAAGTGGTTACTGCCGTTTATACATTTTAGACTTCAACATAGACTGGAACATGTGTTCCTCAGAAACCCCCACTCACCACATAAACCTCTATGGATTTTCACAGGTCATATCCTCCCCCACTAGGATCAGTAAACCCAACAATAAAGCAAGTAATCTGGATTGGATTCTTGTTAACATCCATCCCCTCAAATACAAGAGTGGGACCCTGCCTGATGATGTAAGTGATCACCTCCTCACCTATTTAATCAGGCAAAAAGCTGATATCTACAGCCAATTCATTTATAAAACAATAAGGAACAATAAGAATTTCAACTGCACAAATTTCCAAAATGAATTCAAATCTTGCAATTGGTCAGTTCTGAAACAATTACCACTTGAAGAAGTAGAAAGTTACTTTAATACCAAATTCCTATCCATCCCTGACACCCATGCACCAGCACGGAATATTAGAACCAAAACAAAAGTTGCTCCTTGGCTCTCAAAAGAAATCAGACATAAAATGATACCTAGAAATAGGGCTTGGGCCAGTTCAAGGACCACAAAACCCCCCATAGATCAACTTAGATATAGTCAGCTAAGAAATGAAACAAAAAAATCCACCACATTAGACAAGAAAAACTATTACTGTCATCTACAAGAAAAACAGGTAGGTATAAACAAACTCCTTAGTCCAAGGCAGTCCTCCATACTCCTACCCCCCTGGATTCTAACCAAACCCCTCCCCCAGCAGAAATTGCCAGTACCTTTAATAACAGCTTCTTTACAACAGCTATCCAGAACATAGCTAACCAATTATCCCGTGGATGCCCATATTCTCCGGCCACTACACCCTGCTCCCAACTCCCCTTTCACTTCAAGCCAGTTTGCACATCTTTGGTCAAAAAATTACTTAAAAAACTAAAGCCTATCACCCTGTCGGCTGATCTCCTCCCTGCAGAAGATCTACAGAAAGCTGTAGATGACATAGCATACCCCATTACTATCCTGACCAATAGAACTATAACTGAAGCGTCCATTCCCTCCATCTGAAATATATCCCATGTCATCCCACTCCATAAAGGGGGCAGCTCTACTGAACTTTCAAACTATAGACCTATAGCTATTCTGTCACCCTTGGCTAAAATTATGGAAAAATGCATCCACAATCAACTCCTGAACTATCTTATCCATAACAATCTTCTAACCAACACCCAACATGACTTTAGACCATTCCATAGTACAACCTCAGCCCTCCTCTCCTTTTCTAACGTCATTAACCAACACAGAAACAATAATAAACTTTCCTCTGCTATCTTTCTCGATCTTTCAAAAGCCTTTGATATGGTAAACCATCAAATACTCAAACACTTTGAAATCCATCTCCCTAGAAATGGTTTCAATCATATCTCTGTGGTAGACAACAGGCTATCCTATGGTAGAGCAAACTATCCACACTTTTACTCATCACCCTCGGAGAATCCCAAGGCTCCATACTAGGTCCACTCTTATTTTCCATTTTCATCAATGATTTGTATAAGGTCATCGCAAATGCAACATGCATTCAATATGTGGATGACTCCACTTTAGTATGCTCCGACACTTCACCTATAGAGTTGCAGATTCTATCCCAAAATACTTTTAACACAGTTGAAAATTGGCTCCTTAACTGTTGTCTCATGGTAAATCCTAATAAAACCAAACTGCTGCTTTTCCTCCCCCACTCACAGGTCTGCCCCTATAACCTTTACATTAAAATCCAACAACAGCACCATTATTTCCCCAGATTCCTCAACCTAACTGTTAGGAGTTATAATAGATAATAATGTTAAGTTTGATCTGCATATCAATAAAACTATTAAAACAGTTAATAAAAAACTTGGCTCACTATATAGGATCAAGCCCTTCCTAACACCAATAGCCAGAACTGTAATTGCTCGTACACATCGACTCTCTACCCTCCTCTGTGCTTCCCCTCTATTTACAAACCTCAGCAAAACTGACCTTAATAAACTTTTTAGCAGCTACAATCACATTGCTAGATTTGCTACCGATGCAGCCTCCAGAACTCTTCAGTGTCATAACCTAAATCTACTAGGATGGCTTGAACTGCCTAACCTACTTCAGGTTAACCAACTAATAGTTGCACACAAGATCCTGTTACCAACCAGATAATACACCCGTACTTAAAAACCTCATCACCCCCTACAGTAACCTTAGCGCACTTCGTTCATCTGAAAGACTACTAGTTCAAACTCTCAAATCCAACAACATAGTTGGTAAATCTCTATTTGCTAACTCTGTTGGCAAAGCTTGGAATTCTCTTCTTGCTAATCTTACATCTGAACTCTCTCTACCTCAATTCAAGAAAAGCCTGATTCAGTACTTTAAAAAACGGTGGCTATGTCCTTGTCCTAATCCAGACTAACTCTAACCATCACTCGTGTGCACATGGAGGACTTCTGCCTACATTTTGTTTCTTAACTTATAAATCCTATGATCTCCTTGGATCTGCTACCAGGTTAGCCTACTAGGCATTCAATACCCTATCATTCTTAAAAACACCGTCTAGAATTTTCCTTCTGAGTAAAAATGTAATAATTTGTTTGTGTATATGTTTTTGTGTTTGTTTACATCTGTGTAAAAATCCTTTTATTTGTGTTTTAAACTGTAAAAATGTAACAGTTTGCTGAATGTCTTTTTGGAGCTTTTCTCCCCAGGCCTCCACCGAAAATGGACATGTATTCAGTTGGACTATCCTGGTAAACAAATGTAAAATAAAATAAAATAAATAGACGATCATAGGAGGTTACTAGGCTAATGGCCCTGGGGCCCTTACAAGCCTAGCCAAGAGTTTATCCAAAAAAAGAGCCCTCAGTCAGCACCTGTCACCTGTCAATGAGGGATACAGGTGGAACCCCTGGGACAAATATGTTGTTTCCTATCCATTCACCATGGACAAGGTTGCTCATGAAGAGGCTCCTGCCTATTTCGAAAAAAAAAAGTGTGTCGATGGCTGCTCAGATGAATGGGACAAAAGCAATGACCTCAGAAAAAACGAGAGCAGGCCAAATGGAGCAGATGTCCTCAAAATGCTTCAGAATGTATTTTTTCCCAAAGAAAGTTCAGACGTTATGTTAACTACATGTGTTTTTGCTTTATTTTGAAATGATTTATAAGCAAGGAACAATGAGCAGACCAATGTGAGAATAGCATCCTTCTTCAGAATCTTAAAACTAAATACGTAACTTTTAAGGTCTTATATTCATAAAAACAACACTAAACATGCTATTAATCTGTAAAACAGTATCAAAACACTGTGTGTAACTAGTTTTAAACAGTCTTGTAAGGAATCTTTTGAAGAGACCTACAGATATTTTTTTTCAGTTTTAGTTTTTAACTCTGAGGGCTAAGGCTGTGATGTGCTAATAGGATTCATCTGTAATCCTGGCTTTGATTATTTCAGTTTCTGTTCACAAACCTGTTGTGGCTGTGCATGTCACTTAAACAGTCAGTGTTGTTTAAGCTATCAGTGCTGTTACTCTCTCTCTCACCTTAACTGATAAAATTAGTACAATAAAATACCACCCTCAAGGAATGGAGTTAAACTAAATAAGTTTATTGCATATTTATTATCATAATGTGGTCTTCTCTCTCTTTTGGGTTCTGTGTCCAATCATTTTTTTCTCCAGATCATTTAGTCTTGACATTTTGCCACCTTCTGTGAAACAGAAATGAAAAAAATATGTTTGTAATTACATTGCAAGTGTGTAGCTTGCTATCCAGTTTGCAAAGGCGTACAATTTTTCTACAGTTCAGATTTTAAAATACCACTTAGGTTTGTCATTATAAACTGCTACAAGACTTTCATGATCATATTTTAGTTGTCTGTTCTTCAGATGTTTAAAAGTTGTCATCCCACAATTCCATTGGAGTGGGTGGAGTTACATAATTATGTATGCAAATTTTATGAAAATCAGCATACACATTTGTACCTATTTTTCATGGGCCTTTGTCTAGAGTTTTGATGTTTCCAGGTTGAGAGGTATGGTAATGATCACTGTGACACCAACAGTCACTGCAGGATTCGCATGTGAAATCTCGCAAGTGGAACTAAAGTGATGGTGGCTGCCATTGATCCTAGAGCTTGTAACAGTCTTGCCGTCACTTTTTTGTTGTGAATAATTTGACTGACTTGAATTTTTATTCTCTGAAGTCTTTCTGGGGGAACAGATGGGATGCCAGTGTTTGTGTTTAACACCGCTCCTATCTAAGTGCTGTATTGGCTCTAGATGGGATTCTTCATAGTTTACAGTGATCCCCAGTGAGGAGCAAGTTTGAAGAATGTAGTTCCTTGCCTGCAACAGTAGCTACCCTGGTGGGTGTGGTAATTAGCCAGTCATTTATATATGGAAATACATGGAATCCTTGCAGTCTGAAGTCAGCTGCTACCACTGCCATGCATTTGGTGAACACCCTGGGGGCTGTGGTGAGGCCAAAGGGCAGGGCTCTGAACGCATAATGACTGGCTCCCAGACAGAAATGCAGGAACCTTCTGGAGTGTTTGTTCATTTTTATGTGATAATACACATCCTGAAGATATAGTGATCCGATCGTCTTTTCCTAAGAACGAAGTGTAGACCGAAACATAAGCATCTGGAATTGTTCAACACACTGAGATCCAAAATTGGTCTCCATTCCCCTGTTTTTTTGGCATTATAAAGAATCCTGAGTAGCCTCCGGATCCTATCTGGTCTAGTGGAACTGCCTGGATGACTCTTTTTTTCGAGCAGTTTTTTGAATTTCTAAGACTGCTGCATTTCTTTGACTGGGTGGAACATCTGGAATTATCTTTGGTTGATTGGGCTGTTTTGAAAACGGAACATTGTAACCTCTGGTGATAATCCTCTGCACCCAGTTGTCCACGGTTATGTTTAGCCAGGCGGATAGGTGCAGGGATAATTGTCCCCCAGACTGCCTCCAGAGGACAGCAATCGGGCCTTCATTCAGGAGTGTTGATAGGAGTTACCAGGAAATGAATCCATGGAACCTTGATTTGGTGGGCCACCTCTGCCTCAAGCACAGCGCCTTCCACTGTAACTTCCCCCTCTGCCCCAGGGTGAGTTGTTACCATGCTAGTCCTGAAAAGGTCCTTGGGACTTTTTGAACCATAGCTTCCCACTCTTCTGGTTCCTGCAGAATGACTGCTGAGGAATGAAAAAGTGTACACCCACAGCAGAAAGGGTCTTTCAGTCCTTCTCACATCTGGCAAGAGTCTCTAACTTTGTAACCACAAAGGAAGCACTGACAAAAGATGACTTGAATGGCTCTGCAAACTCACATAAGCGCATCCAGGCATGTCTCCTCATGGCTATACCAGAACCCGCTGCCCTAATTGACACTTCAGATGTGTGTGCAATGAGCCTCATGGATGAACTGCATACTGAATCAAGGATTGCCAGCTGGGAAGGTACGTTATGATGAACCCTCAGCTATGGCTCCTGTCACAGTGTGTGATAGCTCCTTTATCAGACCTCATTGAAGTTTGGTCAAATGTGCCATGAAGTTCAAGGACCTGATCACGAAGGTCAATGAAGCGTATATGTGCTTCACAAATCTATCTATTGTCCTAGACTCTTTATTAGGAGACTGGTTAATAGGACCCTCATCTGCAAGTTCCTTTTTAGTGGCTGCCTCAACCACCATGGCATCTACTAGTATCCCTTTAGCCCAATGTTGCTGATCCAAAGGACCTGACAAATATGGTCTGGTCTCCTGGGATTGGCTCGAAGGAATCAGGAATCTTCCAATCCCGCTATGCAATCAAGTTAATCAGATTGTCAGCGGGTGGAGAGATCCAAGAGTTAGATGGTCAGGTACAGACAGCCTCCAGGTATACTGAATCCTATTAGGAAGGCTGATGGTAAGTCCAGCCACCCCTCTGATTTAGGATCTTTAGCATGTCTCCAAATGAGATATCTTCCAGGGGTAACTTTGGGGAACCTTCCCTTTCATCAAAATCAGTATCTCCTGTACAAGACTCTTCAGGGGAGTCCAAGTACTTCCTCTTGCACTTTTCTCTTCAGGGGCACCTCCTCAGTGGGATGGGCCGGGGAGGTGACTGAAGAGGACATAATCACAGTGGTTAAATCCTGAGGCTTCCGTATCTGCTGTCCCGAGATGGAGGCAGCTCTGGGCGAGGGGAAGGACAAGGATGCTGTTCAGACAAGAAAGGAACAGACTGTGAGCCCATACTGGACAAGGCCCTCTCCATGACCCAGAAAGCAGGCCCCCCCCCTCCCGGTAGAGGAATGGAAGCCCAGAATCAAGATAGACTCCCTCAAAACTGTAGTCCCATCCTGCATCGAGGTAGCTGCCTCAGCCAAAGCCAGAGATGAACTTGTGTGTGTCGAAGCCCCGAGAAGCATGGACAGCTCCAACATTGGAGTCGATCCACACTCCACGGAACTGGCAATGAAGCTCCGACCCAGAGAAGTCTCAGTTTCTGACAGAAACAAAAAGCTCAGCGTTACTGGTGTGAGGGCAGATCATCTAACCGGCATCGATACAGTCGACATGGGGTCTGTCGGAACCACGAACTCCATGGGCTCAGTTAGGAGTCAGAGGAGGAACAAGAACCAGTGTAGAGACATGTAAAGTTCCAGAACCAGAGAGGCTGGGAACCAAGGAAGTGGCTAATCCCCTCGCTGCCAGGAGCTAGTCCACCGGCCTCAAATCATCAGACTCCATGAAGCTCTGGGTGGAACAGACTGAACATAACGATAGGGACCAGGGTTTATCCAAGAAGGGGCTTGGAGGTCTGTCTGCAAAAGGGTCTATTGTTTGTGAATATCTTGTGCAGGGCAAGTATTTAAATGAAAATTCCTTTGGTTCCAAAACAACTGGAATGGAGGAGAGAAAAGGTACCGAAATATTTTGTGCAGAGGTTGGCACCAATGATGGAAGCTGCTTTCTAGTTGGTTCCACAGAAACTGTGGGAACCGGGAAAGACTTTGCTATTTTGATTGGTGGTTCTGAAGAGAGTGTCAGAACAGAGTGGCTCTTCTTACATCCTTCTTGTTTAGGTGAAGAGGAAGAAGAAGGGGAGCTAACATCAGTTTTAGGTTTGGTAGCTACAAATATGGCCTCATCAAAGCTCGATTTTATAAGGCCTATTAAGATAAGCTTGTTTTTCTTCTCTGCAAGGACCCTGTGACAGACGCCATGACAAACAGCACAGTCTTCTTGAAGGTGCACCGGGCCCAAGCAGTTTGGCAATTTACGATCACACTTCTGGCATCTTTTGAAGCCAGATGTACTTTTAGCCTTCTCAGCCATGTCAAAGGAGATTCACTCACATGAGGGACAGTTTAAAGTTTAGGTAAGGTTTATTTTTTTATTTATTTTTTTTAAAGATCACAAGGGAGAGAGACATACCAACAATGGTATGAAAGGTTTACATCAACAGTAATTAGAAAGATGGAAAACAGAGGAACGGTACCAACAATGTTTCAGATTACCATAAAGGTAAGCGAGAGAGAAAGACTACTAACAATGGTACTTAGAAAAAAAATGCTACTCGTGTTAAGGAAAACACTAATAATGGAGCAGGCCAAGTGCAAAATAGACAGGAGATTAATAAAAAAGCTTTAAAGAAAAAGCATTTAAATTTGAAGAAATAAGCTGGCTCAAGAGCTGACAGGAAAAAAACATGCCTGGTACTAAAAGCGGCAAACGAGACCTGAGGTAATCCTTGAAGGAGCATTATTGGTAAGGCTAAGCTCGAGAGGTTTTAGAAGGCGCTAGGTGGAATAACGAGAGAGTCAGTTTTGAGATTAGGAACCGAACCCCCAGTCAAGGATTAAGTGAAGATTGAAAACATCAGATTTTTATATTTGCATAGAGCCACAAACATTTATAAAGAGAGAGCACTCATCACTTCATACAACTGAAAAAAGTTTTTTTGTCATACTATAAGCAAATAATGTCTGTGCCTAACATAAACCAAGAATTATGGCATTATATCAGCAACTGATAATTTTTGGACAGCTGTTGCACAGATCATAAAGTCTTAATTGAACGCCAGAGGAGGCATGCTCAGATAGAAAGAGCTGCTTGCCACAGTATATGAACATTTTTGTAGTTTGATAAAAATGTTGGCTGACACAAAGACAGCTGCAGGAATCAATGGAGCTTTTCCCCCTTAAACTCTTACATTCCACATCTAAGAGAAAGGAGTGCCATTTTGGACAAGTTCCATTATGGCACTCTCAATAACTCTACACAGAAAACTTTTCAGACAGACATGTCTAAAACTGTTTGGGTCAGACGTCATCGTTTCTTGGACCACTACATCCAGTTTTCTATCATCTGTCTTTTGAACTGTTGGTATTGGGTGATCCCATGTGATATAAACTTCATCATTTTCTATGATGCTTTGGGGCTCATGTTTCCAGTGTTTTTCAGCCTCTTCAATACCATAATGTTTGCACAATTCTCAGTGCAACAGTCTTGCCACATTATTATGCCTTTCAGTATGCAGTCCTTCTGCCATTAGTATGTCACAACCAGCAATGAGGTGTGCGACTGTTTCCTATTTGGTTTTACAAAATCTGCATTTGTCTGTTCCTCCCCACATGTTCAATGGACTTTGTAAACCAAAGCGTGCACAGCCCACTGTCTTGGGCTGCCAATATTTACCTTTCATCTCTTGGTTTGAGTTTGCCCCTCCTTAACCATTCCTGCATTCATTCCTGATCAACATGAGGTTCTTCCAGAAGTTTTCTATACTTACAACTGTATTTATGCTTTTTCCACATTTCTTGACTTCTCATCTGGTCCTTCACCTTATATTCTTTTGTTTTTTGGCACATTCAGTTGCTGCCTGATTTTTATCTACTTTTGGATTGATTTCCATTCCTGCTTGATGCCAATATTCTTCTGCTAAATTAATCAGAGTAGTCATCTTAGATTTACTCTCCTCATGTTTCAAAACTTTCACTATGCTTGGGTCTTGTGAGGTCAACTGATATGTGTGGAGTCCCAGAATTGCAGATCTATACATGTAATCAATTTCAGAGAGGCCCATCCCTCCTTCGGAAGGGGAATATACAATCTTGGTATACACTGATTTTTATGGTTAAGGTGTTTGCCTTACAAACACAAGGTACAGGGTTTGAGCCTCACAAGGGATAAATGGCTAGGCTTAAAATGGCTCGCAAGGGCAGTTAGCCTAGTACTAATCTATGAACCTATAAATCATTTGGTGAGCATGACGCATCCTTCTTATTTTCCTACCTAATTTATCCAATACATTTTGGGGCCAGTCAATCACTACTAAACTGTAAATTAGGACAGGAAGAGCAAACTGGTCTGGATTTTGTTCCTAGATGTCATCACTGTTTTCAGAACTAATTTAAGTCTTCTAAAGCATTCCTTACTAAGTTTTATTTACATTTGTTCATGTTTTATTGTTGATCCTTCATCAATTCCCAAATATTTATTCACTCCCTCTTGCTCCAGTTCTTTTATATCACATTCTTGTCCCAAACTGATGTTTCCCTGGTGCTGCAGTTTTCCTGCTTTAGAGGGTGCTTTTGCACACTTATCAAGACCAAATGGCATTCTTATATCATCTGAAAAAGTTTTGACAACCTGCAGTTGTGCTTTCATTTCCTCATCTGATGAGCTATATAGTTTTAAATCATTGACAATGAGAAGATGAGAAGTCTTTACACTTTGTTGTTTTCTAGTAGCCAAATTGTAGCCATGGCCGAAGCTGTTAAGTAAACAGCTTAATGGGTTAGTGGCAAGGCAGAACAGCAACAATGAGAGAGTCACCCTGGAATATCCCCCTTTGGATTTTTATCCCTGGGATAATAATTTGTCCTTTATCGTGGCTTAATTGCAAAGTGGTCTGCCACTGTACTCTAGTTGATCAGTGTATGGTGTATCTTATACATTTTTAAGCACTCTTATCCATAAATGTGGGATACTATCAAATGATTTTTTATAGTCAATCCATGCCATTACTTAAATTCTTCCCCTTTTTACAGTTCTCTAGTATGGCTTTATTTAACAAATGATCCTTCGTTCCATAAAACTTTTTATTGCTCTTTTGTTCTACTTCCATAATTCATTTTTTTCTTCTAAATGACTATAAGCTCTGTTAGCATCAATTCCTGTGCATAATTTATACACTGTTGGAAGACAAGTTATTGGTCTATAATTTTTAGGGTAGCTTGCAGGTTAACTCTTAAGAAGGAGCATTGTTTTGCCTGTTGTTAGCCAGGTTGCTGTCTGCTCGGGTTGCACATATAAAGAGTTCTTACTCATGGCTAAATCTTCGTGCAAAGATGTTAATACTTTTAACCAAAAGTTAGGTAATGCATTTGGGCCTGGTGTTTTCCAGTTAGAGGCTTTTCTTAACTTTGTTTCAATCTCTCTGGCTGCTACTTCGTCCCATTTCATATCCTGCACCTTTAAACTTTTTATTCTTTCTTTTACTTCTTCTATCCATTTAACATCTTTGTTATGTTCCACAGATCTTCATAGATACTTCTCCAAAATATATCTATTTCCTCTTTTTTGTCGGTCTTAAAATTCATTTTACCTTGTTTCCCAATCCTCTATAAGACTTTTTTGGGATATCAATAAATTGCTTATTTTGTACTTTTCCTTTACACTTTCTGTGTGTCTTCTAAGTTTTCCGTCTGTGCTGAAATGTTTAGTTTATTTGCGATAGTGCATGATAGATCCTGGTCTGTTCTAATAGTGCGCATTGCTTTACTCACATCTTTCTTAGTATTTTTGTTGATCTATTCCCTTTTCTACAATCTTCTAACAGTGACACTTCTTGAAGTGGAGAGAGAAATTAAAGGAAAGAAAAATACTTCCACAATAGTTTGCTCTATTCGATATTTCCATGATGGTATTAGTTTTCTCCCCTTCCTTTCCCTCACTACCCCGTGTTCCTGTGGTAGAACTTTATCAGTTATTAATTTAGCTGCACAATAATATATCCTGTTTACTTCTGTTATATCACATGGATCTCTATGGACAGTCCTAATTACTGTGTTTGTTTTATCTGACTTTTTCGGTTTTACTGACCTTCTGCAGTCTATTTCTTTCATTGATCTTAATATATCTGTCTGTGTCTATTAAATCGAGCAGCTCTTCTCTTAGCTCATTTTCTCCCAAACTGAGGGCACAATTTTTGTTCTCCATTTCCTGTGTTCATTCTATAGAATGTTCTATAACATCTTCCTGTGGCACATCCTCTTCAGTTTCATCCTGTGCCATCTGTTGCTCTGTCATGTGGGAACTCGCTGGTCTATCTCTCCTCAGCATTGACTGCATCAGAGTTTCCACAGTTTCCTGTTCCTTCCCTTGCTGTTCAGCTTCAAGTGAACGTTTATACTGGTTTCCTGTGGAAGGCTCCAAATTATCTTCATATGGCACCTGACTAATTGCTTCCTGTTCCACTGTTTTCCCCTTAATTTGGATATCCATTGCTCTAGCCTGTTGTGGTGCTTTCTACATACTACACCAAGTCCTTCACTTTGCAGCTACCCCATAACCTCACTTTCTACTTCTTTAACTTCTCCATTACAAATCTCCTTTTCTACTTTTCCTCTGTGTCTTCTTACTTTTTGTATTGTAAAGTTTTCCATGTCTGGATGCCTTTCCCTGTATTTCTCTTCAGATATCTTTGGTGCTGCTCTTTTTGTATTGGTTAGTTTTGCTTTCTCCTTTGGATAAATATTACACCACATTAAATCTCCTTTCCTTTCTCATGTCCATATTTCTTCTTCAGATTCTCCTGATCTTCCTGCTTCTCTTACTATGGGGACTCACTCCATCATGCTGTGATGTAACCTGTGTTAGATCTTCTACACCAAATCCTTCACTTTGCAGGAACTTCATAACTTCAGCTTATATTTTTTTAACTTCTGTTTTACTAATCTTCTTTTCTACATTTCTTTTTTGTGGTGATTTTTTTTTTTTAATTGTGAAATTTTCCATATCCAGATGCCTTTGCCTGTATTTCTATTTGAATATCTTTGGGGCTGCCTTCTTTACATTGATTAATTTGGCTTTCTCCTTTGCATAAATATTGTACCACATCAAAACTCTCGTTCTTTCCCATGTCCATATTTCTTTTTTATAATTTTCAAATATTTCTAGGTTTTGTTGTTAATATTATGCACTTCCTCGTATACTTCTTTTTCCAAACAGATCAAAGTTTTTTGATCTGTATACTGTTTTTCACAAATCTGTTGTATTAATGAACACCTCAGCACAAAAATAAATAGGACATGCTGGAGGGGCAGATTCATTTCCCAGAGGCTCCCCTCACTCTGGAATAGAATCCCAATTCATGTTAGACATAGCCCCTCTCTGACCCTCTTCAAGCGAAATCTGGACACGTGGATGGGAAATCGCAAATTCACCCCTGGGATCTCTCCTGTGTCCTTGCTAGACAGAGGCACAGTAAACTAATCTTAAAAGGGTACCTTCTGTGACCTACTTTACAGAGGCACAGTAGGCTAATCTAATAGGGAGGCGGAAGCCATATAAACTCTGGCTAGGCTTATAAATGCCGTAGGGCAGATAGCCTAGTATCTACCTATGAACCTAAGTATTTTTCTCTCCTCTAATTTCTCTCTTAATTGTTTTATATATCTCGTGTCTGGAAATTCTGGGTTTTAGCATAACGATACATAATTTCTTATCCTCAATTTTCCACTCTATCATCTTTATGGCTCTTCTTTGGCCCATCAGTTTTTGTGCACTGCTACTTCCTTCTACAACAGGGGAGCCCATCCTCCCCATGGGCATAGCCTGGACCCATTGTAGTAATGTTTCCGTATTTTGAGGATACCACATTGTCATTTTTTCCAGTCCTGGCACCAGGGTGCCTACCAGGATTGGACACGTTTTTATCCTGGGTCTTGTGCACCCAACTATCTCTTAATTTCTGACCTTTTCTGTCCATGATATTTGTTATATAAATACGGTCTATATATCAGTGTCGCCTTGGTGAGATTTTGTGAAAACAGGGTCCACCCTGTGAAAGCCGTACCAAGACTTGGGGATGAATTCAGTTTCAGCATTATTACTCTCCTTTGCTTGCTGACTTTTCATCTCTCCATTTGGATCCTACACCGCCTATGTGGGTGAGTTTGTCAATGATTTGTGGTGAAGGCTCTTTGTGTACTGCGAATACTACAGTCTGTCACCACAGATCAGAATATGTCCATCTCTTAACATATTGTTTAACTGCTGGTTAAGTGGATGTAGCTATCATTTTTGATTGATACTTGTGTGGCACTTCAAAGTATGTTAACAGCTTTTAAAGCTGTTTTTATGGAATTGGGCAGTGTGTTGGCTTTTAAAGCTACTAGTTGGTTACTGGTGATATTAATCTGAGAATGTCTTCTATGTGGGAGTCTGAGCTGTGTGAACAACTTTTAAAGCAGTAAGTTGGAGAAAAATCACCTGCATACCCCACATGGGTGACTTCTCTCCCCAATTCTCCCTTACCTACACATTTTTATTTCATGGTTGCACAACTGTGGAGTAAAAAGAAACTCACTATAAAAGGAAATTAATAGTAGTGCATACTTAGAAAGCACAGTGATAGTGATTTCCTGTGAGACAACAGTGATCAGGGAGGTCGGTCAGCTTGGGATGTTGAACCTGTGTTACCTCTTCAATTTTATGCTTACCAATATATATTCATAAATGTAGAAGTTAATATCAAGGAGACTGGAAACAGTAATCTGATCAGATTTAATTAGATCACTGAGGGCAATATTCCAGATTGTTTTATAAATGTGTATACAATTACATTTTATAGCATCACTGGTGGCCTGACTTAGAATAATGTCCTTTTACTTAAGCACTGTTTGAAAAAACAATTAAGTTTGCTGGATCTTATATAAGGGGTTGATTAATTCTGGAACATATCCAACAGGCTGATATGTTCCAGAATTAAGTTTGTTGGCTCTTGGATAAGGGGCTGATTAATTCTGGAATGTATCCAACAGGCTGATATGTTCCAGAATTAAGTTTGCTGGCTCTTAGATAATGGGCTGATTAATTCTGGAACATATCCAACAGGCTGATATGTTCCAGAATTAAGTTTGCTGGATCTTAGATATGAGGCTGATTAATTCTGAAACATATCAGCCTGTTGGATTTAGTGGGAGAAGCCACTCAAGTGTGTTATGTTTACTGCCTAGATTCTGTTATTAAACCTGCAATCTATCTATTTTATTTATTTATTGTCATTTGTTAACAAGGTTGGTCCAACTGAGCCAAAGGCCCATTTTCAGTGGAGACCCGAGGAGAAAAGCTCCAATTACAATTAGAGACGTGCTAAAAAAAACAGTAATTAATACAAAGACTAAAAATTACAATAATAATACTGACAAGAAACATTTACATAAAATTAAATCAACAAAGACAATATATTTATATAGAAGTTTCAAAAAATCCAATACAAAAGCGGCAAGATAATCCCAGAGTAGGAATATTTACAAGAACCTGATTGTAGATATATTGTAAAGAAGAGCAAGAAAGAAAGGCAGATAAAAAGAGAGAAAAACTTACAGTAATCAAAAGTAGAATTTAGGAAGAAATCAGTTAGAGATCAGGTCGGAGCTTGACAAGGGCAGGACCATGTCTTAAGATGGTAGTGTCTGAGTTGTAGTTTGAAACATATCTCTCAACCGTGCCGAACTCCTCAGTGTTTATATCCGAGTGGCTCCCTTTAATTTCCGAATTTCCCTGTCTTTTTTTAATTTTTGCTGATGTCATCACGTGCAGGGTGCGCGAGATGACGTCAACGTCGTGTGCAGCCTGATGGAATATGGCTGACTGAGGGCTTGAGGGGTGTGTACTGTGTTTATTTAATCTTTACCGATATGTGTAGGGCAGGCAAGCCATTCAAGGTTTGTTCTATTCGTTTGTCTAGTTAAGTGTACTTAGTCTTAGTTCAGCACTGCAGCAGTTATTGGATTCGGACTCATTGTATTAGTGATTGGTTTGACACTCTCCTCCACTCAAACATGAAAAAATATATGGTCAGGTACCAGCAGCAGCACCAAAAGTCCCAGTTTTTCCCCTGGCTCTTTCAGGTACCATAAAATAAAGAAAAAGAAATGCACTTGTGCGTCTGTTAGTTTTACTGAGGTTGAGTTGAGACAGAGAGATTATCAGAGATATGAGGGTTGAGAGCAAGCGCAATTACCTTTATAAATGCTAAGCAATAATTTCGTATTATACTTTTGTAATATACTTTGTTTATTTTCTTTTAACCTTCCCCTATTTTGTGCGTGTCCTTATTTATGATGTCATTTATAATGTGGTACTGTTTACACAGTTACACACTTTTACCGCAAGCACAACAAAGCAGTCGCTTTCAGAAAGCTTCAGCTACAAAATAGGGGTGGGCTGATCTTATATTCTTTTCTTACCAAGGATATGTGAGGAAAATCGGTGTTGGGTAACACTGTTAGTGCCTCATCAGTTCTGCCTGATATGTGTGAGCTTCTATGTGGTCAGATTGATTGTATGCTTAAGAACCTATAAACCTGTAATTTCAGCCATGACATGTATGCACATACAAACATAAAATTGCTTTACTGATTTCAGTTCTGTTTCAACTGAAATCTACATTTATTTTCTGGATTCATTTGCAGATTTACTCTATGTGGCTATTAGTACAATTACAACACTTACAAAGTGTCTGACTAGAGAAAGACCTTTGCTTTGCTCTGGTGCAGTAACACTCTGCATTACGCCTGTTATTTTTATTGTTTGTTTGTTTTTTTTTTTTTTTTTTTTATCAGTGAATCACCAATGTTGTCTGCATCACGGGTTCATATGTAGTCCCTTATCTTCTACACGCAGTGATCTGTCTGTATTGTTTAAAGCTGTGTAATAACTTTCTGCTTGAGCTAGCATTTGTCCCTTTGTATGCCTGTCTTTTTACTGGCTGCCTGTCACTGATTGTGATATACAGTGTCAAGCAGTATCTTTTTGTTTTTCTTCCTGTGCAGCTTTATAATGTACATGCTGGAAATTTGAAAGTATATTTCTAATAAGCAGCACACTCTTACTACATAAACTAAAAGCTTAGACGGTACACTTTTGTTTGTAAAAAATATATATCTGTACTGCCGGTGTTTAATGTTCATACTGACTGTTTCATCTTAGAACTCAAAGACAGTAAGTGCAGAAGTGACATTCTTGTTGGAATGCAATTGTCATAACGAATATGTTGGAAAAAAGAAGTTATGTACTCACCATAACGTTCCATGTATGTAGTCCATCTCTCCGAACATTATTGCATGTGGGTTCAGAGCCGATCCTCGGCTCCGACTCGGCCGCTTAGAAAGCCTGAAAACTTCTGATTAGCTCATGGCTAATAGGTATCCCATGATGCAGGCGCATATTCCCCAGATCTTGTTTGCTACTAGTCTACCAGAATCAGACATGAAAAAAAGGAACAAAGGTCCGGAAGAATAAACTGTAATAAAAGGAGCCCTTGTGGCAAAAAAAAAAACCCACTATAGAAAGGGAAAAAAACTGTATCCATATCCTCCACGAAGGGGGCTGGTGGGTGAGTTTGTACTAATGTTCAGCGAGATGGACTACATACATGGAACGTTATGGTGAGTACATAACTTTATGTTGTGTAGTCCGATCTCGCCTCCATTATTACATGTGGGACAGCGTCCCTAGCACCTTGAATGGGTGGCTCACTGGAAGATACTCCTGAGTACCGTGGAACCAAACGAAGCTCTACTCCTGGAAGTTAAATCCAATTTATAATGGGAAATGAAGGTATGAGGGGTAGCCCATGTTGCTGCTGCACAAATACTATCAATAGGTGTCCGGCCCTGAAAAGCAGCAGAAGTAGAGCAGGACCTGGTGGAACGCGCTTGGACTTTAAAAGGTAACTCCTTTCGTAGAGAAGGACCTGGTGGAGTGCGCTTGGACTTTAAAGGGTAACTCCTTTCGTAGAGCAGGACCTGGTGGAATGCGCTTGGACTTTAAAGGGTAACTCTTTTCATAGAGAAGGACCTGGTGGAATGCGCTTGGACTTTAAAGGGTAAATCCTTTCGTAGAGCAGGACCTGGTGGAAAGCGCTTGGACTTTAAAGGGTAACTCTTTTCGTAGAGAAGGACCTGATGGAACGCGCTTGGACTTTAAAGGATAACTCCTTTCGTAAGAGCAGGACCTGGTGGAATGCGCTTGGACTTTAAAGGGTAACTCCTTTCGTAGAGCAGGACCTGGTGGAATGCGCTTGGACTTTAAAGGCTAACTCCTTTCGTAGAGAAGGACCTGGTGGAATGCGCTTGGACTTTAAAGGGTAACTCCTTTTGTAGAGAAGGACCTGGTGGAAGGCGCTTGGACTTTAAAGGGTAACTCCTTTCGTAGAGAAGGACCTGGTGGAGTGCGCTTGGACTTTAAAGGGTAACTCCTTTCGTAGAGCAGGACCTGGTGGAATGCGCTTGGACTTTAAAGGGTAACTCTTTTCATAGAGAAGGACCTGGTGGAATGCGCTTGGACTTTAAAGGGTAAATCCTTTCGTAGAGCAGGACCTGGTGGAAAGCACTTGGACTTTAAAGGGTAACTCTTTTCGTAGAGAAGGACCTGATGGAACGCGCTTGGACTTTAAAGGGTAACTCCTTTCGTAAGAGCAGGACCTGGTGGAACGCGTTTGGACTTTAAAGGGTAACTCCTTTTGTAGAGAAGGACCTGGTGGAAGGCACTTGGACTTTAAAGGGTAACTCCTTTCGTAGAGAAGGACCTGGTGGAATGTGCTTGGACTTTAAAGGGTAACTCCTTTTGTAGAGAAGGACCTGGTGGAATGCGCTTGGACTTTAAAGGGTAACTCCTTTCGTAGAGAAGGACCTGGTGGAACGCGCTTGGACTTTAAAGGGTAACTCCTTTTGTAGAGCAGGACCTGGTGGAACGCATTTTGACTTTAAAGGGTAACTCCTTTCGTAGAGCAGGACCTGGTGGAACGCGTTTGGACTTTAAAGGGTAACTCCTTTCGTAGAGCAGGACCTGGTGGAATGCGCTTGGACTTTAAAGGGTAACTCCTTTCGTAGAGTAGGACCTGGTGGAATGCGCTTGGACTTTAAAGGGTAACTCCTTTCGTACAGAAGGACCTGGTGGAATGCGCTTGGACTTTAAAAGGTAACTCCTTTTGTAGAGCAGGACCTGGTGGAACACGTTTGGACTTTAAAGGGTAACTCCTTTCGTAGAGCAGGACCTGGTGGAATGCGCTTGGACTTTAAAGGGTAACTCCTTTCGTAGAGCAGGACCTGGTGGAATGCGCTTGGACTTTAAAGGGTAACTCCTTTCCTTGAGAACTGAAAATAAAGGAAATACAACTAGAGATCCCGTTCGAATGTGTAACCTTGGAAACTGGCAAGCCCATTCTCGCCTCAACAAAGGAAATAAACAGCTGTTCTGATTTTCTAAATTCCTTGGTCCGGTGGATATAGAAACGTAGTTGCCTGTGTACATCCAATTGGTGGAATGTATACTCTGCATTGTTGGAGTAATTAGGGAAGAACACTGGCAATTCAATTGTTTGGTGAAACTGAGAACAGACTTTAGGACTAGAGGAAGAGTTGGTCCGGAGAGAGACCCTATCTTTGTGAAAAATTAAGTATTGAGGTTTAACAGACAGAGCTTGTAATTCAGAAACTCGCCTGGCTGAGGTTATTGCTACCAGAAAAAAAGTCTTCCAAGACAGAAACTTCAACTGACAGTTATGGGCTGGTTCAAAGGGTGGCAGAGTAAGTCTAGACAGAACTAAATTCAGGTCCCAAGGTGGAACGGGGTCTTGCACAGGAGGACGTAACATCATGGAACCCTTAAGAAAGGATTTGCACAGTTTGTGAGACATAAGACTGGAATCAATCCCCGCATGAAAATTAGATATTGCTGCTAGTTAAACTCGGAGTGTAGCAGCCGCTGAACCTTGGTGAAAGAGTTCAGAAAGAAACTCTAGAACAATAGTAATGGGAGCTGTAAATGGATCAGCTTCTCTATTGTGTGCCCATATGGAATCTCTCTTCCATTTACTGTGATACAATTTTCTGGTAGGCTTGTGAGAAAAGGTAATAATATGAGTTACAGCTGGAGACAAATTATGAAGCCTGACTAGTGATGGAACTGGAGCAGCCATGCTGTCAGTTTCAGAGTGTGGAGACTGGGGTGAAGAGAACCTGACATGTGTGTCAGGAGGTCTGGCACTGGGTCCAGCGTCCATGGGCAGTCCAACAGTTGAGGCCAGAGAAAAGGAAACCAAATCTGATGAGGCCAGTAAGGGGTGATAAGGATCATCTTGCTTCCCAACAGCATTGCTTTCTGTATGACCTTGGGGATGAGTGGAAAAGGAGGAAAAGCATAAAGGAGTCCCGGGGGCCAATCGTGGACTAGTGCATCTCTTGGAGACTCCCCCAGAGGGGGGATGAGAGAGAAAAAGGTGCTGCATTTGGTGTTGATGGGACTGGCAAAGAGGTCGCAGCAGGGTTGTTCCCACTTGTGGAAGTTCATACTGGCTATTTTCTGGTTCAAGGACCATTCGTGAGGTAACAAAATTGCCCTGCTTAGCTTGTCCGCTATTACGTTGGAAGTCCCCGGGATATGTGTTGCAATGAGAAAGCGTTGGGAAGAAATCGCCCAATCCCAAACTCGCATGGCCTCTCGACATAAGGGGTATGATCTGGTTCCCCCTTGTTTGTTTAGATACCAGACAACAGACATGTTGTCGGTCTGGATAGCTATCGTCCCTAGAGGGAGAAGGTTGTGAAGTGCTTGCAACACTAGAAGCACCGCCCTCATCTCTAGGACACTGATATGCAGACGGGCCTCCTGCTCTTGCCATGTGCTTTGGACAGTCCTGCCAAGATAATGCCCCCCCCCCCTATCGGAGAGGCATCCATGGTCACAGTGGCAATGGGTTGGTGCGGTAGAAAGGGAGTCCCTGTGATAAGCTGACCTGGTTGAATCCACCAACGTAGGTCCTTTTTGCAAGAATCTGTAATCAGGATCTGATGATGTAGGGGCAACTGTTGAAACGACCACTGGGATGACAGGAGCCATTGGAGTATTCTCATATGTAGTCTTGCTAAAGGTACCAAGGTTATGGTTGATGCCATAGTCCCTAGAAGCTGCAACACCACCTTCGCTTTGACTCTTTGAAGGGGAAGTATTCTGTAAATTTGTTGCACAAGATTCTGTATTCTGCCTGTAGGCAGTCTAGCTGACATCTCGACCGTGTCTATGTTTGCGCCTATAAAAGTTATAGACTAAGTGGGCAAAAAAGAGGATTTTTCCCAGTATATCGAAATTCCCAAACGGAAACAGAGTTTGATTGTGGAATCTCTTGATTGAATTAGGCGATGCCTGGTGGTGGCGGTCAGGAGCCAATCGTCCAGGTATGGAAAGACTTGGATTCCCTGACGCAGCAAATGAGCTGTGACTACTGCCATGCACTTGGTGAACACCCAGGGGGCTGTGGTGAGACCAAAGGGCAGTGCCCGAAACTGGTAATGATTGACTCCCAGTCGGAAGCATAGGTAGCTCTTTGATGCTTTGTCCATCCTTATGTGGTAGTAGGCATCCTGGAGATCTACTGAGCACATCCAGCTGTCTCTCCCCAACAAAAGGAGTATGGATTGTAGAGTGACAATTCGGAACTTGGACTTCTTTACGTACTCGTTTAACCTGCTGAGGTCTAGGATGGGTCTCCAGTCCTCTGTTCTTTTTGGAACTAAAAAGAACCTGGAGTATGTTCCGAATCCTGTCTGGTCTGTTGGGACCTTTTGGATGGCTCTTTTTAATAGCAGCTTTTCTATCTCTATAGCCACTTGATCCCTGTGATTGGGTGGTACATCCGGGATCCTTTGGGAGGGCGTGGTAGAAGGTAAAAGGGTATAGAGTAACCTCTGGTAATGATGTCTTGTCCCCATTTGTCTTGAGTGAGATTTAGCCAGGCTTCTGGGTACAAGGACAGGTGACCCCCGACCGGGTCCAGAGACGCACAGTCGGGTTCCACATCAGGAATGCTGATAGGGACGGTCACGAAAGGAATCACGACTGCCCTGATTTTGTGGGCCTCCCCTGCCTCTAGGGTGACGTCTACCATTATTTCCTCCGCCCCTGCCTCTGAAGGAGGAATCACCCTGTGTGTCCTGGAAAGGTCTCTGTGATTTCTTGAACCACATTTTGCCGATCTTCTGACCTTTAGGGTAAGGTCTAGAAGGAACAGTAAAACGGACTCCCATGGCAGAGATAGTCTTTCCTTCCTGCTCACACCTGGTGAGGGTATTTTTCACCTTCAAAAAGAGAGGATCCGTCCATGGGAGCATTGGTGAATGCAGACTTGAAAGGCTCAGCAAAGTTGCATAGATGCATCCAGGAATGTCTCCTTAATGAGACTCCTGAACCCGCCGCCCTACTCGCACCAACACCTGCATATGAGATCATCCGCATGGAGGAGTTAACAATAGATGTAAGGGTAGCCAACTGAGCCGACATTGTAGATGGTACTGCTTCGGTCGAGGTACCCTGAAGAGCATCTCCTAACTCCTTTAGGAGATCTCTCTGAAGTCTCATAAAATGTGATAGATAGTTCAGCGATCTGAGTGTAAAAGCCACTGAAGAGAAGATACGCTTCCCGTACTATCCATCATTCGGGATTCCTTGTTAGGTGGATGGACAGAAGAAGAAGTCTCTGCTAGCTCCTTCGTAGTGACCGCTGCCACCACCATGGCATCAACAGGTAAACTCTTAGATAAAAACTCTTTGTCCTTAGGGGCGGAGAGAAATTTATTCGGCCTCCTGGGGACCAGTTCCACAGCATCGGGAGTCTGCCATGCCTTCTGACTCATGAGATCTAGCAATTCATCAAATGGAGGAGACACCCATGAAGCTGAGGGTTGAGACCCAAAAGCCTTCAGGTACACTGACCCCTCATCGGAAGGGGTAACGGTGGGCCAGCCGCCTCTCTGCCTGAGGATCTCCAAAATGTCTGCAAAGGAGACATCTTCAGAGGACGACTTATGGGACCCCTCCGACTCATCGAGGTCAGTGTCAGATGTGACAGACTCATCAGGGGAGTCGGTATGCTTCCTCTTACATGATCTCTTCCAAGGGGGCTCCGCAGTGGGGTCTTCTGGGGAGATCTCGGAAGATCGGGGACCACACAAACGGGGGTCCTGAGGCTGTGAGTCTCTACCATCCCGGGGACAGAGGATGCTGAGACCGTAGTCGGCGCTTGAGGGAGTATAGCATCGGTACTCCTACGTGGTACGGATGAACTATCCAACATGCTCCTCATCTTCATGAAAACTGATTCCTCTAGCTCTGAACGAAGCCCAGGCTCCAAGGAGAGTGAAGGCGCTGATGGCTCCAAAGGAATCGGCTCTGAGAATGATGTAGGGTCTGAGCTCACTCGGGCCGTCGCACCAAGAGGAAGACTCGGCACAAAAGAGGTTCGGTTCCAAGTGTCCCCCTCGGGCCCGACCGAAGAGCTTCAGACCCTAGACACTTCGGACAGTGCCGACAGTGTCGGAGTGGGGCTCGGCTCTGAGACAACCACCCTGGGTGCTGGAGCCGAGGACACCACTATAGTCGGTACCGACAGCATTGGCTCCAAAGGCCCACTCTGGGTTGGAGGAAAAAGAGCAGGGTCATAACAGGAGTCGGCTCCAAGACAGAAGTGGTCAGAGCCAATAAAAAGTTTGGCAAGGCCGATGACTTAAGGAGTCTGAGCACCACTCTCTTGATGTCTTCTTCAGAAAAGCTCCTGGAGGATCTGGAGGACAGTGTTGGAGACCTTGCTCTCTGTAATATAGGTGATTTTAAAGTAGGGGAGACCGGTGGAATGTCTGTAGACTGGCTCCGAAGAGGACTGCTGGTGATCAGCACCGAAGCACTGGGTGCAGACACTGCAATGTCAGTGTCCAGAACCTCGAGCGGCTCCGAGGACAGTGGAGCCAAAGAGACAGAGACCATCTCCGATTTAGGCAACTTCTGCGGAGGTTCAGAGACAGACGTTGAGGCTGGAGAAGGCCTTTTGGAGGTCTTGCCCTGATCTTTACTGGAAGAATGCGACCTAGCAGAGGAGGATGAGCTGGCTAGGTCTTCCTTGAAAGAAGGTTTTAATAATCCTTTTAAAATTAACTTATTCTTCCGTTCCTGGAGCAATCTAGGACTAAAGGAATGGCAAAAGAGACAAGTCTCTTGAAGATGTATGGCCCCTAAACAGTACACACAGACATTATGTCCATCAGTGATGGACATTTTTTGAGAGCATTTAGTACACTTTTTAAATCCTGACTGTTTATGCTCTTTAAGTTCCTTAGACATCATTGGCAGTCTCAATAGGTGATTAAAGAGAAAAAGCAACACACTCACTCAACAAGAGAGGAACTAGATCCTCTAACTTAAACATATCTAGTCCTACTTCTCACAACAAACCACCAAGGGAAGTTTTAATAGGTTCTCTAACTTAAAAGAACCTAGTGTAAAGGAAAGGGAAACAGACTAATACCACTAAGTAAAACGGTTTAGTAAAACGCACACACTCACGGGAACACACAGACACACAAAAAAAAAGCCAACTGGCCCAAAATGTTATAGCAGAAAAATCAAATCCAGGAAAAAGTAAAGTCTGGTTAAATTGACACAATTGGTTATCACAATAAGGCTAACAGCAATAAGAAAAGCACTTCACAAGAAGTTAAAAAACTTCTAACAATCAGAATAATAAAGAACTAAATCACTTAGCCACGGCCAACCAAAAGAAGCTTCCGACTAAAGACGTGGCAAACTAGATCTGGGAAATGTGCGCATGCATCATGGGATACCTATTAGCCACGAGCCAATCAGATGTTTTCAGGCTTTCTAAGCGGCCAATTTGGAGCCGAGGATTGGCTCCGAACCCACATGTAATAATGGAGGCGAGATAGGACTACATAACATTATGGTTTAATTAGTAGTTAAATGCCATATTTATGGAATAGCTCACATATGTAAATACAATGATGTATGTGACCTGACTGCCAGCATAGCACAAGGTAATGATGCAGATTCTCCAGAAAAAAAACTGACGATCTTGTGATTCTATGTTATTATTTACATATTGATATTTCTTTTGGATAATCTACAAGTAGTCTTTGTTAAATTTTCAAGAAAAATAATAAAAACTTATAAGGATTGAGGAATTCTGTAGTCTGACTTCCGTTCTCTGTATATCTTTGTCAATTCCTTTCTTCATTTGGAAAGCATAAATAATAATTTAAGTTTGGACTTGCTAAATATTTCTGGGTCACTGTTACTGATTTTGATGCCTGCAGCATATTAGACTCTCTGCACTACCTCATGGCTGTATCAGAAGTTCCCTTTCCAGCTGTTACTACTTTTTTCCTCTGATGTGTATAATGTAGTTCTTATTGTCTGCAGCAGATATACTTTAATGAGCAGTTTCTCAGTTCCTCCCTGGCTAGTAAAAGAATACTAATAGTAGTAAAAGGGAGACTGGCCTAATGGTTAAGGTGTTTGCCTTACAAACACAAGGTACTGGGTTTGAGTCTCACAAGGGATAATTGGCTAGGCTTAAAATGGCTCGCAAGGGCAGTTAACTTAGTACTAATCTAGGAACCTATCTATGAATGCATTTCATTCTGCCCTGTGCCAACTGCCTGCCACACCCAGCTCCTTCTGTTTCAATGAGTATTTACCTTCACATGTGTTTGCACATAAATGAGAGATTGCCCTTAGTTAAATAAGGGACCAAAATCAAAGGTAATTTTTAGAATTTTAAGATGCCCACCCAGCAAGCTGTACAGTGACATGATATGTATGTAATATAACTGCCGAGTAAGAACAACCTTGTACATTTATACAGCTCCCAGATTTATTACTGAAATGTGATCTTTAGAGAAGAATACACTACAATTCTTCAGCAAGATCTAGTGTTTTTGAACAGCAGTGGTTACTTAGAAGAATGTCAGTTTGTTTTATATCCTTTTCTTGGCGCAGTTGTTTCTTGCCCTCCCGCTTTTTTTTTCATTAAAACATTGAATTCAGGCCATCACTAACTTGGTGAGTAGTTATGAATAATGACTAAAGGTATTATAACATGGCTGAGCTTCATGAATGTGTTGTTTTACAGCAGTTTAGAAGCCAGACCTTATTTAATTTGTATTTATTTAAATCTTATACCAGTGTAATAGTTGTTAGAATTCATTTGATTTTAATATTTACACAGATTGTATTGATTTTAATTTTATATTTGTAGTAGTATATTAGTACTAGTTAATTATATTTTTATTTAAGATAATTGCATTTTAATTTTATAAAAGTTCAGATGTTAATATACACAACAGTTTTGTTCTGGTTTATATTTTGTATTATTTAATATTAATGCAGAAGGCTGCATTGCAGCCACAGTTAATTTTATTTTTATAAAAGAAAATTGTATTTTAATTTTGCACAAGTTGAAATATTAATATAAATAAAATACTACTGTTCTGCTTATTTTGTGTTTCTTGATCATATTTTGTCTCTTCTTCAGTGTGCTTTTAAAAGTTGGTATCTCACAATCCCATTGGAGTGGGTGGGGTTACCTAATTATGTATGCACTTTTTATGTTAATCAGCGTACAGATTTGTACCTACTTTTCATGGGCCTTTGTCCAGATGTTTGTTGTTTCCAGGTTGAGAGGTGTGGTTTGAAATGGAACTTATGGGGGATACTTCTTATTTTAAGTGGAAGGGAGTTCCAGGTGTGAGCTGCATTGTATTTACATAGGGACTCACTGATATTTTTTGACAGTTTGTAAATGTCAAGAAGATGTTTGTCAGATGTATGAAGTTGATGTCAGGGGTTATACAGAGATACATTATTATAGATGGAGTGACAGGAAGTGGGATTATAAAGAAATGAGTGTGTGATATACAGTTGAGAAGGCAACAATTGTTTAAGGAATTCAGTCCATTGCAATGGTTTAAGGGAAAGGCAGTGGTGGGATTTGTAGGGGACATTAGAGGCGAGTCTAGCTATTTTATTGCATGTTTGCTCTAGTTTAGAGAGAAGAGAAGCCTGAAGGGTTAGTAAAAACTGGAGCTGCATACAAAAGACAGGGTAATAGGAGAGACAGGGCCAGGGAGGGTTTGGTAGAGGGTGAAAGCAGTTTGTGGTTACAGTACAGAAGATCAAGTTTCTAGTGTTTTTTTAATACACTGATGGATATGTATGTCGAATTTTAATTTGTCAATTATAACACCAAGTAATTTAGTATGGGATTCTGGTTTCTCAGTATCATTGTTGAGGGAGGTAATAGAGAAAGTGGATTTGTGTGTTGCCAGTGTTTTAGGAAGGAAAAGTAGAAGTTTATTTATTTTTGGTTTTAGAATTAGTTGATTATCAGTGAGCCAGGTTTCGATGGATGTAAAAGTGTCTTGGGTAAGAGCAAGGAGTTCTGGGATGCTGTGGGCAGTGGTAATAAGGGTCAGGTCATCGGCATATTGTAAGAGTGTGGGGTGGTTGGTAGCAGAGCATAAACTGTTAGAACAAATATTGAACAGAAGACCCAATATAGAGCCTTGGGGGACACCAGTGTTAACAGGAAGAAATGGGGAGGTGACAGTTTTTCAGCGTACAGATTGTTTTCTATTAGATAAGTAGCTAGAAAACCAGCTTAAAAAGGGGGAGGAGAGATGAAGGTCAGAGAGTTTAGTTATCAGTTTAGAGTGACAGACAGTACCAAATGCTTTGGAGAGGTCGACGAATAAGCAGGAAACCAGTAGGTTGTTGTAATGGGCTTCTGCTACTGTTTGGGTGAATGAGAGTAGAGCTGTTGATGTACTGTGCTGGGGTCTGAAACCATGTTGGGTGGGTGTAAGAAAGTTATTATCTAACAGGTGTTTAAGTAGCTGGGTGTGGACACACATTTCTAGACTTTTGGAAAGGGGGGATAGTATAGCACTGAGATGATAGTTGGATGGGTCAGTGGAGTTTCTGCATTTGTGAAGAGGGATTGCGTAGAAGGATTTCCATACATCTGGGACAAGAGATTCAGTAATAGAACAATTAATAAGGATAGAGACAGGGTAAGCGATACCACTGACAGCAATGGTAAGAAAGTAGGAAGGTAGATTGTCAACAGAGGGAGAGCACAGCTTAAGTTTATTTAGATGGGATTTGATGAAGGCAATGGGAACTGGTTGTAGGGAGAATGTATTGGAGGAAGGAGGACTGGGATGTAAAGGTAGAGAGGAGACAGTAGAGCTATTTGGAGTTCGTTTTTAGATTGTTTCAATAAAGTAATTATTTAAAAGTGCAGCAGTCTCTGAAGCAGTATTGAGAGGGAATGGGTTGGGGGTAGGAGGATTACTAGGGTGGAGGATTTTATTTATTGTAGACCAAATTTTGTTAGTGTTGTTATGTGGGCTACTTTGGTTGGAGGCAAAGAAAGTTTTTTTGTGTCTGTGATAACTACTTTTTTACACCTGGTTCAAAGTTCCTTGCAGCTTTGGAGTAAGGGAGGAGTTTTATTTCTAGACCAAGTTTTCCAGGAAGCATCCCTCTGATGCATGATAGAGTGTGTTTGCTTAGTTAACCAGGGAGCACATTTTGATTTTAACCTGATTTTACTGGAAGGTGCCATGGAGTTTAGTACATCTAGAAACAGAGTACTGAAAGAGGTTACATCATCATTACGGGGGGAGGTTTTTAAGGAAGGACCAGTTTATGCTGGACAAAGCAGGGATGACATTGTCTGGATTGAAGTGAGTCAGATCACAACATTCTCTGTAAAGGTATTCTTTGGGAGGATGTTTGGAGTATCTATGGATATAAATAGGGGAATGGTCACTTAGAGAGTTAGGGAGAATGCTGGGGTTATGGTAGAGACAAGGGTCAGAAGTAAGGATCCAGTCTGTTAGTGATCCTGAAGTAGAGCTTTTATTGTACCTGGTAGGGGAAGATATTAGTTGGTGGAAGCTGTACAGACTGAGACTATGAGTAGGAAATGGTTTTAAATAAGGAATGTTTAGGGTGAGCCAAAGAGAGAAAGTTTTCAAGGATAGGGATATTGTCTCCTGGGGGGATGTAGAGGGATACAATAGCAAATTTTTTATAGGGGTTAAGGTGACAGTTTACTATTAGTAGTTCAACAGGAGTAAAGCTAAATATGGAAAGTGAGAGTGGAGAGGAGCAAGTTGTTTGGAGTAGAGGATACCAACACCTCCACCTCTTTTATTTGTTCTGTCCGCACAGAAGATACTGTAGCCTGGGGGTAAGATTTCTGAGTTACAGATGTGGGGTTTTAACCAGGTTTCTGAGAGGGTTAAGATGTGGGGGAAGTTATGGTCAATCCATGAGTGCAAGTCTGTAGTTTTTTTAACAATGCTTTTGATATTTAAAGAGAAAATAGGGATTTAGGAGATGGACTGTGGATATGGGGCATTGTCGAGGGGGTTGAGGTGGGGGGGTGTTTACCTGTAAGAGATGGTGATGGGTGGTCCAAGGTTGAAGTGGATGTTGCCATTAGTGAAATCAGTCAGTAAAGAGAGTAGGCCAAGTGTATATGGAGCTATGGGTTTTGTAAATGTGGAAAGTGAAACATTAGGATACATCTTACTTGAACAGTAAGAGGTAGAAGAGATAGGAAATAGGTGAGGAGAGATTAGAATTGTGTGAGGGTAGCTATAAGGGTGGTGGTTATTTGAGAGAGTTGGTGTTGATGCTATGTAATGAAGAGGTATATGGTATGAAGTAGACAGTGCTAGTAGGAGGAGAAAATGGTTAAGTACGTGGTGAGGTGACATAGTAGAGATGAGCTGGGTGAATGTTAGTAAGAGCAGTAAGATGTAGGAGGTTTAAAGATAGCTAGGTGATTGATAGAGATGGGGACTAAGGCATATTTGAGAGGAGGAGATTAGGAGAGGGTATATGAAATGAAGTATGGTAGGAGGAGATTAAGGTATATGGGAGGGGAGGGGAAAAGAGAATTGGGAGGGTGAGGAGATTGGTCAGAAATGAAGGGGGTGGTGAGTAGAGAAGTATAAAGGAAATGAAAGTGGGAGTGGGTGGGAATGGAGGTAGGGTAGGGGAGTGAAGTGAGCCCGGGCATAGTGATGGCGAACAAAGCGGGTCAACCTGGCAAGCAGAAAGCACAAGAGTAAGAAAAAAAAAGAAAAACAATCAATCAGTAAGGTAATTTGAGTGAGCAGGCAACTCAGGGGAGCCCTATGCTGGCTGAAAAGGGAGAGACAAGCAGGTAGTACTTAACTAGTGAAGAATAAATATTGAGGGGAGGGACTGAAGGCTACGACTCTATTGAGAGGGGCTAAATACCTTAACATAAACCAGTTAAATTAAGCAAAATGTATCAGCAGTGAAACAGATGAAAGGGGTGGGGGTGGGTTAAAAGAAAGAAGGTTTGCAGATGTCGCCCCTGGGGTATGCACTCTAGCTGACTGTAACAGATTTTAACAAGGCATAACAGTAGTCACAAAAGCAGCACCTACACTATCTAGGTATTACGTAGTATTTCTAAGTATACTTGGACTATAATTCCGTGGCTGCTTAGAGTATCAAGAGCATAGTCCTCAGCTGAACTGTTTGCTATCTTGTTTTGAAATATTTAATCATTTTAATTATTTTTTGCAGTGTTCTGATAAATTACACGGTTTAGCCACTAATAACCTGGACTATCAAAACAGTAAAGTTGTCCTTTTGCCAACTAAATGGAAAGTGTGGTAAGTCTGATGACTGACTGGTGACAGCTAACTTTACCTTTCTATAATACAAATGAATTTCCAAACTTAATATAATTAATATCTCGGTCTTTAACAGAAAAGGTGTATACTGAACATTATTGAAATAATATTTGATAAAAATAAGAAATACAGCAATATAGCTTAATGTGCTTTATAAACAAGGAAATAGTAACATAAAATAATTAATTTCAAAAATGTAATAAAATTGGAGCACTCGGTGTGTAGCTTCGCACAATTTATTAAACAACTAAGCGCTTTTGTCCGTGTTTCAAACTTCATCAGAGTTAACACCATAAATCACCACCATTATACATTTCCTTTCAGCACTGAAAGCACAGAATTAATCAATTTAATACAATATTAAAATCACTACTCCTGTTAAAATAACTACTCATGTTAAAAAACCTTGGAACTGAAAAAAACTTATTACATATAAAATTTTGCTTAAATAAGTAAATTACATGCAATCAAAATATTCAGAGATTATTAGCTTTCATTTTTAGGACACTAGAAATATAGATACTGTCACTGAGCCCAGGCATAGTTGTTGCGTTAAGTCTCAAATGCCAGACTAATTGTTTAAATTCTAAAAAATTGTCAGCATCACCACCTCTATCTGATGTTACCACTTTATCGATGATGGAAAAATATACATTTTTATATCCATCACACTGAATACTGTGTCTATATAACTCATTAGTGGATTTGTTGTTTTTAATGTCGTAAACATGCTCTCTTAGCCTCTCTTTCAATTTCCAGTTGGTCTTACCAACATAGACTACGTTGCATGTTGTACAGATGGCAACACAACTCTCACACTGTTGCAGCTGCATCCACCTGGACAGACAAGGGTTCTGTCAAAACACTCAATCACAGGGTACTGTCTTTTATGTATAAACCCACAGTATTTACAACCACCACATTTAATCATATAGTTTAATGCATTTGTACACTATTTATTGTCCACATTTATCTCTAACAATTTTTTGTTAGATTTCCTTTTACTAAATGCAATCTTAGGCTGGTCACCAATACTTTGTCTAAGTTCCGTACAGAACACTGGTGTAGGGTATAATCATTAAAGGACTATCTAAATTTGCCATAATGTTATTTTTGACTGTACTAACTTCCTGTGAACTTTGGATACCATGACCTTTAGGTTCAAATTTATCTTTTTGACCTTTTAAAATGTCATTTTTAACATTATAGAACATAGATGCTGGGTAACCTATCCAAGAATAAATTACACAGGTAAACCAGTTAATCTTTAAGAACATCATCCACTGTGATTATCTGGAAAGGCGAACCATCTGACCTTTCACTATTCCCTTCTTTTGATGTAAGGGATGGCAACTTTTGAAATTTAAGTAAGAGCTGGAAAACTTTTTTTTTTCACACTAAATAGTGGATGTATACCCTTTCAAAATTATGTCCTTAGATATTGTAACATCTAAGTAATTGATTTTCACTGAATCAGTATTGTAAATAAACTTTAAAAAAGTCATAACTTCATCCAATTTCACACAAAATGCCTCCTGTTCTTATACAGAACCCTTCCATAAACTCAAAATACCATCCAGGAATCTGCAATAAGCAACTAGTAAGGGGGCAAACTCAGAAGCAAAAAACAAATAATTCCTCCCATTTAGTGAGAACAGCATTCATATGCAATGGGCAAAAGCCGCCGCCACTGCCACACCTGAAGTTTGATGTAATTATTGGTCAACACCAATTCAAGCAATGAGGCCAAAACATGTATATCTGTAGTGGAACATTCATTTGTCTGACATCAAAGTAAAGACATAAACCATTCAAGACCTGTGGTGTGAGGTATAAGAGTAAACAAATTAACTATATCCACCGTAATAAATAAAACATCTTCATCGAACATGACTGCAGTTAAACTGGGCAGAAAATGCCATGAGTCTTTTAAAATTGAACAGCCCCCTTATATCTCAGAACAATACATTCATCCAAGGGTTCTGTTTGAGGTTTAAGCTGCCACAGTAGGTCTAAGGGGGGATCACTCTGAAATTTATGAATCATTAGTATGCCAAACACAGATGGCACAAAGGGCTTAGCCACTTTTAAATAATGAAACGTTTCAATATTCCTTGCTCCTTACAAAGCTAAATCATTAAGTATAAAATCTAACATTCTATGCATTGTAAATTTCACTGCATGATGTTCTTGCGTATGTTGCTTCATCTGATAGCAATAAGTACATTTTACTGGATCCCCTCTCAATTTGTTTGTACTTCTTGCTACAGAACTTAACTCCTAATACCCTTTTCACTCAATTTCTCCACTACTCATATGTATCTCCCTCCCTTCTTTTCCCAGATTTCACTTGATTCTAGCTACACTACTCTCCTCTCTTATTTACAAATTAAAATAAAAACTCTCTAATTGTCCCTATTTTATCCATAGCCATACTTTTTCTATCACTTACTCTCTCTATCAACTTCCCCTCTGCTTCTGATTACTGATGTACATGCTTTTGCCTGTAAGAACTAAGATTTGATATACAGTACCTCTATATTCTTTTCTTAAACTCTGAGTTAATTGTCATTATGTCCCCTCTATTTGGTGAAATCCTTATGTATTGGAGATACATGAAAGACTTAAACATTTGGTTTTATTGCTTTTTGTAAATAACACCTTTAAACTCTCATGTTACAATTGTGAATCCAAGCATTATAATGCATGTTTATATTACCTCATGCATACTGTACTGTTTGTAAATATTTTTATGGTGTATGTAATATTTTGTGGAGCTTTTCTCCCTGGGCCTCTGCTGAAAAAGGGCACAAGCTTAATGAGATATTACTGGTCAACAAATGTCAAATAAATAAATAAATAGTTGAAGCTATTGATAATAGCAACCCCTTCCCCTGGCTTCATAATCCGGATGTTTCTATTCCTAACCAGTTCCATTACGCAGCATCTCTCTTCTTTTTGTAAGGTTATTCATATAATCAATATTTTATTTAGGTACTTCTCTAAATTGTTCCTCAAAAATTCTTTCAAAAACTTCCACCCAAGTGGTCTTCAGAGGCACAAATACACTTTTTCTAGTAAAGCACATTAAAGTTTCTGAAGGGGCCCTAGGTTTGTCAGAAAATAATAATTTAAGATTCAAGCTCCTAGTGAAAATCTTAAGTTATATCAAAGCTTGCACAATGTCCAATTTAAAGCTAGGAACAAAATTGAACCCCTTCTTAAATACACTACAAGCTTTGTCAGAAATGTTTGCATTGGACAAGTTAAAAATTATAAAATAATCTTTAATCACTATTTCAGCCCTGCCAAAACACCTACACGGACAAATAATATCTCTTGGCTTTCCCCTTCCCCCTTCAGCAGTTCTTTGAATGTTGATTTTTGTGTGGACCTGCATAAAAGTTCATAGCATTGGATCTTATGTGATTTGCTACTTGTTCCGATCAAGGAATTTGGGGACTGTCTAAAAAATTAGGATGTTCAACAGGACCATCACCACCCTCATCACTGCCCGCAGTTCTATAGTTACTGTTTATTCTTATAGGAACCAGTTGGCTTAGGGTAGCTAGTTTATCCCTATCTAATTTGCTAGTTTTTCTGAACTTTATTAGCCTGAACATGTTTTGTCAGCTCTATCAAAGATGCCATAAAATTCAGTCTGATAACTAGAAAATATTAAATCTGCAATAATAGAAAAATTAATTGTTGAGGTTCTTGATTTTGGACTTGTCTTTTGTGGGCAGCTCTAACAACTTAAACCCAGTCTGATCAAGAAGTTCAACAGGATCCCTATGTAACACTGTGAACCACCTTCTCAACCCTTTAGGTACCTGTCTCACTCATAAACATTCATAAAAGTACAAATTTTTTAAGGTGTAAGCTCCAAAATTTAGAGAGCTTTCTTTCAAAATCATTCAATTGTGATCGCATAGTATCATGACAAACTGTATTGTTCGAACTAAATTAAAACTCTGTGGCATGCAGCCAGAGATCAACATTAAAGTTATTTTGCTGATGCTGACTCACGGTATGCTTCTGTGAGCCTGCAACAACTTGATAAAAGCTGGGACGTTTGTGGTTCAGGCTAAATCTTGCACCAAAGTATCCACTACCATTGTGTCCATCAACGTTAACTCCTCAAGTCAGTTTTTCCTCTCACAAAACTGGAAGTAGATCCACCAGCTGATTTATTTAAAGGACAGCGTATTTCGCAATCTGTTGCACCAATAAAGTCAATTTACCCAGTAAAGTTGGTTCCTGAGATGACAATTCCATTGCATTGGGCAAAGACACTGTTCCAAGTCCTCCAAGCAAACTGGGAACCAAAAAGACACAAAATAGAAACAATAAATACAATAAAATAAAAAACAGAGCACTCTGTGCATTTGTGAGGTTTTTGCACTAGTATACACCTCAGCAAGCTCCTGCCTGGTGCCCTGCAGAGTTCTACATCATCAGAGAGACAAGAGAGAGACTTTGAAGTGATTAAGTATCATTTTTCTGCATTTTCTTGCTACCTTTAGCTAATTCCACCTAAAACACAGATTTTCTAGAGTTTCTGTGATTTAAAAAGCTTGTTTCAGCTACATACTGTACTTATTTTACTGCATGCACTTTAACAAAGTTGTTTTTGTGTTTAAATTACCTGTTGAACTGTTGTAGGCTACACACTCAAGTGTGATAGCCATTTCTGTTCATTTCAAGAGTTTTTTTTTTATTGTATCTGCTTTATTTTCTGGAAAAAAAAAAAAAAAATATATATATATATATATATATATATATATATATATATATATATATATATACACACACACTTGTTTTCCCACTTTTCTAAGCTAGTATAGTCCAGTTTTCAGTTTAATGCTGAATTTAGGGCTGTGTTACAAGTTTCTGTGTTTGCCCATACCTTACTTGGATAGAAGGAAGTTTCTCTGTTCACTGTGAGAGGGGAAGCGTTGAGTTGCCTATCTGTACCTGGAGGAGTGGTTTCAGCCCAGAAATTAATAGTTTATTGGCTATTTTGGGATAATTTCTATCTCTTTCATTTCCCTGCTATAAAACTCGCATCTGCATGGTTTTGTATACCGGGCAGCGGCGGTTAGCTAGGGTATAACTATTCCCGGCTCCACAAAGTCTACTCTTCAATTTTTCCCTTGGAACTAGACAAACTTTCAACTTATACACTCAAACCATTCATTTCTCATCCCGGCACTTGCTCAAAACTCATAGCAGGCACTAATAAACCTTAGCACTAGACCCCCCCTATACTGTAGGGAAGGACAAGGCTTTCTATTCGACCTTACCAACCAATCAGTAAAACAGTTCACTGTACCTATCCAGGCATGTCCAAAGGGCAGTTTCAGATGTACTCTCTGGTCCGACTGGTGAATCTGGGAATTATGAGGCAATGTTACAATTGCCTCATGTACACAGACAACCCTCTCCTCCTTCCATCAAACACTAATACATGCGAAAGATGCAATTATACAGCCAAACTGGAGGCTAATCTCTCTCAACACAAGACTGGATCAGGCAGTCAAGAGGAGAAGGGAATTACTTGCATCACACCACCAGTCTCAAATAGACCTATGAAACCACCACCGGCAAAAAACACAAATAAATACATGAAAACATACTCGGAGGCTCTAAATAAAAATCTGCAAAAGCAACAGAGACCTCCAAAGCAGACATCCAAGCAACCTCCAGCCCCCAACACAAACCATGAAACACATACTTCACAAAACCAGTGTGCCACATAATCACAGCCCTTAAGGCAAAAATAACATACCCAACACACTAGTAATAGGTGACTAGTCAGGCACACTGATGTCCCACTCACTGGGCTGAACAAGGAGAAGGTTACTGTTAGTTGCCTGTCAGGTGCCAGGAACCAAAACATAACACAAGCACTCAGGTCACTCCAGAACAAGAACAAATATGACTCTGTCATTGTCCATGTCGGTGAGAATGACCTGAGCCGTATCTCCCTGGACTACATGAAAAGAGATATGGAGGAGCTCTCTGATCACGTAACCCAAGCCAGTATGACCCTGAACCTGAGTAGCATCCTGCCCTCACCAAGAATGATACTACAGTATAGAGAAAAAAATTATCAATTTCAACAATTGGCTAAGCTTCTGGTATCATTCAAACGGAATCCAGTGTCTGTCAGCCTGGGATGACATGCTCGACAAGCCACGCTGCTTCACTAAAGACGGCTTGCACCTGTCACCCTTAGGCTTTCGAATACTGGCCAAGGCTCTTGCCACCCCCGTAGTGCCTTTTTTAGGCAATGTTCAAAAGACAAACCCACCACCATAAATAGCACATGTAACAAAAAACTGAGGGTAATGCTACTCAATGCCAGAAGTCTAAACCTCAAAATGCATGCACTCGAAGCACTCCTCAGTATCGAGAAAATCGATATATGTGCAGCAACAGAAACCTGGTTTAAGGCTCCAGAGAGCACCCCAGCACTACCAGGCTACAACTCATACCATAAATTTCGGCCACAAAACCCGGACCGAAATACAAAAGATGGGGGAGTATCCATATTCGTCAAAGATACCCACACTTCCAGGTTAGTGGCACAGCACGATGTTTCAGAGATCATCCACGTGCAACTAACAATGGGCAAAACTGCTATTCAAATTATAGCTTGCTAAAGATCACCCACCATGTCCCAGGACCCCCACTCTGCATTTCTTGAAACACTGGGAAAAATAAAGGTCCTACCATACACCCTGACATCGGGTGATTTCAATTACCCAAACATTAACTGGGAGAACTACTAAAGTACAAACTTCCTTGCCCAACATTTCCTAGAATTTATAAACTCAAATGCCCTGGATCAACTGGTCAACACCCCCAACCAGAGGTGACGACATATTGGACCTGGTCATCACCAACATGGGCGACCGGTGTTTCACACTGGATGTCAAACCCTCGGTTAGATTCGACCATAAACTAATCACTCTGGATATCCACATTCTGCCACCACCCCCGGTCAAAGAAACCACCATGAAAATCTTTTCAAAAGCAAACTTCACGTTACTTAAGACCGAGGTGGGAAGTTTCAAAGCCCCCATGCTAAAGGATAATGCTGGCCAAGCTGCAAATTCCTTTACTAATGCACTCTACGGGCACCTACAAGAATGCATGGATCATGCTATCCCAAACAAAACCAAGACTCACTCCTCCAAGAAAAGGAAACCAGTCTGGTGGACCCCTGCCATAAACAAGCTATACAATAGAAGGAGGAAACTAGTACAGAAAAAAGTAAAATCTCAAGAAGGGAAGAGATCCCTGATCAGTATCAGCAAGAAACTATGTTCCCTCATAAAATCACCCAAGGCTAGCTTCGAAAGAAAAATTGTCATGGACTCCAAAGCTAACCACAAGGCAATCTTTAGCTATGTCAAGAATCTAAGTGGAAATTCTCAGATCTGCTCGGAGTTTGTGCAGAATGGCACAAAATACACTGAACCATCCGATATATCCAACATCCTGGCAGACAGGTTCAGTGCAAACTTCACCCCCATCTCACGCCCAAAAGGGCCCATAACTATACCAGAAGAATGTAGTGCCCCTGAAATCACAGACACTAGGGTTAAAACAGCCCTCTCCGAAGCCAAAAACACAGCATCAATGGGACCGGATGGTGTCCCAGGCTGCGTCCTACACAAGCTCAAAGATGAACTAACCCCTCACCTAAACACACTGTTCAAACTCAGCCTCTCCACAGGCTAGGTGCCCACAGAGTGGCACACAGCAATGGTTATTCCGCTCCACAATGGCGGCCGGGAACTATCGCCCTATAAGCTTGACTAGCTTGGTCTGCAAAGCTATGGAGCGCATCATCATGGATCTCATTAACAGAGACATTGGGAACCTCCAAACACTGGACCCTACCCAGTTCAGCTTTGTTAAGGGCAGATCATGCCTCCTAAACCTGGTGGACTTCTTTGAGACAGTTACCAAGGCTATAGACGAGGGAAAGGTGGTCCACACAGCCTACCTAGACCTCGCAAAGGCCTTCAACACCCATTCCCCACTCAGGTATTATAGACAAGCTCACCAGCCTGAACATAAACCCCTACGTCATGAGATGGGTTGCCAACTGGCTCACGGACAGAACCCACATGGTAAGATTTGCGGGAGTTAGGTCTGACTCTAAACCAGTTACAAACGGTGTTCCCCAGGGCTCAGACCTAGTAAACCTCCTGTTCGGCATATACTTCTCAGAGGTACAGGCAAGCACAGGAGGACTATGGCTGACCAAGTTCGCAGACGACTGCAAACTAGGGGCTATAATTGACTCTCTGGCTGACACTGACATCCTCCAAAAGGGTCTCATTGAGACAGATACCTGGTGTCAAAACCATGGCCTCAAGCTAAATGCCAAAAAGTGCATAGTCATCCCCTTTGGAAAAAACAAAGTACCCACAAACTATTACATAGGTGGTAGCCCCCTAAATATGGAAGACGTAATAAGGGATCTGGGGACCCAAGTAGATAGTAACCTCTCCTTTGATAATCACATTGCCAAAGTGGTTAGAAAATCCTTCTATGCGGCCTACCTAATCACAAAAGGGTTTGCATCCAGATCGAAAGCGGTCATTGGGCCCCTCTACGCATCACTCATCAGACCCATCATAAGAGTACAATGCCCCATTTGGGATGTACCTTACAAGACACCTGCAACAACTGGAAAGACTACTGAAGTACCTCACCAAGAGGATCACTGGCCTCAAGCAGGTGCCCTAGGCAGCTCAACTGAAGAAACTCCAGCTGTACTCGGTTGCATACCGCCTACTCAGAGGTGATCTCTGCCTGACATACAAGGCCATGTCCAACCCAGAATTGATGGACATGCTCCACCTAAAGAAAACCATATCCCCTCGAGCCACATGCTCCAGGGATCTAAATCTCGCCACAGCAATAAATAGGATGTGCTGGAGGGACAGATTCCTGTCCAAGAGACTTCCCATGCTTTGGAACAAGATCCCAATCTACATTAGGTAGAGCTCCTCGCTAACCCTCTTCAAGAGAAACCCTGACGAGTGGATGGGAAACAGAAAGTTTACCCCGGGGATCACTTCAGTGGCTCTGCTGCACAGAGGCACAGGGAACTAATCTAACAGGACGGCGAAAGACAACCCATTCTGGCTAGGCTTATAAATGCCTTTGGGCAGATATCCTAGTACCTACCTATGAACTTTGCACAATTTATTAAACAACAGATTGTGCAAAGCTATCCTAAGCCAACTGGTTCTTACTATAAGAATGAACGGACAGGTGCTCATGAGCCTGTGGTTGATATTAATTATGGAACTGTGAGGGTGATGATGGTCCTCCGAACACTCTCATTTTGTAGGCATTCCCCAAATTCATTGATCAGAGTGAATAGTGAATCAGACGAGAACCAATACTATGAACTTTTATGTGGGTCCACACAAAATTTGATCTTCGAATAACTACTGGAGGAGGAAGGGGAAAGCCAAGGAATATGCCTCCAATGGGATCTACTTCAACAGATCGAATTCTCACATAATTGAAATGAATATTACAGAGATAAAAATACCACAGACTCAAAATAATAAAACTGTACTATGCTGAACTTTGTAAGAACAAAATCCATACTGCACATGTCAAAGACGAACAGGTGGTGCTCAATGGAAATCGCAAAGCACTGACAAAAACAGCTGCTCCATTTAAACACTTCGGTTAACATAAAAATGTAACATTTTCAATATTTTTGCGGGGGGGGGGGGAGCCCTTCCCCAAGCCCCCCTGCAAATAATATATACCAACTCCCACATCACACTACAATGAAGAAAAAGGTAAATTTCCCAGTCCTCGCTGTACCACAATCTCCATTCCAAAATATTAATGTAGGTCATGGTAGCTATACTTAAGATTAATGTAGTCATGGTATCCAGAGTTAACAGAAAGTTAGTACAGTCACTAATAATACTAAACAGATAGTCCTTTAACGATTATTCCATACAGTAGTGTTCTGTAGGGAACTAATAATACTAAACAGATAGTCCTTTAACGATTATTCCATACAGTAGTGTTCTGTATGGAACTAATAATACTAAACAGATAGTCCTTTAACGATTATTCCATACAGTAGTGTTCTGTATGGAACTAATAATACTAAACAGATAGTCCTTTAACGATTATTCCATACAGTAGTGTTCTGTATGGAACTAATAATACTAAACAGATAGTCCTTTAACGATTATTCCATACAGTAGTGTTCTATACGGAACTAAGGCAAATTATTGGTGACCAGCCTATGATTGTATTTAGTAAAAGGATATCTACCAAATATTTGTTAGAGGCAAATGTGGACAATAAATCTTGTGTAAATGCATTAAACCACATGAAAGACCATACCCTGTGGTTGAGGATTTTGACAGAATTTGACAAACCCACTAATGCTTCGTACAGACACAGTATTCAATGGGATGGATATAAAAAAACTTTTTTATTTTTCATCACTGATAAAGTAGTAACATCAGATGGAAGTAGTAACATCAGATGGAAGCCCCCCTGCAAATAATATATACCAACTCCCACATCACACTACAATGAAGAAAAAGGTAAATTTCCCAGTCCTCGCTGTACCACGATCTCCATTCCAAAATATTAATGTAGGTCATGGTAGCTATACTTAAGATTAATGTAGTCATGGTATCCAGAGTTAACAGAAAGTTAGTACAGTCACTAATAATACTAAACAGATAGTCCTTTAACGATTATTCCATACAGTAGTGTTCTGTATGGAACTAATAATACTAAACAGATAGTCCTTTAACGATTATTCCATACAGTAGTGTTCTGTATGGAACTAATAATACTAAACAGATAGTCCTTTAACGATTATTCCATACAGTAGTGTTCTGTATGGAACTAATAATACTAAACAGATAGTCCTTTACGATTATTCCATACAGTAGTGTTCTGTATGGAACTAATAATACTAAACAGATAGTCCTTTAACGATTATTCCATACAGTAGTGTTCTGTATGGAACTAATAATACTAAACAGATAGTCCTTTAACGATTATTCCATACAGTAGTGTTCTGTATGGAACTAATAATACTAAACAGATAGTCCTTTAACGATTATTCCATACAGTAGTGTTCTGTACGGAACTAATAATACTAAACAGATAGTCCTTTAACGATTATTCCATACAGTAGTGTTCTGTACGGAACTAATAATACTAAACAGATAGTCCTTTAACGATTATTCCATACAGTAGTGTTCTGTACGGAACTAATAATACTAAACAGATAGTCCTTTAACGATTATTCCATACAGTAGTGTTCTGTACGGAACTAATAATACTAAACAGATAGTCCTTTAACGATTATTCCATACAGTAGTGTTCTGTATGGAACTAATAATACTAAACAGATAGTCCTTTAACGATTATTCCATACAGTAGTGTTCTGTATGGAACTAATAATACTAAACAGATAGTCCTTTAACGATTATTTCATACAGTAGTGTTCTGTATGGAACTAATAATACTAAACAGATAGTCCTTTAACGATTATTCCATACAGTAGTGTTCTATACGGAACTAAGGCAAATTATTGGTGACCAGCCTATGATTGTATTTAGTAAAAGGATATCTACCAAATATTTGTTAGAGGCAAATGTGGACAATAAATCTTGTGTAAATGCATTAAACCACATGATTACATGTGGTTGTTGTAGATACTGTAGGTTTATACATGAAAGACCATACCCTGTGGTTGAGGATTTTGACAGAATTTGACAAACCCACTAATGCTTCGTACAGACACAGTATTCAATGGGATGGATATAAAAAAACTTTTTTATTTTTCATCACTGATAAAGTAGTAACATCAGATGGAAGTGGTGATGCTGACAATTTTGTAGAATTTAAAAAATCAGTCTGGCAATTGAGACTTAATGAAACAACCATGCCTGGGCTCAGTGACAGTATCCATATTTTTACTGTGTTAAAACTGAGTGCTAATATGTTCTGAATATTTTGACTGTGTGTAATTTACTTATTTAAACAAAATTTTATATGTAAAGTTTTTTCCGTTTGAAGATTTTTTTTTTAACATGAGCAGTTAATTTAACAGCAGTAGTGATTTTAATATTGCATTAAATTGATTAATTCTGCTTTTTAGTTTAGTGAAAGGAAGTATATAATGGTGGTGATTTTATGGTATTAACAACTCTGATGAAGTCTGTGATATGCAGACAAAAGCACTTAGCTGTTTAATAAACTGTGCGAAGCTATGCACAGAGTGCTCCATTTTTTAATTTTATTTTATTTATTCTTTGTATTTTGTGTGTTTTGGTTCTATATTTCAGAATTTGCTGTTTTAAATTGATTCACAACTTAGTGTTCAAAGTGTCGGGATTCACTGTTCCATATCTGTATTGTTTTATGAAAGTCCTTAAGTTAGTATGAGGCTGTATATGGCCTAGGCCACTTAAAACTTCAATGTCAAAACTAATACATCTATTTTCATCAAAAGCTGTAGAAAGTGCAACCAGTTGCAACCTTAATAGCAATTATAGTGGTAAGCATACAAAGATGATGAGAATATGGTTGTTCTTCAATTGTGAAAGCTTTATATGCAGACTTGTTATAATACAGCAGTGTAGCGAACGGCTGGGATGGAAGGTGCAATATCAAGGACATATACCGTGCGACTTTGAAGGCAATGTTACTAACAGTTACTGTAATGGTTCTTCATGGAACTCTAACACTAACACACACTGAATAGGGTGGGGGGTACACAATGACCCCACCGAGTACAAATACTAAATTATACGCTAAACCCATGAATAGTGTGATTTGCAGTAAATAATCATGCGGAAAGAGCACAAAATTGTAAAACAGCCACAGTGAAACATTAACACTTTATACTCAAACTTTGTAGCTAATACAGTAATTTTCGAACTACAGCATCACAGCCTGAATTAGATATAATCCAAGCCAACCTACAGACCTTCTTTATGACATACAAACAGTATTAATGTTTCATTTTGAAGTTTCAATGCAATTACAGGAGTTTAGTTTAGGAAGACTAAATTGCTGGTCATACCTGATCGGATCATTGAGAAAGCACAAACCCCAGGCGAGCTTTACTTTTTGCCACCATGAAAGCGCTGCAATGGCTCTTTTAAAAGTCACAGTTATCGGTCTGTCGCCAAGATGAAATTTGCAAAAAGGCACTTTGCTAGCCTGCAAAAATCCAATGGATATGATTACACCTAAATTTGACTGTCAAAACAGTAAGTTTAAAATCTGATCTGGTAACAGTGTTGATATACTTAATTAAAATGTACATGTGCATAAAATCTCTACTGTAGTTTCTGTTTGCTCTGCCATCTGACTAAAATTTTGGACAGCTGGTATTTCTGCTGCATATGTGTACTATCTGTCAACAGAAAGGGAACATCACCATGTAAACAGGCCTTGTATACAGTCCTTGCAAGAACATAAAAGCTTGTTAAATTGTGTTTTCAGGTTAAGTTGATAAACTTTGTTGTATTCTGTTCACTTGGTCACATAAAGCTTCCCTTCCACCCACTGCAGATTATGTTGCAGGCATTTTTCTCTGACAAAAACCTGCTCATAACTGAACCTGACATTGTAGTCTAGGACCCCATTTTAAAGAGCAGCAAGTGATGTGTTTGCTAATACATTTCAGTTCTGTGGACATTTTCTACTTTAATTACTGCAAGGCTCAAAGATAATGTGAATGGCTCACAAAGAAATGAAAAGTTACATTAATGCCCCACAGTCTAACCTGGCCTAACATGCAGTCATAACGAATATAACAGCCTCTGTTATCTCGAGCATGAATGTGCCACAGTCTAACCTGGCCTAACATGTAGTCATAACGAATACAACAGCTTCTGTTATCTCGAGCATGAATGTGCCACAGTCTAACCTGGCCTAACATGTAGTCATAACGAATACAACAGCCTCTGTTATCTCGAGCATGAATGTCCCACAGTCTAACCTGGCCTAACATGTAGTCATAACGAATACAACAGCCTCTGTTATCTCGAGCATGAATGTGCCACAGTCTAACCTGGCCTAACATGTAGTCATAACGAATACAACAGCCTCTGTTATCTCGAGCATGAATGTCCCACAGTCTAACCTGGCCTAACATGTAGTCATAACGAATACAACAGCCTCTGTTATCTTGAGCATGAATGTCCCACAGTCTAACCTGGCCTAACATGTAGTCATAACGAATACAACAGTCTGTTATGTCGAGCAATGCTGTAGCAGAAGGACAGAGGTACAGCTGTCTAAAGCAACACAAATAAGATCTAGCTAGCCAAGTGTAGTTGCTAAGAACCCTCCAGAATTTGAAACTGAAATTAAAAACAAAGGCAAGTAAATAGCCTTCGGTACTTAAGTTTATCTGTACTAAGAAGCAACAATTTACAAAAACACAGCTACAGAACCTTCCAAATTCCACTTTACATCCCCATGTATACCTGCAAGAACGCGGACATTTATTATATATATCTAACTTTACATATCACTTAACATCATTAACAACTGCACTCAGACCGGTCTATGCCACTAATCTGTTCTCCTACAACAAACATCAAAACACTGGCAGCAGCATTCCGCCACAAGTTCAGCAAACTCAAAATGCCTGCCACAATTTGTCCTAAACCTGCCAAGCCATTTATTAGACCACTTGCTTCCCCAATAAATTTCTCCTTAAACTTTTAAACCATTCCAAAACAATGGGAAGAAGCAAATATACAACAAAATACCCTAACATCTACAATTATATTAAGTTCTTACACAACTGCACTGTGTACGTATATTTCACTGTTGCAGAAATTCTTGGGAAGCTTAAGGACTTGTGGGTAAGTGGTCTCAAAAAAGCATGGTCTGCTAGACGCCCTGTAAGACAGCAAAGGCAAAAGTACAGTTTTGTACCTACCATAAATGTAGATGTTCGAAGATCCACATTGCTGCAGTCCTTACACTTGGGTAGTCCGCTGCCCTCGGTCGGCCCGAATATCAAAGTATAAGGCTGACGTCGGTCAAGGCGCATTTGGCTGACATCAGGACGTCAGGGTACAAATGCGCATGACCGACGTCATATCCTCAGTCTTTTCTTGCCCCAGATGTCAGAAGACCCTAAAAATAAAGGTCAAAACCAAAAGACAGCAAACAACCAACCAACCACCCTTGCACTAACTATATGTACAAAATATACAATATACACAATATGTACAACCCAACCCACACAACCACCTCTAACTGCAGAGGGAAGGAGGGAGGTAAATTGGACTGCAGCAATGTGGATCTTGAACATCTACATTTATGGTAGGTACAAAACTGTACTATGTTCTTCATCTCACATTGCTGCAGTCCTTACACTTGGGTAGAATCCCAAAGCAGAGGCAAGGGAGGATGGCTAACTACAAGGAAGCAGGAGCTGCCAACATGCCCTGCAAAACAGCAGTGGCAAAACCAACCCTGGATTTAGAGTAAAGTGGCAGGTGATAATGCCTAGAAAAAGTATGCACTGAACTCCAAGTAGCTGCCTCCAAAATATCCTTGGTTGCCACTCCCCTCAAAAAAGCTGTTGAAGTGGCAGTAGCCCTAGTGGAATGAGGCCTAATCCCAGCTGGAACCTCCTTGCCATGATGGGAATAACAGAAAGCAATGCAAAACCCAATCCACTTAGAAATAGTTTGCTTTGACACAGGCTTGCCCTGAGAACTCAAAGCAAAAGAAACAAACAACTGCTGAGACTGCCTGAACCCTTTAGTTCTGTCCAAATAATAACGCAACTGCCTGTGTACATCTAAAGTGTGCAAAATCTTTTCCCCCTTATTTTGGGGATTTGCATAAAAAGTAGGCAAATGAATAGTTTGGTTTAAAGCCACACTAGAAACCACCTTAGGCATAAAGGAAGGATTAGTACGTAATGATACCCTATCCTTATGGAAAATCAAAATAGGCTCAACCGCCATAAGGGCCTGCAATTCAGAAACCCTTCTTGCAGAGGTAATTGCCAACAAAAAAGCAGTCTTCCATGACAAATATTTCAACTCAGAAGTAGCTGCAGGCTCAAAGGTTGTAGAGTGAGTTTCTCCAACACAAAATTGAGATCCTAAGCAGGAGTAGGAGCTCTACGTGGGGGTCTTATATTCTTTGCCCTCTAAGAAATTGCTTGAACAAAGGATGAGAAAACAATGGTGGAACACAATCATAGTGAGCCGAAATTGCTGCAGCATGAACCTTAATAGAAGAGAAAGACAAACCTTTGTCCAGTAACTCAGTAAGATATTGAAGAGCCACACTCAAATTAGGCTCAGAAACATCAAAATCTTTTGCTGCACTCCAAAATAAAAATCTCTTCCATTTATCTGCGTACACTTTCCTTGTACTAGGCCTTCTAGCTTCCAAAATCACATTCAAAACTTGTTGTGGAAGTTGAGACCCTTTATGGTTCAAAACAGAATATGCCAGGCTGTTAGGTGAAGAGAGTGAAGTTTGACATTCAGCAAATGGCTGTCCTCTTGTGACAACAGGTGTGGAATCGAAGGCAAAGGCCATGGAGGCTTCCGTACCAGACTTCTCAGTAATGGGTACCAGTGCTGTCGAGGCCAATCTGGAGCTATTAAAATCATCCGTGGCTTGTCCTGTCTGACCTTTAGAAGTACCTTTGGGAGGAGAGGCAGAGGAGGAAAGGCATACACATGAAGCTTGCTCCAACTGAAAGAAAGAGCATCCACTTTCCAAGCTGTGGGATGAAACCTTTTTGTGCAAAACTTTGGCAGCTGATGGTTTAGTGGAGAAGCGAACAGATCTATGTCTGGAGTTCCCCATGACACTGTCAATTTCTGAAATACATGAGGATCCAATTTCCACTGTGGGGATCCATAATTGCCTGCTCAACACATCTGCTAAGGAGTTCTGTGCTCCTGGCAGAAACCTTGCCTGAAGATTGAGCTGTAGACTGAGAGCAGTCTCCCACAAAATCATTGCTTGCCTGCATAGAGGATAAGAATGCGTTCCCCCTTGCTTGTTGATGTACCACATGACAGTTGTGTTGTCTGTTAGAATCAACACCTGCCCTGGAAGAAGTAAATCCTTGAAAGCTATTAATGCAAACTGGACTGCTAACATCTCCTTCATGTTGATATGTAGATGTTGTAGTCTGGCAGGCCACTTGTCTTGTATCCACTTTCCATTTAGATGAGCTCCCCAAGCTTTGTCTGAGGCATCTGTCGTTAAAATCTGACTCGCCTCTGGCCGGGTCACAGAGAGTCCCTTGTTTAGGTGACATTCCTGAGCCCACCACAAAAATTCCTTTTGAATGCAAGGTATTATTTGAATGACAGTGTCTAGATCCTGGCAGTGCTGTGTCCATACATTTTTGAGATACCATTGCAGCTTCCTCATATGCAGTTTGGCATTGGGAAGCACCAGAATACAAGATGCCATGAACCCTAAGGCTTGAAGGACTGTCCTTGCAGTCAGCCCGGACTGATGAGATAGCTGATGGAAGTAAAGGGATAGACTCTTTTGTTTGTCCGGGGTTAAAAAGACCATCTGGGATGCTGTATTCAGTCTCACACCCAGAAAGCACATGTCCTGAGAGGGTACTAGACTGAACTTTATTTCGTTCACAGAATACCCCAGGCATCTTAGCACTGCTATCACATATTCCAAATGATGAAGAAGCTCTTCCCTGCCTTGAGCCAGAATCAGGCAGTCGTCCAAATAAGGATAGATCTGTATTCCTTTTAGCCTGAAGAAAGCTATCACTGGAGCCAGAACTTTCGTGAACACTCTGGGCGCAGTAGATAAGCCAAAGGGCAATGCAGAGAACTGATAGTGAGAAGTCCCAGCTCGAAAACGCAGATACTTCCTGCAACTTAGTCTGATAGGAACATGAAGGTAAGCCTCCTTGAGATCCAAAGTTACCATCCAATGATCTTTGCCCAGCAGAGGTAAAAGCTGCTGTAACGTCAACATTTTGAACTTGGGAATGTCCAGATAAGTGTTGAGGGTAGATAAATCCAAAATTGGTCTCCACGTGTTCCCCTTCTTTGGTACTAGGAACAGGCGAGAATAAAATCCTAGGCCCACTTCTGGCATAGGGACCGGCTGTATGGCCCCTATTTGGAGTAACAGAGAAACTTGCTTGTGAGCCTCTATTCTTTGTTGAGGAGGAACGTCTGGCATGCCTTTGAAAGGAGGCAAGGTATGGAAATAAAACCTGTAACCGTGGTGTATGATATCCAATACCCATCTGTCTTGGGTAATTAAACTCCAATTTTCTTTGAAAAGTGCCAACCTTCCTCCCAAAGGTGCTGCCAGACGAGAAGGCTCTGGCAGCTGAAAAGGTAGGTCATTGGGTCTGTTTACGAAAGGACTGACCCCTGCCCTCACCTGAAGACTGTGCAGGAGAACTCCCTGTTCTAGGCCTGAAAGAGCCCTGAGCTCTGCCCCTACCACGTCTAGATCTACCCCTAGACTGGGAATCATAAGAAGGATACGTCCACCCCTTAGTAGGCCAATTTCTACTAAACTTTGGAGGCTGGACCTGCAAAAAATCTTTAACAGTCTGTATAGACTTAACCTTGTCTTCCATTTTCTTTAAAACTGCCTCAACAGGAGGACCAAACAACACGTCAGATTGTAAAGGAGCATCTAAAATCCTTGTTTTAACATGTTCAGACAAATTTTGATCCCTTAGCCAGGCGTGCCTGTGAAGAACTGACCCAGTGGCAGCCACCCTAGACGAGGCTTGTACAGCATCAAAACCACATTGCAAAGAATGCTTACCCACCTGTTCAGAAACATGCACTAAATCTTGCAACTCCTTACAATCAATACCTACTGCCAGAGCATCAACCTTAGACTTCAATTGTGAAAGGAGATAATTTTGGTATTTCAACATGTGAAACTGGCAATTCAAAGCCCTCATAGCAAGAGTGGAAGACGTATAAACTTTCTTTCCCCATCTATCCAAGGCCCTAGCCTCTTTGTCTGCAGGAACCGGATTCTTTACAACAGAAGCCTTAACACCTTTAGGCCCCTGGCTAACAGTTTCTGGGTCTGCCCTAGGACTCTTAAAAAGAAACTTATGAGCTTCAGGCACCCTGTAATACCTATCCGGCTTAACAGGAGCAGGAGGCAAAGAATCAGGATTAAGAGAAGCCTCTGAAAAAACATCTTCCACTACATCCAAAACAGGAGGTATAGCCAAAGGCCTATGCTGGGGTAAAAACAAAAATTCCCTAAGCCTTTTCCTGGAATCAGAGAAGTCTTGGCCTTCCCACTTAAAATGCTCCCTCATGGAATGAAGAGTTTCTGAAAAAGAAAAATCCTCAGGAGGAGAAGCAGAAGGAGTAGAATCATCCACATCAGAATCAGAATAAGGAGAGTACTCCTGCAAGTCTTCAGCGAAGACTCTGAAACATCTGAAGCCTGCTCAAAACCCCCCAGCTCAGGCTCCATCCTAGGTCTCTTATCAGGAGGGGGCATAGAACCCCTAATCAAAGTAATCAAATCTTCTGCCATTTTAAGCATATGCTTCTTGGGCACAGTTCCTGAAGAGCTAGGGGTAACACCAACTGAAGCCAAACCTGGCCTGCCCCTGGGATAAGCCTTTGAAACAGAAGGAGAGGGCCTAGCCACCCTGGGAAGGGAGGGGAGTATAGTAACCTGAGAAGCCCCCTCAGCCTGACTTGCCTCCTGAGAGGCCACATCTTGCAATAATAAAGTCTCCCCCTGGGAACACAAAGAAACCTCCGGTGGAGCCACCGGCTCCACCGACACCTCTAAAGAACCGGTGTCCGGTACAGACGGTTCTTCTAGCCTAGGCTTAACTGCTTTGTCCTTGCGCTTCTTCGAAGAAGCGGGCGTCGGAGCATCCAACGGCATTTTATAATTGCACCGCTTCCCAAAGACTAACCTTGCACAATCCAACCTTCTCTTTATAGTGCGTTTATTAAATCTAGCACAAGAGCGACAGCCAACAACGTCGTGCTCAGGCCCTAAGCAGGGAATACACAAAGTATGATAATCTCTATGTGGTATCTGTTTCCCACAAGAAATGCAATTATTGACTTTTTCTGACATCCGGTAAATGACTGAGGCAAGAAAAAACTAAAATATTCTAGCGGGTACTTAGCCAACTTTGAACTCGGTCTGAAACTTCGAAATCGAAAAATCTCAGAACGCCAACCGGCACTTGCAATGCTGCTTCTGCATCGGACCATGCGGCAAAAAAGACTGAGGATATGACGTCGGTCATGCGCATTTGTACCCTGACGTCCTGATGTCAGTCAAATGCGCCTTGACCGACGTCAGCCTTATACTTTGATATTCTGGCCGACCGAGGGCAGCGGACTACCCAAGTGTAAGGACTGCAGCAATGTGAGATGAAGAACATCCATGTCCTTGCTCTACAGGAGCTGTCCAGGATGCTTATGGAAGGTGTGTACAGATGACGACCATATAGCTGCTTCCAAGATATCATGAATGAAACACAGTGATGACTGCTTTGGCTGTAATCTGCTCTGCTAGAATTTTGACATGAAAACTGCAACAGAAGCAGATATAGTGTGTTTGGAAACCATCTTCCTAGCCATCCCCGTTGTAAAGGAAATGAATAACTGCTCAGAATGCCTGATTTCTCTGGTTCTGTCCACGTAATATTTCAATTGCTCGTGTACATCAATGAAATGTAAAATCCTCTCTCTGTTTTGGGGAGCTGGAAAAAAATACAAGTGGGTGACAACTTGATTGAAAGATATTTCTTTACAACTTTCATGCATGAAGGCGGTGTTAGAGTGCATGGTGACACTATCCTTATGGAAGAATAGTAGGTCTCTTTGCATGCTAAGACATGCAATTACGAAATTCCAAAGGAAAAGACAAAAGTATCAACGAAATGATGGCAGGAATCCTAGCAATAAAGGCTTTCAAACCAGTCTAGTAGCCATGGACCTTACACATCATAAAAAACTAACGTCGTGTATCATTAAACAGGGATGGGGCCACTACAGTCAGGCAAGATGACTACATAAGAATGGGATGCGATGCGATACAGGAGTTTGTGACA